>NC_143399.1:122224461-122858050 GCF_052110815.1 Crocodylus siamensis | reverse complement strand
AGAGTTAAATCTTTCAGTCCTTATATTCCAGTAAATTTTCATTTATATTATTAGGAGTTCTTCCTGCCTGCAGGCTTCAGGCTCTAGCCCTAAGAGGAAGTGGGGGAAGATTGCAGATGAATCCTCCAGTCAAACTATAAGCAGCATAATGTACAACAGATGCCAGTTTACAGCAAGTAATAGCACATTTGACCTACTTACAGTAGATCCGCTTTAGTTACCAAGGTGAAAATGGTTCTGGCTCAATAGCCCATCAGCTGGTCCTCTCTCATTTTTTTTAGCAGTCTTTGGGTATAGTTTCCCAATCTGTGTTCTTTACAGCCTAGATAAGTGTGTGCAAACAGATGCTTGCACAAGGGTTACCCACTCCCTAGTACCATCCTTCCACCAGTTTACACATTGAAATACAGCAGTGAAGGCACTCCAGAGCATCCCCTGCTGCCGTTCTCAAGCATGCTAGAGACAAGAGATCTCCACAATAGCTGATAGGGGGAGGAGAAGGGGAGCAGGGCCTAAGGGTAGTTTCACCAATGCATTTCTGGGTTTGGCACATGTAAATTGGAGCAGGTTCGCAGGGTCTCTCAACAGCAGGCACTTTTGACATAGCCCAGGACACTGTGTAGACATGCCCACAATGCCTTGGGAATGGAGCACAAGGGAAAAGGTTTCAGAACATAATTTGGCAGGTGACTTGTGAATCTGTGGCCCACAGTATATTTCTTCTAAGAAGTAACATTCACACAATAAATCAGTAAAGATGACAACATCTAACATCCCTTATCAGTCACAGAGCACACATTAGGCTTAAAAAAAAAGATGATCAAACATATCTTAAAGCAAAACAGATTATAACCAGCTCTATCTTTTTAGGTCCTTTCAGCACTGGGCTGGGAGCTGTTTTTTGTTGAATATGCTTCCTGGTATAATTTTAAAATGGGTTTTAAGGCAAAATGGTTTGATCAGCATCTGCCCATGTTGAAATTTACTTTGGAAGTTACATCTTACACTACATTTTTATTCAAGATAAAACTGTATTTCACTTAGGGTCAGATTTTAAAAGGTATTTGTGTCTAAACATGCAGGTATATGCCTAGTGGATTTTTCAGTCATTCCAGACCTGGGCTGTACAGCATGGGAGCATGGAAAGCATATTCTAACCTTAAAGCTGCACTCTAGTTTGCTCTATGCTGATGGACTCTAGTTTAGGAATATGTCCTACTGGATAGGGCTGTCATAAAGGAGGAGGGAAAGTTCCTATTCTCTTTTGCTACAGAGAGGACATGGAACAATGGCTTGAAGTTGCAGCAAAGCACGTTTAGGTTGGATATCTGGATAAACTTCACTGTTAGAACAGTGAGGCAGTGGAATAGATTATCTAGGGAAGTTGTGGACTCTCCATCACAGGACACATTCAAGAAGAGGTTGGATAGCCACTGGTTGGGGATCATCTAGGCATAGGTTTGCCTATTTTCTAACATAGGTATTTCCTATGCTTCTGGGCTTAGTTGGTTGCCCCTGCCTCCCCTCCCCTTTTTTCTGCTATATGTGTCAGGGTGTTTTTAAGCCTTCCCAGAGGCATTGGGTGCTAGCTACATCCAGGGCCATCCCTAGTGGGGGTGAACGCCCTGGGCCCTGCACTTTGGGGGTCCCTGAGGAGTTAGGTGGAGCAGCAGCATCATGGAGCTGGGCAGAGAGGCAGCTCCACATCCAGCTGCTTGCTACCCCTGCTCCACTGCCACTGCTGGTGGTGGCAGCTTCTTCAGGTCTGGGATTGGAGTGGGGGTGGGGCTCCTCATGGGCTGATTTGCTGTGGGCCCCACACCCTGTTTGGGTTGCCTCTGGCTACATCCAAGACTGGGGACTTTGACTAGGATGTGCCAATGATCCTGCTAGGAGCAAAGCCAGAGGGTCCTGGCTAGAGGATCTTGCCCCTCTGCTCAGGGTCAGACTGATCACCATATTTTGGGTCAAGAAGAAAGTTTACATCCTGGTAAGATTGGTATGGGACTGTCAGGGGTTTTCCCTTCCTCTGTAGTGGGTGGTGTAGATTTCTACCTGGGATCTCTTGAGCTTATATTGACAACATTTTATAGAAGCCGGACATTGGCCGCCATGGTTCCCTTGCTTTACCTGTGGCAGGTTAGGGTGCTAGGTCTATGTAATTCAGGAATTAATTTCTGTCCTAGGAAGCAGGTGTTAGCAAGGAATGATAGAAAGAATAAGCTAGTCAAAGTCTGAAACTGTTTCCTAGTCTCAAATGTTCTAGCCAAGTGTAGTTTTAAAGCAGTCATAGAATCAAAGAAGTAGGGTCGGAAGGGACCTTGTAGATCTTCAAGTCTGACCCCCCGCCTGGGCGGGAGAAAAAACTGGGTTCAAATGATCCCAGCTAGGTAGGTGTCAAGCCTCCTCTTAAAGACCCCCAGGGTAGGAGCCAGCACCACTTCCCTTGGAAGTTGGTTCCAGATCCTAGCCGCCCTAACTGTGAAGTAGTTCTTACGGATGTCTAATCTAAACCTACTCTCCAACAACTTATGGCCGTTATTCCTTGTTATGCCAGGGTGTGCTAGGGGAAACAAGGTCTCTCCCAAACCCTTCTGGTCACCATGTCCCCTGCCAGCCTTCTCTTGTGAAGGCTGAACAGGTTCAGGTCCTGCAGTCTCTCATTGTAGGGTCTGCCCTGTTGTCCCCAGATCATGCGAGTGGCCCTCCTCTGGACTGTCTCAATGTTGTCCACATCCCTCCTGAAGCGGGGCGCACAGAACTGGAGACAGTACTCCAGCTGCGGCCTGACCAGTGTTGCATAGACGGGGAGGATCACCTCCTTGGCCCTACTTGAAATGCACCTGTGAATGCACAACAAGGTCCGGTTAGCCCTGCCAACCGTGACCTCATGTTGTCGGCCCATGTTCATCTTGGAGTCAATAATGACTCCAAGATCCCTTTCTGCTTCTGTGCTCTCAAGAAGGGAGTTTCCCATCTTATAAGTGTGCTGCTGGTTACTACTGCCCAAGTGCAGCACCCTGCACTTGTCAGTATTGAAGTGCATCCTGTTTTTGCTAGCCCACCCCTGTAACCTATCCAAATCTTGCTGCAGTCTTTCCCTCCCTACTAGCGTGCTCACCTCACCCCAGATTTTGGTATCATCAGTGAATTTAAACAGGCTGCTTTTCACCCCGTCGTCCAAATCGCTGATAAAGAAATTGAACAGCATGGGCCCAAGGACCGAGCCCTGGGGGACTCCACTGCCCACTTCCTCCCAGGTCAAATATGACCCATCCACCACCACCCTCTGAGTACGACCCTTCAGCCAATCTGCAATCCATCTGACTGTGTAGGCATCAATGCCACAGTCACCCAATTTTTTAATGAGGATGAGGTGGGAGACGGTGTCAAAGGCCTTGCTGAAGTCCAGAAAGACTACATCCATGGCAACGCCTGCATCCAATGCTTTTGTGACCTGATCATAAAAGGCAATCAGGTTGGTCTGACATGACCTGCCTCTAATGAAACCGTGCTGGTTGCCCTTAAGCATCATCTCTAAGGCCAGCCCATCGCAGATGTGCTCCAGGATGATCTTCTCAAAGAGTTTCCCTAGAATTGAGGTAAGACTGATAGGCCTATAGTTGCCCAGGTCCTCTCTCTGCCCTTTTTTAAAGTTGGGGACCACGTTGGCTATCTTCCAATCATCTGGCACCTGGCCCGAGCACCACGAGCGTTTATAAAGCCATGCCAAAGGCCCTGCAATAACCCCTGCTAGCTCCCTCAACACGCTGGGGTGGAGAGCATCTGGACACACTGATTTGAACACGTCCAGCCCCTCCAGAAGCTCTCTAACCTGGTCCTCCCCAACCTGAGGTCTGGAGGCATTCCCCTCGAGTCCGTCTTGCATCACTGTAGGAAAGTCCCGGTCTCTGCCCAGGAAAACGGAGGTGAAGAATTGGTTAAAGAGGTCTGCTTTCTCCTCTGGCGCAACCACCAGACTGCCCAGAGGATCTTGCAGGGGCCCCACATTTCCCAGTGCTTTCTTCATCCTCCCTATATATTTGAAAAAGGACTTTTTGTTATCTTTGATTTTGGACACAAGTCGTAGCTCTATGTCCACCTTAGCTTACCTGACAGCCCCCCTACAGCCCCGAGCAGAAGAGATATACTTCTCTTTGGAGACAGCAGCCCCGTTCCACTGGGTGTACACCGCCTTTTTGGCAATCAGTGTTTTAGTCTTGTAAGTAGCTTACTATGGTAAAGTAGCCTCTACTATTTTGGGAAATTTAAGGAACCACTCGCATGTTTCAAACCCAGAAACACACTCAGTGCTGAGGCCACTTTAGGGCACAGCTCTACAGCCTGTTCTCACCTCAGTCTCTATTGTACTTGAGAAAGATGATTGGAATGGCCACACTGGGCTCCATGAAGCTGTGGTACAAACATATCACAGCATGCAAGTTGGAATAGTGATAATTCTACCACGCAACCAGTCAAACAATGGGCTGTTTTGTGAGTTACAAAACTGCTGAAATCAAATTAAGCTCAACTGAACCGCTTGTCCTCTGTGGGGGAACCTTTACAAAGTGAGGACACATGTGTGCGGTGAGCACCTAAACTAGAGAATCATACAGAAGCAAGGCTGGAAGGGACCTCCAGAGGTCATCTAGTCCAACCCATTGCCTGAGGCAGGATCATCTCTATCCAAACCATCCTATACAATACACAGTCTGGACTATACATGAGATTACCATCAACCCTGGCACAACCCAGACCTACCACCCAAGCTGGCCACAGGTAAAGCAGTGGAACCAAGGCAGCCATCCTCCTGCTTCTATGAAATGTTGTCAATGTTGTCAATATACACACAAGAGATCCTGGGTAGAGGGCCATGTCCCCCCACTTCAGAAGAAGGGAAACTCCCCCCACAGTCCATACCAATCTGACCACAATTCTTTCCTGACTCGAAATGTGGCAATCTGTCTCACCCTGGCTCATCTCATTGTTTGAAAATTTCTCTGTGTCTGCCAAAGTATTTACTACATTAAGCATGATGGCTGAGATTTCTGAAGTTCCCTAAGGGACTTGGCCTCAGACATGCAACTCTAATTCAGTTTAATGGGAATTGGGTACTTGATTGTAATGGGAACTGGCTGTTCAGGTCCCCTAGGCAGCTTTGATCATCTCAGCCAGTATTTCTAGCCTAACTGTACAAATAAGTAATTTGAAGACCCAACTTCTTTACTGCTCTATCCTTTCTAATTTGCAAAACTGCAGAGGCATGGGCTATGAAATTAGAAAAATAAAAAATCCTATTTGTCAATATAACAGCAGCTCCAGGACCAAAATATTTGCTCATAAAAATCTCCTTGGACTTCTCCAGACTTGCAAGTGAAGCTGGATCATGAATATTCAATTTCAGCAAACACAGAACCGCTTCCAGTTCCCACTGATGTCAGCAGACAGATAGCCATTAACTTCAGAGGTGCAGAGGCAGGCTTAGGGCAAAGACTTCAGGCTATATTTTCATGTCATGATGTATGTATTAGAAAGTGAGTAAAAAACATCTTCCATATGAAATGTATAATGTGAACAAATTATTGTATTTACAATCCAGAACCTCCTCTGCTATTACATAAATAGGTTTTACATTCTCATTGCTAATTTCAGGCCTTATTTTGACTTTGGTTAGACCATCAAATCAAAATCCAATGAGTTCAAGATCACTTATTTTCAAATCCACTCTAAAAGGGGGTGTTACCAACATTTCAAAACAGGATGACACAGTGACTTTACTACCAAAGGAAAACATCTCTAAAAGGGAATTCAACAGTAATTTCTTACCACAGACATTATAAAAGGAATGCCCTTTGGAAGTCAATTTTAAGCTGAAGGACAGAGCAGCAGGAGGGCAATGTTCCCTGGTACACATGACATTTTTTTCAGCTTTCTTTAACTCTATAAAACAAATCTCTGTGCTGAAAACTTTACACTTTTATGTCAGAGAGAGCAAGAGAGATCACACATTTTGGAAACTGTGTTTTGAGCTAAAATTGTGTTCCAAACAAAAACTATATTATACCTCAGCAGGGGAATTAACAACAGGCCAACTTGGTAAAACAAAACAAAACAAAAAAGAATAGTGATGGGAGTGAACCTGAACCTCAAAGTTAAGTACAGATGGTCAAAAAGCCAGAGGCTGAATCAATTCAATCTTCACAGGTTTCTCTGACCTATGTAGACTGAAGCAAACCGATGTTAACTAAATCAGTTAAGTCTGATACTACATTCATCCAGGTCTATCTTAAACTGTTTTGGGCTGTTTTGAAACTGGTTTATGTGCACTGAACTTCTTTTCTGTTACAGGTTTAAACTGGATTCCATTCACTTAAACTGGTTTATGTGTAATGTCTGTCCCGGCACCAACCCTTCTCTTCTCTGTCAAAACCTTTCCATGTGAATTTGGTGTTTAGGGTCTGGGGATTTAAGGGAACTGTGACGGGACAGACAGGTGGCTGAACCACTCTTTGCAGCCTCTCCCTCTGCAAAATATGGAAGAATTCAGTGATATGCCCAGATTGTTGTTGTTGTGTTGCTTCTCATATCCAAATATTCTCATAGTGGATATTACGTCTTAGTGGGTGCACCTACATGTTCATTAATCTACTGTAGTTATTGCACATTAAGTTTAGTACTTGCATAACCAAATACTAAATCAATGTGCAGTAAATGGTGCACATGGCTTTTCAGTGATGCTAACTGCAGAGTGACACTACTGTGCACTACCCTATTAGCCTCAGTTTTGCCCTGTACACTACTGTGCAGTATTAGGCAGTAGCGCAATTAGCATCTCATGTAGGCGCATCCAGTGACTGGTGTAGAGGCATTAAAATCAAAGATATATAAGCAACACCATAGCACATGTAACATCTGCTCAATAGTTACATATGCTGGCCCCTTCCCACCACATAACACAGTCGATTTCCTGAAGATTTTTACCACCTCCATTTGTCCTCCTGACTGCTTGTGTGTGGGAGGATATGATCTAAGCCAGAGAATTTCTAAACATTTTCACATCTGGATGCCTAACTGTAGATCTGAACCATACTTAGACAACTAATTAAACAGGTTTATTTTTCAGAGATTTGGATTTTTTTAACTCAGCTGGACTGTCGATGCTCAACATCTCTAAAAAAAAAAAATCAGGCTCCTTCATAGATGTAGAAGTTAAGAAGTCCTCCCTGTGTTGTTTAACATTTCTATTAATGATATGGATACAGGAAGAGAGAGTTTATTGATCAAGTGTGCAGATGATAAACATAGAAGAGCTTGTGAACACTTTTGGAGGACAGGAATAGAATTCAACAAGATCTTGACAAAGTAGAAAACTGGGTTGTAGAAAACAGGACAAATTTTAACATATGTAGGATGCTATACACAAGGAAGAAAAAAAAAATACACATGTACAGAATAAGAGATAACTAGCTAAGCCAGTGATTCTCAACCAAGGTGGCAGGGTACTCAGAGGTACCACCAGGTAGGATAGTATGAGGTGCAAGGAGATAAGCAGATAAACCAGGCTCAGGTCTGAAAATCTACCTGGACAACCTCCCACCCCCACTGCCCACCCTCTGTGTAGGGAGGTAAGCACTGTAATTTCTAAATTAATTTTTAAGAATTGAGTGCCCCTGAACTCACAAAAGTTATGGAGGAGTGCCTTGGGTCCAGGGAGAGTTGCCTTGAGTCCAAAAAGGTTGAGAATCACTGAGCTAGGCTGTAGCTTTTCTGAGAAAGATCTAGGGTCATTATGGGGGATTACAAACTCAGCATGAGTCATCAATGTGATGTCACTGCAGAAAAAATAAATGCAATTCACAAAAATATTCAGCAGCAGATTCAGGAATAGGGCAATAAAGCAAGTCCCCCCGCTTCGGCTGTGCTGTACATGCGCTGGGAGCTTCCTGCCTGGCTCCTACCAGAATGGGAATGCAGGCTCCTACCAGAGCTTCAGACGAACTCTGAGCTCACCAGGTAATTTGGATGGGGTCTGGCCAGTGCCTTTACTTTTGTGTGGCTCTGGAGCCCAGGGGATGAACACTGCTGCTGTTCACTTTTCCTCTCCTTCCTCATCCCCACTGAATTCAGCAGCAGCAGAAAGGAAAGGATGAGTGGCAGTGGCAGCCCTCACCCACTAGGCTTTGCAGCTGTGTGAAAACAGGGGCTCTGGCCAGACCCTGTGGTGAAGCAGGGTATGACACAGCCAAAGTGTGGTGTGACTGCACCGTCACATCCCCTCTGGATCAGATCCTGGAAACCCTGTATGTGAAACATAGGAGGTGATAGCACCACTCTACTCAGTGCTGGCCAGGCGTCAGCTGGAGTACCACGTCCAGTGCTGGGCACCATGTTTTAAAATGAATCTGGAGACAATGGAGAGGATCCAGGGGCAAGCAACAAAAAGGATGAAATGGCATGCAAGCCATTTGAGAACAGGTTGAGAGGACTAGGTGTGCTTAGTTGAGAGAAAAGGAGATTAAGGAGGGGACATGAGAACAGTTTCCTAATATATTTGAACGGCTGCTTGACACAAAAGCCAGGACACGCAGTGACATGTTTAAACTGAAATTAACCAAATTTAATCTCAGAAAAGCCTTCTTCCTAACTGTAGGAACTATAGGGCAATGGAACAAAACTGCCTAAAAATGCTGTAGCATCTTGTTTGCTGGAGGTTTTCAGAAAAAAAAGAGGTGGACAGACATCTGTCTGGGCTTGATTAGGAATAGCTTATCCTTCAGGGAGTTTGTCTAGATCAATGGTTCTCAAGCTTTTCAGACTCAAGACACTCCTCATTAGACTCGAGGCATCCCTTCAGAAACTGCCAGTTCTCAGTTTGTACTTGCTTTTTTACTGCAGAAAAAAACAGAACAATTCTTCTGTTGCAAGGAGCTCAGAACGACCACAACACATCAGAAAGCTTTTAAATGCTATAAAATCCTGTTTGAAATCTCTGGGTTTATCCTGTAAACCATGTTTGCACACCTGGTAGTGCTAACATTACACAACACCCTTGAAAAGATCTCAAGGCACCCCAGGGTGCCATGACACCCTGGTTGGGAATTACTGGTCTAGATGACCCTTGGGGTTCCTTCTAATGCTATCATTGTATCATTTAAGTGAGGGGTGTCAAACTGCAAGGCTAGCAGGAGCTGTGGTGGATCTGCATTTGGGTGATACAGTTCCTGGGGCCTGCCATTGATGGGCAAGCCAATCAGGATCCAAGGACCCCAAATTCTGCTGCAGGCCACCCCACCCCTACTTTTGGTAGCCCACTGGACTACCAGTAGGCCTCTTGGAATGGAATGGTTCTCCCGTGCAGATGCAGCCTGTGGGCCACATGTTTGATGCTGATGTCCCCTCTACATGTTACAAGTATTGCACCTGTAGTTATCTGTGCAATTACCTTGAGACCAGCTAAACATGTAAAGTAGCTATCATGCCATAAAAAGCTCCATAAAGTTAGACCTCAAAAATATGTACTACCTTTACAGCTGGTTGGCATCCCAGCAATTTGCACAAGTAGCAGGGTCTCCCTTGAGGCTAGGAGCCCCGTCAGCTGACAGGACTCCCTGCCACAGGCTTGTACCATGCTCAGGCAGGGCTGTGAGTCTCGCAGTTGAGCTCTCCACAGCTGCCAGGGCTCAGAGTCAGCAGCTGTGGATGCTGGGTTCCCACAGTGAGCCTCCCAGTGCCAGGACCCAACTGGGTCCTGGCAGCCATAGGGTGCTGCTGTGATTCCCCAGTCCTGGGGGCGCAAGGAGCCCCTGGGGCTGGAAGATGCAGCTGCCACATTCTCCCAGCCTCGGGGGTGGGTGAAATTCCTGAGGCTGGGAGATCATGGCTGCCACAATCTCCCAGCTTCAGGGCTTTCACACACCTCCAGGGCTGGGAGATCATAATAGCTGTGTCTTCTAGCCCTGGGGGTACACTGGGCAACTCCAAGGCTGGAAACCTCTCAGGCAAGGGGGCTCCCAGCTACAGGAGCTGGCATCTTGCCAGTGCAGGGGGAGCTTGGGATTAGGCTTCCTCTGCACTGGGGATAGGACATGATGGGATCTAATGCAGGATCCCACAGGTGTGCCTTCTGCCATGCATGTGTGGCATGGCAGGAGATCTGATTGTGTGGATCATGCGTTAGATCCCATTGCACCTTTACTTGCACATGCAGACGGCCCTGATTTACATATCTAAATTTAGGTTTGGAAATATGGGCCTCATTATTTATGCTCCTCATGATTAAATTATCAAAACTGAAACCTGAGACTTAAAGAAGGAGATTTGATCATGATCTTCAAAGCGCGTCCTGCAGCTCCTTCATATGGTAGATTAGGGACAGTTAGCAAAACCAGGCACAAGACCCAATCTTCAGAGTCTCTTTACTGAACTCCCAGCTGCTCTCCTCTTTTCTAATCCAATTAGCTCTAAAACATCAATTAATAATCTCTAGTGGGATGTTACCAATTAACTGGAGGGCTGGTGGAGTTTTTATAGCACATAAGCTTTATCTTTTAATAAATTTGAAAAAGCAGCTTATTTATTTTTTCCTCTTAAAATATAAATGTTCTCCAAAAATCATTTCCTCTTTGGATTTCAATGTAATTGACTGATTTGTTGAGATAACAATGACGGTGGGTCAGAAATATTTTGTTGAAGCAATTTTTTATTGTAAAAAACTGCTTCAATAAAACCAAATTTATTTACAACTACTACTAGTATGTATGAAATAAAATAAAAACAACAGAAAGCAAAAAAGCCAAGATAAAACAAAATTCAAAACAAATCTGAAAGCTACTAAGAGGAAATATCAGGTTCCTAAAGTTTTCCAACATTGAAATATTTTGGAAATTCTATTTTATACCAAATTTTGAAAATATTCATTATGCTTCCCATTCAGGATGAAAAACAAATTTCAAAATGTAAACATTCCTGTGAAATGGAAGTTCAGCATTTCCACCATCTCTAGAAATGTGTAGGGGGCTAGCCTTTTGGTTAACTTTATTTTGAGAGAACAGTTGAAAGAATTAAAGCGTGAGTAACTAGGGTTGTACAAAGTGGGCCCTATTTGATTTGGATTCGGTCCGAATCAGGGACAGCGATTCAATTCATTGCTTTGGATCACTGTCTCTGATTTGTTTTGCCCAAATCTGAATCTGAAGATTCGATGCTGATTTGGAGAACCAGCAATTTGGACATAGACACAGCTTTAAAGTTTTTTCTACATACCTCTAGGTACCAGTGTGGCTTGTGAACGCTGCAATGCTTGGGCAGATGGAGCATCTCACAGAAGTGCGGGGCTTCACACCCCGTGCTTGTCAGCAATCCGGAAGTGGACTGGAAATACTTCCAGTCCACTTCCAGGTTCACTGGAGAGTGTGCAGGGAGGCTCCCCTGCACTCCCCTGGTTTGGCAATCGGCCATGGGGGGACTCTGGGTGCCCCCCCAGACCCAGGAGACATCAGCTGCTGAGCTGGGTGGGGGTGTGAGGGGGTCTGCAAACTCACAGGAGGACCCAGAAGTGAACCAGAAGTGCTGGTTATGGTACTTCTGGGTCTGCTGCTGATTATGCTGGGGAGCCACCCGTGCTCCTGTGGGACCCTCCATCTGCCTCAGCATCGCAGCATTCACCAGCCACCTGCTACCTAGAGGTATGTATAAAAAACATTTAAAGCCGTGTCTATGTCCAAATCTCTGAATCGTTTCAAATCTCCTCAAATCAATTCAGAGGGTTCCGATTCGATTTGGAGAGATTAAAGTGTCCTCTGATTCCATTTGGATTCAGAGATTCAGCTACCGAATCGGGCTGAGTCTCCACTGAATAGAATCGAATCTCCGCTGAATCCAATCAGGGACCAAAGCTTTGCACAGCCTTAATAAGAAGGCATGTCATACAGAGAGATAAGTGCTAACATTTAAAAAATATTTTTTCTACTGGAGGCCTAAATTCAAGTTCTAGCTGTGGTCTCAATTCTGGATGTGTAGGGATTAATTTTTCCTTGTTTACAACACAATAGCTGCTGAAGAAAAACTCAGAATTGGAAAAGCAGAGGGATTCTTAGGTTAAGATTTAATCTGTTTTTTAAAAATGAACATTTATGGAAGCAGATGCACAATACTTGAACTCACTCTCACTAATTCAAGATAATGTTATAATGCTTAATTTTTATATGCACCAACAATCTGAAATTTTAAAAATTCACTTGTGCTGTCAGGACAAATAGCACAGTTAGTGTAGGAAATTGTTCTACAAAATGCCTGGGTAGCAAAGGACATGTTGTTCTTTGGCTTTACTTCTCTCTCTCCTTCTTCCCCCACATTCCCAATTAGGGAATTTAGCACCGTGGGCTGGATGAGTAGCATGGGGCTTATCTGAGGGCTGGATTGGGCCCAAGGATCCACTCCTTGTCTCATTCTATAGGCTGGAACTGGCCTGTGGATGCCCCCATGCCATGGGTATACATCTGTGTGGGTCTGGCCAGATGCAGTGGCAGTACTGGGGGGCAGATGCCAGGGCTCCACAAGCCATTTGATACCTCTGCTCTAAATGATACAAAAATAATACTTTTCTTATATATGTTAATTTTAAAATAGGACTCATATTTAAATATGGACATTAAGATGTTTAAAAAGAGTACCCTACACAGTCTCCAAAGTACATCAATTCATCTTCATAACCTCCAGGTATAGCAGGAAAATCGTTATTATCCCCATTTGACAGATAGCCAGGATTGGTCCTCAGAAATTCATTGTGTAGATCCCTAGACTGCAATATATGTACTTATGATCCACTACCAATTAAATACAATTTATTTAGTGCTGAAGTTTGTGTAAACTTGTTTGACTGCACTTAGTATTCAATGTTCTGTAAAACTGTTTTAATATTTGACAGCCATAATTGCCCAAGTCTGTAGGAGAGCTTCCATTGAGTACAGTGATAGAGAAGTTTAGGTCTGTTATTATTTTCCTATATCCATGTACCTCCTATAGCCATCACACACATGCTGTGAGACCATAAAATGCCACTGAAATAGAATAATAATTTTACACTCATTTTGCACTGGGGAAAATACTAGGGTTGTGAGAAACTTTGGATGCTGATTCAATTCAGAGGAGATCTGACCAAATTTGGTGGCTGAATCTCCAAATCTGAACTGAATCAGGGGACCAATTAAAAGGTCTGAATCAATTTGAAGCCCTTTGAATTGATTTGGAAAAGATTTGGAGAGCTTCAGTGATTTGGGCAGTCCCCAGTGGCTGCAGCAGGGAGCTAGACACAGACTCCAAGCCAGTAAGTAGGGGGCGGGCGGGGGGGGCTGGCCCCCTGCACAGTGCAAGGCAGTAGGGGGGCAGTGGGGATCCCCACCCTGCCTGGCAGGAGCTGGTGAGTGGGGGCTTTTTTTTGTTTTGTTTTTTTTAAAGGACCGGGAGCTGGGGCAGGCAGGGCAGCTATGGGAGAGTAGATGGAGGTCAGGGGGCTCATGGCAGAGCCCCCCACATGGCTTGGGGCAGTGGAGGACAGTGGGGATCACCCCCACCTGGCAGCAGCTGGTGAATGGGGGTTTTTGTTTTTTCAAAGAGCCAGGAGCTGGAGCCAGGTGGGGCAGCCACTGAGAATGGGCATGGGATGGGCCTGTGTGACTTGTCAGCAGCTGAATCTCTGAATCAGATTTGGCTGAATTGATTCGAGACAGTGATTTGAATCACCAAATTGAGTCACGGTTCCCCAAATCGGCTTAATCCAAATCCGAAGAGAATACTAGTCACTTTGCACAGGCCTAGAAAATACCTACATGGTGTAAAGGGCAACAGAAATTTAAGTCCTCTGGTGCAAATCAGCATGTTCAGGCCTTTAAAAGTCTGACTGGAGAATTTGGATGTTATCATTAATAGAACATGCACACTTAATAATGAAGGCTAATGCATGAACATGTGGCCATCTTACTGGCTTGCACCGAGGGCAAGAGCCTGCTGCGTTAAGCTAATGAAGTTTTTCCTCTGCTCTGGGAGGTAAGCATCTGGTGTATCTGATATGACCCATGGTGTCTATATATATGTGTGTCTGAGTCTTTTTTTTTTGGAGAACTATTTCATTTACCTTCTAAAATTCCACTATAAGTGGAGAATACTGATGCCACAAGTCCTATTATTTTAAAAAATATATTCCAAAGGAATGCAATGCTTAGGAAAAGTGTGAATGGAACCATGACAATGTCTTTGCTCTTAGCAATCTCCTGATATGTCCCTGAATCCTAACCTGGAGGAACCACTTCTCTAGATTCAAAATTGATCATTCAGTGTCCATATCTATTCAGTCCTTGATCTCTCTAACTAGCATACCAGTTGGTATTCAGTGACGACAGTATTTGTCACTTATGCACTACAGAGACTATCAGGTTTGTATTCAAATGGAGATCACCGAACAGCTATTTAACAGTAACAACTTTCAGTCCCAACCCAACTAATGTGCATTCAAGCCATTGGTCTACAAATGAAAACTTCCATATCCTATTATTGGTCCCTTGACCCATCTAATCAAGAATTCAAGAGCAGATCAATCATTTTTAAGCCCAATGCTCAAGAGTTTCAATACCATGTAAGAATCAGGAAGCATCAGTAAGGCAGAATAGATTAGGACATCAGCAATAGCAGGTGTACTTCACAGCTGATTGCTGCTGGCTGACTGCCTGCTTGCCACTAGGAGACCACAATTAGCACCCAGTGAAGGATGTGAAGATAAGATGTTTTCAGCTCCCTCTATCAACCTCTCACGAAGGTCACATTGTGACTGAAGGGAAAGGCAGCAGGCAGACTGCCTCAGAGCTAGGAACCAAGATGACACAGAAGGTCATATGTTGGAAGGTACATAAAAAGCCCCTGTGGTTTCAGCACGCCTTTCCTCTCAGTTTCTTGTCATCACCAGTGAATGAGCTGGGAGTCACTCTTAGACAATCCTGGCATTTGTATCATCTGTGTTACAGAGCCTGGTTGTTGGACTGTTTGTGGGAAGCCCAAAGTAATATAAGCATTGCTGGCAGCTGACTGAGCAACACAGCTCATCACACCACTGCCACCAGTGAAAAAGAGAGATCCAGGAAAGGGAAAAAAATTATATTGGTTAAATTATACTTACCCTGCACTAGCTGTTGAAACTGTTTTGTGTATCCAGTCCTACCCTGTGGTAGGTGGAAGCTTAATTGTCGTGGCCTAGTTTTGGTTCATTCAAAGTTTGGGTTGCCTAGTTTAGATTCCACTTACTGCAGGATAGGAGCAGATGCATGAAATGGTTATTCCAGAGTGGCTGACTTACTATAAGCTCCACCCCATCCCACACCTCTTTATTTGAGATCACTAAAACTAAACTAACCGTACCCTGACAGTGATAACATGGAAGCTACAAATAAATCTGTTTGATTCTGGTGAGAGACACCCCACTTTGTCTTGAGAAAGCATACAGAATAGGCGCCATGAGAGCAAGAATGTTAAGGAATATTCATAGCTTGGGGAGACTAAAAGGGAGAGCCTGGTAAGGACTAGGTTTGGACTAAAAAGAGAAGGGGAGGAACTGTCTGTTTTACGGGTGAGAGCCTGGAATGGCTGTGGGGGGACCCAAAACATGGAGAGTCCCATAGTTTTAGAGCATGAGTCTCAGGCTTTGGACACACATACTTCTGTAGCACTATATAAACTCCTATAGCACTACAAAAAGCAAGTGGTATGTGTAGGCTACTTGTGCTAGAAAGATAGTGGATCTGTCACAACAGAGTTCGTGTTTCAAATAGGAACTTTTTTACAGCACCATATGTAAGGTGCATGGTTACATAGGATCACAGGCATAGGTGACATGTGGGAGGGGCATGGGGTGGCATGTGCCCCCCCTGAGATTGGTCCTCGCTGGCTGGGGAGTGGGGAGTGCCAGTGGCACTTCTGGTGTTGCTGCTCGTGCTTTTGGGGTTGGCGATCGGCTGCCGGGGGACCCCCCCCCCCGAAGTTGGCAATCAGCCTCTGGTGTCCCCCCTCCCCCCCCCCCCCCCCGAGGCAGGAGGCACCAGTCGCCCATGAACAGGAAAGTAGGGCTGGAAGGGACCTCATGAGGTCATTTAGTCCAACCCCCTGATTAAACCATCCCAGCCAAATGTCTGCTTAACTTGCTCTTGAAAACATCCAAGGATGGAGATGCCACAATTTCTCTACTAAGCATGTTCCTATGCTTGGCCACCCTCGCAGTCAGAAACTTCCTCCTAATGTCCAATCTAAATTTCCCCTGCTGCACTTGGAAACCATTAGTCCTGTCCCCTACAGTCATGAACCATGCATGCCCCCAGAGGCTGGGGGGGCCACGGCGGTGGCAGTGGGGGCACCGTGGTGGTGAGCGGGGAGCTTCCACAGGCGGTCGCAGCGGTGTCGGTGGTGGCATGCACCACCTACACATCGCCGATGCCTACAGTCATAGAGCAAAGCCTATCTCCATCCTCTCCTGTAATCACCTCAGGTATCTCAAGACTGTTACCAAACCTCACCCCAGGTGTAGCATTACAGGGGTCTCTCAGGCTCCCTGCACTCCAGAGGGCTCTGCTGCCCTTCACACCTCTCCAGCCTGTGGGGAGCATGCATACAGAACAGAGCTTTGACAGCTGCTATTACAGGACAAATACCTAGGCCCAGGGCAGCAGCTGTGGCTGGCAAGCGCAGCCCCCTGATTGATGCTTGTGGGGATGGTGTGACTGAAGAGATCATGCCCTGTCTCCATTAGTTGCCCAGCGGCTGCCTCTGCCATCACTGCCTCCAGCTGATGCCTGTGGCAGTATAAGCTAAAGACAGCTTCTCTGCCAAGTCTCATCACCCCTTGTCTAGAGAGGCTGCCTTGGTGGCATCTATGGTGCACTCCAGCCAGGGGCGGGGTGCACGTGTGCATAACTCCATAGTGTTCTAGTCGATAGTACTACCAAGCGCTCAGGCATCCCTGCATCCAATTCTTCAGGTAAGGAGCTTTTAAATCACAAAAAGGTACTGAGCTTCAATATACTAGGTTAAACTCAGGCTAAAGAGAAAGTGGGTGACCAGGCACATCTTGAAAAAAGCTACTGTCAAACTTGGTACAGAAAATGGGCTCTGTATCTGAAAAGCTTTGTACCAAATTTCAGCCTAGAGAAATTATTTACAAAGCAAGTACTACAGTCTGAACATCAGCGATTAATAGAAATGCAGATGTAGTCTAAAACAGTAGCTTGGATACATCACCAAAGTACTGCTGTTATTGTCATCGTCATCAGAATTATTACCATATTTATTAGGCAAAATAATTTCAATTATTATCACCACTAATTTATTATGTTCTTCACTACCTTTGTCATCAATGTCACTCCTTTAATCAGCTCTCATAACTGATTAACAAAGAAAAACAACTGCTCATCAAGAATATTTAAATCAGTTCAGCTCTGCAAATGAAAGATGAAAAATGCATACAATTCTGACAGAAATTTGTACGCCTCCAGTAACACTGTAATTATTAGTGCTGAATATTTTATTTTTAAAAATGGAACATTTTTCACTTTCCTCTTCCTCAGAGGCCATTGTAGATTTAGCAGACTACAGAGATGCCGGGTCCCTTTGGGAGGGGGAGAAGCTCCATGCTTCAGTAATGACTGAGTTATCCCTCTGCTGCTGGCCCACATATAGTTAGCAAAGTCCTGAGAGAATATGCAGTTCTTCTGAAGGGTCTCTCAGCTTAGCACAAGGCAGAGGGAATAAAGTGAAGGAATGAAGCAGCTTCAAGGATTTCTTTCCACTACCAAGTAGAAGGTTTTGAAAGTGACTTTTTTCCCTGATCTTTTTTATTTTACTTCACTGACAGGTACTCTAATAGCTGCCTTTCCAGCATACTTTGCATAGTGGTCCTTTATTCCCTGGAGGAACACAAAGAGACTATGCAAAGATGTGACCCAAATGAAGAGCTCTTCTAATGGCATTGCCACATCTGTACACTCTTTTATTTAAGAGTTTAATAAATTTTTGGGTCTGCAGACAGACAGACATAAACATACTATGTTCATTAGCTCTACTATATGTGTGTAGTTATTAGGGCTGTGTGAAGCTTCGGTCACTGATTCGATTCGGGGGAGATTCGGCCTGATTCGGCGGCAGAATCTCCTAATCTAAATTGAATCAGGATTCAGAGAGCTTGGATGATTTGGACATAGACACAGCTTTAAATGTTTTTTCTACATACTTCAAGGTACCAAGCGGCTCATGAAGGCTGAGATGCTGGGGTGGATGGAGCGTCCCACGGGAGCGTGGGGCAGTCCTCAGCATGCTCAGAAGTGGACCTGGAAGTGGACTAGAAGCACTTTCCTCCCCACTTCTGTCCCCTGGCTTGGTGACTGGTGCCTCCTGGGTCTGGGGTCCCCCCACGGCTGCTCACCAAGCTGGAGGAGTGTAGGGGGAAGGGGGTTCCCTACATGCTTGGCAGCAGACCTGCAAGTAGACCAGAAATACTTCCAGCCCACTTCTAGGTTCACTGCCAAGAATGTAGGGCCTCCCCCCCATACTCCTGTGGGACTCTCCATCTGCCCCAGCTTCTCAGCATTCACAAGCTGCACCTGATACCTCAAGGTATGTAAAAAAAATTTAAATTTGTGTCTCTGGCCAAATGCTGATTCTCTGAAACAACATTGAATCTTCAGATTCAGATTCAGCTGAATCAAATTGGGACAGTGATCTGAATCAACGAATCAAATCACTGTCCCAAATTCCAGCTGAATCCGAATTGAATATGGCCCATTTTGCACACCCCTAGTAGTTATGTAGGACAAAGCCCAGACAAAGTCTCACTGATAATAAACAAATATTCTCCTTTAGTCCAAAGCTTTCACTTTTTCAGCTCCATGCCCTGGATTCTGTCTCATGTTTAGCAGTAAGGCAGTAAGGCTTTGGGGCCAAAATCTTTTTTGACCTCCACTTACAACAATGGAGGTATGACAGTAGAGAACTTTGTCTTTTCTTTTGCAGGACAGACATTAAAGGACAGTACTTATATAAAGACCCTTGTTTTTACTTAGCAATGTTTTGGTACAAGCTGGGATATGTTCCTTCCCTTCTATGGAATAATTGCTCCCCAAAAACAAAGTGATAGATTTCCAAAACAATAGGCATTTTGCCCATTTGGTACCCTGTGTAATTGGAGAGAAGGCAAATATCAATCAAAGGTTGGCACTGCTTCAACAACCATAATAGAATTTCTCACCAGAGACATCTGTGCTGCTGTCATCCATTCAGGAGGGATGTGAAAGTGAGCTCCAGCTGAGTCTCCCAGTAGAATGATCCCCTTGGACTCTGCACCTAATAGGAAAGATTTGATTAAAGGTATAAGAATTCCCTTGGACTTTTGTCACACCATAAAGCAAAGCACTGCACAAGAAATCAACATGAAGATAAAAAGAAGTGGTGCTGATAGATTCAGTGTGTTGAGTGCAAACAAGGCACTGGCCACTGTTTTTGTTTGAAATAGCTTCATTTCGAGTCCTGGAATGGAATTTTCACTCCATCTGCACCAAAAACCTGCTGGAAGAGATGTGCCAACAACCTGAGAAAAACAAATCGGTATGCAGGATGAATAAGAGAGAGAACTTCTTGCTTAATCAGAAAGATTTCATAGAGTTTTACTCAAGGCTGGAAATTTTGTTTTAACACAAAACTGTGTATAGCTAACATTCATTTTTACTCTCTATGGAACATTCATTAAAAATACTTCATATCACACATTTAGGGAAATGGGAATATGTAGGGAGTTGGTAAAGATGCTTTATATTAATACTAGATGCTATGCCCCTTTCTGAGATGAGTAATTTCATCAGAGCACCCTGGGCTTTTACTAATTAATGTTACTTAGCCCTATCCTCCTCCTTTTATAGAACTTTTCATCCAAAAATGCAAAGTGGTTTACCAGGGAGGATTTCACATCTCAGTCACTAACGTAATGCAAGCCAAAGTAGGTATTAACTGAAAGTTATTATTATGGCTGCTTAATTGTAATATAATATTTGCATCTGTATATGTAATTAGCATAAATGAAACAAGTTGGTAATTCTCATTCCAAGCAATGTGGTTGTCCAGGTGGGCATGAAAACTGAACAGTCCTCTCATTCCTGAAGGGATCCTGACAAGGTAAGCTTGAAGAACATTGTCAGTAGGTAGCGAAGGCATCTCCAACTCCTGTTGTCCTTGCTGGACTTGATTTCAGGGTAGCAAAATTCAAATTCCAGTGCATTCAAAATTAAATTTAATAGTTAATATAGATAGGTTATATAATATAACTTGTTGTGGAAATCACAAAAAATGGCATTTTCTGCTATCGCCAGGAAATATTGCATTGGCTGCAATTTCCTGCAAAATCAGCATACCCCCCGCTCTGCCCCCAGAGTATTATTCATATAATATGCTGTTTTAAAATGTCCCAATGTTTATTGTGATACTAAGAGAACACAACAATCACTGCACCCATAGATCATATGACTGAGAGTTACTGTCTGCTTGGGATGTAGACTCCAAATTTCCCCTCACTTATTCTCACATTAAAGAAATGAATTTGCCATTTTTGCCAGTATAAAGAAGCTGTGAAATCTGCCATCTTTTCTCAAGGTTTGCAATGACCATGACAGCTTGTATCAAAATATTTATAAAATACATTATAAATAAATATTGTATACAGCATGTCTTATATAATGATTTACCTTTACAGAATTTATGCTCATATGGAATTCCATCTTTTGGATCTACACCCTGTTAGAAGAAAAAAAGAGCATTTTGAGACTCATAAAGTGACAACACAAAGCAGATACCAAGAATTTAATCACTTTTGCATATTTTCATTCAGGAATTATTATATAATTATAAAGCTAATCTAATGTCACTGGAAATATATTTACATATTTAACTTTCGCATAACTTTTTTTGGGGATGGAGAGAGGATCTGTTAATTCTCTTTATTTTTGACAGGGGTCCCAAAGAAGATTAAAATTCTTGCTGTGTCACTAAAGTTTGATGTCAAATCCAGAGTTAATCTGAACAGTATGTCATCTGGGAACTTTCAAGTGTTGCCATAAATATAAGGAGGAATTTTAACATGCAGATGTTTTTAAGCTATGCTTATGGAAGCATTATGATAACATTCATGAATCCATTTCAGACATTTCACTAACATGCTTTCACAAGATAACTGAGGCTTTGGAGGGGGAAAACGAAGAAAAAGCAAAGACACAAAACCAGAAAATACACATTCACAGTTTTAGTCTTTCAGAGCCATAATTTGTAATATATTTGTACATTTTAGTCCCAAAAAGTATTATTCTAATCCAAAAGTAACTGGAATTACTTGAGTGGGATTACTTTGGCTATCACAAATAAATGAGAGCAGTCTAATCCAGTTAGAAAACTAGGTTAATATAATACTTGCAGATTAATTCTAATAGAGAAGAGGGAAAAAGTGGAAAGAAATTTCAATATTTAACTTCAGTTGCTTACCCATATGCCATTACAGTTAGTGTCACTTTCCACATCCCAGTTATGTGGGCTAAAATAGAGAGTTGCAGAAAGAGAGATGACATTACAAAAAGAATAAAACAGGGTTAAGGGGAAACATTTTGGGGAGTTCTCAAGAAAACCAGCTATTTGGGTCTATAAGAACATAATATCAGATCCTTGTGTCCACTGGGGTTCATCAAATTATCATGAAAATAAAGTATTTTAATGGAATAACTAGAAATTTCAGATTTTACTGATGTCTAGAACCCAATGCTAAAAGCTGATAAACCTTTATCAAGATTCCTGGTCTCAGCTACCACTAATATTATCTGTAAAGCTGACAACCTCTGCACGGTTGCATTTTGTGGCACAAAGGGATATAATTATGCCGAATCTTGGTTACTAACCTAGTTTAGAAGCTGGTTTTTGAAACATTCGAAGCATTCCATTCTAAACATTCTAACATGCCATTAACACCTCTATACAAAAGCATGTCAGTGGAAACTTTTCTTGAAATTATTTTATATATTTTATATTATGTAGTAAAGTAAGAGTTTGAGGGGACCTTATTCACACTTATAATCAGGTGTGTTCGCTGATGATTCCATGCATGTAAGTCTCAGTGATGTTACCAGGAATTATTTACTGTATCTGCCTGAATCCAAGATGACTTCAAATTTAAGATGACCCCCAATAATTAAATAGTATGCATGGAAAATTTATAAATTCATTATAATTTTACAGGTACAGAATCTAATTATCAGAGTCTTCTTAAATTTGTCCCCACCACCTGCTCCCCACAACCTCTGCCCCCTTCCCTTACTACCAAACACGGCTCTGGCTCCATTCCCTTCCATGGCATGGAGCACATGGAAACAAGACCCCTACCTGGCCATGTGGCAGCGTCCTAGGGCTGGAACTGCAATGCTGTTGATTGGCCAGACAGGAGACAGAGCCTCAATGTGCTGTGTGCCCCAGGAGCCAGAGCTGGGAGCCACAGCTAACAGTGTGTGTGTATGGAGGAGGGGGAGCAGCTTCTTGGGGCCAGAGCCAGAGCCAGAGCTGCAGCATCCATCTGCTCTCTGCCCACCTTATACTTAAATCCAAGATGAAGGAATTCCCTTCCCTCCGCATGCTGAATGAGGGAAAGAAACTCATCTTGGATTCAAGGAAATGCAGTACCTCATTTGGGGAATATATCATTTATCTTGAATTTTCACCAGTGTTAACAAGATCAGGATATAGCCCTTTATCCAACCAGTCACTTCTGCTCAGAACTCCCACAAACATTGGTAGGAACTGTATATTTGGGTTGGCTGCTGTATCCACAAAAATCCATAAGATATTTATGGTTGTACCTTTTCCTCTTTCCATGGATTTATTTTTGCCTTTAGGTCTTCTTGTACAGCTACACCAATTTTAGCGGGAACTAATGAGTTCACATAAGGCAGGGGCAGGCAGAATAGGGCCTGCGGGTCAGATCCAGCCTGCCAGGTGATTTCATTCGGCTCACAAGGCCCCTCTGTAAACCAAAAGAAGTATCCTGGCCCTCATGGCCCCTCTGAAAGCCAGCGCCTCCGTGCAAGAGGTGCGGCTGTGGTGGTTAATCAACCAACCCCCACCCCAGCCTTGCCTGACCTGCCTCCAGCTCTAAGGTAGGGAAAACTAGAGACAAGAACCCTCTGCATGGCACAGGCTTTTGCCTGGCTGCCCCATGGCTGTCCCCCAGCTCTCCTTCCTTAGAGACTGGAAATTCAGGTAAGGAATTGGGTGGGAGCATGGAAAAGTGTGCTATTTGGCTGGGTGTGGCTGGCCCTGCTTGCTGCCATCATGTGTGCTCAGAAACTTAGGTTTCTGGGCACAAATGTGCACATAGTGCACAAATGTGCACTATGGGGCTGGATTGGCTGGTCCTACTTGCTGCCAGCATGTGTGGCTGGGGAATCAGGCAGGAGAGCAGAAATGCATGCTATGGGGTCAGGTGGTCCCACTCACTGCCTCTATATGCAGCCAGGGAATCAGGCAGGAGTGTGGAAATGCATGCCGGTCCTGCTCACTGCTGCCACATACAGCTGGGGACTTGGGTGGGAGTAGTATGGGGCTGGGTGGGGTTGGCCACACTTGCTGTAGCCACATGCAGCCTGAGATTCAGGCAGGAGTGCAGAAATGGGTTCTATGGGGCTGGAAGGGCTGGTCGCACTTGCTGCCGCCTCCTGTGGCCAGAGACTTGGGTGGGGGTGCAGGAGCTGTGCACTATGGGACCAAGTTGTGCTGGCCTCACTCCCTACCACCACATGAAGCTCTAGGGACTTACATACTCCAGAGACTCTGAGGACCCACCCCACTGCTCCCACATACACCCATACCCTCAGACACACCCACATACTCCCATACCTCACACACCCCACCATATCTCCACGCACACCCACAGCCCCCCACACACTCCCACCCCTTCACCCCACCATACCCCCACATGCTCCCACAGCACCCACACACACTCCCACACCCACCAAATCCATACACAACCCTCCACATAACTCCCACCCCAATCACACACCCCAGATCCACACCCCCGCACACCTGCACATGGACCACCTACCCTCCCCCACCATACCCACACACCCACCCACTTCCCAACCACACAATCCCTTACTACCCTTCTACACAATATACAGGAATAAGACTGTATTTTGAGCTATTATTCAATTGCCTCTATATACACTATGCAAACCAATATGAATCAGAACAAAATATTTTTTAAAATAAAATTAAAATATGTTATATAGATGTTTTATTTTTTGGTGTATGATTTGTTGGTTTCTGATTCCAAGATGGCAACCTCCCCCTCTCCTCTCCCCCACCAAAAAGGGGGGTAAGAGGAGGGACTTCAGGTGGCAAAGGTCAGGGGTTAGGGACTGGATTTCCTGTCCCAAGATGGTGACCACTGTGGTATATGGAATGTACCTTTTCTGAGTGGAAAAGATCATGTTCAGGCAGAGGAGTGAGTGTTGTGGCTCTAGAAAGCGAATCAGCCACTAGTATGTCTTTGCCTTTGGTAGGGTGAATCTGGATGTCATATTTTTGGAGCTGCAGCAGTGTCTTCTGTAGCCATGCCTGAGCCTGTCCTATGGGCTTCACAAAAATTGCTTCCAGGGGTTTGTGGTCTGACTGGACCCGTACATGGGTGCCATGCACATATGGGTGGAACTTTGTCATGGAGAAGACAATTGCCAGAAGTTCTTTTTCAATCTGCACATAATTTCTCTTGGATTGTATTAGAGCCCTTGAAGCATATGTGATTGGCTGATTCTGCTGAAACAGACATGCTTCTAAGCAGTCTTTTGATGCATCAGCTTGGATTTCCAGCTACTCTGCTGGGTTGAAGTACCTGAGCACAGGTGCCATTGTGATGGTTTGCTTGACTTTATCCAGGGCTGCCTGATGCTCGGGTCCCCATTGCCAGATCACATCATTCCTAAGAAGCGCTCTCAGTGGGGCCATCAGACTTGACTCGTGGAATGTATTGCGCCAAGTACTGGATGGTTTGGAGGAGTCTCTGAAGGCCTTTTTGTCGTGTTGATGGTTTCCATTTTGTCATTGTCTGGTTTGACACCATCTTTTGAGAAGATATGGCCCATATACCAAATGCTGTCAACTAAAAGCTGTATTTTGTCCTTATTAAACTTTACAGCTTTCAGATGTGCTCTCTCCAGGACTTGTTTAAGGATAATGTCATGCTCCTCTTTGGTAGCCACTGCAATGAGCATGTCATCCGCGATTATGTGGAGTCCTGGAATGTCACCAAAGCACTCATAATTTTTCTGCTGGAATACTTTGCTAGCCAACTTAACACCAAAGGGAAACACCCCATGGGGTGTTAAAGGTACACTGCTATGCTGATTCCTTGTCCAATTTGAGTTGCCAGTAGCTGTCCTTTT
This sequence comes from Crocodylus siamensis, assembly GCF_052110815.1. Lineage (NCBI taxonomy): Eukaryota > Metazoa > Chordata > Crocodylia > Crocodylidae > Crocodylus > Crocodylus siamensis. The sequence continues at coordinate 122,832,560 of NC_143399.1, read as the reverse complement.
CACCAAGAATGGTGAACAGCTTCTTACCTGACAAGCTTTTCTGCATATCTTCTACAGTGGGAACAAAAAGTGCTGCCTCAGCACTGCCTTGTTGAAGTCTGGTGGGTCTTGGCAAAGCTGTAGTGAACCATCCTTCTTTTGTGTGATCACAAGGCTATTGGGGGTGGACTTAGGCACCTTTGTAATGACTCCCATAGCTTGCAGCATTTCCAGGGCAGGCTTCAAATTGCCTAGGGTTGCATAGGGAATTTTTCTACACACATGCAGAACTGGTGGTACTGTTGGGCTGGTGTAGGAAATTGGCCCCAATCTTCAAAAACATCCAGATATATTTTAAGAAGATCCAGACTTTGGAGCCTCTCCCTTTGATTTGCACAGTTTTGCAAAGTGGTTCACTCTCCAGCATTTGTAACAAGTTTCTTCAAAAGCTGGGCAGGACTGAGGCTTGTGTTTGCCTCTAGACCTTTTGGAGGGTCTGCCTTTGTTAGCTTGATTGCCCTCCTGTGGAGCAAACTTCACTGATGGCTTGCTTTATTTTTGCGAAGTGCTCTGGCAGCTTTGCTTTTGCTCAACTGCAAGCTTGCTTCTGCAGATATAACTCAAGCTGGAGTACTTGTGAGAGCCTTTGCTTTGCAGATATCCACCTGTGCTAGGGTGAGGGAGGGATTTTCCAGAAGCTTTTCTTTGAATTTGCAGTCAGTTATCCTGAAGACAATTTTGTCCCTCAACATAACATCCTCAGCAAGTCCAAATTCACAATGCTGTGCTCTGCTTCTAAGCTCTGTAACAAAATCATCTATGCCTGCAGCCTCGTTGTATCTAAGTTGCCTGAACACATACCTTTTCAAGATAGGGTTTTTTCTGGGTTCGCAGTAGTTTGCTGCAAGCACCTCTGCAAGGGTTTTGTTACTAGGGTCTGCAAACACCCCTTGCATGCTGTTGTAAATTTCTAGGGCTTTATCTCCAATGTAGTGAAGCATGACTGCAATTTTATAATCCTCTTCCTCAGCCTTTGTGACTGTAAGGTATAATGGAAGCTTCTATTCCCATCTCCTCCAATTCTCCCCAAGATTTCCAGTAAAGGATAATGCTGGGGGAGGTTTGAAATGCTCCATTTTTTTTCTTTGAATGAAAACTGTAACCTCCTTAATCAGGTTGCTAGTGACTCCACCAAGAGCCAGGTCACTTCTGTAACCACATAAGTGTTTACTCCATGACTGTAGGTCCCAGGGATGGGGTACTCACTCAGACCTCCATGCCCTTGGGGTTCTGTCCTCGAGTCACCGTTCAGCACAGACTGGTGGAGTGGTAAACAGCTTTATCTTTATTAGGAACAGGATTGAGCAATTCACATGCTCACAGCTTGCAGGGAAACTACAACCACCCACCACCACAAACCACAGGGCACTGGGGGAAAGACTGGGTCATCCCATTGCTGGGCCCTTAAAGGTACATCCCATATACCACAACCACCAAGCGGGTCACCCGTCCAGGGGAGGGGCTACCCTTGCGGCACTCAACAGCTCACCAAAACCCGTTAAGTGGCCCTCCAGCCAAAATAATTGCCCACCCTGATCTAAGGGCAGAAGGTATACAGTGCCCCTTTCACACTGAAGTGTTAATGTACCCCACTTTGTGATTCAAATAGCTGCATAAGCAGAGGTGATGGGCTAGCTGGTAATGATTTGCCCCAGGGGTTTTGAAAGGGTAGGGGGTACATCTTGGGTTACACTTAAGTATATCCAGCTTCTAGTGAATGTGGAATAAGCAGAGAGCAAATTTGTACAGTAGCTTGCACATTTCCTCCTCTCCCTGCCTAATAGGGTCATTTGAGTTAATTATTAACACTGCATATATTTCAAGGACTTAGCCAAAATAGTAAAATTTTGTTCTCAGAGTTGATATTGTAAAAAGGTATTGAAAGATTTACCGTCTACCAGGATACACTGTTGCATTTCCTTCATTACAGTCTCTGCCTCTCCAGTGATATCCCCTCAATGTCTAAAGCCAAGAGAAGGACAAATAGAAGGCAAAGCCTGTTGTTACTCTTTCTCTTTTAATTTCAAATATCTAAAATGAGAATCAAACCTAAGGTGCAGGAATAAAGCCTGGTAAATGAATTTCGTTCACTAAGCTCTAATAAATGACACTATGCTTATTTTGATGAGAGAATAAGACAAGCTGGCAATTTTAATTTTTTTCACACGCTTTACCTTTTATTAATTCAATAAACATACTATTCAGCAGCAGAGCAATCTGATTCTGCAGACAAAGCAGCTTTAAGCCTAAATCTCCAAAAATGGTAAAAATGAATAAATCTACCTCCCCTCCCAGAAGAAAATGATCTTTTATAATCAAAACCCCTTTCATTCTATTTCTATGCCAAGTTTTGTATGAATGAATAAGGTCTGCAGAAGATAGAAGGAAGTTTTGTATGAATGAATAAGGTCTGCAGAAGATAGAAGGAACTTTAAAGAGATTTTTCCTATCAAGGGATTATAACACCAAAAGGAGAACCTTTACTTACTGGGAAAACACTAAATTTATCTCCATCAAAATCTTCGAATGGCAACTGATTTTTTATGACACTGTAAAAAAAAAAATAGAGAAGGATTTTTTTTCCCCCCAGAAACAAAAACACAGTAAAGAATTCAGTATATATAAACTGATTGCTGATAGAATATTAATTTCTAACCTGGTGTTCAGAGATGGGCATTTGCATTTCTGTTTATTGAATCTCTGTGGAGGACCAAATTCTGATATCCGTTCTTCTACACGTAGTTCTGGAGGTGAGGTTATTAAAGGTATATCTGAGGTATCTGAGCCTATGCCTCTAAAACAAGTTACCAAGTCATATCTGTGGTGAGATTAGCCTAATAATTTCAGAACCATGAAAGAAGGACAGTACACTGATCTTGCAGTTTTCTCCATTGGAAGTATTCGTCAAAGTCAACTTCCAGTATATACGTGAACGAATGGCAGAATGGGACCGCAAGGATAAACCAAGGAACATGGAAAACAGAAGAGAACTTTTTCCTTCATTAAAAAAATAGAGGGCAAACATTTTCTCTTGTATCCTTGTGATAAATCTCTCCCTGTACACTTGTTTGGTACGGAAGAAAGAACATTTTCCATGACATTCATTTCAGTTTACATCTATCCAGTTCACTGACCGGTTTTGCTTCAGCAAATGCCCATTTTCTAAGACAAATATGGGTTTTCCACAAAGGGCCACACATGCAGAATTTGCAGGCATGCTACAGAGACCAGTGTTTGAAAAGTTACTCAGTTTTAGCCTGAGTTCCTAATTTTGTTAATAGCAGAGAAAGACCTCCATCCAGTCAAAGGCCCAGTTTAGCTTCGTCTTACACCCTATGCAAACCCACTTACTCCACAGGAGCCTCAAGGAGTGTACATCAGCACTGCTTCTTACCTTAAAGGTGCAGTTTATAGTGCCTCGGATTTTAAGGACAGAAGAGGCCATCATGATCATGTGATACTATCTTATCTATAACATGGGCAACTGAATTTCACTCTCTGATTCCTGAACCTAGCCCACTGATTTCTGGTTGAGCTCAAGCATATTTTTTTAGCAAGGTTGCTAATCTTTATTTAAATTCTCCAAGTGGCAGAGAATTTAATCCTCAGTCATCAGGCGGATTACCTTCACTGCTTAACAGTTATATTTTATTTCCAGTTTGAATTTTACTGACTTCAGCTTCCAGCTGTTGGATCTTAAGATGTGTACCTGAAAGTAGACACGAAAATGGCTCTCAAATGAATCAATGTGGCATTTGCCTAGCTGGTTCAGTTTGCCATCAAGTGAGCTTTCCTTCTTCCCCTTCCATGATTAAGGGGGAATGTCATGAGAATTTCCTTTTAGATTGCAGTAATGCAGAGTTGGCACAGAGTCTTTCTCAATTTTACTGTCACATATGCTTCAGCATTGTTCCTCTTCTTCCCCTCCCCACACACTTACACTTTCCTGAAAATCATATGCAATCATCATTACATCCCCCCTCCCTGTGGTCTAGGGAAAACAGATCAACTCTCATGTACTGCTTAGCAGATGGTGTTCTTGGAATAGCATGCCTGGTGCCCTTCCTTTAGCAGGTTAAGCATGTGACCTTCAGAGATTCTCCAAGCTCTTGGCCCTCTGAGACTAAATCTGGGTCAAAAAGACAGGCCTGTGCTACTAGCAGAGGTGGTTTTAGGTTATTTTATCATCCAGAACTGAAAAACCAAGTATTTCAATTTGTACTTGTAATGCTGCTTTTCTCTGCACTCAGTACTTTCAATGAACTTCCTGCTTTGTGCTAGTTCAGTCTCTGTGACTAGTCTCAGTTGTAAGGAACTGGCACAGACCCAGAACAGGCTCAAAAAGGGGAAAAAAATCTGAGGCTCTTTAAAAAGAAAGAAAGAAATCAAAAAAGAGTTGAACATAGTTGATTTAACATGTATCCGCCAGTGTGCACATATACGTTTTGGCTTCTGTTACAGCCATTTAGCCCACAGGGTTCAATCACCGAGTATACTCGCATTTTCAGATTTCTTTTGCCTTGGCTTACTGGATTTGATAGACTCTCAAGAAATTTCCTACAGAAATTTACCCAATTTCCAATGCTGATATTTGGGGTTTACTTATAAGAGTGGAATGTGTGGCTACACAATTTGTGCTGGAAAATCAGGTTAGTCTAAAAATGCCACAAATGTTTCCCTTTGCATACTAGATAACCTCCAGCCCATAAACTCCCTACATTGACAGATATACTCTGTTGTCTAGCAGTGCTGTTCAGTTGCCCTAGATCCTTTTCTGGGACTCTGGCTGTAAGGTCTGTGTAACTGAGTCTTTTCCTTGCCCCGGCCTTACATGTTTCTTAAAAATCTGGGGATTTACCTTTTGCTCTGCAAATGATATTTTAGCCTAACTGTATTCACATGCCAGAAAGGGTATCTAGCTATTATATCCTGTGACTAAAGGTGAGTGAGTCTTTCTCGGGGGGGAAGACACCATAATTGAATGAGTGACCAAGATGGATATGTTAAATCTGAGAGCCAAAGTGTTTCTGGCTCAGGAACATGGCAAGCTTGGATGGGGAGTGGTTGAACGCCACTACTTTAGGGCAGCGTATGTGTGCCCCCTCTCAATATCACTGCATTTTGGTATTAAAACATGTTAGAAATCACTTCCGCCATCTTTCTTTCAAATGTCAAATGCACCCTATTCTCCTTTTACAATATTGTTTCTGAAGGAAAACAGTATTTTTGTCAAAAGGAGAAGGACAAAGCCCTTTTTATTCTAAAGATTATTTCTTCAGTCATCGGAAAGAAACAAGTGTGCCATATATTATTAAGGATTGGAAATATCAGACTTACTATTTAATCTTCTCACACAGCTTAACCAGTGGGGGAAGTTTACATACACTTGAAAAAACAGTTATACTTTTCTGTGGAAAGAAAACAGTGCTTTAGTTCAGATAGGTCAAATTTTTTCTCCCTTCTCATGGTAATTAATGTCAGTGAAATGAAAAGTACATCACATACTTGCTTCCCCATAACATTTGAAAGCCCCATAGACTTGATTAAAGATGTTATATAGCTAAGGACAAAATTTAAACTTGACAAAGAATTCAACTCAAGGGCTGCAAATGATCATAGATTCATAAAATTAAAAGAGATAAAGATTTCCCTGGGGAATATCCCTATCATTACCAGGATTCTTCACTTGTAAAACATGGTCTTTCCTACTGTTTACTGTGTCTTGCACAAGACCAGAGAAAATATGCACTAGGAATTCTGGATTTTCTCACTGACCATAGAGGCTGGACCCTGCATGCTCAGTCACAGTTTTGAGCGAGCAAGTAATACGTATCAGGCTCAATCAGGGGTTGATTTATAGGACTGGATATGTGCAGGATACTTCCCTTAATTTTTAGTGGGATTTTTTTAGCTGGAATCCTACAGCAAGGTTTTATATGTGCCCTGTTTACAATTTGTAGAAGTGTGTGGGAAAGTAAGTAATAAAGGTGGTGGTTTAAAAATTCAGCAAGTGGAGGCTGGCTCAGTGTGCTAAGCGGGGGCAAGTATTTGTCCCAAGGAGATGTCAAGAGTATAAAATTGAGTTTAGTTTGGATAGAAAATAGTCTGGAAAAGAAAGGGAAACCAGAATAAGGATGGTAGTAAAATTTGTGATTGTGAATGACATTACCTAGTGATAAGGAATATATGAAGAAAAGAAGGGGACCAAGGACTTATGGAATTCCCCTTGAGAGGACATGATGAAGGGCCAATTAGAGGTAAGGGGAGAACTGAGAAAGGACAGAGGTCAAGAGCAGATGAAATTTCAAGCAAAATATGGCTAAGGTTTGAGTCATCACAAAGGAAGATAGTTAGGGAGTTGTAGGAGCAGAAGAGAGAATTGTAAGGTATACTGTCCATTTTTGCATGGAAGAAATCATAGACAACCTCTGTGTGGAGGGCCAGTGGCCAGAGGAGGGAGTTAAAGGTGGTAAAAACCTGGCTAGGACTGATGATCTGGATTAAGAGAAGTAGCAGGGGAAGCAAGTGTTGGTGGTGACAGAGGGCTATGTTTTTGCCAGGGCAGCCCATGCCTGAAAAAGGAAAAAGGACGCAAGAGTTAACAGTGGAGAGGATGCTTATCCCCTTGTTGAGGGAGTCTGACTGGTGAATACACAACCAAAATCAACCAATCCTACCCCTCTTTAATCACAGCTCTAGAATTTGATCTCTGCAGCACTTACGGTGCCTGTACACACCACTGGGCTTAATCCTCATTAAATTAAATAGGTTTATAAAATTTAAAGTTGTGTATTTCAGAGCATTGCATCAGTGTTTCCACATACTACGTTTTTGAATGAAGTAAGCTTTAGAGCATCATATCAGTGTTTGCATGTACTAGGTTTTCGAACAAATTAAGTCCAGTCTCCAGACAGTGCCACAGGACAGTGGGGCGGTCCAGTGCTGCTTCCCTCCCCCACCCCCCAGCCCAGGGTCTCCTGCCCTGTGCCCTGCTACAGAGCTGTGGAAGCAGGGAGCTGGCACATGATACAAGAAAAAAAAAAAGTGTCAGCAATTCAAAAGTACAACCAATTCCAAGGGGTGAACTACAAAAAAGTGAAAGTGCCATATGGTGGACAAAGAAGTTCATTATACATCTTTTAGTGTCTTTGTATTTGCATGCAACGAATTTATGGATGCGATGCTTTAATTCGTGGTGAGCCAAACTAAATTACGTCTGAGGAGTTTTACTTTAATGCACCAGAAAGGCTCTTAAAGCATCCGGAAAACCTGCTTGTATAAACAGTCACATTGGTGTAGTGCAAGAAAGGGCAAAAAACCTGGCAAGTACAAATGCCTGTAGAGGACACAAGTCCCTTTCATAAGCTTTCACGATCCTCTCAAACCAGATCTCAAGCTACAGTAGGGTAGAAATACATTTATTCTACTGTGCCAAGGATGCAGCTTGATGGGGACTGGGGTAAAATAAAGGATTGTCCAGGCCATAGTACATACCACACCATACTGTGATATGTGTAAATCACAGATGTTAAACATATGGCCTGTGGGCTGGATCTGGCTCCCAGAGCACCCCCATCTGGCCCCAAGAATCCCATCATCCAGGCTCCAGTGCTGCCGCTGGGTCTGATAAGACCCACATGGGACATGGCATGCACCCAGATTTGACCCAGAAGACCCCTTCCCCTCTTCTTTCCCCTCCAGCAGCATCCCTGATCTGGGGGCTGCTCCAGCTGAACTTGGACCTGTGCTGCATGTGGCACAGATCTCAGAGCTGCTGGAATGGGCCCTGTATGACACAGTCCAGCTGGAGTGACCACTAGAGGTGTGTGAAGTGGGCTCTATTTGATTCAGATTCAGAACCAGGGACAGTGATTTGATTTGTTGATTCAGATCACTGTCCCTGATTCAATTTGGTTGAATCCAAACCTGAAGATTAGATCTGATTCAGAGAATCAGCAATTCGGACACAGACACAGTTTTAAACGTTTTTTCTACATACCTTGAGGTACCAGCGTGGGTTGTGAATGCTGCAATGCTGGGGCTGATGGAGTGTCCCACAGGCGTGCGGGGGGGCAGGGGATGCTCCATGTGCTTGGCGGAGAACTCGGAACTGAACCGGAAGTACTTCCGGTTCACTTCCGCTCCCTGGCAGACCTGGAACTGGACCAGAAGTACTTCTGGCCCACTACCGAAACTGCTGCTGAGCGTGCTGGGGAGCCCCCTGCACTCCTGTGGGAGACTCCATGAGCCCCAGCATTGCAGCATTCACAAGCCGCCGGCTATCTAGAGGTATATAGAAAAAACATTTAAAGCTGTGTCTATGTCCGAATCTCTGAATCTTTCTGAATCTCTCTGAATTGATTCGGAGGGTTCCAGTTCAATTCAGAGAGATTAAAGGGTCCTTTGATTCTGTTTGGATTCAGAGATTCAGCCACCAAATTGGGCCAAATCTCCTTCAGATCGAATCAGGGACTGAAGCTTTGCACGGCCCTAGTGACCATCATGTACAGCACAGCTGCTACTCTGGGATATGTGCTGCATGCAGTACAGGTTCAGACTGGTTGGAGCAACCACTAGATCAGGTATGCTGTGGCAAGGAAGGAGGAAGAGGTTCATGGGCCCAATCCAGCATGCAGATCAGCTCCACGCCACTCATCTAGTCTGTAGGGCTGAAGAAGTTTGAAACCCCATGTATAAATAATGTATAATGAACAGGGTGCTGTGACGTACTCTCTCACTTGCTATTGAAGTAGTAATAATGAAGTGGACAAAGACTCAGTTCCGTCCCACAAGTTAGTACACTCAATTATTCTGAACCGTTCTAGAGATATGAATATGTTGTGTTAAGTTTTAATAATAAGTCTTTGCAAAAACATATTCTACTTTTAAAATGATTTCCCCCTTCAAGTCAAGATTTTTAACGGCTTAAGACTTGTGGCACCTTCACTCAAGCTGTCAGCTTTTCAACATTTAGCCTAAGTCAGGATGTTCTGCGGTGTGGAAAGCCTTTGAAGTTAACACAGTCTGATCCAAAGCTATTCTGAATAGGCAATCCAGTGCTTCAAATAAACAAATAAATAAATAAATACTGCTTTTATTCTACTCACAGGCAAATTTAAGTCTAAACTTAGCTGTAAGTAGAATAAAAACTCTTTGGATCATAGAAAAGTAGGGCTGGAAGGGACTTTCAGAGGTCATCTAGTCCAATCCCCTGCCAGAGGCAGCATCATCCCTATCCACACCATCTTATACCCACCCATTGTCTAACTTAGTAGTAAAACTACACAGCCAACCCTGACACAACCACAAGGTATAACATCCTAATCTGCCACAGGTAAAGCAGTGGAACAACAATGGTCAATGTGCTGTTGCCACAAGAGATGCACTTGAGAGATCCAAGGAAAAGTGCCACATCCCTCAGTCTGCTCCAATCTGACCGTGGGTTAAAATTCTGTTTGGATCCCAAATATAGCAACTGGTTTAACCCTGCCTCCGGACCTGCTTTAACTTCTCCAAGTATTATTTAAAATTTAGAGCCCAAGACTGCATACAATGCTCTAGATGAGACCTAACCAGTGCTGACTGAAGAGGCACTATCACCTCCTGTATCTTGTACCTAATGCTTCTATTAATGCTTGCACCTAATGCTTAAAAACTGCATTTGTCTTTTGTGCAGCTGTGTCATACTGTAGATTTACTCTGAGTCTGTGATCCGCTGAGACTTCTAGATCCTTCTCCACAGTGCTGTCATCAAGACAGGTGTCACCCATTTTGTATTTGTGCTTTTGATGATTCTTTCTGAGGTGCAGCACCTTGCATCTATCAGCACTGAACTTCACTCTGTTGGCTCCTGCCCAGCTTACCAACCTGTCATGGTCTTTCTGAATTGTGTTCCTGTTCTTCAGTGCATTGGCAGTTTCTCCCAGTTTCATGTCATCTTTAAAACTGCTCAAGAAGCTTTCAGTGCCAGCATCTAAATCATGAATAGATTAATTGAACAGCACTGGGCCCAGGACAGATCCCTGTGGAACTCCACTCTAAACTTCCTGCCATTCTGGTTTGGATCCATCTATACTTACTTTTTGCCTACAGATATTGATCCAACTCATAGTATTTTAATTTAGTTCACCCTATCTCCAATTTGTTTATAAGGTCATGTGGGTCTTTGTCAAAAGCCTTGCCGAAGTCCAGTGTGCTATATCCACTGTATTCCCTTCATCCACCCAAGTAGTTACTTTGTTGAAGGAGACAAGTTTGTTTGGTGCAATTTGTTCTTTTTAAATTCATGCTGGCTGCTTGTGATCAGCCTTTCATCATCTACACACTTGCAAACAGACTTCCTTATAATATGCTCCAGTAACCTCTTGGGTATTGAGGTGAAGCTGACCAGTATATAGTTTCCTGGGTTCGCCTTTTTACCTTCTTTAAAGAGGAACACCACATTGGTCACTTTCCAGTCCTCTGATACCTCATCTGTATACCCAATTTCATAAACATTATTGTCAAGGACTCTGAGCTCTCCTCTGCCAATTCCTTCAGTACCCTAGGATGAAGTTCACCAGGCCCTGTTGACCTGAATTCATTTATACCCATCAAAAGCTCTCTGAATGCTTATTTTGTTATTTCATACCTCAGTTTGTCCTCTTCCTTTATCAAACAATCCTTATTAGGTGTCTGGTTGCAGCTTCATTTTTTTGTGAAGACTGAGGCAAAGGTGCTATTGAGCAGTGCTGCCTTCTTTTCATTTTCTGTTAAGAGTTCACCCTGGCTGTTTAACAGTGGACCCACAGTTTCCTTGGTCTTTCTTTTCCGGCCAACATACTTTTAGAAACTCTTCTTGACGACTTACCAGGTGCAGCTCATTTTTTACTTTTGCCCTCCTGATTTTTTCTCTGTAAGTTCTTGCTATTTCCTGGTATATTTCCTTAGTAACCTGTCCATTTTTCCATTGCCTGTATGCCTTCCTTCTGCATTTGAGGCATCCCAGACGTTCCTGGTATAGCCATATTAGTCTCTTACCATTCTTCTTGTGCTTCTATTGTGTCAGAACAGCTTCTTGTTGGGCTTCCAATACCATGCCCTTTAGAAGTTTCCAGCCTTCCTGGACACCTTTATCCTTCAGTCTGTCTTTCCATGGCACAAAGCCTACTATCTCCTTAAACCGGTTGAAATCCACCTTTTTAAATTATAACGACTTAATTCTGCTGATTTTATGCTCTCCCCATCTCAGGATCATTAATTCTTCTCTCCTTTTTTGGGTCAGGCATTTGAAAAAGCTTCAAACTACATTAACTTCTAAGATCTCACATATGCAATAGTTGGGCAGAGGCTGCTGTGGTAATGGCTTTGATGAGGACATATGGGTCAAATAATGTATATGTGCAAAATTTGCCTTTTTCCCCGCATAGCCTGAGTAAAGGCCAGCTGCCACTACAATACCTGCATGGAGAATGCAAAAATAGCTTCCTTCTATGTGCCAAGAAATAGCTCCACTCCCTCTGCTTCCATCCACAGCACCATGTGAGTGACCTAAAGGAAGGAGACTGCATGCTCACAGGCACAAGGGAATTTTTACACAGGGCTATACAATCTAGCCCCGAAGGCTACATGATGTGTGGCTCCCATTAAACCTCAAAGCCCTTTACAAGAAGGCACATTTTCACTGCCATTGTCCAAGGATGACTTAGTGTTAATGAGCATATTTGCTCCACCTTAAAATAAAGTAAAAGTTTTAGAGGTGTTCACATTTTCTAATAATGCCTACGTCTATTAATATCCTACATTTGCTAAAATATGCCATTTTAGCAAATATGTTAATAGTTTTAAACAACCCTGCCTTCTACTTAAAAATAAATAAATAAATAAATAAATAAATAAATAAATAAATAAAACCCCAAATCATTCCTTAATACTTATTCATATTTGCTTTGATAAAATACCCACATGTGATGTGTATGAGCAAATGCAAGAAGCTTATCATCCCTTATTAGACATGGTCATCTTGCATCTACTTTCTTTTTTATCTAGATATGCCTGAGTTTCTTGACAAGTGGCAGTACTTTGGAGTCCTTGATACTGTAATAGCTGTTAACGTGCCTGTCTTGATACATGCACATAGGCACTGCTTAGACTACCTTCAAGCTCAAGTAAACTGGCTCTGGTTGCATGAACTGTTCAGGAGGCTGCAGTGAAAACAGGCAAGTTGAGGCCAACTTGCCTGAATCTGCAGATGCGAGAATAAACCACAGATACATCCCATCAGTCAAATTTTAGATCAGTGGATTAGTCTTGTAAATAGACCACCACTTCCCATCCTCCAGCAGAGTATTCCCATAGTGGCTGCAGAGCTATTTTAGAATCTTGAAACAATGATTCTGCTTAATATCCCCCTCTCTTGAAAGCCTGAAGCACTGGCTCTGCTTTATTGGCTGTATGTTTGCAGTACATATGTACACACATACTTGGCAAGTAGAGAAAAGATGAGAAGTGGTCAGTAGAGGAGGTTTATTGCATGGTATATATTTACCCTTCTTCCTGTCATCTTTAAAAAATATGGATTTTTAAAAGTATGGTTTGCTATTCAGATGTATTTGGTTTGGTCAGACAGTCCTCTGACCAGTCTTGTGTGTTTTCTGGACCAGCTGCCATATAGACAAACAGGCTTGACAGGGCATGGCATGTTACCAATCTCTCACAGACTCTTTTGTCCAATGAAGGATTTTTTTTCTTTTCTTCTTGCTTTCTTGATGCTCTAAATCACAAATGAAACTCCACCAGACAAAGTATGTGGCTACATTTGGAAAAATTGCAAAAAATCATTAAAACCCTGGGAATTAAATTATATTTGATTTCAAGCTTTAAAATATGCTTCTCTAAGCATAACAGGGGTAATTTCAGGCAACATGCTACAACTGAGCATGAAAAATGCCCAACCAATGTAATAAAGACATTTATTTTAATTCAGTTTGATTTTCTATGGTGTAGCAGTGCATTTTCAAATGACCTGTGGTCATTATTCACTGGGATAACCACTATTTAGATAAACAGCCTGACTCATCTCCCTCATTTTGGACAAGGGGCAAACTGGGGTATAGGGTACACGTAAAGGTCAGACATAACTGTAGACCCTTCACTTAGAGGAAACACTGGCCTGTACACCACACTAATAGAAGCCCTGATGGTCACCATTTCAGCTTGAGAAGTGGAAGAAGCATGCAAGGAAAAACAGGCAGAATCTCATTAAGGGGTATAGTCCACCTAATCTCCCCAGCCATCAAGAATTGGCAAGGGCAGGGGGAGAAGGAATGCTCCTCAAAACCAAATGTATACTGATATGTATGTTACCTCCATGTTATACCTGACAGTGGGCTAAATGTAATAGTCATGATTTGAGTCAAATCACTAACTGCAGATATTAACGTATGTAAATTTTAAATTAATCAAATGATGGGAAAAAAGGAAACTGAATGCAGTTGTGAAAGAAATATCTGACTATCACTAACATGTATTCACCGGAAAGCATGATCCTGCTGTTGCTGCTCTCCATGAGCTGAGCCCTTATTTACAGTGTATTGTTTATTTCCTTGGCATCCCAGTTTGGCATTAGCCCAAAGGCTAATTAGGCTTCTCAATTTTCATAGCTGTGAGCAGTGAGGAGTCAAGAAGAAAAAATATCAATAATTTATTTGTAAACAGCAAAACCATTTGCTCTGGAATCAAATGCCTGAAGACAACTGGAAGCAAACTTAACAAGTGGCTGAGCCAACTCATAACATAAAGTCAGGCAACAAGCTAAAATGTTTCCCCTTTTCCCTGCTATTTTATAGGTTAGAGACAGGCATTTGCATTCATTGAGCCGATAATAAATAAAAGAGTAATGTGTAAAATTTGGGCCCAGATCATAGGCACCAACTTTTATCTTTGCTGCACGCAGGGAGGGGGGTGGGAAGGAGAAGGGGGACATGACATCATCCCTAAGATGATGGACAGGTGGGAATTTTTATGCATTTCAGGTGACAGCCCTCCTTCCGAGGGCAGACAGGGCCCTTGGGGCCCCCATGTACTTGGCACCTCCGGCCCAGATCCTTGTTTGAATTTCAGAAGACCAAACTACAATGGTGTTTGGATGCAGGTATTTGGTTCAGGTCTTTCTACTTGCAATAGATCCAAGTATTCAGGAGATGCTAGAGTGACTCTGGGTGAGGAAGAAGAGTGAAGCTGAGAAACAGGAGGCAATCAGCAGTAACACAAGACTAAAAATGGTTTAAAAACCTGGGATGGGAGAAGGAAGAGCACAGGACAGGAATGTGTCACACCGGAGAAATAGGAAAAAGCCTGTGCTCCAGTCAACAATGTAAACAGGATCTGTAGCAAACAGGCCTGACATATGGCTATTGAAGCCATGGTCCAGGTCCTACAGCATTGATGGTGTTTGATGCTTAGTGCCTGGATTCATACCTAGCATTAGGGTCATACTGTGCCCTCAGTTCATTCGTGTGCACAGAGGCCAGTGGAGACAGAGCATTTAACGCTGTGTATAATGCAGCTTCTATAGTGATTTTGGACATGGTTGCACTGCTACCTCCTGCTTATTTACAAAGTCTTGCTTGCGTGAGCTGCTGCCCAAATCATCTTACCCACCTACCCTTGGTCTTGATCAACAAGAGGCCTACACAGATAGACAAATGTTTCTATCCTCTTACGATTAATTCTTGTTCTCCCCTCTTGTCCCTATTCTGCCTTTATTAAAAGCAGTGCTTAAACTTAAATTCTCTGTACCTTTCCCAATTTCTATAAAATGTCTACTACTATGTAGGCACTGCAGACTCAGGTCTGCCTTTTTATACACACTCCCTACAATGTTTTTTTGCTTAATCACTTGATCAGCCCTGTTGGCTAAGTACAGATATCAAAAAGCCCAACGCTTTGTTTCGATTCAGTCTTCACAGGTTAGTCTAACCTGGGTAGATTGAACCAATAAGCAAGAGAACAGACATTAACTTTTGATTCTGAAAATGCAGCCACATGCCCACAGTGGCCCAGGCCAGAAGCCAGAGGGCACTCTAGTATTCCTCTCTGCTGGGCTGGAGCAGACAGCTTGGGCCAAGATTAGCCTGCCCACCCTGTGAGGGGCTGTGGTTTGTGGAGGAGGTAGGATGCTGGGAGACTGTGAGTTAACTTGAATCTGGAGGGGATCTGGAACAGAAGTTCAGTAAATCAATTTAACCTAAACCAATTCAGTCTGATACTACACCCATCTAGGTTTATCTTAAACTGGTTTCATTTTGAAAGTGGTTTCAGTGCACTGAACTTCTGTTGCGTTACAGATTTTAAATGATTTCTGATCACTTATATCGGTTTATGTATAATGCCTTTCCCTAGCCGTTAAGTTCAATGAGATGGGTTTACTCTGCTTCTGCAACAATCTGGAGGGAGCTGCCAAGAAGCATACCACATCCAACTACTTCTACTCTGTGTGCATCAAACCCAAAATTGAGGGCATCTCTGCCACTGCTCCTCAGATTTCTGGCATGCAGGAGAGGTGGGGGAGCGCCCCCAGGCAGCTTCACCACCTCATTGCCAGGTTTGGCAGATGCAGAGCAGGAGTGGGTGGGCAAGACATGCTTCTCAGCAGGGCTCTCAGGAGTGTTGTGGAAGTGACATAGGCATGCCCTGAAGTTACTTGTGTGAGGAGGTGCGGCAAAATAGGATTCTATTTAAACAGATACAGAGTTTTATAGAGAAGAGCTGCAATAAACAGTTAGTAGAGGATTTAGGGGATTTGGGTGTGGACACTGAGTTTGAGAGTTCAAAACTGCTAGTCTTAAAATAATTATGATCAGGAGGCTTCTATTCCTAAACCTGAGCTCATTTCCCATTATTAAATTTTCTGAATGCTTTTCTTGGTAAATGGTCCTTATGCTAGATTTTAAGGAGTTAAGCTACAATGAGGAGTTTGGCACTCCATTATCAGACATGAAAAGATGAGATCTTTTGCCTCCTGCACCTTTTAACCATTTTAAGATCTAGATTCTAGTATTTTTTTCTTTTATAGTTCTGGTAAAATCACTGTCTCAACTTTTATTTTTTTAAATTTTCTCCTGTGGTCCCTCTGTATTTTTCACTCTACTCCACTTTCCATCTGTTTTTACAGTGGATATTCTCTTTGCAACATCTCTTCTCCAGTCTCATTTAAGCAGCATGCACAGTCAATAAAGTATGTCAGCATTTTAAATCTATAATGTTCAAATGGGCTTAAAATTAAGCAAAATAAACTCTTCAACCCTGGTAAAATACAATCATTATATAAAAAACTTTTTGCCACTTATGTCTTACCAGGACTTCAGAATTCCTGACAATCCTTCTTGCTTTTCTTAGAGCAGCATTTAGCCCCAGCTAGAAGAAAAAGAAGAAAGGAAAACATCAGGTCATTTTTTCCCCCTCAAATATTTGCTACCTTTCTTTCATTAGTAATTTCACAAAATAAAGAATGGTCTACAAGTCTATCATTAACTATCTCTTATTGGACTAACAATCAATTATCTAATCACCATCCACAAAACTTTAGTTTCAAGAGTTCATTTATTTTGGATGAGGGGATCATTTATTTCCCTAGAAAAAGCCTGGATAGGATTTGAGATTTTTATCTTATTCATTAGTTACATTTGACAAAACCCTGCAGTGAGTCATACAGAAATGCAATCTATTTTTCTGGTACAAGATGGTCAGAAAAGGGGCACATATATCAAAGTAGTCCATCTTGTTGTGACAAGATGAAGAAGAACATCTTGGCCTTATTGAAATAATGGTTAAATTCAGACTTGTCATCCAGTTTTGCATGGTCTTGGAACACAGAGGAAGACACACAGGAAGAAGATATATTTTGGAAAGCAGAGTATCATACCCAATGGTCACAGGACTTGAGAAGACTGAGTTGTTATACTTTCTTGTATTATAAATACCAACCCTTAAGGGCAAGTGCTTGCAGATTGCAACTAAATTATTTTTTTCCCCAGCCGAGTTGCTTATACTTGTGCTGATGAGTCATTCTGTAGGTGTTATAAAAGAGCATATATTTTTACACAGGGAGGCAAAAGCAGCAAAAGGGGACAATCTAACCAATAAAAGAGGGTATGTCAAGAGGAAAAACCCAAGTTCCACAGGTAGGTTAAATGCAGGTACCTCTGATATCCCCAATAGTTCCCAGCAGCACTCACAAAGACCTACATAACAGCTGAAGGCCCCTGACAGATGTTACACTTAAACCATGATTTAATGGTTGATCTTCCAACAATGCTTCATCCTTTGACAACATTGAGGAAAAGATCACCCCTCCCAAAAACACCCTATCAGATTGGACACAGATTGGACACCTCACAGTGGACAAAATTATAAGCTTGAACAATATATTGACTGCTTCAGGGGAAGAGTGAACAATGAAATAATTAACAACACATGCCACCATAACAACCTCTCCCTCTCAGCGAGAAGGGCCATAGAATCTCTAAGATCCAACCACCAAATAGTAATAAAACCAGCAGATAAAGGAGGAGCTTTAGTCATCCTTAACTGTGAAGACTATATAAAAGAAGCCATCTCTCTTCTACACCACCTACTACAAAAAAAAATAGGGGAAGATCATGCTCCCCTTTTTGCCTTAAAGCTCAAAACTATTATCAAATCATTTCCATCTGAACTACAAAAAAACCCTACAGAACCTTGATCCACCCACTGTCTAATCCAGGAAATTTTTACATGTTCCCTGAAATTCATAGACAAGGGAACCCTGGCAGACCTATCATATCCAAGCATGGAACCCTAACTGAGGCAATATCAGGTTTCATCAAATCAATCCTAAAGTCGCTTGTTATCCAAAGAGTGAGTTTTGTCCAAGACACAACAGACTTTCTACAAAAACTTAAAAATATAAACCACCATCTCAGCAACACCCCTCCTAGCCATCATGGACATTACCAGCTTATATACCGACATGCCACACCAGGATGGCATCCAAGCCTGCTTTACGTATCTATGAGAGCAAGATTACAACTCAGAGTACAGACCTAAAGATATTACTGGATTTATACACTTCATCCTCACACACAACCTCTTCACTTTTGATAACCAACACTTCCTCCAGACCATGGGTACAGCTATGGGCACCAAAATGGCCCCATAATATGTCAACCTTTTTATAAGCCACCTGGAAGAAGAATTCCTCAAGGACTGCACCATGAAACCCTTGCTATACTTAAGATATATTGATGACATCTTCATCATTTGGAATGAAAATCTGCAATCTCTGACTGATTTCCATGAGAAATTCAATAATCATCAGACTACTCCAGCACCAACATTTCCTTTTTAGAGACAAGTGATCCCTATTCAGAATGGTAAAATACAAACCACTACATACAAGAAACCCATGGACCAACTTATGTTTTTTGCACAGAACCAGCAATCACCCTAAACACACCAAGAAAGCTGTAATATACAGCCAAGCTTTCCAATACCACCACATTTTTACTGAGGAGAACACCTGTGATTGTCACCTCACAAGTTTCAAAAGGGCTTTCACTCAACAAGGACACTCCACCAGAGAGATACGTTGCACTTTTGAAAGAGCCACCTGGATACCACGTGAAGAATTGCTACAGTACAGAAAGAAAATCCCCATGAATCGCATACCACTAATTATGACATATCATCCATCCCTGGAACCTATATGAAAAATTCTCAAACAACTGAAATCCATAATAGAAGACCACCCAATTCTTCAAGATATCTTCCCAGAAGAACCTCTTCTTCACCAGAAGAACTTTTCCATCTTAGCCTTTAAACAAGCACTTAACCTCACCAACCTCACCACCACAAGCAAACTTCCTATAGCCCAAAACACACTGAACAGATCCGGGTCATGCCATGACAAGAAATGTAAAACCTGCCAACACATCTCTCCCACCCCCACAATAACTATGCCCCACAACAGAACCATCAGCATTCCTGGATCTTACACCTGCACCTCCAGAAATGCAGTATAGCTCATCCAGTGCACTAAATGCCCCGATGGAAAATATGTAGGAGAAGCCAAACAACTGCATACCAGAATGAATGCACACCAAAAATCTATCAAAGACAAGAATACCCAATTAGCTATGAGGGTACATTTCTTATAAGACAATCACTCTCTCTCCAATCTCTCAGCTCTAATCCTCAAAGGGAAATTAAAAAACACCTTTTGCAGACGAGCCTACAAACTTCACTCCATCAACCTACTGGATACAAAAAGTCATGGACTAAATATAGACATTGTATTTATGGTACATTATAACCTGCCCAACATCTGATACCCCAGATAACCTCTCTACTATTTACCAGCTACATCTTATCATCAGGTCTATATTCCCCTCCCCCTTGTTTCTCACCCACTGACTGCCTCAATTTGCATTTTCACTGACTGGCATTCTTGCATACTGGCCTCTGGCTTCTATTCTGTTCTGTTCTGTCCCATCCAGGAGGAGCACAGAACAACTGCAAATGCTTCCTCAGTCAGAAGAAGGGTTTTTGTATTGGAAAGCTTGCAAAGAAGAATTTTTCCAACAATTTTAGTTGGTCTAATAAAAGATAACAGATTTGCTCAAAGAACCTTGTCTTGTCTATTGGCTATGCCATGCACATTCAGAAAGGGGGGGGGGAACCATCTTATGCCTCAGGCACCACGACTTTGAATGACAGCTGTAATGCCAGAGATCTGCTCCTCTGAAAGTTAGAGGAAACCTGCGGGGTGCCCTGTACAGCAGTACTATGGTCAAATCAACACCAACCACTGGTTATCACAGCTGGGACCTGCCAAATGTTGAGAAATGCTATTAGGGCACAGCAGGCAGTCTGGATAGAAAAGGAAACAGCAAGGAGTCTGATTTTTATGTTTAGGCTCTTGTCAGTGTTTCTACTAGTTTAACGCTTGCTGTTTTTTGAGTGTCAGAGATCCACCTACCAGCATGAACAGCCACAGTGTGACACAACCTTAGCCTGACCATTATTATATTGTACACAAACACTTCGCCTGGGACAGCACCTATTTGAGGGCTTAATACTGGGAATCAGCAGAAACTTTGGTCAACGTTGTAACCAAGAATTGTTGACCGCTGCTAATTCCTACCTGCAGGTTCTTTTTAACTCTTGTTTTGTGCCTCCATGGATGAATTTGATCAGACATGTTGCATATTTTCTTATTTTAGTGATATTGTATGAAAGTGTTGAGATGAAAGTGAGGAGAGACTGCTCTGTCCAGTGTTCAGCCTAATGGGGTCAGAGAAAGCACAAGAGAAAATGGGCCATGAAGCAACTGAGGGGATGCTTTCCAGCTAGTCTCATAGCACAAATACACCTGGCTGAAATCGCTGCATCATCAAGTCTGTCTTGTCCCTAGCTAGCTCCCACCAATTCCTTGACTGGATGCCAAAAGACAGAGAAGTATTATGGACTTTACTTGAGCAGTGTGCTGGTGACAAATACACCATGCATGAATTAGAAAAGTCTTTTCCCAAATTCTGTAAAGAAGAGCTACACTGGTTTCTCAGGACAAAGGACTCTTCATTGTCAAGGATACCTCATGTATCCCTACTTGTTGCATCAGCTGGAACACAATCAAGCTAGAGCTTCATCTACTGTAGCTAAGCAATAAGGGCATCTACGCTTCCCTCTCTTGTTCATGATCAAATTTATGCAAAATACTGAGAGGAGAGGAACTGCTTTAATGAATGACGCTTACTCTGCAGAACATCCTGATACTAGTTCACTGACATTCTCATACATAGAAAAAAAACTGCCAGTAAAAACCAAAAGTAGCTCTAAGAACATGAGAAAGACACTTTGTGCATGGGATTTCATTTCATCGCGTGGTGAGGTTTTCAGGAGAAAGCGCTGGCATCTCCCTAGCCTGAGTCTGTGGAGCGCTCGCAGGACTGGACCCTGAGCTTAAGACAAAGTCTTACTTCCATTACCTATGCAATTTACTTTTTGAATAATGCTTTTCTGTATCAAAGAATATGAATCCCATATGCTGTCATGCATGCATTAGGCCAGCTTTGATAATCTTTGTACTGGCCAGAGGAATATTTGCCTTTCTGTCTCAGTCCTTGCCATTAGCATCTAGCACAAGAGCCAAAAATTCACTCTGCTAAACTCCCCCCCAAAGAAATTCCTGCTCTCTTTCTGTAACTTACAAAAATTAATAAGCCTAGAAATGCAATAACATTGAACAGGTCTGAAAAGGAAAGAAAAAGAAAAATTACATTATTAAATCACAAATACAACCAGTGCTCTGCTTCTGATCAAAATGGTTAGTCAGGACAAACTGTTTCTTTCCACTCTGGCCTGCTAGCAACCCCTCCTACAGGGCAGCGTAAGAACATAATTGCCAGCTTTAAATCCACTAGACCTGAAGGCTCAATGGTACAGTTTAGTGAAAGTTTATATTTATCTGGATGGAGTTATAGGAATTCAATGGGGAGAAAACGCATATTTTGCCAAGTGGCAGATCTAAGGTACTTGGAAAAAACCCCAAGTGATATTGCCATGCCATGCAATTCTTAAAGCAGCATATATTTGCATATCAAGTAATTGCCATCAACATTTTTTTCCTGTGGATAAAATTTAGCATGTCATTATAATTGATTTAGACATTGATCAAAGCAAATTAATTAACTGGGAAATTCAAGGGTCAAAAATTAACAGTGAACAATACCAGGAATAATGAAGTATAAGAATAAACACCAGAAGAACCTCTCTCATAGAGAAACAGATTGCTCTTTGTATACATGTTTATATTCAGCATTGTTCTGCCTGCAAACGATGCACACCCTCCAGTCCTCCATGTATAAAAGTATAGGTATGTACTAGGGCTCTGTGAGTCTTCCGATTGCGCTTTGGATCTAGTGCTGCTTTGGGTGCTTCGGCATCCAAAACGGCATGCCTGGATCGAAGTGGGGCTCACGCAAGCTATCTGAAGTGGGTCGGAGTGTCCAAAGCAGATGCTTTGGACACTTTGGATAGCTTACCTTACAGTTAGAAGAGGGATAGAGAGTGGGGGAGGGAGGGAGAGTGACGGGGAGGGGAAGACTGACACCTGTCGGTGACCAGTGAGAAGGATTTCTCCCTGGCTGCCTTTCCAATGGCAGTGTCTGTGTGGTGGGACTAGAAACAGCATAAAAGCCTCTGTTTGGAGGTCTGCTGTGTCTTTTCCCAGCTTGTTCCCCGTCAGCAGCTGTGTGACAGAGGAATGCTCAGACTGAGCCATTGTGGCTTGCTAGTTCAGTACTAGTTGAACTTGCCTGCTCCTTTTTCTTGTTACAAAGGAGTGGGTAGGATTTAGCTTAGCTTAGCTATTCCATTCAATCATTATTAGTACTACTATTCAGTTTATTTCTTTGAATTTATATTTGCTCTTTTTTTTTGTGGAAACTTTGAAAAAAGAAAAGTGTGTTTTCCCTGCCAATGTGATCTATCACTGTGCAGGTAGGCACAGATTGCTTGCACACACACACACACAATATAGAGAAAAATCAGATATTCATAGCAGAAGATGACAGATAGACA
This sequence comes from Crocodylus siamensis, assembly GCF_052110815.1. Taxonomy (NCBI): domain Eukaryota; kingdom Metazoa; phylum Chordata; order Crocodylia; family Crocodylidae; genus Crocodylus; species Crocodylus siamensis. The sequence goes on along the minus strand of NC_143399.1, from coordinate 122,809,922 downwards.
GACAGCACACAATTTTTACATAACCCTTAACACTGAAGCAAACAATCAAAGAAGAGGCCAGTGCACGCATGCAACAAAGGGAATAAAACACACAATACAAAAGGAGTCACACACAAACACAGACCTTTTGCAGCACAGGAAAGATCAATATGAAGCATGCTGGAAAGGCAGGTGCCAGGCCTTCTGGCAGGGGAGGGGGAGGGGGAGGGGAAGAGCTGCAAGCCCCACCCCTCTTAAACACAGACATATTCTATTCCCAAGCAGCCATGACATCAGTCCTGCCAGCGGAAGCCAGGAGGTGGGAGCAGTGTCTCCACCTGACACCCCTGCACCTGCACCACCTCTGCTCAGTCCAGAAGTGGGCACCAGCAATGGAATCACTGTCTTCTCCACCCCCATTTGAGCTCTCAGCATGAGCCTCCCACTGCCAGGGAACCAGGGATGCTGAACGCGCTGGCTCAAGCAATTCTGGGGACTGAGGGGGAATCGGAGTTTGTGCTCCACACCCCCTCATGTTTCACCAAAGTCAGGTCTCCTCCAGAAAGCAGCTCCTCAGAGGAGGTTGTGGAGGCAAGTGGCTCAGCTGAGGCAGCTCCTCCTGCTGTTGAGTCTCAGCCTGCTGAGAAGGGGGAAAAGGCAGGCTCCTCACCCTCAACCCAGAAGCAGGGATGTAGTGGGATCATTTTGAGGTGGCAGATGATGCCAGGTTTGCCATCTGCCAGCACTGCCAAAGGCACATGAGACATGGCAAGGACATGAGACACTTCTCTACCACAGCGATGCTGCTGCATCTGAGGAGGCACCACTGCCTTGCCCTTCTTCCTGTTAAGCCTGGCACCAGTGTGAGTGTGCTGATAGGGAAGTCCCCCACTCCAAAGCCCCCTTCCCCCCAAAGCAGAGGCAGGCCACCCTGGACCAGTAGGGGAAAGGTGGGCAGAAAGGGGGGTGGCGTTCCCAAGGCGAGCAAGATCACCCAGAGAATTGGGGAGACGCTTGCTCTGGATAGCCAGTCCATCTTCCTAGTTGAGCAGCCAGGGTTCGGATGGTTCGCAGCACTTCTAGCCCCTTTTTACAAAGTGCCCACATGCACCACCTTTAGCAGGGCGGTGGTGCCTGTATGAACACAGGTGCCTCCCTGTATGACGCATGCAGGGAGTACTTGAGGGAGGAACTGTGCAAGGCAGGGCCGCAGGTAGCTTTGCACTTCACCTCTGATATCTGGAGCAGCTGGCATGGCAGTCACGCCTACCTCTCCCTCACAGGGCACTGGTGGGATCAGTCAGGCCATCGGTGGGCTCTATTGCAAGCTGAGGTGCGGGATGAGTCCCACAAGGCAAGGGAGATCATGGGGGCCATGAACTGCATGGTGCAGGGGTGGCTCATTGGTCAGGCCAAGCTCACCTGTAGGTTCATGGTCACCAACAATGAGGCCAATATGGTGAAGGCTGTCCATGATGCCAACTTTGTTGGCATCTGCTGGGCGGCACACAGGCTGCGCCTAATAGTGAGGGATGCCTTGGAGGGGGACAGGGCTGCTGGTGACGGCACCACCACCAGTACTGCTACAAGCCAGCTGATTTCAAAATGCAGGAAGGTGGCAGGCTACTTCCACCGCAGCATCAAGGGGGGCAAGATGCTGTGGGAGAAACAAGCAGAACTGAGCATCCCGCAGCACAGAATCATGCAGGACATGGAGACTCGGTGGAACGCCACATACCTGATGCTCAAGAGGTTGGTGGAGCAACAGAAAGCCATCAATGTTTCTGACTGGGGCAAGCCTCTGTCACCAGACTTGCAGGCACTGGTAAGGCGGCTGAAGGAGGTCATCAGGAGATGGCTGGATATCTTGCGATTCAGCATGGTCCACATGATCGCAGGCATGTGTGACCTGAGGGTGAAGGGGAGCATGTGCATTGGCAGCCCCACAACTCTTGATTGCTGGACGCAGATGGTGGTGAACAAAGTCAGGGAGGCCGAAGTGCAGAGGTGAGGGGATGTGGAAGAGGGGGATCCACTTTCCCGTGCCAGCACTCCCAGCACCAGCACCAGCACCAGCCAGTCTCCTCCATGCCAGCCACTGCCAATGTGGGCCATTGGTATGGTTTCAATGCTAGGGTCCAAACGCACCAGACCCCAGCCTCAGGCAGGTAGCACTGAGGCTTCAGTGGCTACCTATCTCACTGAGGACTGCAACCCCTTGGCCTACTGGGAAAGCCACAGCCAGATGTGGCAGGATTTGGCCACAGTTGCCTGGCAACACCTGTCCTGTCCACCAAACAGTGTTCCAAGCGAGAGGGTGTCCAGCATTGCTGGGATGTTGTCACACCCCACTGCACCTGCTTGGATCCTACGTTAGTAGAGCAGCTGGTGTGCCTTAAGGTGAAACTCCTGCTGCTGGGTTTCCCCAAGCTCCACCTGCAGACGGACTGAGCGCCACCCTCCTCACTCTGTCTGTACCAATTTCCTTTTTGAATTTTGTAAAAGCTGAGTAATGCCCCGCTCTCAGCTGGAGGGGACACTAACTGAATCACCAGCCAGCAGGGGAAGAACATGTTCCTGCTGAACTCATTCCTCTGCCAGGATGAACTTGGAGGTATGAGATGAGGTTGTGCAGAAGGAGGAGGCTCCAGGTCCTGGGCATGACCACTAAAACTGTACCCTGCCAAGGTAGGAAGGCCTGGTGGGACTGCTGGTGCTGCGGCAGCCCCGTAAATGCCAGGACCAACGATCCTCTGGTGAAAGGTGGGTAGGAGGTGCCATAACCTCCAACTAATGCACACATGCACAAAGTCCTGGATGGGGAACACCCAGATCTGTCACATCTTCGACAGGCCTGATGCTTGCTGGTTGCAGTGCAGTTGTGAGGCGCCCAGTGAGCTCAGCTTAGCTGCCTGGGATGCCAGCTTTAGGGTTGAAAACCCCTTTGTCAGGCTGAGGACTTACCTGCAGTTGGTCCTGGATGGAAGGAATAGTAAATTTCATAGATTTCATAGACATTAGGGCTGGAAGGGACGTCGGGAGATCATCGAGTCCAGCCCCCTGCCCAAAGGGCAGGAAGTCAGCTGGGGTCATAGGATCCCAGCAAGATAAGCATCCAATTTACTCTTGAAGGTGTTCAATGTAGGCGCTTGAACCACCGCTGGCAGACTGTTCCAGACCTTGGGAGCTCGGACAGTAAAGAAATTCTTCCTTATGTCCAGCCTGAAACGGTCTTGCAGGAGTTTGTGACTGTTCAACCTCGTCATCCAGGTCCTGGGCATGACCACTAAAACTGTACCCTGCCAAGGTAGGAAGGCCTGGTGGGACTGCTGGTGCCCTTGGGGTGCTCTGGTGAACAGACGTTCCCCCAGATCCTGGTGGTCACCCCTGATAAACTTATAGGTGGCCATCAGATCACCCCTGAGCCTGCGCTTTTCCAGGCTAAAGAGTCCCATGGCTCTCAGCCTGTCATCGTAAGATCTGTTTTCCTGACCTCTGATCATGCGCGTGGCTCTCCTCTGGACTCTCTCAAGCTTCTCCACATCCTTTTTGAATTGTGGAGCCCAAAACTGCATGGAGTACTCCAGCTGCGGCCTCACCAAGGCTGAGTACAAGGGGAGAATGACGTCCCGGGATTTGCTCGAGAAGCATCTATGGATGCACGCCAGCATTTTGGTCGCTTACTAGCTGCAGCATCGCATTGGAGGCTCATGTTCATCTTGTGGTCAATGATGACCCCCAAGTCTTTTTCTTCTGTAGTGCTAACCAACGTAGCACTGCCGAGCCTATAAGGGTGCTGCAGGTTTTTCCTCCCAAGGTGGAGAACCTTGCATTTTTCGGTGTTAAACACCATGAGGTTCTCGTCTGCCCATTTGCTGAGCTTGTCCAGGTCAGCCTGGTTCACCTGCCTATCTTCTGGCATGGATGCTTTGCCCCAAAGTTTGGTGTCATCGGCAAACTTGGCCAGTCCACTCCTAACTCCAATGTCCACATCGTTAATGAAGATGTTGAACAGTATGGGTCTCAGGACAGAGCCTTGAGGGACCCCACTGGTCACAGGGCACCACGATGAGTGACTGCCATCAATCACAACCTTCTGGGTCCGACCACAAAGCCAATTTCCCAGCCAGCGGATAGTGGTGAGCCAAGGCCACAACTGGGCAGTTTGGCCAAGAGGTGATCATGGGATACCAGATCAAAAGCTTTTTTGAAGTCAAGATATATGACATCAATCTCTTCTCCCTTGTCCAGGTGATAGGTCCTTAAAGAAGCCAGAGGTTGGCCTGGCATGCAATGCAGGCAAGAAAGCTAGTCAGTGAAAATGGAAATGGAGGCGTCGGGCGGGAGGGACAGGCTAGGGTAGGGGTTGAGGGGAAGGGGGATGCAGCAGCACAGGTGAAAGTGCAGAGGTGCCTGGGGTGTCAGGTGTCCGGCAGGTCACAGTGTGCCAGAACTCCACTGTGTATATTGAGTCCATGAGTTTCTGTACCTACTATGTAGGAGGCTGATGAAGTGCAGTTCATAGGCCTAGCTCTGAAAAGTGGTTTGCATTGTAATTTGTTCCCTCTCAGCATCAGGCCTAAGAGACTGGAGGCAGAGTGTTTTTTTCGTGAGGAATGTGGCCCCACAGGTAGTTGGGTATTGTTGTCTTTGATAGATTCTGGCGTGCAGTTTGTGGGGGTACTAGAGATAGTTGGCAGGTTTTGTGTTTTGAAATGTAGGAAGCTGGCTTCAGTTCTGGTGATGAGGTTAGGTGCTTGTTTGAATGTACAAACCAACTTTTCAGAGCTGGGCCTACGAACTGCACTTCATCACACACTGGCACACTGCAACCTGCTGGACATCTGACACCCCAGACACCTCTGCACTTTTACCTGTGCTGCTACATCCTCCTTTTCCACCTACCTCCCACCCCAGCTTGTCCCTCCCCCATGATGCCTTCATTTCCATTTTCACTGACTGGCTTTCTTGCCTGCATTACAGGCTGGACCAACTGCTGGCTTCTTTACTATTCCTTCCATCCAGGACCAACTGCAGGTACTTCCAAAGATACATTTTTTAAGTAGTCCTTTTTTCGTAATACACATATAGACATAAAAACACAAGATAAGCCATCACACACCATGAATAACATCATTTGTACAACACAACACAACACAACACAACATCTTTACTTATTGCTGTCAATTCCTTTATAAAAAGAAAAGCTCTGTGACAGTTCTGTTTGGGTACCTTTGATGCTGCTGCTGATGCTACTGGTGTTGAGCCAGCTAAGTTATTTTACCTGTTGTCATGTGAAGTGGAGGACTGGTTGTGAGGCTGTAGGGGAGGAGGAGGCCTCACTGGGGCACACTGCCATGTTGTGCCAGAAAGGGTGCACCTTAACATACATACAATGTCACCTATCCACATCATGAGTTTTGCCTGCCTGTAGCTTGGGGTGCAGGGACCTGGATAACAGACTCCCCCAGTGAGACGCAGACAGCTGGCAGGCTTCATGGCCTGGCAAGCCCCAGCACTTAGGCCTGCACTAGATTTCACCCCCTGTGCCCCAAGACAGATGCAGTCACCCAAGCACCCACCCATACCACGAGTATTGCCTGTCAGCAGCTTGGGGTGCAGTTCCCCCCAAACCTCTGGATCAATCTTCTTGAAACTTGGCAGGCTTTTTGGCCTGAGCAGAGGCCACCACTCCTGCAGTTTTCAGCCCTCTGTACCTTAACACTCACAGGATCATCTGTCATGAGTTTTGCCTGTCAGCAGCTTGGCATGCAGTTCCCCCCAAACCCCTGCACTGATCTTCTTGAAAGTTGGTATACTTTGTGGCCTCACCAGGGGCTATCACCCCTGCAGTTTTTATTCCACTGTGGTGTAGCATGTAGACGTGACAGGAGTTTTGCTTTCAAGAATGTGGGGTGCAGTTTCCCCTGCACCAATCTTCTTGAAACTTATTAAGCTATATGCACTCAGTAGAGGTTACCATCCCTGCAGGTTGCACCCAAATCAGAGATAAAACAACAAAGTTACAGATATTTAATTGATCCCCCATTATAGCTTCTAGCCAGATCTCCAAAGCGGCTCTGAAGGTTTGGAGCCACTTTGGCTGGATCGAAGTATCAAACTAATCTGGAGCTCTGGATCAGATCCCTGCCATCTGAAGTGGCTGGATCTGAAGCTGGATCAGATAGCTGCTGACTTGCACAGGCCTACTATGTAGCATATAGACTAGAAAAGCCAGTAAAGAATCAAGACATTGTCTCTTCCCATTGGGCAAATTCTGTCCCCAAATACAAATATGTATCTTCCATTTGCAATAATTATTTTTTATGCATATTACCAGCTTCTCTGCTTCTAAGAAAAGTAACTAGAGAAACAGACAGGAAAAATAAACTTAAATTTCAATAGAATGTACCCTAAAATTTCCAGCATGCGACTATTCCAACCAATATACTGGATGTGGGCAGAAAGTGCAGCAGGAGGGAAGATTTTTTCAGAAACACGTGTCTTATTAACTGTATCTACTCTGACCTCACCTTCATCAGGAGCTAGATCAGAAGGGACAGCCAAATGGCCTGTTCATATGGAAATTATCTTTGCATGCAGTGCTAAGTGCCAGTTCCTTTCCTCTTCTCTAACTATGGAAATTACTCCAGGAAGGAGGGAGAATTGAGGAGAATGGACTCTGTAGGTGCATCCACATGAGTGTGCACTTGCGTCTTGCAGCATCTCAAAATCCTCTGAGACACTGTAAGGGGCATGTGCAGGAATAAAAAAACATTCCCTGCACTGCAAATTTGCAGCACAGAGGCTACATTAAACCCCCCAGGGGTCAAAAAAAAAAAACTGCAGGGGAAAAAAGCAGGGAAGGGCACGGTCCCAGACCATGCCCGGAAGCAACCAGAGGCTTGATCCTCCACCGAGATGCTCTGGTAGCCAGCCAGGGCATCTCTATGTCTAGCCTTACCTCAGTGCTGAAGTATGCTGCCTGCCCATGCAGGACAGGCAGTGTGCCAACCAGAAGGAGGTGGACCTGGGCTCCTGCCAGTATGTAGGGAGTGGGGGGGGCACTGGAGAGGGCAGAGAACCATGGGGGGGAACTCCACTGGCCCCACCTGCTCCCCCAGTTCCCTGGATCACTGCCCCACCTGGCCCCATCCCTTGCGTGCTCCCCCAACCCCCACACTCACTGGCAGTAGCAGCTGCTGTCAGGGTCACTGGGGCATGTGGTAGAGCCCCTTTGTGCAGCACTGGGCCCGGGTGGCAGCCACAGTGGCCCCAGCTTCCTGACAGTGTGTGGAGCTGCACAGCACACTGCTGACCCTGGCTGCACCTGTGCAATCGGGTAGTGGCAGTGCAGGTGCCAGGCAGGCGGTCAGGGGTGGGTCCTGCTACCCCCAATGCACAGGGCCTCAAGCCTCCAGTGACTCCCACAGCAGCTGCTACTGCTGGTGAGTATGGGGCTTTTTATTTTTTTTCTGAGTCCCAGACTGCTGGGGCCAGGTGTGTGTGGGGGGGCATCAGGAGCAGAGCCAGGTGGGGGGGCAATCGGGGAGGCCCGCTGCCCTGTGCTGTGCAGGCGGGCTCTGCCATGAGGCCGCAGAGCCCCCAGAGCCCCTGGGACTTTCTGGTGAATGTGAGGCTTTTTTTTTTTTTTTTTTTTTAAGTGCCAGGTGGCTGGGGGAGTGGGCACAGGGTGGGACCAGGCAGGGCAGCAATCCAAGGGACTGGGGGAGCAGCAAGCAGGGGCATGGGACTGGGTGGGGCATGTGGGCCCTGCAGTGGGGGTGGTAGCTTCTGTGGGGGCTATAACCCCTGTGGGGCAGGGGACCCACCCCTCCTGAGCAGCCCCCCCAGCTCTTCCACAATCCACCCACACCTACCTTCATACCCCACAGCCCCCCACATCCCTCCACAGCCACCCACATCCCCCCTCACCCCTTCTGCAAACCCCACATCCCCACAGCACATACCCTGTGTGTCCAGCTGCCAGACAGGATGAGACCTGCTGGCAAGAGCTGTGTCTGCAAGGGTAACTGTTCCCACATCCTGGGTAGTGAAGGGGTCAGGGGGAGCTCTAACTGCTCTATGGTAAGAAAACCAAAGGCAAACAGTAAAACATATAGATATTTAGAATTCATTTTATTATGATGAGAGAGACACTGGTAGGCTTCCAAACTGCTTTAACACTGTAGATATATCAATAAAACATTGCCTTACTGATTGCTGTCTCTCTGTCTCTCACTCTCTCTCTCTCTATATATAGTGGTCTTTTGGTTTAATTGTGGAAGAACATGGATTTTGGGGTATTTTACAGAGTGACTTTGGGATTTTTTTATCAGGGATTTTTCAGTTTTAAAATAGGGAACACCAGAATTCTTGCTAGGAGGCAAGTGGCAGGACCCAGGCAGAAGAGTCTGCTCAGAGCTGGTACCCTGGACCCAGTTGGAGGTGACTGGCCTCTTGGCCAGTTGGTGCCAGGAGGACACGTTTTGACAGTTCAAAGCAGGCCACCACACTGGGAATATCTTCCGGGCGATAACTGCCCAGATTGCCAGGCAGGGGCACACATGGCAGTAGTGCTGTACAAAGGCCAACCCTGCAGCCACAGCCCACTGGCAGCTGGCCCAGAGGGGCAGATACCTCTACGGGTTATGCAGTCCCCATCCGGGTCTGGCAGGTGCACAGCAGGTCACAGCCAGGCAGCAGCCCCCACTGCCAGACTGCTGCAGTGGGTAAGGGTGCAGGGAACTCTCAGGGCTGCTTCAGCAGTCCAGCTGGCACAAGGGGTAGTGTCCCCAGGTACCAATTGGCTGGGACCCAGAAGCTCCTGATATTGAGTAGCCCCGAGCTACTTGCCAGGGTAGATTTTTGTACTGATGGGGCCAGCACAAGGCAGGTTTTTATACTGCTGGGGACAGCACAGGTGCTGGCCCTGATCTCTAGCTCCCCCTGACTGCAGATCCAGGAGGAGCCAGGCAGGATTATTTTGCCCCAAGTGGCACAATTTACCCCACACCAAAGTGCAAGTGCAGGCACATGCACTGAGGCAAAAAGCCCTGGCTCAAATTTGCACCACTTCTATTTTTTTGGGAGGTGGCACACATCCTTTCCCCCCCGCCCCTCCTTAATTGAAAGGGAGACCAAGCTCTTCAGTCTAATGGTTCTATCTAGTCTTTGACTAAGAGCTCCATTTAGGAACTATTACTATGAGCTACACAGACCACACGCACACCCCGTGCCATAACTTAATGAGGATGCAACCTTCTCTTCCTGCTTCTACACAGAAGCAGCACTGTGTTCTTTGGATGCCATGTGGTAGTTCATTGGTGAACTCCTGAACTCCTCCTCTAAGGAAGGAGGAGGAGACTCAAAGCCATCTAGAACAAGCTCCATTTCATCTGGATTAACAAACATGTCCCTGGGCTGCGTGTACTGCTGTTGCAATGCTACCAAAGGCTTCAGTTTGCAAACAAGGGTTGGGAAAAAACTGACTACTGTATGGGATCAAAAGTTTCCTTGATTCTTTTTCTACTACTCTTTTAAAAGCCCATGAACTGCATTCTGTATCAGCCCATCAATACATTTTCTGCCAGGTTTACTTTTGAATGCTGGATCCTCCTCAAATAAAAGCTGTAATCCTCTCTCATTCATCATGTTTCTTAATAAGAACAGTTAATGCAAATTTATTAGAAACCGTTACTCTTCTAACTCAGGGCCTCTCCTTTATTTTTATTTTCCTTTTGCTTTCACTAAGCAGATAAAGGTACCAATACACTGGATGTCAAAGCAAATGCTAGATTCATTCTATTTCTTTACCTCATTCCTTTAATCTTGCATTTCTGCATCTTAATGAAGCAGTAAGGGGCAGCAGCTCTAAAAGCAAAACACTTCTTATTTTAAGAAATGTTTCCTATGTGCAGGATCAGTAAGATCAGATGGGGTGGCTGGAAAGTCTATACACTGGACTCGAAACATCTAGCTTTCCAATTATAGGTGTGAAATATTGGTCTACCCTGCTCTTGAGACTCTATCCCCCTAAGACAGTTACATTCAGTTCAATGCAGCTTATTGCATATAGGCGTTTCTAAGGAGACCTAGAGTCAGCTTATTCTTAATTAAAGATCTCATGGCACCCTTTTTGTCAGAGCTGATGATTGCCCTAGTGTCCATTTCCTTGCCTGCACATTTCTGTAGTGATATGCAGTATGTTGTGGACCAGTCTGCCCTTCTCACATCCCAGAGGAGTCTGCACTATGGTGGAGTTGCAGGGATATAATTTGTGTAGTGCTTTGGGATTCTGCTTGAGGGAATCTGCTGTGCTAATATATGATGTTATTACAACAGTAGATTGTAGCATTGCAGAACAGACTTACAATGCAAATGCAGTTCAACGAAGCAGACAACCAGCTGAGGAATGAACTAGCATTTTCTTTGTCACTGCATTTTATTTTCTCCAACAAATTGTAGGAGGAGATGGCACTAGAGATGGCATGAGGCACTACTCAAACAACTGTGTACTTGTTTTTGCAGAGTCCTCTTTAGCTTGTTTAAGGTTCAGTTATGGATGGGATAGGCAGTCTTTATCCTTTGTAGATCCTATAAATGCAGTCTAAAGATGGGAATGCTTAAAACAGGGAACCAAAAAATGGAGAAAACAGGATTTTTTTCAAGGCTCAGCCTGCTTAAATGTAATAAATTGTTTGGTAACCTGATATTGATAATTTCCTCACCCCCTTGATCCCATCTGTAATAGCCAGGGATCACAAACAAAAGAAATGGGCTCAAGTCACCCAGTTCAAATTTGGTTCCAAATTCAGTTTTACCAAGCATTTCAGGGGCATTCAGATCCAGGAACTTGGTTCAGACTCATCCTTATAAGATCATATCTAACATTTAAACCTGAGAAGATAAGCAGAGGCCTGATGAAGGGTGAAAAGATTTTGTGGTTCTAGTTTTGTCTTTTTAAACAGAGACCAAAACACAAACTTGCTGCTTCTTCCACATACATTTATTCTCTCTTTGCATGTTAAATTTGAGATCTAGCTGAAAACCAGCTGAGATACCCCTATTCAGGAAGCACAAAGCTTTCTCTCCATTTGAGTGATTTTTATTCTCAGGATTTGGATGCTCTGTATAGCCAGATCAGATACAATCCAATATTTCTCTGGCAGAGGGAAAAGCAAGGTGGGTGCACACAGGTGTCTGAAACAATAAAATATAGTTCCCACTGTAACCAATTGTTTCCATTAGTGTCTTTGTTCTTATCTTTCCTTTGTATCAGGTTCCTGCTTTGCATTGACATGCTAATAGACCAGAGGTTCAGTTCTAATATGAACAACTGACTAAGTGCTATTTTCAATTTACCCTGTCTCATTTAACTCATTTTAGTATTATTGAGATTTTTAGCAAATCAATCTGTCTCCTGAAAGAAGCATAACTACTTTAACACAGAAGCACACTATAAGGCCAGGTTTACTCCAAAGGCTTTTTCCTCGTATAGTGTCATTGGTTAGGAGTATGACTGACTTTGCAATACTTCTAAGCCAGCAAAAGCATAGTGTACTTGCTTTTATCCTAGTTATACCAGCATTAGTGCTCTCCTGGTAGAGATTATATTAGCAAAAGCTGCATTCACAGTAGGAGAGCTTTCTGATCTTCAAACAGTTTCTAGAGCAAACTCCCTTTGAATCCCAAACAGTAGGGACCCCAACAAACTATGTTGAGCACTAGGGCTGCATGAAGCTTCAGTCCCTGATTTGATTTGGCAAAGATTCAACCCGATTCGGCAGCCAAATCTCTGAATCTGAACTGAATCAGGAGACCTTTTAATCTCTGTGAATTGAATCAGAATCTTCGGAATTGATTCAGAGAGATGTGGAAAGATTCGGCAATTTGGACATTTGGCTTTAAATGTTTTTTTCTACATACCTCAAGGTAGCAGGTGGCTCGTGGATGCTGAGATGCTGGGGCACATGGAGTGTCCCAAAGGAACATGAAGGGCTCCCCAGTGCACTCAGCAGCAGACCCAGAAGCACTTCTGGTCCCCTTCTGGGTCTGCTAGGGAGCATGCTAGGAGCGCCCCCCAGCCCCCTGGCTTGGTGACTGGTGTCCTCTGGATCTGGGGGGCACCCAGGCTCCCCTCGTGGCTGATTGCCAAGCTGAGAGGCTGTGTGGGGGGGGCACTGCACTCTCCAGTGGGCCCGGAAGTGGACTGGAAGTACTCCCAGCCCACTTCCGGGTTCACTGCTGAGCATGCGGGGGGTCCCCCCTACGCTCCTGTGGGATGCTGCATCTGCCCCAGCATTGCAGTGTTCACAAGCCATGCCTGGTACCTCAAGGTATGTAGATCCAACATCTAAAGCTGTGTCTATGGCTGAATCACTGATTCTCTGAATCAGCATTGAATCTTCAGATTTAGATTCAGACAAATCAAATCGGGGACAGTGATCTGAATCAACAAGTCGAATCTCTGTCCCCAATCCAGGCCGAATCTGAATCAAGTATGGCCTGTTTCACACACCCCTACTGAGCACCTGACCTACCAAGCTACAGTGAATGCACGCAGGAAAAACTTTGATAACAGTGACAAAATGCAGAGATAGAGTCCCTCACAAAACATACTACAGGGAAGGTATATGAGAACTCAAATGTAAGGTCAAATTTAAGACAAGTGAAAGTAAGTCAGTGCAGGTCACATCCTGGCCTCACTGCAGTTAATGATCATTTTGGTATTGAATTCAATGGGACTGGAATTAATCTAGTACAGGGGTGTCAAACTCATCCAGCCTCATGGGCTAGATGAGTGGCCTGGGCCTAATCCTTATGCTGTATCAGGCCTATGGCCCCTCCCTTTTACCCCCTCCTTAAGCATATAGGATCCGACCCCCATTCCAGCCAGTCTGGGATCTGTAGTCTGTGTAGCACAGACCCAGAGGCAGCACTGAGTGCTGGATGGTGCACTTCTGTCAGAGTGCACCTGTAGAGCACTTGCAAGGGGCCAACTGCATGATAAATATCACTTCAGGGCCCAAGATAGACAGGGTATTAACCTAAACTGCAGTCACTTTTTGGCTGCTGGCAATTCTCCCTAGTTAGAAATTTGTACATCAGCATGAATCTAACTCCCTTTCCAAATGACCATATAACTTTGCTTGCTGAGTCAAATAAGTTTCTGGTGGAATTACATTTGTACCGAGGGGCTAGAGGCAGCAGCAAGGGCTTACCTTTTGTGTCTTCTGTGAAAAAGATTCTGTTGGGGACACCTCCTAACTAATCAAACTTACTAAAACACAAGCATAATGCAACAGGATGTCCTGACTAGTTTGTGTTTCTGCACAGGTGCACAGCTTTTGCCCTGCCCTAATGCCCTCATTTATTTTAAAGGTGATGATGTCAATATCTCTTAGGTGGATTTGGAAAACTTGAATGCTGTGCTAAAGATGGTCTGGCAACATTCGTATATAACAGAGAAAGTATGTTTCCTCACGCTGCAAAAACCTGAATAAACAAGCTGAATAAATCTGGAAATCTATGCCGGGGCTAGCAGGAACACAATCCACCTGCCGACCTCAGAGGTCAGTGCCACAGCCTGCTTGTAGCCAGCATTCAGATCCCTGCAGAGATTGTGGAAACTGGAAGTATGAAAGTAGCATGCCTCTGGATTTCCCAGCTCACCTCCACTCCCTTTCCAGTGGGAGGACAGTATGAAAATGCATTCCACTCCACACAACATCCATCCAAAACTGCTATGGCCACCCTCCCACATCTGTATGTATAGACTAGGGTTTTTTCCAACCCTTTTTAGTAAGTGTACCCCAGTGGCCCCCTTTTTAGTAAGTGTACCCCTGGGGAACTGGGGGGGGTAGCGAGCAGCTGGACACAGAGCAGGGGCATGGTGAGTGGTGGAGTGGCAGCAGCAGAGCACCTGTGTGGCCCTGCTTTTGCCCTGTCCCATCCCTGCTCCTGTGAAGCAGCAGTTCAGGGTGGCTCTGTCCCTGCTCACCCCTGCGTACACCGAGACCTTTCAAAGGACCCCCAGGAATATGCATACCCACCCCCAGTTGACAGTCCCTGGTATAGACCATGTTGGGGACTTGTCAGCTCCAGCCCTGATAAGTGAGTTTCATCCTGCATGAATTAGATGATGTTTTCTGATCATAATTAACCTAGTCTCCTAATACCTTCAGAAAGGTTAGCACAAAATTAAACTTGTGCTAATGTGTCAGAGACCAAGGAAGTATGTAATATACTGCATGCATCATTAACTTAGTTTACAATATCTTAGTTAAGTAAAGTTTGCAGGACCTTTGGATCAGGGACTCACTGGCCTATAACATTTGCCCTGGGTGAAACAACATGTTACAAAAATGATATCTATATGACTGAAAAAGCTGTTGAATGTCAAATTGCTGTGGATATTTGTGGTTATGCAGACAATTAAAAACAGATATTTATGCTACTCTATAAAGAAAAGAATCTACATATTTATGGCACTCACTCTGCCAGTACAAATGTTGTACTCATTCTGGGAAAGTGTGCATCCAAAACCTTAAATGAATAAATGATGTACCTGAAAATCAATAGAGTTGAACCAAAGTCATTAGTATTAAAGTCTTGTTCAAACACTTGGCAGGAGACTAGCCAACATTTGCAGGCTCATGTAACTGAAATGATCAATCAAATTATAAACCAAAGGAGCAAATGTGAGGTAAACTGGGTTTTATGTGTCTGTGTCTCTGACTGCATATTGCATTTTTTGCTTATACTTCATCTTTACTCAGTGTGACTTGTCACAGAGTTACTGTGTGCAATTTATCATGTATGGATTCTTGCTGAAACACTTTTCTTTCCCCTCTTCAGCAGCCTCATGGGCCACTCAAATGGTTAAAGATTGAGGAATAAGGTTGGAAAACCTATTTTGTTAATTGATCTGCTTGGCTCCTGATGAGAGACAAATGAAGCTTTGCAGAAATGGGAACAAGCAAATACTGATCAGCTGGAGATGGCTTATTACCAGAGGCATTCTTTGGGCCAGGCAAACAAGAATCTCAGCTTTTTTAAAAAAAAGCAAAATAGTATATCTTCAGCATTTTTCCTGGCAGATATATTCTGGAAATTTTAGTCAATATAAAGATACCTCTACAGCTGAAAGGAGCAAGCAGATGGGTACCACTTCTATTGCAGGAGTGAACCAAAGAATTCACACCAGCGCCCAAGGTGAAGTCCATTGAAGTCACTGGGAATTGTAGCTTTGCATTCAGTGGTGCCAAGATTTCCCCCAACCTATCTGTTTATATAAAAGCAGGCCTATCCCCAAACCATTTGTTAAACCCCCTCCCCTCCACTCTCAAAATTCTTATTCTGGATCTCAGCATGGCAGCATGCTAATGGTGGATAGCAGTAATTGTTTCAGATGAAGGACATAGCAAAAATATTTCTGGGATTATCAAAAGACACTGTTGCCATCATTCCTTCTTTAAATATTCAGCCTTTTCTGAGGCCGGGACTGAACCAGCTAGTGTCTGCTCTCAGAGTGGTACTGACTCCAGGAACCAATCAGTGGCACACAGTGCACTAGTCCAGCAAACACTGCTGAGGCCTGCACTAGTCCAAGAAACACTGTACAGTTCACTTCCTGCTTTTCCCCTTTTTTCCAGTGGGCACCTATCTGGTAGTCCTAACACATGCAGAGATTGGGGTACAGGGGTGGTTCTGCTCTTCCTCTCTCCCCTGCATAGACATATAGTCCAAATCAAAATCTAGCCCTCAGATAGGTGTTGCATTGCAGTTGCAACTACTGTTGCCATTGCACCAACTGCCAGAGGAACTCCCCCCTTGTTTTTCCCAGTGTGGATAGGAGCACACAGTGCCCTTAACAAATCCTGCCCTATCATTCCTAAAACACCCAAAGCAGCAGCAGGATCAAGCAGTAGGCCTGTGTGAAGCTTCAGTCCCTGATTTGATTAGGTGGAGATTCAGCCTGATTTGGTGGCTGAATCTCCAAATCCCAGCTGAATCAGAGGACCCGTTAATCTCTCTGAATCGAATCGGAACCCTCAGAATCAATTCAGAGAGATTAGGAAAGATTCAGTGATTTGGACATAGACGCAGCTTTAAATGTTTTTTCTACATATTTGTAGGTTTTCCAACCTTATACCTCAATCTTTAACCATTTGAGTGGCCCATGAGGCTGCTGAAGAGGGGAAAGAAAGGTGTTTCAGCAATAATCCATACATGAATGTTGCAATGCTGGGGCACAAGGAGTGTCCCACAGCAGTGTGGGGGACTCCTCAGTGTGCTCAGCAGTAGTCCCAGAAGTGGAACAGAAGCACTTCCGGTCTACTTCTGGGTCTGCTGGGGAGTGCACAGGGGGCCTGCCCTGTCCCCTACCCAGCTTGGCAACTGGTGCCTCCTGGATCGGGGGGGGGCACCTGGTCCCCCTGCAGCCAATCACTGAGTTGGCAGACCTGGCGCTCCCTGGTGGACCTGGAAGTGGATTGGAAATACTTCTGGCCCACTTCCAGGGTCACCGTTGAGCATGTGGAGGGCCCCCCTGCACTCCTGTGGGACATTCCATACACCCCAGCATTGCAGCATTTACAAGCCACGCTGGTACCTTGAGGAATGCAGAAAAAGGTTTTAAAGCTGTGTCTATGTCTGAATCACTGATTTGCTGAATTAGCATTGAATCTTCAGATTTGGATTCGGCCAAATCGAATCAGGGACAGTGATCCGACAACAAATTAAATCACTGTCCTTGATTCAGGCCAAATCCAAATTTGAATTGAATAGGGCCTGCTTCACGCATCCCTATCAAGCAGCTAGCTCTTGCAGCTCTCCTGATTTTCCTTTAGTTATGATACCTCCAAAGGTTTGGAAGGGTGGAAGGATTGGTGGACGCATTTGGGAAGAGTATGAAACTAGTGAATTTTCAAAGGGAGGTTGGGGTGGGGGGACAAAGGTGGAAGAAACATTTTATCAAAAGGAGGAACCACTAGCATGGACAGATTTTCTTGAGCTAGTCCTTTGTTAACATTTTAGCAGCAGACTGGTAGTGTCCAAACTTGCTTGGTTCAAGCAGCCCTCTTTTTTCATTCACCCTGGTAGCACACCCATTGCTCTAACTATTGTGTACTGGAAGATCCAGTGACTGGGGGTGCACTGATAGTTTTTTTGAGCCAGTACTGATGACCAATTTTTAATGTGCCTTAACAGCTGATTACAAACTGTTCATCGATATGTAGTCCCACAGCATGGAGAGTGGTGACCGGCTGGTAACTCTGTTGTGGGGGAAGGGAAGGGGCATGGGGGTGGCAGATTGAGGGCTCTGCAGTGAGGGAGGGAGTGGGACTGGGGCAGGGGCAGGCACTGCACAGCCAGGGTGGGGTGGGGCACAGGATGAAGCCACAAGTGGCTTGTCTGGGAGGTACAGGGGAGGGGCAGCTCTCATTGCTATGCACACCCCAGGAGGGCATGGCGTGCATGCAGCAGCAGGAGCCACGCCCCCCATACCAGCTGCTTGTGGCTCCGTCCTGCGTTCCATCAATGATGGGCAGTGCCAGCCCCTGCCCCAGCCCCTCTCTCACAGTGGGGGCCTCAATCTGCCCCCACCACGCCCCTTCCATCAGCATCTATCATCCACATTATCAGCCACATCAGCCAAGAAAAGCCAATTGCTGACACGGTCAATTTTCCTTGTATCAGTGCCAATCCTACATGGGACCAATGAACTGGTGCACCTCTACCGGTGACTGCATGAAATACACACATGCTCTAAAGTGAAACTTACTGCTGTGTTCCAGACTAGAGCAGTGGCACTTAACCTTTCAGATGAACTATCTGGGACTCATCTGTGGGCTGGATCCCTTGTGGGGTTGGTTCATGGGCCTGGGCCCCATGTGCCTTGATTAGGCCCCATACCACCTCAGCCCAGTCCTGAAACCCAAGACAAACTCTGTGACACACCAACCCTGAATGCCTGATGTAGCTTACAGGTCTGTGCTATCCAGCCCACTGGGCCTGTCAGGGGTCAGAAAATTTGACAGCAGGGGAGTGGCAATTAATGTTGCCACCATTCCTCTGATACCAAATATTTGGACCTCTGTGGAGCCTGGTGGGCTAGATGACATGGCTCTGTGGGCTGGATGTGGTCTGCAGACCAGGGGTTGAGCACCCTTAGACTAGAACGGTGGTTTTCAATCTTTTTTTTTTTTGGAGGATCTCTAAACAATTTCAAATGGAGGTTTGGGCCCCTGTGAATTATAGGTGTAGGTAGTCACATACCTTTGTTTCATCATAGTCATCTTTCATAGACCTCTCAAACATTGGGAGTCCCAGAACACAGACTGAAAAACAACATTGGACTAGAAGATAATGCTTTCCACATTCAACAGTTTGCTCCATATGGAAGTGATCCAAAGCCCATGAAGCCAATGGAAAAGCTCCAAGTAACTACAATAGGCATTGGAGCTGGTCCCAGGTAGAATACTGTCCGGATATATTTAGATTTCTACAATGAGCCTGTCCATAGTTCTAGGGATAAGAATGAGTTCCTAAATAAGTAGCTTTTCAGAAATGCAGAGCACCAAATATATCCCCCAGATGTCAGTGCAAACTGTGCATGCCTAGCCCCTTCAGAAAAAAAAAAAGAACCATTTCTATTCAGATACCTCCCTTACAGGGAAGTAAGTGCCTCTCAGTTTTAAAATTTGTCCTTGAGATGGCATTTATTAAATCATTTTATTTTAATATCTGGGAGCTTAATAATATAATGCCACTGAATCCAGGAACTTTACTCTTCCTAAGCCAGCTCCTCTCATGCATACTGCCACAAGGACATTTGTCCCTATGGCTCCCACTGTCATAAATGCAGCCTGTTTGACATCCATGCCTTTGATACTACAGACAGCAGGATCACACACCTTCAGAGAAACAATTAAAATATGTCACACACCTTTTATTCTAATGAAATGATTCTGAAAGAGCAAACATTGAAAATATTGTTGTTTGCAATTCACAGCATGAAGACTGCACACTGCCTCTTTAAGCCTGACAATTCAAGTTTAACTGCCCTTCACAACACTGAAATTTCAAAAATCCAATAACTCACCTTAGGGGGAGGGTACAGATGACAAAGTGGTTGGCCTGCATCCTGTTTACATAGCTTTATGGAATGGCACACCACATCAGCATTCATTTTGTACTCCAACCTGAGGAGAAATGGTGCAAAACAAAAACTACTAAATCCTCTTGAGTGTTAGAAAATTGAACCTATTTCAATGGAAAAGTAAATCTTAAAAATGTTATGCAAGGCCCTTAGTTCATTTTATTGTGGCTTTTTAGCTCAGCTCAAGCATAGCTGTTGGACAGTAATTATTTTCTGCCAGGGCCCACTTTGCATTTGAAAAGAGGTAGTGTTTTATATATAGCACCTCCAAATATAGTCCTGGGTATAGCCAAAAACCGCACTCTACTGGAGTTTGGGGTCACTGTGGTGGGATTGCTTGTGGCAGAGCAGCCCCTAGAAAGTGCCACCAGGGCCAAACCCCAGAGAAGGGTGAGACTGGGGCACTCTAAAACCTCAGCCCCCACTGCCTTGTGGGTTATCCCTTGGTCAGGAAAGACTAGGGGAGCAGACCCTGACATAAAAGTAAGGGCAGAGCCAGACTGTTGTCTAGAATGGACAGATACATCTGGCTCCCACTGGAAAGTCCTCTCTGGTGGATCAGGTGGCTGAGCAGATATGCTCATCTCCCTGGCTGTGAAGGCAGATGGCAAGAGCTGTGTAGACAATGTAGGGCACCACTTTGGGTGCAGTAGGACCTGATGGCTAACCACTACATCCAGATGTTTCAACATTGTTGTGCTACTGGATTCAGACAGGCCTGGATGACAGAGTGGGGGTGACTCTGCAACCTTTCCTCACTTAAATCAAACTCACGTATAAGTCGTGACACCATCTATCTCTGCCATAGATAAACTCAAGACCTGTAGTGATGGGCGAGCAGCATGCAGCAGGTGTGGATACGCTGGGAGCTGTAGCAGCAGACCTGCACACAGGCAGCTCAAGGCAGAGTTGCTTTTCACTTAAGCAAAGCAGCAGTGGAATTTGTCAGCCCCCCAGGTGACTGAGCAGCCCTACTTAGGATCACACTGCTCACCTCCAAAGCACGAGGAAGGGGCTAGAAAAGGTGCCCTAAACACTGTCTTCTTCACCTTAACCCTGGTCGACATACCACAGCTGATAGGGATCCCACTACAGCAGTCAAAAATCACAGAAAAAGATCAAAAAGCAAAAGGTGGCACCACTCACCTCTGGTAATTGGAAAGTACACATGCTAATAGACTGTAAAACAGCAGAAAGACCAGAAAGAAGAACAGTTGTAGGTGGTAGAGAACTAGCCAGATTCGTCATTTAGATAGTGACCCAGAGTGAAACTCGCCTAACTGAAGAAGGACAACTTACTGAAAGAAGAGCTGGCTACACATTCTTCTGGAGTGACCATAGTAAAGAGGAGTGACATGAAGCTGGTGTTGGGTTTGCTGTCAAAACATAGCTAATCAGCAAGCTTACAAATCTCCCAAAAGGCGTAAATGACAGACTCATGCTAATGAGACTCCCACTGTTTGGGCAAAGATGTGCAACTGTCATCTTCCCTTATGCACCTGCCATGACCAACCTAGATGTGATTAAGGACACATTTTACAAAGAGTCTCTTATTGCAGAAATGCCTAAGGCAGGTAAGTCATCATCCTTGGTGACTTTAATGCTACAATTGGCCCAGGTCATCAGGCATGGCCAGGCATCACTGGAAAAAATAGCCTTGGGAAATGCAACAGCAACAGGCATTTTCTGTTGAGGAAATGTACTGAACACAACCTCCTAATCACCATCACAGTCTTCTGCCTGCCAAACTACAACAAGACTTATTAGATGCACCCATGCACCATGCACTGGCATCTCATTGTTTACATCATCCTCAGGAGAAGAGACAGACAGGAGGTCAAAGTGACAAAGGCCATGAGAACTGCAGAATACTGGACTGACCACAGGCATATAGTCTTCAAGTGGAATATCCAGTTATATGCCAGTAGATGACCATAAGGCAAAAAAGCACCCAAAAGTCTCAGTGTCTCCAAATTGAAACAGGAGAATATGAAACAGGAATTTGTTGACTAACTGCACAGCTAACTAGTAACACCTGAAAAATAGGACATCCTTCAGAGACACTGTGTACTCAGCTACATCTAATACTCTCTGTTCTACCACACGTAAACATTAAGATTGATTTAGTGAATCTGTAGTGATACTGACATAGGGAGACTATTAAATGAGAAACATTGGCTCCATAAAGCCTGCTTAGAAGACAGCACTTCAACATCTAAGAAGGCAGCCTTCAACAATGTCAAGAGGACTGTCTAATGCAAACTCAGAGAGATGCAAAACTCATGGCTGAGCAAACAGGCGGATGAGACTCAATCCTACACAGACAGGAATGATATGAAGAACTTCTATGATGTCCTGAGGACAATCTACAGGCCATGGTCATCAGGAACATCTCCAATATTGAGTGCTGATGGCACCACACTGCTCTTTGACAAATGAAGGATACTGCAAAGATGGGCAGAAGCTTTCAACATCCTCAATCAACAATCATTTATTAGTGAAGAGGCAATTGATTGACTGCCCCAGGTAGATATTAATATATCTCTTGCTGACTGAGACTGTGGAAGCAATTAACCTGCTGTCAAATGGCAAAGCACCTGGAGAAAATGCTATACTAGCAGAGGTCTACAAGGTTGGAGGTTCCTACATGGCTCTGAAACTGACTGAACTCTTCCAGTCAATGTGGATTCAAGGAACTATAGCTCACAAGTACAAGGATGCAACCATCATCCACTTGCACAAGTGGAAAGGCAATAGACAATCCTGCATGGCATCTCCTTGCTGTCAATAGCCTGCAAAATCTTTGCTAGAATTCTGCTGAATCACCTTGTGCAACACATTGAACAAGGTCTGCTGTCTGAGAGTCAGTGCAGCTTAAGGAAAGGACACAGAACGACTGACATGGTGTTTGCAGCTCCTCAACTTCAGGAGAAATGCCAGGAACAGAATTCCAACCTGTACATGACTTTCATTGACCCGATAAAAGTATTTGAAGCAATCAGTCAAGAGGGCCTTTGGAAGATCATTGCAAAATTCGGTTGCCTGGAGAAATTCATTGCAACAGCTAGACAATTCCACGCTGGCATGCTCACTCATGTTGTGGAAGACAGTGAATCCTCTTAACCATTCCCAGTCACCAATGGAGTCAAGCAGTGTTGTGTGACCTCATCCTTCTTCAGTATAATGTTCTCTGCCATGCTTTTGTGACTGTGACACTGGGATTGACATAAAATACCAGAATGATGGCAAGTTCTTTAATTTGAGGAGATTATAGGCAAAAACAAAGTTACAGGAAGTGACTGTTCATGATCTTCTCTTTGCTGTTCCCTGAATGCCAAGTCTGAATCTGACATGCAGCGGACCATGGATCATTTCTCTTCAGCTTGTGACAAGTTTGGTTTCATAATCAATACTAAGAAGACAGAAGTGATGCATGAACCTGCCCCAGGAAAGCCTTAAATAGAGCATCACAGTGAATGACCAAACCAGTCATTGGTTTGTCCACTGCCAAGCCATCCAGAGGACAAGTTCATCTTTCTCAGCAGTGCACAGTCACATGCAGCTGAAATCAATGAAGAAGCCAATGCCAGAATTTCCGAAGTAAGTGTGGCCTCTGGCAGACCATGTATAAATGTGTGGGAGTGAAGAGGCATCAGCTAACAAACAGAACTGAAGGTCTACAAAGCCTCCGTGTTGCCAACCCTGATGTATGCATGTGAAACCTGGGCGGTGTACAGATACCATGCTATGAAGCTGAAGCACTTTCACATGGGCTGTCTGAGGAAACTGATGAGGAAAAGATGGCAAAACAAGGTCCCAGAAACTGAGGTTCTCACATGGGCAGGCATTCCAAGCATCCACACTCTGTTGATGAAATCACAGATGAGATGGGCCGGCCATGTCACCAGGATGTCAACTGAGCAACTACCAAAGAAGATCTTTTACAGTGAGCTAAAGGAGTGAAAATGCTCTCAGGGAGGCCAGAAGAAACATTTCAAGGACTGCCTCAAATCATGCTTGAAACATTTCAGCATTGACCCAAAATCTTGATAAGATCTTGCTCATGATCATTCCACCTGGTGAAGTCTCATCCATACTGTAGCTACAGTCCATGACTGGAGAAGAACTGCTGAGGCAAAGCAGAAGCTCAGACAGCATAAATCTCACAACCACAGAATGTCCGCTGTTGATCAAGCAACCCAAAGTGGCATCTCTTGCTCAGTGTGCCATAGATAGTTCAAAGTACAAAAGCTGCCTATACATCAGCAGCGAGGCTGCTCTGATGCACTGTAACTACAGTTCATCAGAGCAGGCTTGATTAACTGAGTCTGCTGGAGCATGGTAATTGTAAAGGCTGTGCAAAGCTTCAGTCCCGGATTTGATTTGGCGGAGATTCGGCCTGCCTCAGTGGCAGAATCTCTGAATCTGAATTGAATCAGGAGACTCTTTAATTTCTCCAAAGTGAATCAGAACCCTCCGAATCAATTTGGAGTGATTCAGTGATTTGGACATAGACACGGCTTTAAATGTTTTCCCTATATACCTTAAGGTAGCAGGCAGCTCGTGAATGCTGCAATGATGGGGCAGATGGAGTGTCCCACAACAGGAGTCCTTCGCATGCTCAGCAGCAGACCCAGAAGTGGACCAGAAGCAGTTCTCGTCCACTTCTGAGTCCACTGGGGAGCATGCTGAGGGCGTCCCTGTACCCTTCCTGCTTGGTGACTGGTGCCTCCTGGGTGTGGCACCTGGGGTCCCCTTGTGGCCAGTCGCCGAGTTGGGGGCAGCGTCTGCTCGGTGGCAAATCTGGAAGTGGAGCAGAAGCACTTCTGGTCCACTTCCAGGTTCACCCATGAACATTCGGGGGTGGGGGCGGGTGCACCCCTGTGTGCATTGCAGCATTCACGAGTCTCACCTGGTACCTCAAGGTATGTAGAAAAAAATAGAACCTGTGTCTATGGCCGAATTGCTGATTCTCTGAATCAGCATTGAATCTTCAGATTTGGATTCGGCTGAATTGAATCAGGGACAATGATCCAAATCAGCAAATCAAATCACTGTCCCTGATTTGGGTTGAATCTGAATCCAAATCGAATATGGTCCGTTTTGCACACCCCTAGCAATTACCATGCTCCAGCAGACTCCACAGTCTCGTGTATCAGCAGCTCTGCACTTAAAAATCCTGGTGGGGGTGCTTTAAGTAAAGCTCATTCAACAAGCTTTAGATAAAATGCCTCCACTGCCATTTTTAAACTCGGGGCTGCTGATACATGAGACACTGGAGCTGGAACTTTAATTAGAACTACTCTAATTAAAGTGCACCCCCCCTCCCCCTCCCAGAGCAGGTGTAAAAATGCCCAAATTAGCCTGATCAGTCACTCACATGCTCACAAAAACCAAACTAAGCAGTGATGTCATGATCATCTTCAAATTCAAAGAATGAACAACAACAAGAACCTGCAAATAAGTTAGAATTGTACTAGTTTTTAATCAATAATACCAATAACACTAATTCAATTTGGCAAGTCTTTGACTGACAAATATTCAAGTCTGATTTAACAAAATAATCAGGAATCTTTTTTCACCTCTAATAAGACATGAGTATCAAGACTAGTTTTCTTTACTTTTTTACTTATTTTTAATAAGGCACATCTCTAGACTTAGGAAGAATTAAATCAAAATGTTTGATTATTGTGCATCTTAGTTTTGTAAGCAGTTTATAGTCCCTAGGCTAGATTAAAAAGCCCTAAGGAAGTAGAAAGTACAGCAAGAACTCAGTTAATTAATCTGAGAACTTTCTGAGAGGAATAAAATGACCTAATTCTATTTTTAAAGTAATTTACATTGCTTAGAAGGGCTCCCAAGTGCTCCAATCAAGGTCAGGGCTAGGTACAAGTGAAGAATTGACAGTGAAAAATGTCATTAAGGTAAAAGTGGAAATCATGGGACAAGAAATTAAAATATTGTGACCCTTTAGAAAAATCTCTCACTCACCCACTGCTAATTTTATTCAGGAAATTACTCCCAAGCCAAATGGGATGAATTTAAAAATATAATTAAGTCAGGTGGACCTAATTTGAGATCTAATTTTAGAAATAGAAATACACTGTAGAACTACATACTGTAGTAGTTATGCATTGTGCAGTAGCAAAGTATTCATTCACTTATAGCCAGCAAGGGTGGCTGGACTACTTAATCTAGTATCTCTCTAGTATACCAGATGTGGGAAAAAAAAGTGTATTGTAATACTAATGGGACTTGAGGAATGAAAACACTGCACTGAAAATATATCAGCACAATTTAAAAGAAAAGTCCTTTAGGTGGTATCTTAATACTTACAGTTTAACTAGTTCTGGTCCATAAATTTCAGCAACCAAATAACAGATATCCTGAAAGTGAAGTTTTTCTGGAAAACACACATGTTGAAGTATGTGAGCATAAGAAATACAGCAGAATTTGCTTTATCAAGAGAAATACCATGCAATTCTTGAGAAAGGCATGTGGTCAGTTACTAGACTGAGCACAAAACCAGGCATGAGTAAACATATCTTTCTAACTAGGGTTTGACAATTACACCCTGTATCGTTAGTCAAGCCACCCAGACATGTTGAATTTAGTTAATGTTTGTTAAGTGCTTTGAATATGAATGGTGCATAATATGAATGGACACTTGCTAAGAATATCTTCTAAGCAACTTAAGGGCCAAGACTTTGCTAAAAAGAAGCATGCAAAAACAGATATATCAATATATAGAAAGGCATGCATGTATTCGTATTTTGGCCAGAATTATGTTAGTGTCTTCAAGTGTTTACGCAGGTTTAAAAAAATGAGCAGGAATAATTATACTTCAACAATATTTGTTATGTTCCTTTAAGGAACATGGCTTTTCTGGATGGCAAGTCTCATTCTTTTCAACTAAATGAATCATACTACATGTCAAAGTATATTGTATGATATACATTGCTAATGATTTTTTTTTCATATGCTACTAAAAAAGAATGGCACTTGGGCTATTTTATTAGCATTGAGGAAAGAGAAGTGCACTTCTGAGAGGGAGTCTTGAATTTGAACGCAGTTGCAAAATAACAGTAAGCTTCAGTCTTGCAGTTCCTAGGAAGGAAAGCTAAACACGTCCCCCCCTCCGTCCCCCCATGATGATTGCAAACTGGATTCAGCAACACACTTAAGCATTGTATTAAGTCTTTTTCTGTTGGAAGTATACTTATTAAACATGTGCATAACTCCTAGGGAAGTTACTTTAATGAAAGGATATGGTAAAAAATTAGATTTAGACTGCTGAATTGGAGCTTTACTTTAAATCAGTCTCCTACATCTTACAGCTGTCAACTGAGTGTCTGTTTTTTGCATATTAATAAGCAGTAAATCATGAGTCATAGCTAGATGTTAAAATTTAGGTTCATTTACACAGTTGTTTGTGTGGTAGAAACAGCAATATATAGAAACAAGAACAAAGAAGCATATAGTCCTAGTACCCTGTCCTTGTCTTCAGCTAGTTTTCCCTTAAATATGGCATTGCAAACTCAGTGGACCTCTAGTTTAGCATCTGTAGATTAGACAACTGAGTAGTGAGAGACTGGCCACCTAAGCACCTCCACTTACCTTTATAATGCCTGAAAATTAGGTACTTGGTCCTAGGATGATCCAGATAGACAGGTTTAGGCTCCTAGGATGCCTACACACTCAATGGGAAGTCTTGCATATCTCCCTAGAGTGATTCAGATTTAGTCACCCATGCTTTGCATAAAGTGAAAGGGGAGAGTTAGGTGCTTCCAAATGGCAATTTAGACAGCTGAGAGGTTTTTTGAAAAAGCCAATAAGACAATGCTAAGCCCAAGATCCCACTCCTTAGTGGAATTTGGGTGCTGCCCTTCACTCATGATCAAGAACACCTAGACAAGGGTCTGATAGACTTTTACAAGCAGCAAGCTGGAGCAACCCAGCTCCAGTCCAGTGCAGGCTCAGCAGCTTTAGCGGCATATCAGAAGCAGAGGGCTTCCCTATGCCTATGTTGGAGCAAAGCAACTAGGGAGCTGGAAGCTGTGCCCAAGCTGATGCTTCTCTTCACCTCCCTCAACCCTGCAAACTCCCAGGCTGTGGCACAGGTGCAGCTTCCAGCCAGTGGCAGCATAAATGCAACTAGAAACTGCATTTATGCTGCCACTGCTTCTCCCCATTCCTCCTCTTCTCCACCCTTGGCTGCAGCGTGGGCACAGCTGGAGGCTGCTCAGCCCTAGCACAGCTCCCCACTAGCTGGAAGCTGCACTCATGCTGCAGCCACAGGGTGGGGACGGGAAATAAGGAGAAGTTCCCTAGCTCCAGTGCAGGCATAGGCAAAGTCACCCAGACCATGTTAAACCAGAGCCAGGAGGGGAGAGGGCAGGAAGAAGTAGTAGTGGTATGGTCACAACTCAAAATTGTCCAGCCACAGTGCAGCTCTTTGCAGCCTGGCCCCAATGAGTGTGAGGACAAACAAAACCCTCCAGCTTGAAAGGCTGGATTTGTTGACCCCCAGACCCCTTATGAAGGTAGGAAAATAATGAGGGCATGGGGATGCCTGGGAAACTATTTTCACAGTTGCCAAGCACTTCATAGTAGTCATCCTAGAAACGAGGGAAACGTCAGTCCAAGGCCTCCACAACCTGAGATGATTCAGACCCACATCTCCCACTTCCCAGGAGAGTGCCCTAACCATCAAACTACAGAATGGACTGGTGCAAGGCACTCTCCACCCCTGCCTACTGAAGAAGCCGGGCTACTGGATAGTAGAGCTGTGTGAAATTTTGCTGGCCGTTTTGTTCCAACACTGTTTTGACCAATTTTGAGGTTGAAACAGCAAAATCAGAATGAAACAAAGGCCACTGAAATAGCCTCAAAACAAAATGAGGCTGGTTGAAATATTTTGACCATCATTTGGGATGGGAAGTCAGTCCAGCTGGGCTGACTTCCTGTCCCCAGCTCGATTTGGCGGGGAGGGTTAGGAAGCCCAGGAGGGCTGCTTTCCCATCCCCCATGCTACATCTCGCTGGGGGTGGGAGGCAGCCTAGCTGGGCTGCTTCCTTGTCCCCTGAGCTACATCACACCGAGGATGTAGCGCAGTGGACTGGGAAGCAGCTCAGTTGGGCTGCATCCTGCCCCCGGCAGGATCTAGTGCTGGGGATGGGAAGTCAGCCCAGCTGGGCTGACTTCCCATCCCCAGCAAAACTCTAAACAGCATCGAAACAACCTTTCTGTTTCAACAGAATGGAACAGCTGTTTCGATTCTAAATGAAATTTGAGACAAAACACTGTTTCGTTGAACCCTTGGAAACTCAAGGCGAAACGGAAAGAACCAGACCCCAAAAAAAGGAATGACACAAGAGTAAATGCATAAGTAAGTACCTTGCCCAACAAAATCTTAATTATACTGGGCTGCAGAGGGCTGCAGCAATTGCTGTAGCTCATCCATCTTATCCCACATCAAATATTTTATTTCAAAACAAGTCATTAGTCCTATTTCTTTAATTCCTTTGCCACAGTTTCTCTCTCTTGGATTTTTACAATCAATCTTCTGGTTAAAAACTGGTCTCCTGACTAGAATTAAATTGTGCTATTATCCTCTTGAAAGGGAACATGCACTGGATGGCAATAGTGCCATGTCTGATATTATCCCTGATTAAAATGCCCTTGGTAAGACTTGCCAACATGGCAGGTGGCTCAAGGATCCTGTAAGAGAAGGTGGCTAGCTTCCCCAATATCTCCCATAGTGGAAGAGAGTAGACTGCTTACTCTGATCTCCTGAAGAGAAGACAAGCCAGCTTGTTATAAAATGTTCCTTGCCCAAGGACAGCCAACAGACTGCCTCAATCTTTTTAATAGTAAGAAGGGGGGTGGCTTGCACTGTCATCTTCTCTAGAAAGTAGCCATTTAACAAGTCAGCAAGGGAGACATTTCTATGGACACAATTCCTTCTGAGCATAAGAACCTTAATGTGCATATATATCCAATGGGATATTCAAAACAAATAATGACTGTCTCCTGAGGGAAGAGCAAGGAAATAAAGTCTCCCTGGATTGCACATATTACATTCAGCCTTTGATTTCAGGCAATATATCCACAGCCAATATTTACAGCTATTACCCTGAGAGCCAGCTGATATTAGTATTCAGGCACCTCTCTTGCTCAGCTGTATGCATATGGATACAAAAGGATCAGCACACACAGAAGTGTGTTGTGGAATGAAAAGCTTGCTAGTGAAAAGAGAAGAAATGTCTATTTTCAGGCAGAGAGGTGCATGAATGGACTTGGAATATTCAGGAACAGAAATTGACCTTAAACCCAAATAAGTGTATAAAGCAACAAAAGAAAACTTGGGAAGCCAGAAAAAACTTAGTATACTTCAAATGATTCAGCACCAGATAAATGTAACCCTTTAGCAGTCTTCTTTCTGCTGTGATAAAACTCTTGCAGATATACTTGTATAGTTTTCATGGCCACAGAGATGCAAGTTCTGGCTGATTTCCAAGGTATAAATTTGCAATAAAGATGCCATTAATCATTTTGCCACTGACCTTGGTGTTTACACAGAAGCAATGCCTTACACAGAAGCGGAGTGACTCAGAAGCATTTCATAAAGGTGGCTATACTGCTTCTGGTTTGGGATTTAACATATGCAGATTAGTGCAACATGTTTGAGCATGACACTGCCTGGCAAGCTTTGTAGACATGCCCTTAGTGGAGAAGAAAAGAACCACCAAGGACTTAGGTATTCCACACCACTGCACTTTAAATTCACATTTTAATGGATTTTGCCATTCCTCCCCTGTGCCGATGAGTCTTAAGTGTCTTACACCTGATATTCACTCTCTCTGCCAGTCTTTGTAATTTTACAAAACATTATCTTATATCTGAAAATATTTTTGTCTTCCCAGTTGCTGTGTAAAGATCCAAACAAATACAGGGGAAAAGTGACTGAGTATACAAGTAAAACAGACTATACATAAAATACCACCAAACATACAATGTACAGAAGCATGGAGGAGTATGTCTATTTGTACGCAGGCATAATACAACTCACTTCAATTCCCATATATCTTTGGGATGAAATCTTGCCTCCTTTGAAATCAATAGCTTTATGCCAGTAACTTTAGTGGGAGCAGAATTTCACATCTGATTGTCTTCAGTTGCATTAATCTTAGATGATGTGCTAGTGCAGTTAATCATTTTAAGACTCGAGTGTGAATTTTTTAATTAACAGTGAAATACAGTGGTACCAGCATAACATAAGGTATATTATTTGGGATTTACCAGGTATGTAGTTGCATAGTCTCTCCAAAGCTGCTTTTGCTGTCGAGTTATGTAACTGAGCAAGCTGTTCAATTACTGATGTAACAAGCATGCACCCTGCAAGTAACCACAAGAAAGAGATCATTGTAACAACAGGTCAAGGTAAGGCACAGTATCTGGTGTGAGAAAGCGATCTCTGGCTATGTTGACATGAACCCTCAGACAGTCTGTTTCTTGGGAGGGTGCCCATGGCTGATGACATTTCTTGGGGAGGGAGAGGAGTGGGGGTCTATTTCTATTGTTATTCAAAGTGCCACTTATGAAGCTAACAGTAGGGCAACAAATGGAAAAGCCCGAATTTTACATAGCCATATTTGTTTTGTATTTCTGGGCAAAGGAGTTTCTGTGATTGATTTCTGTCCCTGTATGCATAGAACTGGATCTCTAAAAGTGAAACCAAAAGGGGAAAAAAGAAAAATATTCCCATAATTAAAACGGTACTGTAATCACTATTTTGTCACTTTCCATACCTACAGCAATATATGCCCATATCTGATTTAACTGTTATATCTGGACAGCCTGCTCACAAGCAGATACCAACACAAGTTGAAGGGTAAATTCTGTAGTGGCATCAGTTTGTTGGAGTGCCACCTGGCCTGATTCAGTACAGAACTTCCTCTGAAGTCAGGGAGGTTCTGCACACAGAGACTTGCCAGATCAGAAGTCCAAACAGCTAAATATTTACTAAGGCTAAAATAGTTCCTCATTTCACTCTTCTCCCTTTGCGTAGTTGAACAGAGTTCATTTTCTGCATGCTGGACAAGTCAGGGATTGTTCACTGCTGCTCCAGCCCTGGAAAAAGCAAGAATATAGTCTTAGCACCTTCCCTGCACTAAATACAAAGGAAAGGCTGGTGCACCAGAAGAACAAATGATTCTGTGCTGAGGACATATTTCACTTTCACTGTAAGGAAGGACCACCATTGAAAAACTGTGCTGTTTGGGGAGCTAAGGTATCTCCGAAGATCCTAAGGGAGTGAGGGTAGCTCTATAACACACCTTGAGCAGAACTGTGGTTAAAAAGCCAAAATCTAACCCAAAATTAAATGTTTCTCTCTCTTGCATCTCTTTACAATGAAGCTGTCCTCTCCCTCCAAGTGAGGACTCTGATATTATATAGGAAGCTATGTTTGATAATGCAAAGTCTGACCAGAGTAATTTGTGGAAATTTGACACGGGCGGGCAATTATTTTAGGCAGAGGGCCACTTACTGAGTTTTGGCAAGCCACTGAGGGTTGCATTACAGGCACCCAGGGGCAGATAAGTATTGATTTTCTAAATTTTTTAGGGACCCCGTGGGCCAGATAGAATGGCTTGATAGGCCATATCTGGCCCACAGGCTGCATTTTGCCAACCCCTGAATTAAAGTATGGCCTTGGTAGCACATCATGGGCTACCAATTAGTTAGTCTGGGAGCCAAACTAGAAACCACTAAATCCATCTGTTGGGATTCAACATGGCTGGACTAATATAGGACCACAAGGAGGGTGAGATCACAGGTTCTGCAGTGATGCTTTATTGAGATGAAACCTACCTGCAACATTCAGATCTTATTTCCTTAAAGCATAGGGTCATTTACCACTAGCAGTTTTTTCTGCCTTATTTCTTCTGGGGGAGGGAGGACCCATAGCAGGGAGGGACACTCTGTTATTGGCCCTGCCATGACATGATATTCAACCTAAAAAGTTGTTTTTTTCTAACATAAGGGAAATGTTTCATTAGGACTATGTTACAAGGTGAGGGTGGAGGACAAAGACACTTCAGTTGTAACGTGTCAAAATTAACCTCTTTTTTAGAGATTAATAAATTAGAGATTAGAGAAAGAAAGTCCTTTCTTAAAAAGCAATAATACTATATAGAGGTAAGAAAACCTTTACTCTCATATATAGTAATCCAAAGATACCAGTGGGAATAACAGTGAGCTCACCATCTCCTAGCAGTCATAAAATCCTGCTTCCCTACACTTATTAAACAAAATCCTTGACAGGACTCATTTACAGAGTGTGATTTATAAGACTTATGGTAGCAGTGGGTACCTGTAGCCAACAAACATGAGAGAATAAATGGAGATGGATGCCAAGAAAGAAAAACAGTAGCACACTTCAAGGGATAACACTGAAGTAAAAGCACACAAAAGAGTTCATAAAAAAGAAAACTGACTGCAAGGAGTTTGATATTTTTAAAGAAAAACAATTTATTTATGTTTCATTCATTTTTGTTGTGTGTGAACCTTAGTGTAAAAGTGACCCTTTACAGAAGACAGGGATGAAGATGTAGTAATGAAAGCCACACCATGCATTAGTAGCATAAAGGAGAAAATGTGAAGATGAGAGTGGGAACAGGACACACAGGGCGGCAGCAAGGTCACCACTACTGGCTGAGGAAAGGGCAGAAGGGAGGTACATGGTACATGACAGACCATGAAATTCAAAACAAAGCCTGAAGCAGAACTCAGCAGAACCTTGAAGGTAAGAGCAAGAAGTTTAAGCTGATGTCAGGCAAGAAGTAATCAATGGAGTGGGCCTAGAAAAGGAATAACCTGACCTAATCAACATATTTCAGGCATAAATATAGCTACAGGGAGGGAAAAAAAGTCTCCTCAAAATTACATTTCCTCCTATACACTGTGGTTAAAATTGCATAGATGTTCATTTAGAAGGTGAGTATCTCTTTCCTCTCGCTCAGCAAGCTGTCACTTTGAGCAGTCAAGGGTGACAAAGACTGCAACAGAGGAATAATGTTCAATTTGTCTTTATTATATAACACAGGGCACAGCACTGCTAGTACTTTGCTCTCCAAGATCCTGACAGCACACCCTCTGTATCTCCTGCTTGGTATATACTCTTCCACTTCCTAATTAACAAAGCATAAAGCTGCACACTAGTTTTTCATTCAAAGCACTGCACTGTAGTGCTTTGTTTCAGCCCTAGTCATGATTACAATTACCAGTTATCTTTATGCGTCCTCTTGTACTTTACTGGATGGGAAGGAAATATCTGTTACTGGGCTTATGACTGTATTTTTTTCCTTCTGTTTACAGTAACTGGGCAATATGATACCCAGTTCATATTGCAACCTTCAGTTGCAGCACCAACCACAACATGTTTGTGGTTAGGTAGGAGGGAGAAGGATGAACACCCTGTGTGGTGTCACTTCTCTTGTGCTTTTCACAGTTTTACTCTAGAACCCCAAAACCAAACTGTACAGCATAGCATTTTTATATTTCAGATGCAGCAGCCTGCCCATAAGGTTAATGCAAAGATATTCATTTAACTTTGCAAAGTTACAAAAATGCAAGTTAAGATTTCATTTTGGTATATTCTTCATCTCAGGGTAAAACATTTATCATAATAAATCTCTCACCTCAAGACAGAATGACACATCTTGCAGGTATAAACAAGAAGTCAAGGGCAATATGAAACTTCTCTGTGCCTTAGATCACTCACTTGATAGAGTGATCATTATTACTGCATCTGAATACAATAACTAATATAATATCTATAGGGCATGTCTACACAAGTCATTAATATGACTGAATATACTCTGGCTCAATCTGAGCAGGAGTAAACTAATTGTGATGTCACCGTCTACACATGTGTTTAAGCACAGTAATTTTACTGCGCTGCTGGATAGCACTTGAATCTGACAGCACTGTCTGGCAGGGCAGTAATTTAGTCTACTACACCCTAACTGTCATGCACATGTAGATGGTGATGCTTTACTGCACAGCAAATTAATATGCTGCACAGTAAAGCATCTCATGTAGATGTCGCCAAAGGGCACTTTTACATATGCTCTGGGGGTGGGGGAGCAGTGCTTTAATTAAAGCAGCTCCAACAGCCTCTCTAAAACACCACCCTGTCTCCTGTATCAGCATCCCTATGCTTAAAAATGGTGATGGGGGCACTTGAACTAATGCTTGTTCAACCAGCTTTGGCTCATGCACCCCCATCACCACTTTTAAGCAAGCACAGGGATGTTGATACATGAGATGCAGGAGGCTGCTTGAATGTGGTAGTTGCCGTGCTTCACATTGGAGCAGTCTCCACGCTCATGTATAGATATAGACACCCAAAGTGTTTAATAGTAGACTCAGATTACTTCTACAAAGCTCAGCAGCTTTCTTCATGTTTTGTCCTGGGGGTGCAGATGGAGTAGAAAACATTTTCTCACTCTTTCTTCTAATTTGGTTTTGAATCCTTGTCCTCAATTATCAAAAAAAAAAGTTCCTTTAGAGCATGTTGTGAAGTCAGTCATCTCTTCTTGCATGTCCTTCTAAAAGAGAAAACTCTTGACAGAGGATTTGTCAGCATGTTGCCCTGTGGTGATGTTGTTGCTATGCCATGCACTTCCTTTTGAAAGTATTAAAGTATGGTGCAGTAACTGTCCGTACTGCACCATACGCAGTGCATGGTTATTTTTAGTAGCTACTTCACCATAGTGGCATGCTGTAATGAGGGGGAGAGGGGGTGCCACTATGGCGAAGTAGCTGCTGGTCACATGTAGACACCCATGGATGCTATGTCACCATAGTGATATGCTACGGTGACATAGTGTCACATGTAGATATGCTCAGATAGTAAGCTATGGACTTCATTAACACCATAGGTCTAGTTCCAGAAATAGGCCCCTGGTTTTCATCTGGGCTTTTGTTGACTGCATTGTCCAGAGAACTGCGATGATCTGTTTGGGTCATGAAATAGATTTAGTTGGACCTTGATCATCTGAGGCTTAAACAACAGCAGTTGGCCTGAAAATGGCATAAAAAATTATCTGTAAACTACTATGGAGTGATTATCTGAAGGATCCTCAGAAGATTTTCATCCAGAGCGCATTTCCATCTCCATTGTAGTAACTCCTGTTAATACATCTCAATATATTATTAGGGTTTGGTTTTGTTTGTTTGTTCTACAATATAGGACTTTTGACATATTAAGCTTCTATCTGCTATAACCTTCATGTTCTATTCCATAATGGTTTGCAGGGATGCTTTTTTCTAAATCCTGAAGAAGACTGGCTGCCCACCTAAGCACTTGAGCATCATCAAGTCTTTCCACATCAACATGTGTGGAATGGTGCAGTTTGATGGTACACATTTGAAAGAATTTGAAATCAAGAATGGTGTCAAACAGGGCTGTATCCTAGGTCTGATGTTTTTGGGGATTTTCTTCACTGTCCTACTCAAATATGCATTCAGTGGCTGTTCAGAAGGAGTAAACCTTTGGACCAGATCTGATGGGAAACTCTTTAACCTTGCTTGACTCAAAGCAAAAACAAAAACTCGAGAAGTTCTCGTCTGTGAAATGCTCTTTGCTGATGACACAGCAATTGCTAGTCATTCACAAGCAAGACTATAAAGTCTCATAGATCGCCCTTCTCATGCTTGTGATGATTTCAGTCTGACCATTAGCCTAAAGAAGACAGTAGTCATGGGTCAACAAGTTGGCTACCCTCCCAAAGTTAGAATAAATTATAAAAGCCTGGAAGTGGTTGAAAAATTCACTTACTTAAGCTACACCATCTTGCAAAATCTTGGCTTGGAAGCCAAAATTAATGCTCGCATTGGAAAGGCAAGTAACACCATGGCTAACCTTCAAAAGAGTGCTTGGAAAAACAGAGTGCTCACTCTGTTGACAAAGATGTCCATCTACAGCGCTTGCATACTTAGCTCTTTATTGTATGCCAGCAAAACATGGACTTCTAATGCCAAGAAGAAAGAAAACTAAACAGTTTCTATCTTCAATGTTGCTGCCTTATCCTGAGTATAACACAGTGTGACAAAATCTCCAACTTTGCTGTTCTGGAATGGGCCAACACAACCAATTTGCATTTCTGAGACAAATGCCTCCATTGGTTAGAACACATAAAGTGTATGAGCAATGGCCAAATCCCAAGGACATACACTATAGTGAGCTGGCCACTGGCAAACATCATCTTATATGGACCAAGCTCCATTTTGTTGCTATCTGCAAGAAAAACCTTTGTCAGCTGTGCATTGTTGGCCAACACTGGGAAGCAACAGCTTCAAACTGCTGTGAGTAGAAAACCACCATGACGCAGGGCCTATGTTGCTTGGAGATGGAGAGGATCAATGGTGATCTACAAAAGAAGCGTCAGAGACAGGCGAGACAAAATGGTACTTGTGTTATACAAATAGACATTTTGCCTATTGCTTTTAATCTTATGTGTTTTCTTGAATTTTGCATTGCCTTAAGAAACTCCATTTTATCTGTATCTTGACATAAGTGTTCAACATTTGTATGCTGTGAGAGAATGGGTGAGAGCGTGTCTGTGGAAAAGGAAAACATCAGCTGGCAATTGGCTAAAGAATGCAGACAGATAAAAGACCCAAACAAGAAGACTCTGCCCCAGAACAGTGAGATAACAGCAATTGACCTTCAGAGAAGAACACAGTTATAACACAGCAAAGCCCAAGGACTGGGTGAATTCACAAGTTTATAAAAGATGGGGTGAGACGCATTGATTTGGGGTCTTGTCATCTTGGAGCATTGGCTTGTCTGATGATACGGACTGGCAGAAGCCCGGCTCCTACTTGTGATCAACTTAGCTGGCCACTGAGTTGATCTGAGTACTGATAAGACTGGTAACGTATACCAGTGCAAAACAGAAATTGGGGTATGAATGGGGTGTGTGTGTATTAAGTGCTTAAACGTGGCATCTTGCTCTATCCTCCCTCATAAGATCTCGCTTGTGATTTGAACAATTGGCAATTTGTGTAACACTCGGCATGCCAATGCAAGCTCAACCAAGTTTGTATTTGCAGTTTGCCAGAGGGTCTGCTCGTCACCCATCAGACTGTGCAGCCAGTCAAGAAGCTGTATTGGTACCTGCTAACCAACTAAATGCGCAATCCCCATTGTCTCCCAAGACCTATGGCTGCCAATGAATGAATAAGTGATAGGACTGTTGACACACTCAGTTTCAATCTGCTATAACCTTCATGTTCTATTCCATAATGCTGCAGCCTAGCCAGTTGTGCCCCATTTTGTGTTTGTGAAACTACTTAAAAAAGTACCAGTCTTCCAATATTTGAGACTGCTCATATAAATAAAATCACTCAGCTGTGTAACTTTCTGGAGGGTCCAGGATCAGGATAGAATTCCAATTATAGTTAAATCCAAAGTAGCTCTGCTGACTTCAAAGGGTGTAAATAACTTGCAATTAATTTTCTTTTTTAAATCTTGTTGGTCTAATAAAAGATATCATCTCTACTACAAGTCCTGATTGCCTTTTCCTGTAGACCAATGCGGCTACAACCTGGATACATGGCGCATGGAAGATATCAAAATTTAGCCAATATTTAAAATGAAATCTTCATATTTTCTCAAGCAGGAAGCAACAGTGACCACCTGAAACCTGACATCCTGCTCCTGCCTTTGTTTCAAGGTCATTTGCATCATCACAGATCCTCACAGGAGGTGAGAAGTTCCATAGCAGCTATATCCAGAGGAGTTTTCCATCTATTGCCTCCTCTTTCAAATCCTACAAAATATGAACTTTCATTTCTACCCAGGAGAACTTTTACAATCTTCTCTCCAATGCCTGGTGAAGGGTGTTTATTTTTTTTGGTCTAATAAAAGATATCATCTCTACTACAAGTTCTGATTGGGTATAAATAAGTAGACTCTGGCTTGGAAAGTGTACAGTCCTCAGGATAGGGTTTGGGTTTTAGTGCACACTAATATTATAATTATACCATATTTTACACACACACACACACACACACAGTCACACCCCTTCCTCTAGGCTTGGCATCAGCATGGGAGCTCCCTTTGGACTACATTTGCTATGTTAACATTGCACAGGAAGTAGACAAAACATAAAAAATATTAACAAATCTTCGTAAGTCTTCTATAGTTCTTAACTCTGTTGGCTAAAAATGGAAAAATCATTAGG
Source organism: Crocodylus siamensis (assembly GCF_052110815.1). NCBI lineage: Eukaryota > Metazoa > Chordata > Crocodylia > Crocodylidae > Crocodylus > Crocodylus siamensis. Next base: position 122,771,522 of record NC_143399.1, on the reverse strand, counting down.
TAGATAAAAAGGGAGGAGAGGGTGTCAGCTGCTTTTGAAGACCTGGTGAAATCACGCTGCTTTTATCACTTATAGCAGTGTCAAAAGAATATTAAAGTGTTTTAATGCCATGGGCTTCAGGAAAAAAAGTAAGTTACTCAGTTCCAGAAAGCTGTTTACAGATTGTTTTTAACCAGTGGATTGCTTCATTTTATTTGTTTTTCATGTTGCATAAGCAGATTATGGCAAGTTATATTGATTCCATAATTAAATTTAAAAACTTGCATTTTTTTGCACTTTTGTATGATTTTTTCATAAGCAAGATTTAAGAAATTGGCTTTTCTGTGGGACTTAATAATTTTCAACATCTTGACAGGCTGAAGAATGGTTTCTTTAGAAAAAAAATGCATTGGTATTATAATGCCTATCAGCCATTAGAAACTAGACTGGCATTAATAAAATGTCTGTCTCTTTCAGTCATAGTTTCTCCTATCTGCTATTAATTTATGAGGCAATAAGAGGGAACCATAACCATTTTGCTCAGCAGCAGTAATCTGAAAATTCACATATCCGGAAACACTTCTCCCCCTGTATTTGAAAAGAGTGTTTATTAATAAAACAACATTTTCACTAGTCTTGAAAAAGAATCACATCCCTCAAAAATAAAGTAAGAGCAAGAGACATTCATAATTTGGCCATGCAGCCCCTGGCAAGCTGAGCAGACTATTTAACTTAATCCACTTCTGCAGGAAATGTATGAAAGAATCTATCATTAGAGTATATTTATGGATGCCGAGAAGCAGCCAGGCACAGTTGCCTGTTTGGTTTTCAATTTTAGATAAAATTTGTCTGAAGCCAGAATGTCATTAAATGAGTTTCCTGGCACCCTATGCAAATACCCAGCTTTCAGCATTATTGAATGGGAACAGTTTGCCATCTTTTACTCTTGATCCAAGGTGCCAGACAGTGGAGTTCTTGCCCACCCTTCTGCCATACTAGTTAACTCTTAGCCTCCAGTGAACTCGCCCTTTCAGAAGGGCAGTTCAGTCATGAATCTAAACATTGGGTGGCTTTGTACGCAGATAACCTGCATCACTATGCCAGCTCTGAAGGCTAGATAGCCACTGATCCTCTCTCAGACACACAGGAATAGGAAGGAAATACAAAGCTTACCCTCTTGTGCAGCCCAGATAATGGCCTTTCACAAATACAAAGTAGTACTTTGCTTGTCAGTGGGCATGTCCACATGTGCACTGGACCGCACAGTAAAGTCATTTAGTATTTGCTTAAGCAAGTACTAAATGACTGTACCGTAATTGGTGCTACAGCACAATCCTGATGCCAAACATATTTTTTCCCATGCTACTGTGCAGTAGCGTCAGTGTCACAGTTCGTGCCTGCCAATGCTACATCACCATAGCAATGAGCTACAGCCATGTAGCTCATCGCTATGGCAACATAGCATCTCATATCGACACACAGACTAGGTTTTTTCCTCCTTGGAGCATCTCACTAAAAAGAGTGGTGGATGGAGAACAAGCTATGGTTTTGGCTCCCCAGGCCCAAGTTGCCTCCAGTGCAATTGGCCACTTGTTAATAAAGGAGGCTGTTGTGCCACATGAAAGGGTACTGCAAGTTACTGTCTATTCCCAGCAAGACTGTCTATTCCCAGGCAGCATACCTTCTTCACTTCTACGGTTGAGTTGTGAGGTGGGAGTCTCTGTGGAGGAGCCAAGGCACGTCCTTGCCTTGAAACTCTTTTTTTTAAGTGAACATCATTTGGTGAAAGGCAAGTTATCTGGCCCTCCAAAATACCTATTTGAACCAGGGATTATGGCTCGGACTTTGGATGAGTTTCACCCAGAGTATAGAAATTCCACTTCTCCTTCCTGTCTCTGTGAATCCAAGCAATCTTTACTCGCTCTTCTGAAAACAATGAAACATATAGCAACATATGCTTCCATTGTTGTTTCCATTGGACATGCCCATTTCCACTGAACTCATTACCTTATTTATATATTGATCTTACTTCCTGACTGAAGAGGTCACAAATCAAAACAGGGAAATCTATTCTGCGTGGTTTCACTGCTGCTCAGGCCTGAAGCAAGGGAGATGTAACTTTCCACTGTGTGGAAAGTTAAAAGAGACATGCACAATTGCAGTGGGAGTAAGGCAGGGTCTCATTTCTGCTTTTCACTAGGACTGGTTTTGCTTCTCTCAGCACATAGCATTCAATCCTATTTAATCAATGTACAGACCTCCATGAAATCCAGTTCAAGTTTGATGGAAAATATAGACAGACGATATACAACAAGCCATTCTCTTGCTTTCTGTTCGTAGAAGAGTGATGTTTTGCAAATGTATAACTATCCCCATGTGATAAACATTGTAAGTTTTTCCTAATATTATATATCTGTATCAAGCTATAGATAGCTATCTAGATATATATCTATATCTAGATATACATGTATATCATTACCAAAATATAGATATACATGTATATCTATAGATATATGTCTATATCTCTCTCTGTATAAAAGAGATGTTTATCAGACATGATGAACACTTCTCCCATTTCCTATGATTACCTGATATCAGGGTTGGATAAATGCATAGGCAAACTAGGCACATACCTAGGGCCCTGAGCAATGGGAGGCTGGTCCTTCCCTCTGTCGCTCTAGCGCAAATGATCCGAACCACCTCCCTTCTTTTCCCTTCCCCTCTTCTCCACCAGCTTTCTCACCATGGCCACCCCTAGCCACAGCCCTGAGCCCCACTTCTCGCATGCAGCAGCAATGGATTGGGGAGGGGGGTCTTGATCAGCCAGGGGGCCATGAGTTTGTTTTTCTAGGGCCCACTAAAGGGCTACTCTGACTCTGCCTAGTATCATACTGCTATTTCTCACCTTTCCATACATCTCTTCAGATACTACATGCAGACGAAGAGACTGATGCGATGAGGAGACCATACAGATGACTATGTACAGAGTTATTCCAAAATATGTATTCCTGGGATTAACTCCTGGTAACAAGGAATCCCAGCCCTGTTACTATTCCAAGTCTGAAGAACAAGGGAGGAAGACAGTGTTCCTTTAAGAATCAGATTTTTGTAGCCCAGAGGGGAAAGATCTCAGACTACACAAATTCTGCCCCCAGGACAGGGGGAGCACCCTGGCCCTGGGCCCTGCAAAGAGAGAGAAGCCCCATCCTGCATAGGCAGCAGAGAGCAAAGCCACAGTCTCAGCAGTGTATCTCAGGGAAGGGAGAAAGAAGTCACAAGAATCAGTGGAGAGACAGGGCAGAGGCTATTTAAGTAGGAAAAGCTGAGCAAGGTTGTTACCCTACTAGCTAGGCAGTAGGCTGGAGGGAACTAGGCCTGTGACAGGATTAATAGCAAGATTAGATGACTGGCAGGGGTGGAACTAGCTTGTACATAGGCTTGCCTTCAAGGCCAGGGGCTATGTAGTCTTAAGGGAGGTGCAGGCCAAAGAGTTGAAGAGGGATTGAGGAATTCAGTAGGGGTGTGCAAAACAGGCTATATTCAATTCGGATTTCATTTGGCCCAAATCAGGGACAGTGATTTGATTTGTTGATTCAGGTCAATGTCCCTGATTTGATTTGGCTGACTCTGAATCTGAAGATTCAATGCTGATTCGGAGAATCAGTGATTCAGACATAGACATAGCTTTAAATGTTTTTTTCTATGTACCTTGAGGTACCGGGTGCAACTTGTGAATGCTGCAATACTGGGGCAGATGTCGAGTTCCACAGGGGTGTGGGGGCTCCTCCCCGTGCTCAGCGGCAAACTTCCCGTCCACTTCCAGGTCCACTGGGGAGCACGCTCAGCAATCTGCCACGGGGGGACCCCAAGTGCACCCCCAAACCCAGGGGCTATGCAGTCACCGAGTCTGGAGGACACAGGGGACCCCCAGCACACGCTCTGGTGGACCCAGAAGTGGATGGGAAGTGCTTCTGGTCCACTTCCGGGTCTGCTGCTGAGCACACTGGGGATCCCCCTGAGCTTCTGTGGGACACTCCATGCACCCCAGCATTGCAGTGTTCATGAGCCACCTGGTACCCTGAGGTATGTAGAAAAAACATTTAAAGCTGTGTCTGTATCTGAATTGCTGAATCTTTTTGAACCTCTCTGAATCGATTCGGAGGGCTCCGATTTGATGTGGAGAGATTAAAGGGCCCTCTGATTTGATTCAGATTTGGAAATTCAGCCCCTGAATTGGGCTGAATCTCCACTGAATCGAATCAGAGACTGAAGCTTCGCACAGCCCTTGAACTCAGGAAGCTAGTGGAAACTGGCTTTGACAGGGAAGTTTCTCCTGCAGTAAATATATTTGGAAGAGCTAGTGATTTTAGGTGGAGGTTTTCTTTATTACTGGAAGCCTGGGAATGGCTAAAGAGGCAGCTGAAGACCACAGAGAGTATCTGGGAGGCACTCTATGCTCTGAGCCGGTAAGGGTCAGGGACCTGGTGGGCTGAGGGGCCAAAGCCCCAGGAAAGCCTTCTGAGAACCATGGGTCCGATGGCATGAGGGGTTGAAGCCAGGGAAGAGGTCTGCTAGGACAAGGGGTCTGGTGGACAGAGTGGACTGAAGTTAAGATGGCAAAGGGTAGGCTGATGTTCAGACAGGACCCGGGGCCCAGGAAACATTGCAGTTAGCAACAGCCTTGCAAAGGCCAAAGCCCAGTGGGCTGAAGTGCAGGTAGAGGGAGAAAATTTGGTAAAGGAAGCCCTGTGAGGCATGGGTGAAACTATGAGGGAGGCTGGAGGACATGATTAGGACCAGTAGGACCAAGTCTGGTAACTGAGATATGAAACTTCAGAATAACATCCATCAAAGGTGTGGCAGGTGGGATAAGTGGAGGCGTGACAGGCAGGGTCAACTCAACTGCAAAGGATGCTACTGCTACACAGCAGTTGGAGCCATTACACTCCCGATGTGGATGACCTTATTTTGAATTAATTGTGCCCTATTCTGACTTAATTTAATCCATTTCCAAGCCAATTTCTAATAAATTGAGAGCATTCACACAGGAAGTTGATCAAGAATAACCAATCCACTTTAAAACCATACTTTCCCTTAATCTGTATTAAGTCCCCCATGTAGGTAAGCCCTTAATGTCTTAGCCATTTGATTAACATTACCTGAATATATTGGTAAATCAGCTAAGAATTAAGGCCAACAACTTGTGGATTCAACAAATCCAACACTGGTCTAAACCACAGTCCTTAATCTGACTGTACTGCATAGTAATGCAATACTTGTCTAGCTATTAGAGAACTCCGTTATAAGAAGAAGCCTTAGGATATGCAGGAAAATCAGAAAGCAGCAATAGTATGCATGTCTTGGCTGTCTCATTTGCTGTAGCCCAAGGGTAAGGGAAGAGAACTCAGTAGAGGAAGGCCTGTGACACATAGGTATGGCTATGAGGGAGGCTGCAGGCCATAATTATGGCCAGTAGGGCCACAATTAATACAGTGTATAGGCAGAGGCTCTGAAATGGTCTTGGAACAGAACGTCTTCAGAGAATTTGTTACCTGTTGACTTGGGTCAAATTCATTCCTGAAGCCAAAAAGGAGGTAGAATGAATGCAGTTGTATGGAGCTGTGAGAATACCAGCTAAGGTTCTGCCCAGCATTGTTGGGAGTTGTGGGTTCTCATCTGCCACTGACCTCCTGAGTGACTCTAAACAAGCCAATCCAACCTCCGAAGACCTCAGCTTCCCCACCATAAATGGTAAGAAACCTACTTCTTTATTCTGTGTTTAAGTGCAATGAGATCCTTGGATGAAAGCATCAGCTGAAGCATTTAAAATTATTAATAAATAGGAATTGTCCACCTTTTCTGCTCTGTGACAAATACACAAATGCAAATACAGGCTATTCCATGGCAGATGATACTTATTTTCCACAGTACCAAATGTATGCATTTTTCAAGAGCTCCTGCATATCTAGATCACTTGCTGTGTAATGGATTTATATAGGCTTTGCTATTCTAATGCCTCACCTACCAAACTACCCAGAGGCTTTGTGGTCTTAACGATAAAATACACAGGGATTTGATTTTGGGAGCATCTGAAGGAAAATTATTCAGATTTTAGTTTCCAATTCCATTTTTATAATGTGTAATTATATTTCAGAAAGATACTGATGTATGTAAAGATTATTTTAGGTACCTACATTTGAAAACACTGGCTTAAAATGTAACATAAAATATTAGGAGAAAATATACTTTATGTAAAGTATTTGTATACATTTACAATTTACCTGGGATTTGAGCTGTGCTGCCTGCTGCAATATGCTGCTAAGCAAATTATTAATATGAAGATTGTCAGTATAACTCAGTGTAGGTGGGGCTCAGCATGTTATACAAGAAACTGAATACACACATTGGTTGCATTTCTTGCTTTCCATGCCAAGTACTGCATGATATCAGAAACAAAATTGTTCTGTTCCAGAAGACAATATCCTTATTCATTTTCTCCTCTTGATACTGTATATAGCCTCTTATAGGAATGTGCTCCTTCAGTTCCCACACCAAAAGGTTTACAATCATAAGATGTTACAACTGACAAAACAGAGTTGCAAATTTATGACTTCTAAAAGCATAGAAACTCATTCCTTTTGAGTATGTGCTGTACCTTCTATTACTATATATTGTAATAACTTATTTACATGAGTGAAACACAGTCAAGGGACTCAAGCAACTTTTCATGATCATATCATTCAAAAGAGCCAAAAGGTAATTTTTCCCAAGGAGAACAATGCCTTTAGATGAAGGGAAATTTCAGGAATTTCAATCTATAATCAGTAATATCTTCATACATGCCCAAGTGCATGTATAATGGTACACATACGTAGCATGTACATAGATCACATACACTGATGTATGGCATTTTACAGAACACATTTTGGATTGTAAATTACATTTTATGGTCACAGACTTCTAACGAAATTTAGGCAATGAACATATAAATATATATATACTGGCTTAATCTGCCTTTACACCTGTGTACATGTGGAACAGATAAATGATGTGCAGCCCTACACCAGTGTAAGCCACTCCCCTCCATAAGAAGACTGAAAAATGGCAGTCACTACATCAGTTCTGGCTATGGCAACATTTGGGTCACGTGTCTGTGACATTAGGTTCTTTGGTCACCTTTTTGAAAATTTCTTGGAAGTTAAACATTCCTGAAAAGAGGCTTAGAATGAAAATACCTCTTCAGCTTTTCTATAGTGTCACTTCCAAAGTGGTCTACACCTGGGATTAATATACACATTATTGTATCATGTTTTCTTTGGATACATTTGAAACTTACACTGAGTATTGACTCAGTCCTGCTCACACTTCCTCCTTCCAGAATTATATTTAAATGAGTAGATTTGCCATGCCTTTACATTGGTTTACCCAATACCAGATTTGACCCCAACTTTCAGTCTCTAATAAATGGTGTTATTACAAGGTTTCTCCATATAACTTTGTGCAGCACTCTGAGGACAATCAATTGTGTGTCAAACTGCTTGCCTAGACAAGATAACACACAGCTATTTTGTTACAAAAATTTTTCTAAAAGCCTCAAATTGTGTTTGGCACGTGCCAAAAAGTTGCATTAAGGTATTAAGACTGCAAACAGTATTCACCTTAGCTCTAGAGCTTGCTACTCGACAATATATATTCACTCCTATATCCATGCCATAAAAAGGACAACTAGACAGAGACAGACCATTTAAGTAATTGTATATCACAAATTAACAGGGTTAGTAATTTACACTTTATAATATTGGAAAGCTTGGAATCAAGTGCTTGGGTTTCCACCTGTTTTGTAAGTTAGTGGCATTGAAAATACCTTTGGTTTCAGTAGGGTACCCTCTGCTACCTTTGAGGACATCATTTCTAAGGTGGGTGCAAGAGATCATTAGGAGAAGTTGTTGAAAAGAGCAAAACAGCATTATATTGGGTCTGAAGAAGGTGAAATTTGTCTGTGCTGCTGACCCATGAAATGTCATTCAGCTGATGATGCTGATTAAAAGAGATTCTGTAACTTTCAAAGTCTCTCCAATAGGCACCTGCCCATCTATTTTTGATGATTTCAACAATGCATTTTTATTTTGCAGTTAAGAGAGGTGTCGGTAACCTGTTTTGGTCAAGCATCAAGGTCTGTGGTGTTATCTGAATGATTTCTGTGTCACTATTGCCGTGCAACAAAGTGCCCCTTTGTTTCATCAAAAATGAGCACTCAGTGCACTGACAGAATTTGGCATGTCTCTTCAAAGAGTGAATGGATATCACAGAAAAAGGTTCAGTGATTCTGGGGATTGGATGAGCTTTAGATATTTTTCCTTTCAATTCTATGACCCAGTGCAGCCACCTGGGAATCAGATACAGTCCTATGGTTGTAAGCGTGAGATAAGTGGAGAAATAGAATAAAGGGCATTATGTAAAAAATGGGAAAAGGACTGAATTAAAAATCATTTCTTGTAAGCAAACTAACTCCTTTACCTGTCCTGCTAACAAGTTGGAGTAATAAAAATGAAAGAATTTTTAAAAGACTGTTTACTTTTCTCAGCTTATGCTGCTTGTTTGCTATTTGCATTGCTGTCAGCTTGGACAATAAAAGTAAATGAAATCTATTTTTATTTTTATTAAAGTTTCATTTTCAGGTCCTCAGTACTGCAGGGCCTGTGTTGCAGATATGCTTGAATAATGTTTAATTATTTTTTTTAAAAAAGACAGTGGGTTTTTTTTCTTCTTGTTGGTTTGTTTTGTTTTCAAAAGCTGTTTTTTTACAAAGCCTAAAGATATTTTCTCTTGTTTTCCTCAACTGTAACAAAAAAAAAGTTTTGATTGAAAGTAAATGGCTTCCCTTACATAGAGTGAAAAACAGCAATTTTCACCTGGCAAATATGTGGCTTTTATGTCCTGAATGATTTAAAAATAGGACAAATAAAACATGCTTGATCATAAGGTAAAATTATGTATGTTTTGTCAGTATAAAACAAATTTAAAAATATACACAGCACTGTATTTTTCTTGATTGACCAGTTCTCCTACCTATTGCATTTCACACAGTTCAAAAGTGCCCACAGCTGATTCTGACTTGAGCATTTATCAAACTCACTACACTTTGGGACTATATTGGCTGAGGCTATAGGTCCAGACATGTTTGCTAATGGAGATATGCTTCTCCAGACTCAAAAGGATGATATTTGCTCCACCTCTCATGAAGACAGCATAATATAATATAGGTTGAATACCCCAGGGGAGAGAATGCACCATCTCAGCCTCTGCAGCTACTCCTGCAACCTGGAAAAGCAGCTGCAATCCCTCTGTGCCATGTGTATGGAGAGGGTAGTGAAGGCCACTGGAGAAGCAGGGGTGCAAGGCTTCTCCCCTTGCATTTGGTTATGCTTCTTCTTTGGCAGGGGACATGCAGCATGCACAACTTCCCCAGGAAACAAGGACTTTTGTAACATCAAGAAACTTTGCACACACCCTTCCTACCAAGATAGATCTCAACATATCAGAAAGCCTTGGGTCCTATTTCTTAAGACAGATCTATTTCTTAAGACAGTTTTGCCAGGAAAAACCCCTTCAAAAAGAAACATTTGGCTTCTGAGGGGAAGCTAGAGGAATTCCTCATCTTTATGATGAAATAAAACACAGCAATATTCATTCAAGCAATTATAATTATTAATAGCTATTGACATCCTGCTTTCAGTTGCCCAACTAATAAATGAGAACATCAATATACCTCAAGCATTACTCCCCGCAGAGGGGAAAATGTGAAGTTTGGAAACAGCAGCTCCAAACCTACGTCACAAACACGTCAGACCCTTTATTAGACTCGGAGAGTTTTAAGGCAGTTATTTCATGGAAGAGTGCTGCAGCAGCCGTAGATGCTGTGATAGATTAGGCATGATTTATTCCGTCTCCACATTTCCTTTGTTTGCCAGCGTCGCAGCTACTGAACTAGTAAAGGGAGCGAGCAAAATTTGAATACATACCAATGCAGGCAAGGCCTTGGTGGCTCCCACTGGTGAGGGGGGGCACTGGTTGGTGGGCACTGCCAGGCAGAGCACAGGACGTGGTGTCCTTCAAATGAACTATGAGGACGAGGGTGAAGAATATGGGAAGAAACAGTTGCCCAAGCCCCCTCATCCTAGGGAGAGAGAGAGAAAGAGCCATGAGGCAGAAAGAGAGGAGTCAGGGGCACACATTCATTCCCCTGCTAACCAGGCAGGGACTTGCACACCTGTTTCTTATTCACTGTCAGGGGAGAGAGAAACACTCAGTTATGGCCCCACACAGGTACTCAGGGAGCTCCTGGTTCTCCACCACTGAATCCCAACCCTCATGGGAAGGGACAGTGCCCTATTACATACATGCATTGCGGGGGGGGGAGGGAATACACAAGCAAAGAATCACCCCCCCCACTCAAAACTGTCTCCCCTTATTCCTACACACCTGTTGTTACCCTTTTCTATCTTCCCCACCTTTTTTCCTCCTGCTTGTCTTGGAACAGGAGGAGGCTTGTATAAGCTGGGCTCTGGCGTGACCTGTAGCAGCAGCAGCAGCAGCAGACTAACTGATCTTAAAACCACAGCAAATGCTAGAGCCTGTTAGAGTTAACAGAGCAAGATACTTCTCTACACAGCTACTGTTGCAAAAAAAAAAAAAAAAAAAAAAAAGAAACCCACAAACTACCTTCTATTTCTGCTCCTGACCTCCCCTATGGAAACCAATAGAAAAACCCAAACCGTTCCACTGATCTCTCAGGTTGCACCTTCCACGTTGTTAGAAATAGGGAATATTAATAATAATAGATAATACCCTCTGAGTCGGTGTCTCGCTCACTGTAAATGGCACGGTTCTCCGTATTCTTTTTCCTCTTTACTAACAAGTGTAGTTTGCTTGTTGTGGGGGTGGGAATTAGATTGAAGGGTGCCCAGCCCTGTATTTCACTAGGGCTTTCAATTCTCCTGAAATCTAATCATGAGGAAAGAAAAGAAAGCAAAGCCAAGTTGCCATGGAATGAGAACAATTGGATTAAAAGTAGCTGATGGTTTCAAACCAGACATGGACACCTCTATTCTCATCAATGTTTGCAGAGTTTGTTTACACAGACAAGTTTACATGTTTAAAAAACCCTGTAATTTCCTGCTTTGACTGTCAGAACTACTAAGGGGTTTGGTGCTTTTTTAAAGAGGTTTGCAAGAGGGATTCAAATAAATGCCTCTGTCTGAAGTAAAAATAAATAGTAAAATGGCACATTAAAATGACAGAACATTACACATGATATGTCCTCAAATATCTTAATCAAAGAAAAATGGTCTTTGGGGTAAGACACTTATCATGGACTAAGGAGAACTGGGTTCACCAGCTTCCTGAATGCCACTGGCTAACTTATTCTCTGTATGCCTCAGTTCCTCATATGATAAACAGGAATGAATGTACTCTCTTTCCTGTTTTTCATCTTGGCTTATAAATTCTTACACTCTTTCTCTTGCTATATTTTTGTGCAATTTGGCAGGTATTCAATCTAGTTTGGGGTCTCCAATACAAATAACTTCAATAAATGCTGATGTCCTTTTATATGGGAACCACCAACAAATGCTGGTGTCCTTTTATATGGGAACCTTAGATAACAGACAGCTCAAGAACTGAAAGTTTCCATTGATTTTAAGGAATAAACACAGTATCCTGTTGTATCAGGTGCTGATCTGATAGCTGTGGGAAAGTTGATTGAAAAATGTAATCTGAAAGCATCTCACAGCAGATTGTAATTTGCATTCTTTAAACCAATCTTCAGTACTATAAATATATGCTCCTTGTCCTCAAAGAACATTAAAAAGAAACTGAAGGTAATAGTTATAATTTGAATTCTTCAGACTGGTCCCTGCTTTTCTTGGAGCTGGCAGTCAGAGGAATAACTAGGAGTGTTGGTACCCTGGGTGGGGGAGGAAGGAAGAAGCAGGTGCTACATGCTACTGCTTCACGCAGGGACTGCTGTAGCTGCTATGGCAGTGCACGCTCCCTGAGCATAGTGCCGGCTCCCAAGCGGATGCCATTGCAGTACACCCTCTAAATTGGTGTCCTGGGCTGACGCTATGCTTGCTTACCCCTAGTGCTGCTATTGCTGGCAGTCTTGCCTTTCCTTTGAATAACAGCCAAACACATGTTTTTTCACATGCCAACCTATTGAAATCTGCTGGGTTCCTCCCCACCACATCATTAAAAACTCACTATAAAAAGACAGTGATGGTAACTCTGCTAATCACCCATGAAACTTTTTTCACTTACGTTTGAGTTGGTTTCTAATGAGGCTTTGACATCCAGGACAGGGCACTTCGTACGCTTCTCACTTTAAGAGAAGAGGCTGCTGGGAAAGCAGCCTGCAGGTGCAGCAGGGGCCAATTAGGGAGTCACTTGACTAAGGAGGGGATTGGGCTTGAGCTATATAAGCCCAGGGGTCTGTAGCCCAAGAAGGACGGCTGCCAGCAGGGCACTGACCTAGGAGTGGGGCCAGGGTGTAGGCAGACTAAAGGTCAAGGTCAGGGATCACAGCTGGAGCCCAAGGGGGCCAAGGAGCCCAGAGCCCAGGAAGGGTGTCTGACATCAGGAAAGAGTAGTACCCAATGGGAGTGAGTATTGGGGAGAATGGAGCAGAGCCCACGTTTAGGCTTGCTCTCAGACCCTTAGGCAGCCTCCTTTTAATAAAACACTTGCATCAAAGGTGAGGTGGGCGAGCAAGGAGGGGAGGGCATCCTAGAGCTGGAGCCAAGCAGGGATTGTATGGCCCCCAGGGGCCATCACGGCCACCCCTGGAGCACAAACTTGCTACAACGTCCTTTAAAACAGTTGATATAGATTCATGGGAGGCTCCCCAGTACCTATATTTTAGGGCTGCTCCTATTTTATATCTAGAGCAGTGGTTCTCAACCTTTGTAGTATAAAGGCACTCTCCATAACTTCTGAGAACTGAGCAGCACCCCATTTCTAAAACTAATTTATTTTTACAGTGCTTAGCTCCTTGTGGAAGGGCGGGAGAGTGGGAGCAGGGAAGAGCCTGAGACTGCAGGCATCCCCTCACACCTGCTCATCTCCTAATATATCGTGGTACCCTTCAAGCGGCCTGGTTGCTAGTCACTGATCTAGAGCAAAATACAGAAATAGAGAACAAGACTCAGAAAGTTCGTACATAGAGCTTTGTTTGCCAGATCATCAGCTGTGGCTGGTGAGCTTAAACCATAAACAGATGTTAGCTCTCTCCTTTGCTCAGTTTAGTTACCTGGCAGGATAACTCAGAAATCCATGTACCAAAGATCTGAGTGATTGTTTTCTCTACGATTCATGTGTTGTGAAAACTATTGAGCTAATATAAGAACCCAGACCTTTAAAATATATAATCTGATCAGGCAAATAGGACATTAACGTGCTCACTGTTAAAGTTAAGATGAACATTTGACTCCTCAACATGAAACCTTTCTACCTCTCGCAAGTGGCTGCTTACAAACATGGAAGAAAAAAAGAAAACAGAGCTTTACTTTCAGCTCAGCACGTCCCTGAGCACAGCGCATGCCCAGCTTTAGCTAAGAGCACCAAAAAGACCTGCAGAAGTGTGCAATCTATACAGACACTGGGGAGTTGGTCAAACTAATGTGCTTCCTCTTCCAGTAAAGTGCTGTTTTGTTTTTTTCATGTCTGTCAGCATCTAGGCTAGTATTAACCTAGATGTTCATTTTCCTCTCCTGCTAAGTGTATTTTGAACCTAACAATGGTAATAGTCCATACTTAAGATTGGACATTATGGCCTTACTGGTCTTTATGATCTCTGTATTCATTTTAGAACAGCAGACGAAGAGCAGATTACATTGCATAGTTCTAAATAAGAGTCTGAATTAGGTTTAACAGAAGAAAAATGCCTTAAAATTCCTTCTAAACTAAGAGACTCACTGAGGCTGTAAACTCTTTGGAGCAGGGTCTGTCTTTTCATGATTTTTGTATATAATCCAGGACAATGGGGCAGCCATTTGTGACTGTGATAGCCTTGCTACAAGGTAGTGTCACTTTACTACAAATAAATAATAAAACAAATAGTATGAACTACAATAGGCAACATCCTGCCTTCCACAGATTGCTGAGGAGAACGCTTACCGTCTGAGTGACACCTCCTGGAGTTACGATACCTTTGCTAACTAGACCATACCTCCTGTTCCTCCCAGCAGCCAAATTTTGGCTGATACGTGTATGAGTGCATTTGTTGATGGAAGGAAGGCCTCTCTGCACCCTTGTGCTCCTCTGATGCCTGCACAGACACAACTAGGATTTCCCTTTTAAGAGGTCTATACACAATTAAAGAGTCAGGGGTGGGGAGAGGGAGGCTGGAATGAAATCTTGATGTCTTGCTTTAAGCTAAAGATGATTGTGCTATAGCCACCTTTAGAACTTTTTGAGACTTTATACCTGTTTTCCAGGTCTGAAAGCCAGTGACTGATTTGGATCCTACACAGGCTTTCTGAAAGCCTGATGCACTTCTTTTCTGTTGTTCCTGATCATTTTACTCTGCTTTATTCATTTTACCAGGGCTATTCATGGGAGTAAAGTGATAGGATCAATAGCTAAAATGTGTCATTCCTAATTGAATGTTAATATAGAATCAGTGACAACAGAGATGCAGGGCATGTCTACATGGCCTCTGACCATGGTAGGAAGCACAGCCTGTCCAGTGTAAAATGAAGATGATAGTATTTATCTCACAGAGGAGCTGTGAGGATAACTACATCTGAAAAACTGTGAAATGCTGAGATCCTGTGGTTGAGGTTTCAGACACTGTAAGGCTGGAATTCACTAATTTAGTGTGCATGCTCCAGCCCCATACTGGAGCACAACACTCTGCAGGAACATACACAAGTGTCAAAGTGGAGGTGGGAAGTGTTCGGAAACTTGTACCCCAAGTGACACCAGCAAGGCAACATATAAAAGCTCCTCTGCTGTTAACCTTACCCTTCCAGTAGGGTTGCCAACTCCGTTCAATCTATTCTGGGAGGTTTAGGGACAGACATTACACACAAACTGGTTTAAGTGATCAGAAACTGGTTTAAACCTGTAACAGCAGATGTTCAGTGCACATAAACAGGTTTGAGAATTGGCTGAAAGTGGTTTAAGAGAAACCTGGTTGAATGTAGTATCAGACTTAACAGATTTGGCTCAAACCAGTTTATGCAATCTCTGTCCCAGACCCCTTGCTGGTTTAAGATAAACCAGATATCCCCAGCATCCTAGCATGTTCTCTGGGCTGGGCAGGGCAGGGCTCTTTGTTCCACAGCAGGGCTGGCCCCTCCCCTCTGCTGCCTGGCTAGAGCTCTGGCAGAGGCTGCAGGATGCTCCCCGCCTCCACTCCCTGCTAAGCAGGAATTCCCCCCTCCCTGCTCTGTCTTGCTGAGGAGATATCTGTGTATTATCTACCAGACCACATGCTGGCTACAGTCTGTGCTGAATCAACAGGTAGCTGGTAATGTCCCTCTGTTGTTTTCTTAATTGGGAGATAAACACTGTTATTAATTCCCAGCTGGCTAATTACAGCATCTTGCCAGAGCCTGGCTACACCCCCCTGGCTACGCTTCTATGCTGTGGAAGGAAGGGAGGGCTGCTCTAGTGCCCCCCAGCTTCTAGCATGAGTCACTGCATTTCTGCCATGTGCCTGCATTTCTGGCATGTCTGTTCAGTTATAAAACTGATTTAGCTTAGCCAGGTTAGACTATCCTGCAAAGATTGAATCAATTCAGACTCAGGCTTTTTGACTGTCTGTCCCTAGCCAATGAGATTAATGAGTCATTTCATCAGGACATTACTATTACATTTTTAAAACCCACTGGCCTACTGTATAAATCGGATTTGACATTTAATATTTATTTTAATGAATGAATCATTTATCTCCTGGGTGACTGTCAGCAGTTTCCTGGAGATTTATATCTAATTCCTGGAGACTCCAGGGAGATGCTGGTGGAAGGTAATGGTCCAACTTGACTCCTAAATAAGTGACATGGTAACAAAGTTTGGTTTCCAATTTTGACTTTTTTTCTTTCCTCGTTTGGTTGTTGTTTAGATGGAAGGCTGTTGCCACTGTTTTAGTGAGGCTGAGCTGGAGCTGCTATTTTTGCAAGTAGCCAGCAAGCGTGTTCATGTCTGATGTCAAAGTGGATTCAAATGGTTCCCATTGTTTGCTTGATTTGGTAAGAACCAAATCATTGGCATAACCGTACTTCTTGGACTGGGTGTCAGGCAGGTTGACCATGTACATATTGAAAAGCAATGGAGAAAGTACCGAGGCTTGCAAGGACACCATTCTTAAGGTTTCTGGGGTGGCTTTCCTGTCCATCATAGTTCTGAAGCATGAGCATAACAAAACTGACAATCGTTTTGTCAGGTATCATTTGGAGGAGCTTGTAGTAGAGGCCATGGAGCCAGACAGTATCATATGCAGCAGTTAAATCCACCAGGACAGCGCTGACCTTCTCCCCAGCCTCAGTGCCTTGAGTAAGGAGAGTTAATGCCTTGAGTAAGGAGAGTTACCTGCTCTACTGTTGACCTTCGGCGTCTAAAACCAACTTGGCTTCTTAGACAGCTGCAGATAAATTAGGGGGTAGACTTCGGCATAAATGATCCATTCCAGTAGCTTGTATGGAATGCACAGGAGGGAGATTGGCCTATAGCTCTTTGCATCATCATTGAGCTTGTTAGGCTTTAGGACTGCAACAACTGCGGCCTTTCTCCAAATGTGAGAGATAGTGCTACATTTGATGCAGCTGGACCAGTCAGTAGATAGCACATATCACTGGCAATTCTTCACAGTCCAGGATAACTGTCTTCCATGATCACTTTATTTGTGGCTCCAAATGACGGAGCCATAGATCATCCAAGATGGACAGACTTTGTTGCAAGTCAGGCATGTGTTTCTGCATGGGATGGGTGGCTCTGAATTCTTGATTCGGTTCATGACATACTATTTCTTCCACTCCCACTTTTCCTATTATCAGAATAAGGGCTCAAAGTACTGAGATCCTTGCAGAAGACTCTTCCTCCATTTGAGGTGGTCCTAGGCAATAGTCTCCCACAAATTGATGTTGCATTTTTTCAATTTGGCCTTAATGATGTACTTGAAGCACTTTCTCTGTGCTCTTTCCTCTTAAGCATATGCCTTGACTGACCTGGGAGAAAAAAAATTGCTTTGGGAATCTGGAGTCAGACATCTGAATGATGTGGCCAGGCAGCAAAGTTGATGTTGGATGATCATTGCCTTGATGCTCATGTTGTTTGCTTGGAAGAGGACACTAATGCTGGTGTATCTGTCTTTCTCACTAGATTCAAAGGATCTTCCACAGGCAGCATTGATGGTACTTCTCCAATGACTTGAGGTGTCTCTGGTACATTATCCATGTTTCAGCTCCGTACAATAGATCACGACTGCTTGATAAAGCATGAACTTGGTCTCAGATCTGATGTCTCGATCTTCAAATCCTCAGGTGTCTTCTGGTGTCTTGCACTTTTAAGGTGATGTTGGATTTCTTCAATGGATTTCTTCAGTCTTCTGTAAGAGATGGCTTCCAAGGTACAGGAAATACTTAACATTCTCCAGAGTCTCACTGTGAATCTGATTTACCAGAGCTGGGGACAGCTTAAGAGCTTGCTGATGGAGGACCTTGGCCTTCTGAATGTTAAGCGTCAATCCCATTTTCTTATATGACTAGGTAAAGATGACATCAATTGCCCGAAGGTCTGCTTCCAAGTGAACACACACTACAGCATCACCAGCATAGTGGAGCTCAATGATTGAGGTTGGGATGGCCTTGGTTTTGGCTCGGAGTCAGTTGAGACGGAACAGCTTGGCACTCAAGAGGACATAAATAGGATATGGGTTTTGCAGGACCAAGAAAGCTTGGTGTTGTGCCTTGTTATTGTATTTTGGTAACTCTTCTGCTTAAGTTACTTTATGTGGCTCTGTATATCAGTTCCCAAAACGTACTATAAGCAGGGGTAGGTGGCTGATAGCAAAAGCACTGAGCACCAATTACACTTGTTTCTACTCAGCCAAAACCTGCTGCTAGTGGCTGAGACAGGGTTAAATCTTTAACAGCAGAGCTTGCAAGAAGAGAGTGAGTGACACTGAGGAATGGACTGTGCCTCTCTTGAAGGTCTCTCAGAGAGCCAGCTCCTGGCAGCCATTTCAGCATCCAGCCTCGAAGTCAACTTTCCCATCTAAAACTCACCTCCCAATTCTGTGTGGCTAATTTTTTGGGACAGGGGTGCATGCAATAGGCAGCTAAACATGGTATTTGATTTTTAAAGTATGAAACTAGTTCCTCCTTCCTCTCATATATATGCACAATGTTATAATTATGTTATCATTATTATTTTGGGAGGTTGGTTTTATTTGACATGTCATTCCTTCTTTTTAAAAGAATGGGCATGTGTCTCCTGTTCCAGAAGAAGGAAAATAAAAAAGAAGGAAAGAAATCCTTAGAGAACCAGTCACCATCTTTGTATTTTCATAGCATCACTCTTAATGCCCTTTGACTCCTAATTTCTCACTGGTTCATTGCCTTGGTTATTTTTCATTACTGCTCTCACATTTTCTGGGACTGTCATAATCATCTCTGTGGTTGGTGCATTATCATGGCATAGATGAACATTTCTAAGGCCCCATGTGGATTTTCTACAGTGCTACATCCAACTGAGTCATTCCCCCTGCCCCAGTTTTCTTATCAGTTTCTGCTTGTGGTTCAGGTTATGCATCTATTTCAGACTCTCTTTCAATTTCCCTGTCATTCAAAGCTCCAGGGAAAGCATTCAAACCAATATTTTTCTACACTCATATCTGAGAATTTGTTCCCAGCTATTACCAACCTGTAGATGAGATGATCATCCTTTATTCTGTAACCTTTAATGAAATTAACTGTCTTAGCCTGAAAGAGCTGTTGATATGTATTGCATTTGGAAATGTAAATTGCTGACATTAAACAGTTTGGTTTCAGGTATGACAAAACATGTGATCTTTTGAGATTTTTTAGAATAAAAGACTAGTATAAAATGTTACCATGCTAATAAAATATGCATTGCCTTTTTAGCCAATCATCTTAAAGTTACTTACATCAGCATAGTCATACTGTAATAAAATCATGTTAACAACCATAAGTACACAGTACCATATGTTTGTAGGGAGTTTTACAGAGACTCTGCTCCTGCATTTGGATCCATTTGGGCACAAGCTTTTGCCTACCATGTGGTTACTAAAATGTGATTCTGCTTTCCACACATGAAACACATCCAGAAGAATAAAGGAGTTTGAGTCATTGATGAGAAGATGTGAAAAGGGAACCTTCAGAACAGGGGTTGTCAACCAGGGGTATGTGTACCCCCAAGGGTACTTAGAAAGGCCATAGGGGGTACTCACAGGTGGGCTGGTGGGCAGGAATGGAGCACACCCTGGGGTACAGCGGTGGCATTTCCCCTGGTGCATTCCCAGGCTTTGCCTCTTACCTGGAGGAGGGGGACGGGAAGGGAGAGGGACGCGCCAGGTGCCACTGGCCCCATGCAGCACACCATGGCGCCTCCCTGCCCCCCATCCCAGCTCACTTTCCTGATTGGCCACTACCCCCTTACAGCAGAGCTGTGAGGGTCTGAATGGTGGGGGTGGGGTGGAGAGTGTGTCTTCTGCCTGCCTTCGGCGGTGCATGATTGGCTGGGTGTAAGGCCCATCAGCAACCTGAGGAGCTGTGAATGGCCCAGGGAAAGTGGTGTGGTGCATGATTAAATGGGGCAGCAATGGTAGCAGTGGTGGTGCCTGCATGTGAGCTCCTCCCCATTTGGCCCTCCATCCCAATGCCACTGCTACGTGCACCCCTGGGAGGGTACGGGGGGCACAAACTGGTGGATCAGCATGTGGGGCAGAGAGGGCTGTGGGCTGCTGCAGGCTAGGGCTGGAGCAGTGCTGGCCTGTTCCCAGTGGGGATGTTGGGCTGGGCTGTGCTGGGAGGGGTTGGGGGGCTACAGCAAATTTTGGAGCATCTGTAGCCCCTCCCATAGCCCTGCTTCCAGTGCCACCGCCACCAGCCCCAAGCGTAGCCCGGCCCATTCTGGCACAGCCCTAGCCCCAGACTGCAGCCACAGTCCACCCCACCTCTGGTGCAGATCTGGGGGGCACATGCCTCTCATACCTCCTGGGGGTACACATAGTGGTGGGAGCCACCACCCCCCTGTGCAGCTCAAGTCTTGTGCCCCACTCTGGTTCTGCAGAACCTGCCCCAGCCACAGCCCCTCTCCCTCCCTCACCTCATCTTTCCCTCCCTCACTTTCTTTGTGACTGGGCTTGGTGAGGGGGGTAGATTGAGACCCCCACAGCTCAGGAGGGAGTGGGGCAAGGGTGAATCATTCACCCCCTGTCCCTCCCACCCGACTCCCTCCTGCACTGTGTGGGGTCTTGATCTCTAGCCCCACTCCCTCCCTCACTACCATGGGGGTGCAGATTGAGGCCCCTGTGGTGAGGGCGGGAGTGGGGCCCAGGGTGCCCCCTGAGCCTTGGTTTATCCCACCACCGGGCCTGCGCAGAGACCCACTCAACCCAGCCCCTGCTCCTGCCTGTGCCCCGCTCCCTCCCTCATCATGGGGGCCTCAATCTGCCCCCCACAAGCCCTTCTCCCACAGACTTACCTGCTGGGGGGGAATGTGTACACTCAGCCACCCCAAATCATTCTTTCTTTCTCCACCTATGCAGCACCTGCCCCAGCGCCACTCCCTCCCTCACCGTAGGGGCCTCAATATTCCTCTCCCCCACTTAAAAACAAGACAAAAATATAAAGGGGTACATGAGCTGAAACTTTGAGACAGAAAGGGTACACTTGTTAAAAAAGTTGAAAACCCCTGCTTTAGAACATGAATGTGATATTATGAATAAAGCTGAGAATACTGGGGCAGATTTTCCACTGGCTTGCAATTTGTGTTGTGATTTACACCTCTGCAAAGTGGGTACCAACTATTACCAACTCAGAATGGCAGCTATTTGCTCCTATTTTACACTGTTGTAAACAAAACTCAGAGGTTACAAGGCACCAGAACAGTGATTTGTTATCAGGGTGCCTTGCAAGTCTTTCAAGGGTACCAAAGGGTATCCCACAACATTAGCACTATTAGGTATACAAACATGATTCATAAGAAAAAAACATACATTTCAAATAGGAATCCATAGTGTCAAAAATGTTTTGTCCTATTGTGGTTTTTCCTAGTTCTTTGCAAGGGAGGGTTGCTTTGTTATTTTTCTGTAGTCAAAAAACTAGTGAAAGAGCTGACATTTTCTAAGGGGGTATCTTGTGTCTAAAAAGACTGAGAACCATTGCACTCGACCAACAAGTCCATTGAACTGATTTCTTAAGAGCTACCAATATAATCTATCAATTCTATTAGACTAGGAACAATTTAATAGACTTCATAGTCATTAGGGCTAGATAGGACCCTGCAAGTTCATTGGGTCCAGCCCCCTGCCCAAGGGGCAGAAAGTCAGCTGGGGGTCAGATGACCCTAGCACAATAAGGATTCAAATCCCATTTGAACATGTCCAGAGTAGGTGCTTGCACCACTTCTGTGGGGAGTCTGTTCCAGACTCTGGAGACTTGGACAGTAAAGAAGTTTTTCCTTATGTCCAGTCTAAAATGGCCTTCCAGCAGTTTGTGACCATTGGACCTAGATTTCCTTAGAGGAGCCCTGGTAAACAGATGTTCTCCCAGGTCCTGATGTATACCCCTGATGTACTTACAGGCTGCCACCAAATCTCCTCTAAGCCTACGTTTTTCCAAGCTGAAGAATCCAGTTTCTCTCAGCCTCTCCTCATAAGGACACCTCTCTGATCATGTGTGTGGCTCTCCTCCACACTCGCTTAAGCTTCTCCATGTCTTTTTTAAAGTGTGGAGCCCAGAATTGGATGCAGCAGAATTGGATGCAGCTGCAGCCTCAACCAAGGCTGAGTAAAGCAGGAGAATGATATCTTGGGTCTTGTTTGAGATGCAGCATTGTATTGGTGGCTCATATTCATTTTGTGGTCAACCACGATCCCCAAGTCTTTTTTGGATGTAGTGCTAGTGAGTGAAGCACTGCCAAACCTCTAGGTATGGTGTGGGTTCTTTCTCTTGAGATGGAGCACCTTGCATTTCTCTATATTGAAGGTCATCAGGTTTTCATCTGCCCACTTTGTGAGCCTGTCTAAGTTGGCTTGAATCCTCAGCCTATCCTCCAGTATAACCTCACTTCCCCACAGTTTGTCATCTGCAAATTTAGCCAGTCTGCTTCTGACACGTGAATCCAGATAGTTAATAAATATATTAAAGAGTATTGGTCTGAGTACTGAACCCTGAGGGCTGCCACTGGTCACCATGCACCATGCTGACTTGTTTCCATCAACTATCACTCTCTGGGTCTGACCATGGAGCCAGTTCCCCAGCCATCAGACTGTGAGGTTCCCCAGTTTTGCCACGAGGACATCACAGGAGACCAAGTCAAAGTTTTTTAAAATCCAAGTATATGACATCAACCTCACCCTCCCTGCCCAGGGTTATTGAATTGAGTGTTGAATTATTTCAATACTCTGTTTATTGCTGATTGTTACAATAGAAAACGTTGGCTTAGACAGATAACATAATCTTAAAATAATCTTTAGTTAAGCTTGCAATAGCACAAAGATTGACTACATTTTTCCGTCTAATCTTTACTTCATTAATGAAAATAAAATTAGCAGTGCTCTCTAGTCTTTGTCTGATACAGGATGTATATAGATGAAAGATAATTATCCCCACGGTATGGTTTACAGAACAGAGATTTCAGAAGGAGCATTTTTGATGTAAACTTTAGATGATACCACTGTTTAAATGTATTGTTTGAAATTTGTAACTAGAACTCTTGTGCTTATAAAAAGAAAACATAAGGAATGTAAGTAAAATACTTTCTTAATGGTATGAGATAATCAATTTACAGGGTTTTTTTTTTTTAAGGAGATGTTTTCCTGGTTCTCACAGGTGATTTATATCTGCAGAGCTAGGGACAGAAATTACACATAAACTGGTATAAGTGACTGGAAACCAGCTCAAATCTCTAACACAACAGAAGTGTAGTGCACATAAACCACTCTCAAAATGTCAGAAACCAGTTTAATATAAACCTGGATGGATGTAGCATCAGACTTAAATGACTTAGGTTAAATCTGTTTATTGAACATCCATCCCAGATCCCCTCCGGATTCAAGTTAACTCATAGTCCCCCAACTTCCCAGGATGTGTTGCACCTCCCCCATAACCTCCCCACCCTTGCAGGGTGGGAGAGTCAGCCTTGGCCAAATTGGCTGCCTCCGCTGAGCAGGGAGGTGTGCTCTAGCGCCCCCCGGCTTCTCGCCTGATCTACTGCAGGTATGTGACTGCATTTCTAACTATCTGTACTGGACAACTTCCACCAGCAGAACTGTTCTGCATGGTGAGTCACGTCAGTGGTCCATATTTAAATATACAGAGGCAGAACAAGTTGATATTAAGCCATTCATTAAACAAGTCATTAGTCATTCAGCCATTTGCAGAGCTTCCATACAGGAATGCGGATGTGGACAATGTACACGTGTGAGACATGGACAATATACAGGAGACACCTCAAGTCATTGGAGAGGTACCATCAGTGCTGCCTGTGGAAGATAGATACACCAATGTTAATATCCTCTCACAAGCAAACACCATGAGCATTGAGGCAATGATCATCCAACATCAACTTTGCTGGGATAGCCATATTATATTATCTAACTCTTTGGCTCCAGATTCCCAAAGCAAATTTTTTTTTCCCAGCTCGGTCAAGGCAAATGCTCAAGAGGAGGGCAGAGAAAGTGCTTCAAGGATGTCCTCAAGCCCAACTTAAAAAAAATGCAACATCAACATCAAAATGTGGGAGACCAAATGGAGGAAGTGTCTGTTGCAAGGATCTCAGTATTTTGAAACCTTATGACAACAACAGGAGATGGAAAAGTGGGAGTGGCAGAAACAGTGTGTTGTGGACCAAATCAAGAATCCGGAGCCATCCATCAGGCATGGAAACACATGTCTGAGTTGCAACAGAGTCTGTTGATCCTGGATCAACTTCATCAGCCATCCTCAGACCCACAGATAAAACAATCATGGAAGACAAGCATTTCAACTGTGAGGGATTGTGGTAGAAGAGGACCAGAAGAATGTTTCCATGCTTTCAGAAGTGGAGATTTCTAATCCAGTGTCCTAAAGATACTCTCACTTCATTTGCCCCCCCAGTGAGAAATGTTCCTCCTGTTGCCAGGGGCTACTCATGTTAGAGTTTCTCCTCTAAAACATAAAATTGTCATTGTATGAAAGGCATTGTCTTCCAGTTTGTGAGTGAACACGCTCCTGTCAAATGCCAATTCTTAGTGATTACTGTTTTTTAGCCTTGCTTGGTGCAAAAGAAACTCATTGGGTATGTCTACATGTCGCCCTATGTCACCGTATGACATGCTATGGTGATGTAGTGATCTTGTGAGTCTACATGTGATCAGCAGCTACTTCGCCATAACAGTGTGCTTCCTTGTTTTAGTGCATTGCTAGGGTGAAGTAGGAGTCTAACCAGGTGCCACATGCAAGGTGCCGTGTGGGTGGTTACTGCGCCATGCTTAATACTTCCTTATGGAAGTATTAAAGCATGGCACCATAGCAACATTGCCATATGGCGAAGTGTAGACGCGCCCATTGTTTATCACTTGAGAGCCACTATCATATTGTGCAGCCCTGGCCCTTTAATAGCATATAAGAAATACATTTTATAGCAAATACCACAATACATGTAGACAAAATAACGATAAGATTAATGCAGCTTGGCATTATTTATACGTAAAGACTACACATGCCATATCAATTTAATAAACTCAGGAAACCATGCATGACAACCCACAACCCCCCCCAGAACACAGTAAGTACTTTAATGCCTGTGGAGCTGCTCCTGGGTTAGTCCCCTGTATATGGTAGAAAAATACATTGGGAAGGGATCTCAATTCCCATATCATTGGTCCATCTTACAATTAGTTCATCCTCACAATACCCCTGTGCACTGGGGATTTTTAAGATTCATGCATCACATTTTCTTCCTTGCTTCCTGTTGGCTCATTAGCTTCACAACCTCTGGAATTGAGGTTGTTTGCTTCAGAATTGCCATCATATATTTTTGTCTATAAGGTTTATTATGGCTTGCAGTAGCAGAAAAATACTCCTTGCATTTATCAGTTACATATAAACACTGCTTCCCCAAATGTTTCCCTGATTTCCTGATAAGGTGGATGGCTAGAGTTCAAGGTAAGCTTGATAAAGTTAATCTTCTTTTAAGAGGACTAATTTTGGAGATTACAAACCTGAATTCTCTCTCACAACCCAGGACTAACCCCAGTGGAATTAAAATAGCAGTATGATCAGTGTAAATGAGAGAAGAATTAGGCACTCCATCACATTTCCCCAGTCCATCAATCCCTTCAATAGAAAATATTTCCACTTGGTTTCTGCTACTATTGCTTCTGTTAGAATCATTAAATCAAACATCAAGATACCGTTCTTTGTGCTCTGTGGGATAGCTGACTGGTTGACTGACTCATACACTCATTATTAGCCTTCTGTGGTCCTTTTCAGCTGATTTAACTAGCTAATTCAATAAAATATAAATAGCGTTTCAAACAAAAGTATACCCTCTTATAAACTTTTCTAGTACCTTTGCTACTCGTGTTTCTAGATGCATAAAAGAGAGGTATAATACTTTTCAATGAGTTATTGAATCCTTTTTGAAATGTGATGTATGCTTGGTATGAGGTTATTAAAGTGTGAGAAATATAGGCATATGCATTAACAAAGTCTAGCCAAGTAAATTGTTTTTGTCTGCTTCTGCTTCATAAATCAATTGATCCAACATGCTAATGTGTTCCAAGATTTCTGAAAGCTGGCACTCCTTTTTTGCACAGGCAAGTCCAAATACATACTGACCATAATAAGAAGTTTTAAAAAATTTAAGCTGAAGGTGGCTGAACAGCAGGAGAGCAGGAAGAAAGTCAATGAATCTCCACCCTGAATCCTCTGCTTGGTTCTTCTGGAATATATGCATGCAACAGGCTTAGCTTGAAAAGCAACTGTGTATATTCAGCTACCACAAATGATTGGTTTGTAGCATACCTAGACAGAAAGAAATGGGGACGTCAGTTCCAAAATACAAGGCTTCACCTCAGCCTTTTATACATTGGTTATTTACATCTCACAATTTGTTTCTGGCTGACAAGCATGCATCTAGATTAGAGCAGTGGTTATTGTACCAACCACAAATATAATTTGCTGAAGGTAGTAATTACTGAGCAATATTGTGCAAGCTTTGGCCTTCTGTTCTCATGCATTCGGTATCTGCAGGATTGTACCTACTTTTTCTTTGATTCAACAGTATTTGACTTGTTCATGAACCAGACCACACAGCCTACTAGTCCTGCTTACATTAGACTGACTCAAACAATGTGTGATATAGTTTTTACTTCTGGTCTTAAATTCTGCTTACTTTGTTTACATACTTCAGTCAGCAGTTTGTACCACAGACAGATGAATAGATTGGGGACATCACCAAAGTTCTGTGGTTATATTATTTTCCCTCGCACCTCTGGCTACAACACAAAATCTACAGAATCTCTATTTCATTGCTTTTTTCAACTAAAAAAAAAGGAGTTTTTCACAAAGAAACAAAAAAACTAGGACTTACACTGTATCCTAAAAGTCAATAATTTTGGGGGTGTCCAACTGGAGATTGTATTTACGTGCACAGGTTTCCCCTAAAAATCATTCCTAAGTGGGGTATTTATTTTTTTCTTCACTGGATCAGAAGAAGGGAAACACTGTACTTTAATGGCTACAAAGATGGTTCCCATTTCCCTGGCCCCAGAAAGAAGCCACTGTGGAATTCGCAGTAGTTATTGGCTGAACATTGTAACTTGTGCTGGACAATTGAGTTGTTGGTCTGTAGTGTCTCGATAAGGTTCGTGATGTGGAACCAGGACTATTATTTACAAGAAATTATAAAAAAGTATTTAAAGTAAAGAAGTATCAGTCTTGCTACTGCCCTTGCAAGGGCCTGAAGCTTCGCCATGTTGTTTTCTGGTCACACCAAGAAGTTTGTACTGTTTCACCCAGACTATCTCCTTAGATACCACACTTCATGAAACCCTTTAGGCTTCCAAGAGGACTTACTCTATGTCAAAGTCAGCTACGACTCTGGAAAAATCTTTCTTTCTGTATTCTACCTTCCAAAAACAAGGTGTATATCTTATTTAGGAGTGTGTGGTATGTAAGAAAATATGATAATTCCACAAAGTAGTGAGTTGTGACATTTCTTATTTATTGACTAACAGGCATTTAAATGAGTGAGGGTCATGTCACTGAACATCAGGGCTCCCTCAGGCTAAAACAAGAAGCAAATGCACGTCAGTATGGTAGCTGCTTCCCAACAATGAGAAGAACCCAAGAAATGTAGAGGAGAGCTTACAGAAAACAAAATATAATCATAAAGTTGTGTCCACCAGCATTTATTATATACACTGCTAAAGTCCCTATTGGTTTGATAGCTGGGTTTAATTTAAAACAATTTATGTGGTATCAGATTTCCAACAGGGGATTGATTCTGACCATTGAAGAAACAGAAATGTCTGTCTACATAAAAGGTGGTGTACAAGACAGGAAGTGTTAGGGGACTCAATTTTGCATTTAGAGCTCCTCTTAATTAGTTAAAGCAGTAATGTCCTAGAAAGTAAGTTGTAGATTAATGTCTTATTATCAAGATGAGGGGCATGACCTAGAAAGAGTTTGGGTGCACTAACACATAATAAATAATGTGGGTTGGACAGATGGCCAGCTGATTAGCTATCCAGATCTTTTCAGATACATCCATTTTCTGCCCAAGGCAGTCCCTCTTCTTACCTTCTCCATTTCTGAGTGTAACAGGGGGCCTGCTCGAGGCCGGTCCAACCATGGCCCACCCACTTGTCCTTGGGCTAACCGCCCACCATGCTTTGATCTTAATTGATTAATAAAGATGTAAATTAAGCAGGAGGCTGCCCATTCTCTGCCCCGATGCCAGGGGGGTGCTGTCTGCAGCTCTGTTCCTCCCTTACACTACAGCCCAAGCCTCGCAGATGGCATCTAGGTGTTCTCATCATCACCGGCCCCACACTGGGCCCCAGAATCCTTCTATCAGGACCCCTCCAAAATCCCTCCTTTCAGGCAGCCTACCCTGCCTTCATTCAGGCTATGTAGCTCCCTGAAACTATTTTCCCCTCTTGGGTGTGGTCCCCCTGTGACCTTTGGCTACCAGCCCTGGCCCTCAGAAGTCCCTCACAGTGGGCTCCTGGCCCTTTAGACTGGTCTGGTCCTTGCCCCAGCATGGCCCAGTCAAGGGTACTCTCTTGATAAGGTGGAGACTCTAGCCCCTCACTCCCTCCAGGGGTCCACCCTCTGGGCCCTCCACATAAAGGGGTTACCCACCTACTGGTGGGAGCTAGCGGTTAAGGTGCCCCGAGCCACCCTTCACTGGGGTGATCACTGGCCTGGCATTTCCTGGGGGCTCCCGTGCCACTGAGAGCCTCACCAGGTCACCCACTCCCAGTAGGGTGAAGTTTTAGGTCATGCCCAGGGCCAGGAGCCTCCTAGCCATCCCCTACAGCTCCTCCCTTACCTCCAGATCATATCAGCAGCCCTCTAGCCAAGAGATGTTGTTGCTTGCCCTCTCACAGCTGAACTGCCCTGTTTATATGGGCAGCCCTAAATCTAAAATGGCTGTCCTCATTAAGCACCTGGCGGCTGCCAGCTCCAGGGTCTTAAAGTGGCAGGCACACACAGTGCCCTGCCACACTGAGGAAGCTGTAACTTGCAGGACTGGGCACAAATGTTTGCGCAGTGTGGAGATCTTTGGTTACAGATTGTCAGACTCTGTAAAGTATGCTCCTTCAAGGCCTACACAGATTAGCCTTTCCTGCCTCTGGCTGAGCAATCAAAGATATCTTAAAATGAATCTGAGCATCAGAAAGTGCTAAGCTCTGGTCCTCTGAAAATCAAATCTCTCCAGAGTGCTTTATGTTGGACACCCAAAATGTCTGGTCAGTCTGCTGTATTTGGGCATTTCATGTTTCTGTGTACAGTATAACCTCATAAATCCAGTTTTCAAAATTCCAGATTCTCAAAAATCAGGCGCTTCTTAAAAATACACTACATCAGGAGTAGCGGTGACCCAACCCGGAGCAGTGGCCGCACGTGGAATGTTGACGTGTGGTGGTGGATGGTGGTGACAGCCACCATGTGCAAGCTCCACCCCCCCCGTGTCTCGGGGGGGTAGTGGTGGGCAGCCATGGAGTGGGGGGAGGGGATGGGGACAACTAGCAGTGGTCAGTCCCAGAGCAGTGGCCACACAGTTTAAAAAATCTGAATTTTCAGATTTCCAGCAGGTGCTAGGTCCCAAGGATGCTGGATTTATAAGGTTATACTGTACAAGGAAATTTCTTTAAACTACACAGAGAAGTGAAGATACTACCTAAAGCAGGACAAGCAAAAGAAGTTTACATAAGACTACAAGAAAACTTATGAGAAATATTTCCTATACATATAATCAGTGTCATTTCCTTCTTTTCTTGCTCTAAATCTATTGGCATATACTGTTTTTGAAAATAATTTTCAGTGATGAAAAATTCATTATTTATGTGTCTTCATCATTTCATTCCTTTAATCCTAGATACATCAGTTTCTTTTGATGAGCAGAGGAAATGAATACAGTCACTGGAGATAAAAGGAATCTGTAACTTATCTAAAATTCAGTATCTATGTGTACCAAACAACTATTTATGCTTTCAAAGAGATGACCTGTTTCTGCTCCTATTACACATGCTCAGGGACTTCCTGAGGCAGGAGAACTTTAATCTTCACCAAGGAAGGAGTACATAGATAGTGGATCAATCTACTCCCCCATATCTTTTTGTCCCTAGCCAACATTATCTGCTCGGCAGGGCCACATTGTTCTCTTTAAGCTCCTGACTCTTTTCTAGTAGAGAAGTAATGGAATTTAATCAGTAAGGTCTGGATGATAGCTGAAGCTGATTAGTGTTGCAGGGGACTTGAAAGGGGACTGTCCTTATGGGATGTTCCCAGACCTTGGTTTTAGTTCTGTAATGACAGCGAGGAGCTGTGCTCTTGCTATTGCACCTTGAGAAGTTGGGAGCACAGGGTTTGCTCCCATTATGCCAATCAGCTAAGCCAGTGCATGAAAGGGGATAGCCACCCACACCTGGAAAGGGAAAATAATAGATCCTGTCTAGAGCAAAGGGGAACATAAGCAATACAATTCCTCTCCTCAGCTGTTCTGGAATAGTGCAGTGTTTCATTCTCAGCCACTCACAGGCTGGGAAACCATAACCTAATTCTTACTGTTTGTTAAAGTCTTGCTAGGCCTTGGATAGAAGATGCTGTCAGAGTGCAAGATATGAGGGTTATTCTCTACTGTTGTCCTAAATCGTGTAATTTTTGGACTGGTATATTTAGATCTCTCTCCTTCATACTCTGCTCTAGCATTCAATTATCACTGAGTCTGTATGTGCAGTATGAAATTCACCCCCCGCTCAAGAGAAAACTTGAGCAAACAGGCCATAAGCATGCCTGGGGCTGGAGGAAGGAGGGGAAGATAGAATCTACCCCAACCAGTCTGTGGATATGCTATCTGAGGCTCTCATTTGAAGGGCTTTCCTGTGGAGCAGCCCCTTTGTAGACCACTTCTGCAGCAAAGAAGGCTTGAGCGTTCTCCTGTGTTTACTCTCCATATATATTAGGGCTGTGCAAAGCTTCAGACCCTGATTCGATTCAGCAGAAATTTGGCCTGATTCAGTGGCCAAACCTTCAAATTGAATCAGGAGACCTTTTAATCTCTTCAAAATTGATTCAGAGAGATTTGTAAAGATTCAGAGATTTGAACATAGACACAGCTTTAAATGTTTTTTCTACATACCTCAAGGTACCAGGCGGCTCATGAATACTGAGATGCTGGGGCAGATGGAGCATCCTACAGGAGCGTGGGGTCAGGGGAGATCCCCAGCTCACTTGGCAGCAGACCCAGAAGTAGACCAGAAGCACTTCCAATCCACTTCTGGGTTCACCAGGGAGCATGCAGGGGCTCCCCTCATTGCCCCCCAGCTCAGCGACTGATGCCTCCTGGGTCTGGGGGGGCACCCGAGGTCTCCCCATGGCCAACTGCCAAGCCAGAAGCAGCATGGGGGGGGCCCTCCAGCACACTCCCTGGTGGAACTGGAACTGAACCAAAAGTACTTCCAGTCCACTTCTGGGTTCGCTGCCGAGCACGCAGGGTAGGGGTCCCACACTCCTGTGGGACGCTTCATCTGCCCAGCATCACAGTGTTCATGACGCATCTAAGAAAAGCATTTAAAGCTGTGTCTATGGCCAAAGCACTGATTCTCTGAATCAGTATCGAACCTTCAGAGTCAGATTTGGCCAAATTGAACTGGGGACAATGATCCAAATCAACGAATTGAATCACTGTCCCCGATTCAGGCTGAATCTGAATCGAATATGGCCCGTTTTGCACACCCCTAATATATATGTTCTGATCATAAGGGATAGAGAGAAAACGGCCATGTCACTCTAACCTCTCTCAAAAGTTCTGTGGTCCTGAGCCAAACTGGGATGGTGTAAGATTATTGCTTGCAAGTAAATGAATTATTCACTTCCTCAACTCCTTCTGAATACAGATTGGTCAAGGAGGACCTATTTAGGATTCAGAGAAATTTATAAGATTTCATGCTGTCATCCTAAAAAATGTCTGGCCACTCAAGACAATCACCCTTTTTTTTTTTTCAAATTGTGGGAGCTTACTTGTGTCTCTTTCTTTAAATGTGGTACAGGCATTTACAATGTATGAGAGGAGTGATAGAAAGCAAACTGTAGTTACTAAAATTTTACGTGGTAATTGCCACAGATTGCAAAGTAAATAACTTATAAATGATTTTCCATCTGATCATTATTCTGCACTTGGCTCAGATAGAAGTGATACTACTCCCATAGGGCAAAACCATCTTTTGTGGAGATGATTGCCGTTTCACATTGCCTACACATAGGTACCATTTTCAAATACTGTCTGACGTTATGAGCTGTTCCTGAGGTACCAAAAGCTTTCTTCCTGCATGAAAACACACTTACTTTGGTTGACCTAATGGTTAACTTTTTGTGTGTGTAAATAGCTAATCATTTTAAGCAGCTTACTTCTATTTAGGGCACTTGTGACATGCTGCAGAGCAACACTGGCATAACAGAAATCCTACCCTTTGGCATTTTTTAGAAAAGGTCACTAAGACAGGCAGAATTATTGTCTGTTTTTGCTGAAAGATGATGAAGGATGATGACATTTTTTGGGTCACATTAAATGATCAAAAGAATTGGAGCAGAAGATTTTTTTTTAACTCTAGTAAAGAAAAAATCTTTTATTCTGTATTTTATCTATGTATACTAAATATGGTATGAACTATCATAGTACCTAAGGCACCATGAAATGAAATTAATACCAAGCTTTGTATCAGTTCAAAGAAATAATTAATTTTAAATACCTGACCTTACTAGACTATTCCAAACCCCTACCTCATTGGAGGTCACAAGTGCTCAAGATTTGGTCCATACAATTTTATTACAAATGTTGATATTACTATGGGTTAGCTATACATGCTATGGGCATGTTTCTTTTTTTGCTCTGATCCTTTTCATCTTGTATTTTTATTAACTCCCTTCCATCTTTACTTTTGCTGGCATTCTCACCCAGCAGTCTGGGCAGAGCTGGTAGTTTTGGTTAAGGCTTGAGCTGTCGGACTTTCCAAATCTCATACCATTCCCGACATCCCCAGATCAAATACAGCCCTGATCAAACTGGGAATCACTGATGCTAGGGAAGGCTCTCCCAGACTGCAGAACAACAGCTAGCTCCAGAGAGATGATCAGACCAAAAAGCTCTATTACAGCTTTTGTAGGATACCTGAAAAAGTACTCGGAGCATTGCACTGGTCACTGAAAAAGTACAAGCATCTGGACAGGGAAAGACAGAGTGTCAAAAGTGAAGCAGCTCCCCTGTTGAACTTCATTTAATTCTTAGATAACATGCCCCTTTCTGTCTTCTCCCCTTCTATACCCCTGCATTTTGTGTGGAGGCTCTTAACTTCCAATAAACATTCATTTTGTTGGGCACAGAGAAATCCATTTCCTTTTGGATATCCTCACAATGTTCATTCAACACATCTTCTTACATTTCCACAGACAGTTTGGGCAAAGCATGGGCATCCCTGTTCTAACAAAGCAAAGGTTTCACCTGGGCTCTACAATGGAACAACAAATGTGCCTTAGTGGAATAAATTTCTACCTGGGCTGAAAAGTCACAAGGCAAATTCAATGCTCACAAACCTTGGAGGGCTTGCAGACCAGTGGATTCTTGTGCTCAGATTGTTCCTTCCAGGCTCACAGGGAACGTGAACTCCTTTGCTAAAGTAGGTCAGTTTACCTGCTAAATCTACCTTTGAGTGAGCTCCACTTGTCTTAGTTCTTATCCAAAATTGGGCAGTGACTTGGAGCATGACATGACAGCATTGCCCCTGGCAGGGTAAACAGTTCTGAGAAGACCCAACCAAGTGTGAACAAGGGCAGGCAGGGGACTTCTATAGAAGCAGCTCCTTGGGTCCTGGGATAATCCCTGCAGGGAGAAGAGAGGTCAAGCAGCAGAATGAGTCCCAGTAGCCACAAACCTGGCAGGGCATACCGATTTCTAGACTCTTCATTGTAACTTCTCATTTTAAAATATTACCCAATTGTTTTGTTTGGCTTTGTTTAAAATTATTAAGACAGACAAGAAAGGCAAAACTCTCCATTTAGGAGACTGTGTAAAGGCCTCCTGCTTTCACAGGCCAGTGGGACTGTGAATGAGCTGCAGAAGCCACCCATGGGCTGCGGGATTTAAACTTTCATTTATTAAAAAATAGATCATTTGTCCTTGCAGGGACAGGGGTAACTTTCCAATTGAGCCTTGATTCAACAATATCTTCCCAGGTCTGAGATATAACCTGAAATAATGGTACCTCTGAAATATTGTATTTACTTCCATCTAAGATAAGGTTTCCCATGCCCACTCAATGTGGGAGAAAAGGCCCCATGTCTTAGATTTAAGTGCAAGTGGGGTCAGGAGGGAGGGGGCAGTGGCAGTGACTGTGGCTCCAACCCTGAGACTGGGGTTGGAGTTAGAGCCCCAGCCACTGCCCCCCGGCCACTTGTCCCCAACAGCCTCTGCTCCCCTGCTCCTGAACTTTGCTTCCCCATCCCTGCTTGCCTTCCCCTTGCAGCTCCAACTCCTGCTTTGGCCCAGGGCAAGGAGCATGGAGCACTTGCCACCTCCAGTCCTAGCTCAGCCACAGAGGCAACAGCAGCTCTGGTCCCAGCTCCAGAGCCAAGGCTGAAGCTACTGCCACTACAACTGCTGCTGTGTGGCCGGGCTGGGCCCACATGCACACCCCACGCGTTGCCAATGGCTTTAATTCCACATTCATATCAATTACTCTGAAACCCAAAGACAACATAAACCAGAAACAGTGCTAACTATTTAACCACTAATAGCTTTAGCAGAACCATTCAGCTAACACTATCCATTGCTTTGGATGCAGCGGTAGACTCTGAGGAGCGTTCAGTATGGTAGCTAGCTGCAAGCGGGAGTTGCCGGGGCAGGGGAAAAAAGAGAGTTCAAGCCCTCCCCTGCCCTGGCCTTGTGTGGAGCGAAGACCTGTTTCCCTGTGCGGAGCTAAGCAGCAAGACTTCTTGTTCCCCGGTGGCAAAAGCCCCTCCGGATCCATGACTCAATTCCTCCCGACATCATCTAGAACGCAGTCACATAAATCAACAATAGAAGTTCTTGTCAGCATCAAATTCAACAAGAATTTCAAACCTGAGATTTCACTGCAAAAGCCCCCCGCCAAACAAACAAACCAATCCAAAGAAACAAAGAACCAGGAAAGAGATCATGGGCCCAGGAGTGTAACTAAGAGGGGAACGAGCAGGTCACCAGCCTTTGGTGCCAACTCTTGAGGGGGCAGCAGAATGACCCCCTCAGGCGTCCTTGCCACAACAAGGGCAGCTTTTCACTGCCCAGCCATAGGATCCAGCAGGTGCAGCCCTACATCTGGCAGTGTATTTGGGGGCAGGGGGCCAGCTAAATAGTGCTCCCCCATTACCCTTCTCCAAAGTCTTTACCAAAGCAGGCACAGTCCTGGGCCCAATAGCAGATCTTGTGGGAGGGGAGTGGTGGGGAGTAAACGAGGCACTAGGGATGGCTCCCAGGGATCCTGTACCCTCGGATTTGATGCCTGAGCTGATGCTGCTACCACAGCAGTGGCAGCAATAGTAGCTACATTTGATGTATGGAGGGCAGCAGCAGGTAAGACTTTGCTCCTTCTCACTTCTCCTCCCCCCTCTCTCCACCTCCATTTTCACTGATTGGTAAAGGACACTGAAGATACCACCCACTATACTCAGTAGACTATGTTGCCTGGGCTGGAGCCCTTGCTCTGCACTTGACATGCTGCATGGCCTTGGGCAAATTACTTCACCCTTCTGTTGTCCATCCCACCATTTGGTCTGTTTTGTCTATTTTGATTCTGACCTCTGGGGAAGGGACAGTGTTTGCTTAGCACAGACGTCCTGATCTCACTGGGAACATCTAGGCATTGTTGCACTACAAAAAATAATTCTAATAGCAAAGTACCTGGTTAGACTAAGGATTATCAAAACCTGCATTAACTGCAGTGGTGAAAACAACAAGCCAGGCTTCCTCATTTTTTAACTCTTCAAATACCTAGGATGTGGGAGGTATTTAAGAGTGAGGTGTAAAAACTCCTATGTCCAGGAGTGCTCAGCACCTCACAAATAACTTGGCATCATGCAGGATCATGCTCTGAAATGCATAAATCAGTTACAGATGCTTTAACCAGGAGAATTATTTTGCGAGTTCTTCCCCTCCACCAGAGCTATACAGAACAAACAATACATTGTAGTGTGTGCCAACCTTATAAACTATTAATGGTGTCTTTGTCTCAAGTACAACAGGTTGCTCACGACACATCCTGATGGCTTATAATGTGGGGGGTTATAGGAACAGAACAAGCTTTTATTCTCTTTCGGTATGCAGATGAGGTGCAATGCAAGGGAGCACAGTTCAGGATGCAGTCACTAAATATCCAAGCTGAGATCATGAATCATTCATGCCCTGTCATTCTAGTCTTGTGCATCTGCTTGATAATCCTAACATACATGGATGTGAAGAATATTTATTACCTAAAGTACTGTATCAAAATCAAATCATGTTGCTTTGCTACTAACATTCCTTTAATTTAGACAACTCTACCTAACCATTGAAAAATTGCTAAATCCTATTTCTCATCCCAGAAAACTTCAGAAATAAATTACGGCAAGGCTGAAAGTCTCACTAGATTAATAAGTAAAGGTACATTTAGCATCTTCAAAATGAGGTGCAGGTGCGTGAATAAATCTGGTACAATATGACACTGCAGCGCTGCTCATCTGAAATATATGCGATGTTCCTGACCATGGAATATGACTTAGCACAAGCTAAATGTGGTTTTCTTTATTTTTATTAGTCACAGAGCGCTGTATGTATATGTCACACATTATAAAACATGCTGGAAAACAGGGTATCTGATCCAGAGGACGTTACAGTATTTCTAGTGTTGGGCTTGAAAGAAGTCTGAAAGAAATGCAACTTAACTGAAGATAGCTCTGTAATGTGTTAAGATGTCAGCAATAGGGAGCAGGCTAATGTTCTGCTAATTAATGATTATCTCAATATGTAAATAGTAACATAGCTATTCAAGGCTCTAGGCATCCTAATAAAGAACTGGTTAATATGTTTTACCAGCACTTAATAATTTGAAATAGGAATTCATCCAGCCAGTCACTTAGAAGACTTCTTTCCATCCCGTTATTGCTGTTGAAAGCAAATCCTGAGCCCCTCCAGAAAGCGTAGAAAACAGGGTACCAGTCCTCTCTTCTTTGAGATGTAGTTCAGATATGGACTAGTGTGGTTCTATCCAGTATGTAAAGAGTGTCACTTCTCACTTCATAGAAATCATATTAGAAATATGTCAAAAGCAGCAAGATCTTTTAATTCATTCAGGCAAGGCCTTCCTTCGAAGTTCCTCAGAAATACAACCCACAGTGAGAAGTACTGGTGTCAGTACATCATGTGCAAGCAGACACATTGCTGAAGGCTTTTGCATGGAAAAGCCTGTAGTTCTGACACTTATAGAAGAATTAGTGCATTGGGCAGATGGTGCAAAGCCACTTAAAGAGTCTTCCCCTTGAGGGTGAACATCAAGCAAGCCAGTGCTCTGAATAATCTGTCAGGGTTTTGTTTTTTGAGTGATCGGTGCTAAAAGGTCTAGCAATACTGTTTGTATAAGTATCCCCTTGATCAGTGGCTCCATTTTCTTGTAGAAGTCAGTGACGAGGATTTAAGACACATAAAAGTGGGTAAGAAGAGTCACTTTTTTCTCCTTTTGGCTTCTTTACAGGATTAGTGATTGTTGTACAAAGCTCTGTAAAACTAAACTGAACAAAGAACTAAAAAAATAGAAGACAAGTAACAATTCCTGATGGCAAGGGCTGGATTGAACTACCAGATGTTTGGCTGTCAGCACAGAGAGCCATCTTGATTAGGCAGGCTTCTCCAACAAGCTCAGAGGATGTATTACAAATATTAATTTATTTTCCAGAAATGTATTAGGTGCTCATCTAAACACAAAATGAAGGCAGCTCCTGCCTTCCATACAGTCAAATAAGGCTAGGTACAGACGTTCACTTTCTACTGGAAAAATCCCAGTTCTCTTTGCCAAAACATTCAGGTTTTTTCTCCTGCAGAAAAAATGGCCAGCCCAGGAGAAAAACCTGGAACAACCAGGGTTAAGTCTCTCCTGGGAGAGTTTTTCCTGGAAGGCTGAATGTTTGTAGTCTTCCCCCCCCCCATTTAACTCCTCAGGCAGGGGACCAGGATTAGTCGTGTTGGGGGACAGGCTCCCTGACTTCCTAAGACTGGTGTCACCCCACTTTTGAGAAGACACAGGAAGCAGCTGCTCTCCTCCTAACCCTTAGAGAAGGAGCAGAGTAGAGGAGGCACCACCAGCTATGCTGTATCTGCTTTTCATTCTGGAGGCTCCTGTGAGAAGCTTTCCTGCACTGCTCCCACTGCTTAGCTCCTGGGCACTGGAAGCCAAGCACAGGAAATAGTACTGTCTCCTGCAGGCTTCTCTTTGCACCTGTCCCCTTGCTCCTCAGCACCACAGGGAGGAGGGTAGGGTAGAGAGGAGAAGCCAGCTTGGGGAAAAACCAGACTGGGGAAAGCCTCTCTGAGTTTTGCTCCTGGCCATGCTGAATAGTGGGGGTGCGGGGAGGGCTCCAGGAGGGAAGGGAGCAATGAGGCACTCCCCCCATTCCTTACCCAAGCCAGAAAAGTGCCCATCTTGGAGAAAGGGCTGGCGGCTTTGTCTCACGGCTCCCTTCCACTCTTGGACCATATCAGGAGAGGAGAGGAGCAGCCCTCTCTACTGCCTGCCTCTTCCCCAAGCGAAGAGTCTCAGAGAGAAGGAGGCTCCTCTTCTGCCCTGTTCTCCAGAGCCTGGTCTGGGGTGAGTGCAGGGAGTCTTTTCCCACTGCTCCACTCGCAGCCCAGGAAGCAGGAGGAGTAGAGCAAGCACGCCTCCCTTTGCCTTCCCCAGATCAGGCTCTCAGGGGTCTAAAAATATCTATATGTAATCCTCCTCTACTCTAAAGAACAAAGGCAAGTGGGTCCTCATCACTTTTTATGACTTAGCTGTAAGCCTAAAATGTCACAAAAATAGATTCATTAACGGTTTTCAAGGACTTGAGTAGGAGGTAATCAGATTGCACCGTCACATCTAAGCATTTTTATGTCTAATAGTTGGAATAGCATTAGGCCTTTTGTTTTTTGAGGCTGAACATTTATTTTCAAGGGAGACACCAACACCTTGGGCTTCTTTCAAAATCCCAGCTGTAATTGGTTAGGTTCACTTTTCAATGACATGGAAAAAATCAATTCTTAATGAAGAATTTATGTACAGGAAAATGGTGGCTGGATGAATCACAGTTGGGAGAGCATTTCTCGCTGCTGCAGATGCTATAGTAAAAGATAGAGACAGAGGAGATGAACAAACTGGAGGATGGAATTGGCAAAGTACAGGGGGAGCAGTGTGATGAGAGATGAAGGGTGGGATTATGTTGTATAGGGCCTTAAGGGGAGGGCAAGAAACATGTTTCTCCATTCCCTTGCATCTCCTACAGTCATTTACCTTATGTGTAAAGTAGTTGTAAACTGGATGAAAAACATCACCATTTCCATTTGTTAGACTTACTCCATTTCAGCTCAAGGTGATTAACTACACAAGTTCATCACTTGAGGGTGGATCTAGAATTTTGAAAAGGTGGGTAGAGGTGATGTGGTACATAATGACATACAGAACAACACATATCCTCTAGTTAAAAAAACAAACTAGAAGCTTTACTGATATGCAAGCACTTGGGGCTATATTACTCAGTTCATGATTGCAGCAAAAACAAATATAACTTCACTGGAATGAATTAAAAACAATCTGTGAAATAGGAACTTCATTACCAGGCACAGAGAACAATAGGAAGAACTGCAGAACAAAGAATAGCTTGATTGATGGAACATCAAGCCCAATAAAAAGAAAAGAGGGTAGTTGATACCTGTGGAATGAAGAGTTTAGAAGGGATCAATTAGATTTTGAGCCATGAGATCAATTGACTCCCCAGTACTGCCCGACTAGAAATGCTGCCACCACAGCCAGGCAGTTGGTTTTAAACTTTGGGTAGACCAAGAATCAAAGTGAGTGGGTTGGAAAGGGAGGGTGGTACAAGTGCATCAGTGTAGTACAAGCGCACTCTCTCCCTCCCCCTCCCCTTGTAGCTTTGCCCTCTGTCCAAGTTTATATTATTATGGACATGCCAGCAGTTCTCCATAATCTAAATTTCATTAAGATGAGCATTGCAATCCAGAGGTCAGTTTGCTGGCCTGGATGAATAATATATTTTGTATCCTCCTTAATGTGATTATATTTACTTTTCAGGACACAGTGGGTGGATCTACACTTGCATATTTACTGTGCAGTAACCAAAATTACTATGCTGTATGGGCATGCATCTACATGTGCATGCCCATACTTCACAGTAATTAAGGTGACTTATGCTGACTTGAACATATATTTGATACCTGCATCATACAAGTATCAAATTTATGCCCATTTAATTACTGTGCAGTAATGCATGTGTAGACACGTTCCTGTGGAGTACCCCAAGGGGCCTCCTTGCTGGTCTGTCCACTCGGGGACCAGCCTGAGCCCAGCTCCAGGACTTGTGGCTGGCTGCCTCTCCTGGCTTCAACTTGGGACTAAAGTTAGTCCCTAATTCTGGCAGTCATGTGGCCAGAGGCTGGAGCTCGCCGCAGTGGCCACAGAGGCACATGGCAGGCTGCTCTGACCTGAGACTTAATTTAGGCCCAGGTTGCCTGCACATGTAGATGCTGGCTTATTCTTGCTTACCGCTCAGTAAATTTAAGCCAGTGTAAATGCACTTGTAGAAACACCCAGTGAGTATGAGTATGACAAATAGATGTATACTAGTGACTTGGCTCCTCAAACTGTCTTTACTGATTTTTTTTTATCATAGAATCAATGACTCAGAAGAGACCTAGACAGATCATCTAGTCCGACCCCCTGCCATGGGCAGGAAGGAGCACTGGGGGTGGGAGGGGTCATAAGACCCCAACCAGGTGCCTATACAGTCTCCTCTTGAAGATCTCCAGGGAAGGTGAGAGCACCACCTCTCCGGGAAGCCTATTCCAGACTTTGGCCACCCTTACAGTGAAGTAGTTCTTCCTAATATCTAACTTAAATCTATCCTCTGTCAGCTTGTGGCCATTGTTCCTGGCGACTCCAAAGGGGGCCCTGGTGAACAGACTTTCCCAAGTCCCTGCTGCTGGCCCCTGATAAGGTTGTAAGCATCCACAAGATCCCCCCTCAGTCTCCTCTTGTGGAGATTGAAGAGATTCAGGTCCCTCAGCCTTTCCTCATAGGGCTGGCCACGGGGGCCCCCAACCATAACAGTGTCCCTCCTCTGGACCCTCTCCAGGTTCTCCACATCCTTCTAGAAGTATGACGCCCACAAATGGACACATACTCCAGTTGCAGCCTGACCAGTGCTGCATAGAGGGGGAGCAAGACCTCTCTGGACCTGTTAGCAATGCCCCTGTTGATGCATAACAGGGTGAGGTTGGTTCTGCCTATTGCTTTGTCACATTGGCGACTCATATTGATCCCGGAGTCAATCCTGACTCCAAGATCCCTCTCTGCCTCTGTGCTGCCGAGAGGGTCAGCCCCTAACCTATAACAATAATGCTGGTTCCCTCTCCCCAGGTACAGCACTCTGCACTTGTCCTTCTTGAACCACATCTTGTTCAGTTCTGCCCACTTCTCCAACCTATCCAGGTCTGCCTGGATGTGGTCCCTGCCTGCCGGTGTGTTCACTTTACCCTACAGGTTGGTGTCATCAGCAAACTTGAACAGGGTGCTCTCCACACCCTCGTCCAGGTCACTAATGAAGATGTTGAACAGCACCGGCCCAAGGACCAACTGGCTCCAGGGGTGCACCCAGAGGGTGGTGGTGGACAGGTCAATGTCGACCTGGGAGGGTGTAGGCAGTGGAGTCCCCCAGGGCTCGGCCACCCATGTGACTGTGCATTTGGCAATGCCACAGTCCCTCAGCTTGCCCACCAGAATTGGGTGGGACACTGTGTCAAAGGCCTTCTGGAAGTCCAAGAAGATGACATCGACTTCCTCCTTCACATCTAAGCTCTTTGTTACCTGGTCATAGAAAGAGACCAGGTTAGTCAGGCAGGATCGGCCTGACACAAACCCGTGTTGGTTACCCCTCAACATCACTTCCCCTGCAGGGCTCTCACAAATGTGGCCCTTGATAATTTTTTCAAAGACCTTCTCCAGGATAGAAGTGAGGCTGACTGGCCTGTAGTTGCCAGGCTCTTCCTTCCTCCCCTTCTTGAAAATAGGGACCACATTGGCCCTTTTCTAGTCCTCAGGGACTTGGCCCGAGCACTGGGAGTCCTTGAACAGCTGTGCCAATTGCTCTGCGATGACACCAGCCAATTCCCTCATGGATGAAGGTCATCGGGGCCCACCGACTTGGACACATCTAAGCCCTCCAGGTAATCCTTAACTAGGTCTGAAATAACAGTCGGGGAACTCACATCCTTCCTGGGCCTCTCTATGCTATCACCTGGGAGCACCCCATTGTCAGCAGACAGGAACATGGAGGCAAAGAACCTGTTGAAGAGTTCTGCTTTCTCTCATGTGTCCGTCACCAACTGCCCTGCCCTGCCTTGTAGGGGTCCAATGTTACCCCGAGACTTCTTCTTGCTATCTATATACATACTTGAAAAAGGACTTTTTGTTACCAAATCCCTACAAGCTCAGGTCAGGGAGGTGTACTCCTCCTTTGTCTCTGCCTCCTGCTTCCATCGCCAGTACACTTTTTTCTTTGCCCTCAGGCCAGCCTGGATATCCGTGCTCAGCCATGAAGGTTTCTAGGACCCTTTTCCCACCTTCCTGCGCAGAGGAATTGAGTCCTG
This sequence comes from Crocodylus siamensis, assembly GCF_052110815.1. Classification (NCBI taxonomy): domain Eukaryota; kingdom Metazoa; phylum Chordata; order Crocodylia; family Crocodylidae; genus Crocodylus; species Crocodylus siamensis. The sequence continues at coordinate 122,728,667 of NC_143399.1, read as the reverse complement.
CTGCGCCCCAAGGATAGCCTCCTTGAGGAAGGACCACCTTTCCTGGACCCCCATACTAGCTACCCCCTGGGCTCCAAGTGCCACCCTGACTACTGCCCTGAGCACATCAAAGTTGGCTTTCCTAAAGTCAAGCATTTGCACAGTGCTAGTTACCCTCCCCACCTTTCTCTGAACAGCAAACTGGATCATTTCATGATCACTGTCCCCTAGCCTCCCTTGTACTAGCACCTCCCCCACCAGGTCGCCCCCAGAGGCTAACACCAGACCCAGTTTTCTCTAGTGGGGACGTGTACCTCCTGCATGAGGTGTAGGTCCTGTACGCATGTCAGGAACCTTCATGAGTGGCTAGACCTGGCCGACTGCCCCTCCCAGTTGATGTCAGGGTAATTCATATCACCCATTACCACAACATCCTTTGCATGCATGGCCTCCCCAAGCTGCCTGGAAAATTCCAGATCCAGCTCTTCCTCCTGATGTGGTGGCCTGTAGTAAACCCCTACCACCAGATCCCTCTCCCCACTCCTCCTTGAAGTTTGACCCACAGGGTCTCAGTTAAGCCTTCCTCTGGTCCCATTTGGAAGGCACAACTGGTATACTGTTATCTAACATAGAGCGCAACCCCCCAACCTTTTCTCCCCTTCCTATCTCTTGTAAACAACCTATAGCCCTCTATGTCTACTGCCCAGTCAAAAGTTTCATCCCACCATGTCTCCACTAGGCCAACCAGGTCAATTTTACCACTTGCAAGCAGGAGAGCAAGCTCCTCCTACTTGTTCCCCATGCTTCTTGCATTAGTGAAGAGACACCTTAATCCCCCAGAGAGAGCCCTGGGCACCCCCCCCTTCCTGAGAGACAACTAGTCCCTTGGTATATACCTGAGCTCTTACCTGGGCAGGTCCTACACCTGGTTGAGTTTTCTCTTGCTCCCCATCCCCCAACGAACTTAGTTTAAAGCCTGCTGGAGGAGGTCAACTAGCCTGTAAGAAAACAAACTCTTACCTTTGGGGGAGAGATGGAGACCATCATGCCCCAGGACGCCCTCTGCTCTGCAGTGCGGGTCGTGGTCCAGGAAGCCAAATCTGGCGTGATGACACCAACTCCAGAGTTTATGGGCGAGTCTAACTTTTCTTTAGAACCTTCTAGCAAACAAATTGATGAAGTTTGAGAACTAAACAGCGAATTGCAGATGATTCTAAAATCAAAGACGCTTGCCACTTTTCCTGATACAAAATTGTGCTTAATGAATACATAGTCATAATGAATTCACAAAATGAATTCACACAATGAATGCATAGCCATTCCTATTTACACTGTAAAGTTTCTTGTACAGCATTTGCCCATTAATTAAATGTGTCAGAAGATGTACACAAACACCTCATTATAATAAACACCTATGGGACATGGAGAAAAAATTACTGAAAGAGGATGTTCCCTATATTAGCATTTATCAATTTGCTCCAGCATTGTAATGGAAAAAAACCAGTTGGTGGGGGGGGGGGGTATTAAAAGCAGGGCTTTGTTATAAACAAGATCTGTTACAATGATAGTGTACTGTAGTTTGCTTAAATAGTAGCAGACAATCCATCTAAAGGTAGGATAGATGTGCACCTTATAAACTAACTAAATTAGCTGGAGCTCACTTCATCAGATGTTGTGAAAGGATATGCACAGAGCAGTATATAGAATGAAGAGAGTGATTTGAATGCAAAAGGCAGAAAGAGGGGGTAGAGAAAGGAGGGGTGGGGGCAGTGCCGAGAGGCAAACAAAGAACCCATTAGAACAAAGGGGTCACAAAAGCTAATCCAGATATGGGATAAGAATCTGTAGTCCCTGTTTAAACCATGATTAACACAGTTCAGTCTATGAATCATTTCTTGTTCTGCAATTTTCCATTCAGTTCAGCTTTTAAAAGTTTGCTGCCTAAGAAGAGCTACCTGGAGGTCAGTGATGGAGTGTCCAGGAAGGTTGAATTGTCTTGCCATAGGCCTCTGTGTTTTTCTGGAGTTGATGTCAGACTGGCATTCATTCATTCTTATGTAGGAACTGCTTCATCTGTCCAATGTAGACAGCAGAGGGGCACTGTAAGGAAGTGATGGCATATGTGATGCTGGTAGGGTTGTAGGCAAATGAACCCTAGATTGTATAATCCATGTTACTATATAGATGAGGGGGCATAGGTGGAGGGAGAAAAAATTTGGGAGGCCGAGTGCATGTGCATGTGACCTCTTTTTGTCTTCTGCTTATATGCTGTTTAGTATAGTCGTATCAAATGCTACACGTATAGTTTTGGCAAGCATAACAATTACAGGTAAAAATGTTATTTCTATAATGTATGTGCTGATGCTGGATTATGTAATGGATGCTGCATAGAAGGAGCCTTTAGGAGGTCTAAAGCAAGGGATAGGGACTGAGTAGCTCAGGTGTAGAGCTGTACATACAGCCAGACGATGGAAACTAAGGGCCAGGTACAGACATTGGTTTTCCAGTATAAGTGATCAGTAACTGGTCTATAACTGTAACAGAACAGAAGTTTGGCAAACGTAGACTGATTTAAAAATGGCAGAACTCAATCTAAGATTTTGCCAAAGGGCAAATGTGTGTTCTGTTTGCTACCAATCTAAACTAAGCTGCTTACAGAAAACCACATAACTTATATCAATTTCTTTTCAGGCTTTTTGAATGTCTGGACCTAGCCAAGGAGTAAGTGGGAAAAGTGTGTTAGCTCTGTTTAATAGGGATGTGCAAAGCGGGCCCTATTCAATTCGGATTCTGCCCAAATCAGGGACAGCGATTCAATTCATTTATTTGGATCACTGTCCCTGATTCGATTTGGCTGAATATGAATCTGAAGATTTGATGCTGATTCAGAGAATCAGTGGTTTGGACACAGACACAGCTTTAAAAGCTTTTTCTACATACCTTGAGGTAGCAGGCGCAGCTCGTGATTGCTGCAAAGCTGGGGCACATGGACCATCCCACAGGAGTGCGGGGGAACCCTCCATGTGCTCGACAGTAAACCTGGAAGTGGACCGGAAGTACTTTTGGGTCTGCTGTCAAGTGCGCTGGGGAGTCCCCCGCACTTCTGTGGGACACTCCATGCGCCCCACCATCACAGCACTCACAAGCCCCTGCTACTTAGAGGTATGTAGAAAAAACATTTAAAGCTGTATCTATGTCTTTTCAAATCAATTCAGAGGGTTCTGATTTGATTCAGAGAGATTATAGGGTCCTCTGATTTGATTTGGATATGGAGATTTGGCCACTGAATTGGGCTGAATCTCTGCTGAATTGAATCAAGGACAAAGCTTCGCACAGCCTTACTGTTTAAACATACTGCACCCATCAGAGGAAGCTTTAAGTGACACTCATGTTTTCTGAGCACTGCTCAGAGCTTTTTGAACTGCTAGAGCTGTGCTGCCTTGTGCGAAAGGGGACAAGAAAGCTAAACTTTGAAGAAAGAGGTTGGAGCACTAGCAAAAACTTTTGATGTTGGGAATGAATTATTATAAATGGAAAAGGTATGCACACAAACACACGACTAGCTTTGGAGCCTCTTTCTCAAGGCCCCAACCCTGAATTACTCTACTCTACATTTAATCATTTATCTAAATGTGTTTTAAGAGATGTCCTAGAAAATCTCTACCCAAAGTAATCTTAATTCAGAAACAGGGTTGTAAAGAAAGGTACTTGAATATAAACTGTTAAAAGGAAATGACATATTATGGTGATATTCACACCCAGCACAACATTTGTACATTGTCTTCCCCATCCCCAACCTGACATTCAGGTCAGCAGCATCAACTCAGTGCACACATCAAAGAGCTGAGAAATCACTCCACAATGCCCAGCCCGCAAGCAATGTTCCCATGGAGCATCTAGCATCTTTGGGGGAGGAGAGTGGGAAGAGGAGATTGACTACATGACATTTAGAGATGAACTGATCTGACACTGACATCTCTGGGAAAATCACTGCCTCTTATTTCAAAAACAGTGTAGATTGAAAGCCACATAAACAAGGAAATTTAAAATTAGACTTATAAGATTTCGTCAAAGGGAGAGTTTAATTGCAGTGCTCAATCAGTCCCCAAAGCCCTACAATGACAATATAAGCAGAGTAACTCAAACCAAATCCAGAGCTATCATAGAAGATGAAGTCCCTCCAAGGCTGAATCATTTGGCAAAACTGTATCAGACATGTTTTTATCCTCTTCCTTCTTTACATAGAGTGCTCACTGCAATACCTTCATTGGGCCTCAACTCTACAACACTTTCCTGGTTTTGGCCAGTAGCACTGCAAACTGACAACTCCTGTGATGTTTCCTCCCACACATGGACTGGAAGCAGGAAGTAAATGGAAATTAGAAAGCCAGCATAAGGTTCTCAGAATGGTAAAATTTTCTTGCCTTTTTCATGGTGTTTTAAAAATACATAAACTATTAACATCCACAAAAGTCATGGAGAGAAATGATGCTACAGTAAGACATTGAGATCAACTCCTATTCAGAACACACACAAAACCAATTTTGGTTCAGTGGAAATGTTTATACTTTGAGAACAAATTGCTATTACATACTAGAGAAGTCCAGTCTCATGTCACATTGGGATAGGTTTATCTTAGAGTTCCCAGGTTAAACAGCATTGGACCTGCTCTGCTCTTGGACGGAAGACCTTCTTCACTTTCTACGTAAAAATTAAAATATCATGTAAATGTATGTTATTAGCAGAGACTGAAACAGTCGACAACTCATTTAACCTTGAACTTGGAAAGCCCTGAAGAAACTAACGTGCCTGGAGCAGCATTTTGAAGACAACTTATTTTAAAAAGGCATGAGTTCTACTCACATGTATTGTGTACCAGCCAGACCGCTTCTGGCATTTCTGCTGCTTGCATGCTCCCACATTTCAAATGGCTTTTATATTCTACGTAGCAGTAATTTCACGTTTATATCTGTATCTGTATCTGTATTAAGGTCCCTGCCTGAGCAGGGCCACAGTGAAAAAAAAAAAATCAGGTCCTATTATGGTAAAGTCCTTTACATAGCTGAAAGAACACGAATCAGATGACATTTTAATGAGTAAAATGACTTGGGTATTCATTAGTAATATTCCAAATTACCCAGGGAAAGCCAGTAATTGATAGAATTGTACACTCATGTCAAAGCTGACTGAACAAAGCATTTTAGTATATGCTTAATGTTAAACGTGATGTAAATCCTACAGTAGTCATATCCCTGCTTCCGAAGAGAAATATATATAAACATTGATTTAAATGCTTTGCTAATCGGAGCAATAACTGGCACCTGAAACACTCATTGTGTGAATGTTTAAATAGCATGGTCATCCAGTGAAGGACAACTGAATGACTGTTGCCTTGCCTTAGCAAGCATTGGGGGTAGAGATGATAACCTTGGCCAAAGCTGATGGAAGGAAACAGCCTTAAAAAAGCATCACCCATGCATTTCAATTTTCCAATGGCCATGCAGAGGTCAGCATTAGTACATTTAACAAAAAACATTCTGTCAATGTGTGTGCATGTGCACAAAAGCATGGCAGTATAGGAAGAATGTGTCTTTTCTTGTGTTAAATGGTTAGCCTTCCAAACTTGCATCCCACCATCTGACTTGGTGTTTAAAAGGAAGATTTTTTTTAAAAATAAACCTCTCCAATACGAAGAAAAATTAGAGGAAAAACCATGTCTAGCCTACTTAGTTTTATTAGATGAACAACTTTCACATGCCAGTTACCTTCTGTCTTACCCATCAAGTAAAGAACAGCAGAAAAAAAGAGGAGGAGAGGAAGACAGGGAGGCTAGAAACAAAAGCATTCCCCTACCACTTGGTAGATCAATACTCTTGTATATTAATCAAGATAGATATCCCCAACTTTGTAAGGCAGGAGGGTCATTTTGAACTCATGTGGAGTCACAGAAAAACACAAAGCTTTCGCAGAACAGAACGTTGTAATCCAATTATATAATGACTGCATCATAGCAATACAGCCACCTCATGCGGTTGTATCATCATGCTCCTAAGAGTCAAGGATGAAGTTTTATGAATTTCTACAGGTATGTTCTGGGAAAGGGGATGCAAGAATCTCAGTGGCCCTATTGCCTAGTTGCAAGTAGCATAATGAGCATGCTTGGGCATTCACACACTGCTTGCTTTGTCTGCAAAAAGCCAGACTGAAAAAATATACTTGGGTAATGGATTCTAGAAGAACTGCATGCTGAGCTGCATACTACAGTCTGAGGCTGTGGAGCAATAGGTGGATTGTCTGAATAAAACCGTATTTTCTTGCATACAAACATACTCTGAAATAAGAGATACATTTTGTTTTTGAAAGGCAGAAAGAAGAAAAAAGATCTTTCTTTGCAGTAACTAACTACTTAGGAGCAGCTAGGGAGGCAAGCCTGCTCATTGTTCAGCTCCCTATAGACTTTAGTTTTGCTTTTGCCTGGCGGAAACTTAAGCAGCAGAAATTGAAGTTACTGTACTCCCTCACATACAATGCACACTATAACCACAGGAATTTCTGGCAGCTGGTTGTGGGAGGAAGGGAGTTGTGTGTTATATACCATAAAGATGGTATGTTTTCTAATCAGGCCATTTCTGAGCAAAATTATGGGTAGTGTAAATCTACTTCTATAAAATTCAGCTATCAAAAACCAGCCAAAATATGAAAAAGGAAAAAAAAATAGAATTTAAACAGTTTTGCTGGAAATCTGGAGACTCATCACCTGTTTCTTGGAAAGAGAATATTATTTTCTTTTCAAATCCTAATTTATAAAACAAATCTCTAGATTAAAGAGGGAATTATGACCAAAAAAAAAAAAAAAAATCAAGAGCACTAGAGAACTCTTCCTATGACACACACTACTTTCTCTTGTCACAGATCATTTAGTATTTTTATGTCTCTACTTATCCTTCCACTCAGTTTGAAGCCTCTGACCCTCCAAGATACATATTATTATTATTATTTTGGATTTTCCTGTGTAAAATCATTTCCATTTAAAACGAAAAACAACTCCAAAACCAGAGACTAATACTAGACTTCTGCTACATCCCTCCCTCTGTCTCTGTCTGGCTTTTTCAAGCAATTAGCCATTTTTGGTTTGAAAATTATGCTCTCTCTAAGATTATTTTTTTCTGCTGAATTGTGAATGCTGAACCTTGAAAGCTTTCCTGCTCATAACACCATGTGCAAAGAATTTGCTATGTTCACTCTCATTGTTTTAAATGAATGGGAAGCAGCGGATGCTTATTCATTTTTACATGTTAACTTTTAAAAATTGTTGTGAATTTTTCCATGGTGAAAGGAGTGTGTGGGTGAGCTCTGAAGATGGAAAAGGCATGATACTGTTTTACTTAGGACCCTTTCAATTGATCTGATAGTGCTTTTAAATTGAGTATATATATTATTGCATATATCTTAAGGGCCTTCCCTATTGATGAAATGCTGCAAATACCCTGCAGTGCAAAAAAGAGTGAGTCTTTGGTGTCTGTCTACCAAAAATATATGAAAGGGACAGCTGCACTACAACTTTTCCCTCATCTTCTTGGAGGTGTCATCTTAATCTGGGAGTAGGGAATATCTTAACCATTCAACCTTGCTGTAACTGCCCATTCTGAGGATAAAGTTTTTCTCGTGTGTGTGTGTGGGGGGGAATAGACACTTTTCCACTAACAAAAGGACTGAGATCATTACTTACTTGGGTTGTTTTTGATTTTGGGATGACAGGTATTTACTTTTTTGCTACGTTTATATATTTTTAACTATGGGTCAATCAAAATTATTATAGAGCAAACGGTAAGCAATGACATGCTAATTAAGCCAACTGAAATGCATTCGATAGGATACATGGGCATATAAAAACATGTCATACTCCAAGAAGTCTCAGCTTCAGCTAGAATGTGGTAATTCAGTCCATACAGTCTAAAGCTTTATTCCTAATTCTGTGCCCAATCTGCAATACTGTTCCACAATCCAGAACCCATTACCAGTTATTTAAATCAGTCAGGGCCTTTATTTCTGACTCTTTTGAACATTATCTTTGTCTATAGCCCTGTTATAGACTTCAGTGTTTTAAACAAAATTTCCCCAAGATTGTGGCCCATAGCTCTGCATGGATGATATAGAGAAGACTGAAGAATGTAATGCCTTTTTAATTTCATTTTTCACAAATAGCAGCAGCTATCAGATGTTGAGCGCAATTGGCAGCAAAGATAGGGAAGGAGACAAACAGCTTAGAGGAATGGCAAAACAGGTTAGGGATTACTTAAGAGAAGCTAGATGCTTTCAAGTCAGCAGGGTCAGATGGGATATAGCCTAGGGTACTGAAGGAACTAGCTGAGGTCATTTCAGAGCCCCTGGCTATCCTTTCTGAAAACACATGGAGTTCAAGTGAAGTCCTGGATAACTGGCAAAGGGCAAACAGTGCTAATATTTAAGAAAGGGAAGAAAAAAGATAGCGGGAACTACAGACCAGTCAGCTTGGCCACCGTACCTGGAAAGGTCATAGAGAAGGTCCTCAAGGAAACCATCGTGAAGCACCTAGAGAAGAAAAAGGCGATCAAGAACTGCCAGCATGGGTTCACCAAGAGCAAGCCATACCTGACCAAACTGATTTCCTTTAGGTCAACAGGAAGGGGCCAAGCAGGAGCAGACGCATCCTGTAGATCAAAACATGGTTCCACAGGTGGTGTCACCAGCAGGGCTTTGGCTTTTTCAACCACGGGATGTTGTTCCAAGAGAGAGGATTTCTAGGAAGATCCACCCAATGCAGAGAAGGAAGAACATCTTCACAGACAGGTTCACTAACCTAGTGAGGAGGATTTTAAACTACATTTGCTGGAGAAGGGAGACCAAAGCCCTGAGGTACATAGGGAAGTGGATGAAACACAAGCAGAAAGGGGCAAGAGGAGAGGCCTTCTTATTCTTAAGAAAGTAGGCCAATTGGCTAGTTACCTCAGGTGCCTGTACATGAATGTACAGAGCCTGGGAAACAAGCATTAAGAACTGGAAGTCTTTGCAAAGTCATGGAACTGTAACATGATTGGAATAACATAGACTTGGTGGGATAGCTCGCATGACTGGAGTACTGTCATGGATGGGTATAAACTGTTCTGGAAGGACAGTCAGGGGAGAAGTGGAAGAATTGTATTTCATGTAAAATTGCTGTTTGATTATTCAGAGCTCCAGTATGAAACTGGAGGAGGGCCTATTGAAAGTTTTTGGGTTAGGGTCACAGGAGAGAGCAACAAGAATGAAGTCATGGTGGATATTTGCTATAGACCATCAGATCAGGTAGATGAGGCTTTCTTCAAACCACTAGTGAACGTTTCCCGATCACAGGCCCTCGTTCTCATGAGGGACTTCAGTCATCTTGACATCTGCTGAGAGGACAATATAGCAGTACCTAGGCAATCCAGGAAGTTTTTGGAGATCTTTGGGGACAACTTCCTGGTGCAAATGTTGGAGAGGCCAACTAGGGACTGTGCTCTTCTTGACCTGCTGCTCACAAACAAGGAAGAATTGGTGGGGAATGTAGAACTGGATGGCAACTTGGCAGTAGCAACCACAAGACAATTGAGTTCAGGATCCTGAAGAAAGGAAGGAAGGAAGGAGAACAGGAGAGTAAGATCCCTGGACTTCAGAAAGGGAAAATTTGACTCCCTCAGATAACTGATGGGCAGGATCCCCTGGGAGGTCAGTCTGAGGGGAAAAAGGAGCCCACAAGAGCTGGTCATACTATAAGAAATCTTACTGAGCATGCAGAAATGAACCATCCTGGTGCACAGGAATATTAGCAAGTATGGCAGAAGACCAGCTTGGCCTAGCAGGGAACTCTTCAGGGAGCTGAAACACAAGAAGGAAGCTTACAATAAGTGGAAACTTGGACAAATGACTAGGAAGGAGTTATAAGAATATTGCTCAGCATGCAGGAATGAAATAAGGAAGGCCAGGGTGCAATTCGAATTGCAGCTAGCAAGGCATGGAAAGGGTAACAATTAGGGCTTCTACATGTAAGTCAGCAAAAAGAGGAAAATTAGAGAAAGCATGGGTCCCTTACTGAATGGGGGAAGCAATGTAGTGACAAATGATGCAGAAAAGGCTGAAGTACTTTATATCTTTCTTATCTTGGTCTTCACAGGCAAGGTCAGCTTCTAGACTACTGCACTGGGCAGTGTAGTTGGGGAGAAGGTGAGAAACCCTTAGTAGTGAAAGAACAGGTTAGGGACTATTTAGAAAAGCTGGACATGTACAAGTCCTTGGGGCCATGTACAGTGGATCCAAGGGTGCCGAAGGAGTTAGCTGATGTGATTGCAGAGCTGCTACCCATTATCTTTGAAAACCTGTTAATCAGGAGAGCTCTCAGATAATTGGAAAAGGACAAAGTGATCATCTTTAAGAAGGGAAGAAGGAACTACAGACCATTCAGCCACACCTCAGTCCCTGGAAAAATCATGCAGCAAGTCCTCAAGGAATCAATTTTTAAGCACTTGGAAGAAAAGAAGGTGATTGGGAACAGTCAGTATGGATTTACCAAGGGCAAGTCATACCTGACCAACCTGATTGTCTTCTATGATGAGATGACTGGCTCTGTGGATGCAGGGAGAGCAGTGGATGTGATATACCTTGACTTTAGCAAGGCTTTTGATATGGTCTCGTATGGTCTCCCACAACATTCTTGCAAGCAAGCTTACTTGAAGGGTATTTCCAAAGAGGATGGAACTTGACTGTTCTCAGTGGTGGCAGATAACAGAACAAGGAGCAATAGTTTCAGGTTGCAGCAAGGGTCATTTAAATTAGATATTATGAAAAAGCTAGGGATGAGAAAAAGAGGCATACAGACTGTGGAAACAGGGGGTAGCTATCAAGGAGGATTATACCTATTTGGCTTGCACTTGCAGGGAGTCAGTTGGAAAGGCTGAGGCAGCAATGGAACTCAGACTGGCAACAAAAATTAAAGACAACAAAAAGTCCTTTTTCAGGTATGTAGGGGGCAAAAAGAAGGCGCATGGTAACATAGGACCCTTACAGGACAGGCTACGGCAATTAGTGATGGATAGGAGGGACAAAGTTGAGCTCTTCAATGCATTTTTTGTATCAGTATTCCTGAACATGGATAATGACATATCTCCAAATTGGACTATAGACAAGCACGGGAGGAACACCGGCCCACCAACGGCTAGTGTCAACATAGTGAAGAGACACTTGGAAGGGCTTGTGTTCAAGTCAGCAGGCCCATATGATCTTCATCCAAGGGGGCTGAAAGAATTGGCCAGTCATAGCAAAACCACTGGCAGGACTGTTTAAGCATAAATGGTGCTCAGGACAAGTCCCAGAGGACTGGAAAAAGGCTGATGTGGTCCCTATTTTCAAAAACTGGAGGAAGGAGGATCCAGGTAACTATAGATCAGTTAGTCTCACCTCTATCCTTGGGAAAACCTTTGACAAAATTATTAAGGATTCTATTTGTGGATGTCCAGCAGGAAAAATAATGCTGAAGGGCAGGCAGATCCTGCCTGACAAACCTTGTTTCTTTTTATGACCAAATCACAAACTACTTAGATACAGGAGTCAAAGTGGATGTCATATACTTGGATTTTTAAAAAAGCCTTTGATATGGTCTCACATCCCATTCTCATAAGAAACTAAGCAGCTGTGACTTAGATGATTTCGCGGTCAGGTGGGTGCCAAATTGGCTAATGGGATGAATCCAGAGAGTGGTGGTGGACGGGTCAGTATTGACCTGGAAAAATGTGGGCAGTGGGGTCCTTCAAGGCTTGATCCTTGGACCAGTGCGGTTCAATATCTTCAGTGACTTGGACAAGACTGTAGAGAGCACACTGTCCAAATTCATGGATGACACCAAATTATGGGGCAAAAAAAACATATTGGAGGGCAGGGAATGGATTCAGGCAGATTTGGACAGGGTGGAGAAGTGGGCAGAACAACATAGGATGCAGTTTAATAAAGATAAGTGCAAAGTACTGCACCTAGGGAGAAGGAATCCCCAACACACTTACAGACTGGGAGATGAGTTTCTAAACAGAGCAGCAGCAGAAAGGGATCTCGGAGTTATAGTTGACTCAAAGATGAACATAAGTTGACAATGTGACAAAGTGATCAACAAAGCTAACTTCACTCTATCATGCATTAACAGGTGCAGCTGAAATTTTGCATCCAGTTTTGGGCGCCACACTTCAAGAGGGATATGGCTAACCTTGAGAGGGTCTAGAGGAGGGCCACTCATATGGTTAAGGGCCTGCAGAAGAGGTCCTACAAGGGAGGGATCTGGATCTCTTCAGCCTCTATAAGAGAAGGCTAAGTGGTGATCTAGTGGCCATCTACAAATTCACTGGGGGGAGGGGAGGGAGAGGAGATACTGTTTACCAGGGCGCCCCTTGGAGTAACTAGAAACAGTGGCCACAAACTGACAGCAGATTTAGACCAGACATCAGGAAGAACTTCTTCATGGTAAGGGTTACCAGAATCTGGAACGGGCTTCCAAGGGAGGTGGTGCTGGGGTTATCTGACCCCAGTGCTCTTTCCTGCCCAGGACAGGGGGTTGGACTTAATGATTTACTGAGGTCCCTTCCAACCCCAAAAATCTATGAATCTATGAAAAACCCCAAATTCTAAGATTCTCTGATTTCCTTCTGTAATAAGGTGACAGGCTCTGTGGACGAGAAGAGCAGTAGATATAGTACACTTTGAATTTAGCAAAGTCTTTGATATTGTTTCTCATTACAGTCTCATTAACAAGCCAGGGAAATACAGACTAGACTAAAGTACCGCAAGGATAGTACATAACCGTTTGGATCATCATACTCAATGAGTAATCATCAGTAACTCAGTGTCTATTTGGGAGCAGGTATCAAGTGAGGCTTCCCAGATGTCTGCGCTGGGTCTGGTATTGTTTAATATCTTCATTAATAATTTGGATGATGGGATTGAGTGCACACTTAGAAAATCTGTGCACAACCCTTAGTTGGTGGCGTTGCAGATACTCAGGAGGAAAGGGCTAGGATCCATTTCTCCTGAACAGACTGGAGAAATGTTCTGCAATCGATCAGATGAGAGTCAACTAGAACAAGTGCGAATGCACAAATATAGACTGGGGAATGAGTAGCTAGGCTGGAGTACTACAGCGACAGACCTGGGGGTTATAGTAAATCATAAACTGAATACAAATAAATTCTGTGCTCTTGTTGCAAAATAAAGTAAAATAAAATAAATAAAGAACAGCCTACTGGATTGTATTAACGGGAGTGTCACTTGCCAATAAAAGGAAGTGATTCTTCAGCTCTGTTCAGCACTGATGAGGCCTCACTCACAGTACTGTGTCCAGTTTTGGGCCCTACACTTCAAGAAGGATGTGGACAGTTAGGAAAGAGTAAAGCAAAGAGCAAAAATGATTAGGGGAAGCAAGACCAATGAGGAAAGGCAGAAAGAACTGGATTATTTAATCTGGAGAAGAGAAGACTGAGAGGGGATTTGATTACAGTTTTCAAATATCTGAAGGGGCCATTATAGAGAACGGAGACAAACTTTCCTCTGTGGCTGAAGGGGACAGAATTAGGATCAAAGGCCTCAGGCTGCAGCAGTGGAAATTTAGATTTGAGATTGGGAGCAGCCTGCTAACTGTAATGGTGATCAAGCATTGGAACAGACTACCTAGAGAAATGTGTGGAATCGTCACCCTAGGAAGTTTTCAAGAGCAGACTGGACAAACATTTGGCTGGGATGGTTTAGTCAGGGATGATCTTGCCATGAGCATGGCTGAACTAGATGATCTTGTGAGGTCCCTTCCAACCCTACTTTCCTATGATCCTATGAAAGTAAGGCTAAAGATTTCCCCCTTTTTTCCTTTACCATTATTTGCCTACTAAACCAATTCCTATCCAAGTACAGTAGGTACATTGTAATTACAGCCCTATAAAGGTGTGTAGTTTAGTACCCACACAGGATCATAGGAAAGTAGGGCGAGAAGGGTCCTCATGAGGTCATCTAGTTCAGCTCCCCGATCAAGGTAGGATCAACTTGCCTAAATCATTACAGTCCAGTGTCTGTATAACTTGCTGTTGAAAATTTCCAGGGATGGAGATTTCATAACTTCTTGAGTAGTGTTTTGGTGTTTAAAGACTCTCATAGGTGGACTCAGAGATTCTTCTTCCTCCCATCTAACAGGCATTGTTTTCCTTCACTTTCCATTTTGCTGCAGCAACACAGGCCCTGATTAAAACATTGGGGTCATTCTAAAGTAGACCTACATAATAAAGAAGAAAAACATGCAAGTTGCTGTTGTTCCTGACTTGTGAATTTTGGAAGAAGGATGAAACAATCTCAGTAGAATATTGTTTTCCCAGATCCAGAGAGTCTAAACTTAGGGCTGATAGGAATCCACAAAACTGGAAAATAGAGCATGGAAAAAATGTCACAGTTATAGCTTTTTAATACTGTGTCTTTGCAGCCAGGAAGCATACAGATATTCCAAATGGTGAAAAGCTAAAAATAGCAACCTTCAGATGACCACAGATGTATTGGTTTGCTTTGCACTTACATTTCTCAAAGGATCCTTTTCAGAAAGGCTCATCCACCTCTGCAATGCAGATTTTTAGACATGCCAGATGCAATTTTGTCACTGACTAAATAAATAAGAATTGCAAATTAGACTGTTATGTTGCTACTGTCGATCATAAGGTTAAGCTTATCCCCTTTTCTTTGCACCAAAGGCCTCAGAAGTTGTAGAAACACCAAAGAATAAATGGCAACTTCAAAATAAAAACAACGTTCCAAAAATCATCACAACTCAAATTTTATTCAACAGCAAAGTTGAAGGGAATAGTTTTTTTCTCTTCAGGGCAAATGTTCCAAATGGAAATTAAAAATAAAATCATCATCCCCCAAAATACTTCACAACGTAATTATTTTTCATTAAATATCTTTGTTTGGCAAAATTAAAAAAAAACTAGAACCCGTACAAAAAAATTTCCCCTGCAAATTAGTAACACTGTAGCAATGACAATGATGTAAACCTGGATGTCTGGCAGCTTTAATTAATCTGTAGAAACTGCAGTTTAAATTTTGGACCAAAATGAAAAAGTAATTACCTTGGTATCAACAACCCAGTTTTAGAGGCAACCAAGGTTTGGAATTCACTATGGTAACAGAATACAACTAGTGGTTTCATTCACAATGTGCGCTAGTAATCTGGGAAAGGAGAAGGACTTTAAGAGACAGCAGGAAAAGAAGTTAGAAGCTGTTGCAGCATTACAGCGTATGGTACAGCAAAAACCTGCAGACTACTCATTCTAGGAAACAATCACTTTGGGTGAGGTACAGATGATGGAGATGATGTTGCCAATGCAAAGGATGGTGCTGGTGATGATAGTGCTCAAGTCGAAAGCAGTCTATAATTTTCATTGTCTGACAGGAATCAATTGCGAATGGACATCTGGGAGTATGAAGGGGAATCTCTCTCTCTTTCTCCAGCCTCCGCTTACAGTAGCTGCTTCTCCTCTCTATCTCTCTACTTCCAGTTAAAGCACTCGCAGTGCTGGGTTTGGTTTCGCAGACATGCATTTGGGAAGCACTGTCCATATTTGAATGTTTATTCTAGTATTAAAAATTAAAATGTTCATCTGGGGGGGCATTTTGCAGTGGTTGTCTTCGCCTTAGCTGTGTCCAAGGGACTGCAATTAGAAGTGAATTAAAGCAATGTAGGCTCTGACAAGCAATGAGGGAGATGGGATCAGAGAGAAGGAAGAATGCAGGGAACAGGAAGGGAAGTGAGTGTTTTTCTTTACACCCCCAAAGCCAAAATCCAAGGTGCGTTTGTGTTTTTTCATTCTTTGTTAATCTCTCCAGTTATAATATTTCCAGTTTAAACGTGAGTTTCAACAAGCAGCTTCAGTTACAGTCGTAAACAAAATCATAATTGCTGGGCTCCTTTGGGATAGGTGGGGGGGCATCAGGAATTTGTATGTTTTCCAAGTCGAGGAGACGAAGCTTTATTTCCATACTGAGCAGTGTGTCCAGGTCATTTCGCGTCAAATCGCTCATCATATCCTTCCCAAGAAGGGCATTCAGCCCATCAGTCCAGACACAGTACTATAGGGGAAGACAAGAAGTTCAGTTAAGTTGCAGCTTAAACTCCTTTTCCCATACAAAAAAATAATTAACCCATCAAGTCATCTCCTCTCTCAGAGACTTAAGAATCTTGCTAAAATTAGACGTAGATTCTTTACAGTGTCTTTGATTCAATTTAAGGCATGTTTATTAGCTGGTACAATGAAATAAGCCTGTTGGGTAGAGTTAGTCAGAAAACAGTAAAAAGAGCTCCATTTCAAATTTGAAATAAAAGACAAATCCTCCAATTTTTTTTCAAAAATAATTTGTGCAAGTTTCCTCATTTGCACACCAACAATGACATATTTTGGTTTTGGTTTTCAGAAAACGACAAGGTTTTGGCCTTTCAAAAAATGTTATAGTGAAAATTTTTCCTGACATCTAATTGCCAAAAATGCCATTCTTATAAAAAAAGAACTGGCAAAACTTCCAGCCATATGTATAAATCTACAAATCATAAAAGCATGTACAGTAAAGCAAGTCACTTCTACCTAAAGGTCAACAGCAAACATGCAATGTATTTTCATATAAACTGGCTCACCTAATGGTATATTGTATACTTTATATAACCACATACTGCACATAAGTGAGGTTGTACACAAACACATGCTTCTGAATATGAATGAACTACATAGAGTGCCTGGGTACATAAATATTTATGCATGTGTGTATGTCTAAAGAACATTGTACGAGTAAGATCTCATTTACATGTAGCAATACACACGGTGCTAGTTACCCTTTGCTGACAGAGGATGAAAATAGATCTATTTTCAGTCATATGAAGTCAATCAGTGTTCTGTTGTTCATAAAAATTAAATGTCAAGAATGCTAAAAACCATTGTAAATGCTGGATTAGCCCACAAGAGCCCCCTTCTCACACCATTTTTTGTTAATGAGAAATGCAATCTCACTCTGAAGCTGACAGCTTGAGATAAACATTGATTGAATAACTGTTTAAATAAGCAACAAACCCACAGGAGATTGGTGAGCAAGTCAACTTCTAGCGAATCAGTCTCTTCTATTTATTACTGGCAATCTATGCCAGTATGAACAAAAGCACTTGAACGAGGTCCTCTAAAAATAAATATTTCAATCATGGACATGGGGGGTGGGGAGAAGAGGGGGAGAGAATTAAATCAACTATAACTGCATTTTTATCTTACAAACTCTTCTGCTAGATTTCATGCCAAAGAATGGATTTTAAAATTTAGCTGGCCATTTGCTACAAGATCTTACCAAGCTGAAAGACAGCTAAGCTGCCAAAGAGAAAAAGAATACTTATAGGACTGTGAGGAAAACAACATACACTGAGAAAAATAGAGTGAGTTTTTAAAACAAAATAGGAAATACACTTCTAATCCCTAGGCAGACATACTGATTCCATTTATTTAATGGTGAAACTTTAGTGAAGCAAGAATGTCACCCTTTTGTAGACATAGAAAATTGTACCTTCATTATCTGCTAGTTTCATAGGAGGCGGCTTAGGGTTCACATTACCACCTAACAGCTACTAAAATGATCACTTGCCCTGACATGATGATATTTCTTCTGAATTCGTACTCTACACTACGTTTTTTCAAATCTACAGTTTCCTGGAAGCCTTTAAAGGAAAGATTTCTTGACAACGTTTTGCCAGGAATTTTCTTGATAAAGAAAAGAAAAGAAAAGAAAAGGAAGAATTAGAAAAAAGAAACGGCGCTATTCAGAGGGTGGAAGTCTGCAGCCCCATTCAGCAGGTATAGCCAGTATTCCCTCACGCAAAAATCTCAGCATGCTGGGGAGGACAGACCCATGGTCCTTCCACTGGTGCAGACATAACTGAGAGTGTGTCTCTTTCCAGCAGTTGGCTAGCCTGACAGATGGGTGAAAAGACTTCCTCTCTTATTTCCACATAGGTAAGTACATCTAATTACTCTTACACATTCTGCAATAACTAGAAATCCTAATGAGCTGGTGAAAAAATTCCTGTGTTAATTCACATGTAAAATGTAAAAGCAGACTCAGAGCCATTGAAAATATCAGTTTACTATAGATTAACTTTCAGGAAGCTCCAGTAAAACCCAGTTATAACCTCACTTACTATTTCTTCTGTGACACAACACAGGTAGGATAATCTACCTTTTTGCTATTCATTTAAGAAACAGCTATCAGTATTCAAGTGAAAAGCAAACATTATGCTAGCTTACCTAGTACTGAGTCCCCCAGAGAGGAGCAAGCCTTGACAGAAGGCTAATCAGCATTATCAAATTTAAAGTAAGTACAGACAGTCAAAAAGCCTGAGACTAAATTGATTCAATCTTCGCAGGTTAGTTTAAGCTGTGTAGATTGAACAGGTAAGCAAGTGAACAGACATTCACTTTTGATTCTGGAAATGCAGCCACATGCTTGCAGAGGCTCAGAAAATGAGGAGCAGTAGAGCATGTCTCCCTGCTCAGCTGGAACAGACAGCTTGGGCCAAGTCTAGCTTACTCCCCCTGCAAAGCATCCAGGGATGCTGGGGGACAGAGTTAACTTGAATCTGGAGGGGATCTGGGACAGAAGTTCAATAAACTGACTTAATTAAATCAGTTAAGTCTGATGCTACATCCACCCAGGTTTATCTTAAACGACTTTCAAAATGGTCGAAACTGGTTTATCTGCACTGAACTTCTGTTGTATTATAGATCTGTACCGGTTTCTGATTACTTATATCTGTTTATGTGTAATTTCTGTCCCTAGCTTTAGTGTCTAGAAATCATGAATCAGGCCTGAAACAATTATACTGGCTCAGAAATCTGGAGATGATGATAATAATGGTTTGGGGTTTAATTTTATTTCCATTGATTTTTGACACTCTACAGTGTTAGAATGAATTGCATTTTCATGTCTCAGCAACCATAAGGGTTAGAAACTTACTTTATTAAAAAGTAAAAGCTGAGGTGCTCAACATCATCATATAATGCCAGGATCTATGACTCTATATAGAACATGTACCAAATAGTGAGAGACTTTGGGTCAAATCAAGAATTTAGCTGGCCATTTGCTACAAGCTCTCAACAAGCTTAGTAGAGCTTTTATTAACATGTATTCCAAAGTATGGCATGCAAGATTCATGTCCTCTACAGACTTGCAGATGCTTTTTAAAAAAGGCAAGTTTGAACTTAATCAATGAGGAGAATGTCTCGGTGAAGATGAAAAAACTATTGTTAGTACACTAGAAACTGCTAGTACGCATGTTTCAGATACAGTGTGGCTGAAACATTAGCTAATTTCCATGGCAGCCTGCCCTTCTGAGCCAGAATGGATTCTTATTAAATTGTTGCAAAATTTATGGACACCAACATGTGTCCAACTCAGAGAATAAAGGAGAATGCATTTGGCTTAAACCAACAACTCTTAACGGTGGCTGCTGTTTTGAAGCTCTAGGAACCTTACTGTCAATTGCTCTTAACTGAACATTTGCCAGCAAATCACTTCATAGAATAAACAAACTTCAAAGTGACATTGAAAAATTAAACCTTAGGAAAAGCCAAAGGAACATAACTCATTTCCTCTCTCAGAATTAACATTTATTTGAAGGTTTTCTTTTATCCAGAGTTGCAAATGTTAAAGCTATGTAACTAATCCACTTCATTTGCAATCCAATTTCATGCACTTTAAGAACACTACAATTTAATGCAGTTTAATGCAATCTTATGTGTTTTCTTTCTCTTTAAGATTGTGTCTGGAATTAAGACCAAAAATGAAGTGACAGGGCATGCATTTGGATAAGGGGTGGGCATAATGCAGCCTGCCAGGCCATTCTATCTGGCCTGCGGGACCCCTAAAAAAAATTTAGAAAATTGATATTTAGCTGCCCTGGGCTGCATCTATCATGTGGCCCTCGATGGCTTGCCAAAACTCCGTAAGCAGCCTCTGCCCAAAATAATTGCCCGCCCCTTGTTTGGATGGTAAACACATTGCTTTGTCACTTCAAAGACAAAGAGGAGAAATTTTTTTGCTAAATTTTGCTGAACATTTTCCTAAGTTTGGTTCTGAAAATCCCAAGTTCTTTTGGATAGCCAGTTGTGACGCTTCCACCTTCATTTTGGCAAATATATTCCATTACTTTTTAAGGTACATGTTTTCCTTTGGGTAGAAGAGGAGTGAGGGGGAGAGGTAAGGTGGAGAAGGGAAGAGAGGAAGGGTGGCTGCTTCGTTTCACTTTATTTGCACAAGGCTTATTTTCGCGGTCTCTTAGAGGTTGACCCCACTGCACACAAAACCAGTGTGAGGGTGCAAGTAGAAAATAATTTATAATACTGTGTACCAGATGCATATTTAACAATTTTGAATGGCAAAGAGGGAGATATGACAGCCAGAAGAATAAAAAACCATAAATGTGATTTTTGTACATGGGTGCTACAAACTCCCCTGATGGTATAGGAGTATAGTTCAGCTGATGATGCCTTTTCACCATTTAAGAATTTCCACAGTATAGGCCAGGAAGGTCCTACTAAGATTTAACTTGATTATTTTGAAACCTTGTAGGGGATACTTTTAAATATATCAGAGAAAATTCTTACTCTGTGTCCATTTGTGGGAATTAATTGCCCTTCAGTATTTATGGAAAAGGAGCTCTTGTTTCTCTAGAAAAGGAGGAGAAGGAGTTCCGAGTGAGCAACTGCTTCTCCAATACAAAGAGAAAAGGGTGGAGGTTGGGGGTGAGGGGAGGAAATCTTCTTTTGTATCATGACTTACATGGCCTCTACCCCAGAAATGCTTACAGTGTTTATAGAGGAAGTAACCTCACTTTCATTTCCCCTTATTTGGTCTATGGCTTACCTCATGCTTGTCAGGAGCAATGAAATTCAGTTGGCCATTTGAGTCATACAATATAGAGAAAGCAAGCTCGAGCACCTCCTGGAACAAAAGTCACACAGAAACACAGGTTAAAATTCCATTAAATAGAGTCACATGTTCATATTTTAGCCTTCTTCTCTCTCTACCAACAGTGTCAAAGAAAACTGAAATGCTCTGTAGTATCCACCAGGAAGGAATGCTGCTCCCCTGGCACCCTTCATTCCTCGCCAGCATTGCAATGGTTCCAGATTTAGGCAATGGATAACAGATTGGGCAACAGCAGACATAATGCAGATGCAATGGCAGTGAGAGCAGTAGGATACATTGAAAATGACTAGTAGTGACAGTCTTGGAATCTGGATTAGGCTAGTATTTGAATTCAAATCTGAGCCCTCCCATGGCTAAAACTGAGTCCTAAGGCACCAAAATCTTAAAGCATTTTGGCTCTGTGATAAGGCTAGTTTGTATCTTGTGGCATCTGTGCCACCTCTACTGTTGGGATTACTAAATTATCCATTCTCAAGATGCCTTTGTCATTTTGGCCATTGAGCAAAGAACTAGCAAGCATTGGGTAAATTCTCCAGGAGCACAAAAATGGCACTCCCTTCTTTGAGATCACCCTCAACAGGGTAGAAGGCATGTTGCTTAAGGAGGTATGACAGTGGTGCCTTTTAGAGGGCCATTACAAGATTCTGCAACATGTTAGCTCTTGAGTTGCCTAGACATTTTGGGACTCCTCCAAAGCCCTCCCTAATTCTATCTGTGCTTACATTCCATCTTCTGTTTCCCCCACTGCCTGTGCTCCAGACTAAGTTTTTCTCTCCCTTGCCTTATTTAACTCCTTCTAATGTTGACTACATCTTCATCCATAATGTCCCTCACCAGTCAACAAAACTGGACAAATAATTAGTGACTAATAATTATTGTAAAAAATAAAGATATATGAATAATTTAATAAATAATGATACTTCTTAATGTTCTCAGTTTCAAAGGATTCTAGATATCAGACAGTACTACAAATAAAAACATTGGTTCCTCCTATTAGAAAATGTGATGGTTGTAGCTGTGTGAGCCTGAGAGATTTGTTTGCTATACTTAGTTTTGCAAATTTCAAATAAGTCTGGAGTGGGGAGAAAGATGACCGATTTTGTTTCCTCAAACAAGCGTAACGAAGTAAGTTAGGCATCCTGCTTACATTGAAAATCAATAGGCAGTTTTCCATTGAAAATTCCAATCTATGTAGATCAGTGATTCTCAAGTAGGGTACCATGGCACCCTGGGGCACCTTGAGATCCTTTCAAGGGTGCTACACGATGCCACACAATGTTAGCACCATTAGATTTACAATCATGATTCACAAGATAAACCTAGTGATTTCAAACAGAAATCCATAGTTGTGGTCCTTCTGAGTTCTTTGCAAGAGAAAAACTTCTTTACTATGTCTCTGTAAGCAAAAAAAAAGTGAAAACTAGGAGCTGGAATTTTCCAGGGGTGCCTCAGGTCTAAAAAGTTGAGAACCACTGATGTAGATATATATCAGCAGGTGCATCTACACATAAAATTAAGGAGACAATGAACTCTGGAATACACCACTGGAGTACACTACTCCTGGGCACTGCATCTACACATGCACCCAGCACAGCAGTACTTGGAGCAAGGGTGGAACAGCCTTGGGCTGGCCAGGGCTCCGGATGGTGGCCTCGGGTAGTGGAGGGACTGGCTGGGGCACAAGGGTGCCTACAGAGCTGGGTGGCTAGCTGGTGGGCAGCCCCTGCACTTTAGCTAACCCAGCAAGCCTCTGTCACCATCTACGTATGCATTTCAGCACAGTAAATGACCCCGCCATATGTCGACGACTGCCCCCATCATACTGTCATGGACAGTATGATCTTACAGCAGAGTTAATCTACCGTGCCCTAATACTGGTGCATGTGTAGACTGTGATGCTTTACTGCAGAGCTAATTAGTTTACTCTACAGTAAACTGCATGTGTAAATATACATAGTATTTACTAACAATGACCACACTGTTATCGAAGGCACTGTGGTGTGTATCCTTATATTTAGGCTAAGAAATAAATGTGGTTTACATATTCAACAGTTACTGTACATGTCCAATGAACTTTTAATAATTATAAACATCTGCTCCGAGTTAGTAAAACAAAAGTCAGTGAAAAATAAACTGGTTATGGGAGGTATTTGTGCCACTGCACTCAAGTGTATTCAAAACTACTCTACTGTGCAGACGAGCCTTGTTTTTCTTACTTCACTGTTCTCGGCCAGTGGTCCCATTACATGGATTTTCTTTATTCATTCTCCTGAAGAAGGAGGTAAGACAGAAACATCCGGCCCTAGTCACTACGCTACTAGCAGCTGAAAGAGCACTGCTTTCTACATTTACTACACTGAGGAGTAAAAATGCAATAATGGCAAGTTCGTGTTGGCTGGAGCAGACATATCAGGAGCTACTATGCTGACTTCACTATCTGGAGGTCTCTAGACTTCTGCTAGTATAAATCATAGAATCATAGAAGTAGGGTCGGAAGGGACCCTGTAGATCTTCAAGTCCAAACCCCCGCCTGGGCGGGAGAAAAGACTGGACTCAAATGAGTCCAGCCAGGTAGTCATCAAGGTTTTTCTTAAAGATCCCCAGGGTAGGAGCCAGCACCACTTCCCTAGGAAGCTGGTTCCAGCTCCTACCCACCCTAACTGTGAAGTAGTTCTTGCAGATGTCTAATCTAAACCTACTCTCTAATAAATCTACTCTCTAATAATTTGTGTCCATTGTTCCTTGCCATGCCAGGGGGCGCTAGGGGAAGCAGCGTCTCCCCTAAACCCTTCTGGTCCCCCCTAGTGAGTTCATAGACAGTCACCAGGTCCCCCCTCAGCCTTCTCTTGTGAAGGCTGAACAGGTTTAGGTCCTGCAGTCTTTCATTGTAGGGTCTGCCCTGTTGTCCCCGGATCATGCGGGTGGCCCTTCTCTGGACCCTTTCAATGTTGTCCACATCCCTCCTGAAATGGGGAACAGAACTGGACGCAGTACTCCAGCTGTGGCCTGACCAGCGTCACATGGGGGGGAGGATCACCTCCCTGGCTCTACTTGAGATGCACCTGTGGATGCACAACAAGGTCCGGTTAGCCCTGCCAACCGTGACCTCACATTGTCGGCCCATGTTCATCTTGGAGTCAATAATGACTCCAAGATCCCTTTCTGCCTCTGTGCTCTCAAGAAGGGAGTTTCCCGTTCTATAAGTGTGCTGCTGGTTTCTACTGCCTAAGTGCAGCACCCTGCACTTGTCAGTATTGAAACGCATCCTGTTTATGTCAGCCCACTCCTGTAACCTATCCAGATCTTGCTGCGATCTTTCCCCCCCTACTAGCATGCTCACCTCACCCCAAATTTTGGTATCATCAGCGAATTTAAACAGGTTTCATTTCATACCATTATCCAAATCGTTGATGAAGAAATTGAACAGAGCAGGCCCAAGGACCAAGCCCTGGGGGACTCCGCTGCCCACTTCCCCCCAGGTTGAATATGACCTGTCCACCACCACCCTCTGAGTATGACCCTTGAGCCAATCTGCAATCCATCTGACTGTGTAGACATCAATACCAGAGTCGCCTAGTTTTTTAATGAGGATGGGGTGGGAGACGGTGTCAAAGGCCTTGCTGCAGTCAAGAAAGACTACGTTTACGGCGACACCTGCATCCATTGCCTTTGTGACCTGATCGTAAAAGGCAATCAGGTTGGTCTGACATGACCTGCCCCTAATGAAACTGTGCTGGTTGCCCTTGAGCATCATCCCTGAAGCTGGCCCATCACAGATGTGCTCCTTGAGGATCTTCTCAAAGAGCTTCCCAAGGATAGAGGTAAGACTGACAGGCCTATATTTGCCCGGGTCCTCTCTCTTCCCTTTTTTGAAGATGGGGACCACGTTAGCTATCTTCCAGTCATATGGCACCTGGCCCGAGCACCATGAGCGCTCGTAAAGCCGTGCCAAGGGTCCTGCAATAACCCCAGCTAGCTCCCTCAACACCCTGGGGTGGAGAGCATTTGGACCCGCTGACTTGAACACGTCCAGCCCTTCCAGAAGCTCTCTAACCAGGATCTGGATCAAACACCTTAAATTATATTTCCTGAATGATCTGAAACTTCAGTATCACATAACAAACATTCTTGATCTCTTTAGGTGTGGTTATCCTTTCAAATTTGCTGTGCTCTAGAACAGATCAAAGCAGTTCCTGCGCTAACTCCCACGGGAAGCAGCAGCAGCTCCTCTGGTGCATTCAGATGTCAAGTTACTTATAGCTCATGCTCTTATTTTTTGTTTTAGGCCTATTTCTTAACTGTATCTTATTAAGACTAATGTCTTCCATTAGAGAACCAACTTTACCTCTACCCACACAAACCTGGCATTATCTCCTCTTAGCATGTTATAAATTACTGATATCAGAAAATGCCAAGTCATGAAACTGAGAGGATGAAAACTAAATGTGTCCTTTCAGTCCCACATCCCGCCCCGCTACCCCCACTAAGTCCTGTACCAGAAAGCTATTGAATTCTGTGAAGATCAAAAACATACCCTATCAAGTTGGAAATTAACATATTTCCATGCTCCATGGAAAATCCCGAGGGCTTGAGATTTTCATAGATTTCATAGTTTTTAGGGTCAGAAAGGACCTATTAGATCATTGAGTGTGACCCCCTGCCCTGGGCAGGAAAGAGTGCTGGGGTCAGATGACCCCAGCTAGGTGTTTGTCCAATTTTGTTTAATTCCAAAGGGAACTGAAGGAGATGAACAACCTAGGGAACCAGGAACAAGTCTCCCAGGGAGACCTGACTTCCTATCTCAGGCAAGGATCTGAAAGCCTGTAGAAGGGACCTGTCTTCCCACCATCCCACTTGGTGGGCTGCTGAGAGCCAGGAAGTCCTGGGAGCCCAAGATAATGAGAAACCATAGGAGCCCAGGCTCCCTAATAGCCTTCCATGAGGAGGACCAGGTATGTTTCCAAAAGCAATCTTGCCTGGTAAGGTGGGTTTCCCTGGACACCTGCTTAGTGTCCATCAGAACTTTTGTGCAGCAGCCCTCTTTGAACTCAAGAGTTTGCTATATCCCTTCCTCTCAGTTCACTGCCATACCCAGCTATCACTTGTGTTCTTCCAAAACATGCTTTAGATTCACTGCTATATCTCACATCCACTTGCTCTATTATTGCCCCCTTCTGTCATTTTTCTGCTGTTTGCCATTTTTGCCTCTTCTCCTTCGAGATGGATTTTTACTTTCGAATTAACTGTCTTTCCCTCTCTACCTCCTTGTGAAGGCCCAGTTCTCATTCTCTCTCAAAGTTCATCTTTCCAATCCAACTTCTCTTGTTCTCAGATCCTTCCTCTCTCAGTCCTCCCTACTTCCAGCTCTGTTTTTCATTCCCTCCCACTCTTCATTCATTCACCACTTCTAGTGGGAGAATCATAGCGCTTGCAGTAGAAACCATGAGAGTACAGGTATTCACACTGTTTCTCCAGGAACAAGAACTTTGGTTCCGGGTGGGGGGAATAATCCATGTGTGAGCTGGTAGAGATCCTTTCCTGGATTCATTTCTCCTGGGAGAATGAATGGTTGTATACTTCCCACCATTTGACTCCATGGGGAAATATTGCCTACACCTTCCCAAGACCAGGGTAACTCTGGTATGGAGAAGGAAGGGGGAGCAGCTGCTACTTGCCTCTCCCAGTCTCAGGAGGAGTTGAGTGGTGAAGAAAGGCACCCATGCCTTGTCCAGATTGGGGTCACCCCAGTTATGAAGAAGGCACAGGGGTTATCTGCTCCTACTACTCCCATAGACAGGGAGGACAAGGAAGGGGAGGAATAGCTGCCACTGCTCCCCACCCGCTCCTTACACTGGAGTCCCCTGTGTGAGGAGTGGGGGAGGGCTTTGCCACTCTTCTCAGTCCTCTCAGCTCTCAGGACCTTGTAACCAAAGGCCAGTGAAAAGAAGCAGAAATTTCTGAAGAACGGAGAAGGAAGCAGAATGCTTTCTGTTTGACAGGAGTGCACTGTGACTTAGACCTGACAAGTCAGTGACTGGAAGGTGAGCTGGGTTACCCTAGACTAAAGAAATGCCTGTGGCTAGAAGAAAATGTTTTACCTGACTATTTTTCTCATCCTTCTTTGCTTTAAAAGCTTTTAAATCAAACACAATTTATTTGCATATAATATATTAATATAAGAGACATAAAAGACCCTAACAGGAGGCCTTAAAAAAAAATCAAACCAAATTTAAAATACAAGCAAGAATGAATGACAGTGGATTCAGGTCTAGTCCTATTAAAGTATTCAAGCTTTGTATTGCATCAGATTCCAATTCAGATTTGCTCTTGTATATTTCTAAATGATCTCACTGGAAGAGTAAAAGCCATGTGCTAGCAAATGAAGAAATGATAAAGCAACCATTAAGAATATTCTGCCAATTCAGTCCCTGGTCATAACAGTGACAGTCTATCATTCAATTTCTTTTCTGCCAATGAATAAACATTAAGGTGCTTGGTACTTATATCAAAGAGAACAAAGGTATGAAAATGTCCTTTTGAAAATTCTCGCCAGTTGTGAACTTTCAGGAACCAGCATGATTTTGTGAGTCAAAACAACACAGATTTTGCAAGATGCTGATGTAATGCATCCAGATATTACAGATGCATGTTATTTTCATGAATAAATTAATTCAATATTTATCAAGCAGCCCTGTAATACTCTCTAGTGACCATTACGGAGCTGCAAATACTACATATTCTTTAATAAGAAAGCCTGCTTTATATGATAACTAACTTCCCAAATTCTGTGATTCATAGGACAGAAAATAAGGACTAGGGAAAAAAAAAATCATCAACAGAACTGGAGTAGTGACAAAAATAATAATTGCTATTGTCTGTATCAAAAATTGAATGTTTCAGCTGTGGATGTAATTATGCTACTTATCAATCCCTTAACTGCACATCCTCAGCCAGCAAGTTTTTTGCCAGTCCAAAGCAATTTTTCCCCAGAAAATGGGGCAATGCTGACAGCTAAGGACATGCAAATCCGTAGGGCTGTTATTTAGCATTAAATTGTATCTAGACATTGCTGCTTCATAGGCATGACATATTTCCATCACTGCCACCCACTGCTTCCCTTTATTTATTTATTTTTCTTCTCTCTTTTTCCCTCCCTCTCCCTTCACTCTCTTTTTTCTGGACAAATGAATACCAAGATAAATAAACATTAAAAATACTTCATCCGCATGATATAGTTGCTGCAGCCAAATGTTTCAACAATAGGCAGGAGTTGTGTGCATGGGTATGATTCCAAAAACTAACAAGAAAGATATTCCTGCCTATTTGTTCCCCTCTCCCACCTTGCCCCGCCCCCTAACCCGTCCGTCCATCCCTGCTTGAGTTAGATTTTTTCATTTTCATCCAGGAATATTCTATACTGAAAGCAAAGACAGGAAAACTGTGTCACAATTACTACTTCCCTATGAGCCAGATACATTTGATACAAGTTATACACAGAGAAAATAGATGCAAACATTTTTATAGGGTCTGTGCATCCCTATTTCTGCCACTCTGTAGTATGTGAGGCTCACCCACTAAGGAGACAGTTTCACGTGTCACATCTCCTTCCAATGGTAGCAAAAAAGCTAGAGTGGGGAATGATCTGACAGAGCACTACTGCAGTGGTTATGTTAAGCTTTCACAGCACCTATCTGCATTATGTACAGCTTTAGACAGAAGATGATTAAGTCCTGCACTTTTATATACATTAAACAAACACATTATGTTTTCAAAATTAATGAGGTATAGAAATCCTCTTTTTAATAGCATATGCTCTATAAGGTTTAGACAGTGAAGCTAGGGTTGGACCCAAACCAAAACTACAGAATCTTGCCAGTTTTGGGGAATCATAGATTCTGATTCAAATCCCCAGATCTGAATCCTCTTCCCTGGCGGTAGTTTCAGGACTAGAAGTGGAAATCTCCTGCTAACAGAGGCACACTCATGAGATTTCTGTCAACTCATGCTGCACCTAAACTTGAGTAGAGACAAGGGTCAAGTCTTCTGCATTCCAGGAGTGGGTCTTAGAGGATGGGACACATTGGGCACCCAGGGCAAAGTGGAAGCAGTGACATACAGTTTACACTCATAAACACATGGCTGCTAGCAGCACCCATTTTCTTTTTGCACTCTTTCCACATCCTCCACCAAGTCAATGCCCAGAATACAGTTGCCCCTATCACCCCACCCCTTAGTTACACCACTGCTCAGGACAGAATTCAAACAACACACGTCCCAGACCTTGTAATACCACATCTTAGGAAGAATGGGACTGAGCACACCTTGCTCAAAATCCTGCCCACCTGAGTCTGCTGATGGGCTCCAAAACCAGAAGTTCACCTGCAAGACTGCTCTGGACTTGTCCCAATGCCTTCACTTAAGCCCTGAGTCTTCACTAGGTATGAGAAAAGGTGATGGAGACAAGCCTGAAGCCATATCATGGGTGAACTTCCAGTGGACTCGGATGGTTGAGGCATGCTCAATCCCACCCTCTCTAAGACCCACTGCTGGGATGCAAAACACATGATTCTTGTCTCTACTCAAGTTTAGGTGCAGCATGAGTTGATATAAATCTCATGAATGTGCCTCTATTAGCAAGAGATTTCCACTACTAAAGATGGAAGGATTTTGTCACATCCAACTTCTCAAGCTTCCTTCAATTCAGAGGCAAATTGTCACAGGAAGGAGTTGGCCAGATTTTGGCATCAAGGGACCTCAATCCTGGGTTGGACGTTTGAATCTAAACTCAGAAAGATATCCTAAACCTAATTTGGATCTTACTCCTAGCTGGAACACTATTGAGAGATATAATGATCATTCAAATCCTTAAATTTCTACTCTTTACCCTCCTGTGTTTTCTTGAATAGCTCAGTCAGAAATTACTAGCAGCTGCACTTTACTGAAATTTTGCTGTGTGATTAGAGTGCCACAAACACTGAATCACTGGCAAGAACGGTCAACAAAACTATATCATCTAGCAAAGACAACATTCAGTCAATAGAGCTAAGCACGGACATTCAAAAAGCCTGAGCCTGAATTGATTCAATCTTTGCAGGTTAGTCTAACCTGCGCAGACTGAACCAAATTGCCCACAGGGACCCCAGCTGGGGTGTGCCTGGAGGGGAAAGGGGGAAGCAGCCCTTGCCAGGGTTGTCCCCAAGGGTGGGGCATGGCCAGACATCAACCAGGGGAGTGCCTCAGGCAAAGGGGGAGGGGGGAAAGGAGGGGGATTAAATTCCCGTGTCTCCCCTCTCTTCCATGGGCTGGCCTGGCTCTGGGCATGACCCCTGCCATGTGAGCAGCTAGCAAGGGGAAAAGCCAGGAAGACCCTGGCTGGGGTCCCCATGCCTGTGGGGAAAAGGGAGACAGGGGAGTTTAATTCTCCACCCTCTCCCTGAGCTGTTGGTCCATTCACCTGCCCCCTCCTTACCAGTGGAGAAAAGTCTGGCAGGGCCTGTTCTGCCCCCACAAGGCAGACTAGGCTGTGCCAGCTGGGTTTCCCACCCCCACCTCCTTGTCAGCCAGCCCTCACTGCTTCGACAAGAGAGCAAAGAGACAGGGCCAACCCTGCTCTGTTTAGGCACACAGCATAGCCCAAAGCTGCAAAGAATGCTGGGATGCTGGGGGCCTCTGATTTAACTTGAAGCAGGAAGGGGTCTGGGACAGAAGTTCCATAAACTGGTTTGAGCCAAATCAGTGAAATCTGATACTACAGTCAACCAGGTTTATCTTAAACCAGTTTCAGCCATTTTAAAAATGGTTTATGTGCACTGAACTTCTGTTCTATTACAGGTTTAAACCAGTTTCTGATCACTTAAATTAGTTTATTTGCAATTTCTGTCCCTAGCCTAGATATTTTTATTCTTTTGCAATCTATGCAATCCATTCAAATATGGATAACATCCAGGAGCCATACTACTGAAGACCATCTTAGTAAGTTTTAGGCTTATCTATAATTATCATAATCCACAGATGTTATGAAGTTAAATGCACGGTTGAGCCCATTTGGGAATGCTTGTCTAATCATTTAATTCAAATGACTGAATTCACATGAATTAATTCAAAAGGTGAAAACAGAGAGAAAGAAAGAGATTGTATGTGTGTATTCTGGAAAGGAGAAATAGCTGTTTTATTTCAGGAAAGGCCAAGTTCATAGTATCTGCATTCTGCAAAAAGAACAATTATAATAATTTGAAAAACAAACCTTGTTTTGTTTAAGAGCACCCTTCTCCTTCATGTGAGGACAGTCCTTTCCTGTCACAACTGCTTTTATATCTGCCACAGGCACTGCATTAAGAAGACAGAAAATGAGCACAAGTGAAAGGTGCGAATGTCCTGGTGTCAAACAAGATGCGCCAAACAAGAGGCAAAGCTAATGTGTCAAAAATGCCACCCTTTTTGCCATTTCCAGAGCCTGCTCTGAGAAAGGAAACAGTAAGCAAAGCAACTGAAATAGACATCACAGACCTTGACAAAACCCATTAAGTTTATATTTTCAAAAGAAAATGTGACCAAGGATTCTGCATCCTGTTTCCTGTTGAGCTTTTCATGAAAATACATTTAATATGTATGTATATATGTGTATGCGTCTGTCTGGGTAGCCTTTATTTACACCAGTGAATCTATACAACCAGTACTGTATATATTAATTTATACAGTAGTCTTTCATGCTGTTTTACAATTTTGTCAAAAGTGGCTACTCAATCATTCTTGGGGGTTTGGATATAGAAACAGTGTGAAGCTTAAAATAAACACGCTTAAAAACAAGATTTTTTAAAAAACAAACTCATTTTTAAAAAGTTCTTAAAAGTTTCACTTATCACAATCATCATGAAAGCAAAATTGACGAGGTCACTGGAACACAAGATAAATGTATCTTGCTTCAACTGGAAGTCAATTTTCCAGCAGTAATTATAAATCTATCTACTTTAGAATATAATATGGTCAGGGAGTGAGAGGAAGCTTCAACAATCTATAAATGAATTATCTTGTGACTGGAAAAGCATCATATGGAACAGGATAATAATATCTAAGTCTGTTTTTAGTTGATCATTTAAAATAGTTATGTAAAGTCTGCAGTAGAGAAAAACATCTTTTATGGCACTGGGCTCAGCACCATGGTACATGTTATGCATTTCATAAATCAGGACAACAACCTGTTGCATCACTCACAGCAGTGTAGTTGAAAAGGCAACATGATCAGATTGGTACAGGCTGTAGGGGTTTTTGCCCTCCTCTGTAATGAGGAGCATGGCCCTCTTCTTGGGATCTCTTGAGCCCTTTACAGAAGCAGAATGTTGCCCACCATGCTTTACTTGTGGCAGGTTAGTGTATTTGAGTCTTGTGTTGTGTCAGGGTTGACTGTGTAGTTTTGCTAAGAGGTTAGACCGTGGATTTGTATAGGATAGTTTGGATAGGAATGATCCTGCCTCAGGCAGGGCGTTGGACTAGATGAGGTCTGCAGGTCATTTCCAGTCCTACTTCTCAATGACTATGAAACTTCTGAATGTGTTTTATATGCAAGTAAACCTGTTGACATTTTGACCATCATTGCAGTATCTGAACACCTTCTGCTTAAAATCAGTAGCAAAAGCAAAGTCTATACTGGACTATAGCCAACTCCTGCTCACAAAACAGGCTCATTATGATATGTTCAAAATGTTAACACCTTATAAGTAGGCTCTATTTATCTGTTGAAAGATCCTCCCATTCCATTCAGCTAACTCCTTACATAGGAAACGAGACTGACCACAGGACCTAAGTCCAAAAGGGCACTCAAGGAATGAGTGGCCCTTCTTCAGACTGTGTCCATATCTACTTCACTTGATCAGCATTAAAGGTGAGGGGCTGGTCACAGTGTTCACGTGTGGGATTCAATGCCTCATCTTTCATTCCAAAGCTAATGTAACATTTTTCCAACTGTGATGCAAACAAATCACTTCTCTCAATGCCAAGGTAGCAATAAGAAACACTGTCCTAGATTCCAACAAAGGACTGCAGTAAGGGCCTGAAACACCCTTAAGGCTATTCTGTAAAGCACTGAGAATAAGGGAAATCTGACTACAAACTGCTACTGTTATGGGGCTCTAGTTAGGCCTGTTTCCTCACCTGGCCCAGCACCAGGGAATACTCAGAAAGGTTATGAGGAACAGCAGGGAGGGAAAAAGAGAGCTTATATTTGTTATTCCAAATGCTTGTGCTGCATTTGAATTATTTTATTCATACATTAAAAGGTTTGAATCATTAAGTTACTTCTCTCAGACTGGAGAAATTAGACACCTGAAAAATTGTTCCCTGACTTCACTAAAGAAGCATAATAAACTTGTCTGGTTTGCATATAGATGCAACTAATAAAATAATGCCAACAATGATATTTATTACTAATGAAAAGTACATGAGGAAAATGATTTCTGATCCAAGCGCTGGTGCTACAGGCACTCATCATGGCCTCATAGCCATTAATGACTACATGGCCTATATCTCACAGCAGGGTTGAAAGCATTAGTGTCCTTAATTTAGGGATGGGAAACTGAATGACAAAGAGCAGTATCAAATTTGCCTGCCCCTCCCCCCCACCCGGGGTGGATCTGGACCATGATCTGGACCCATTTCTAGTGGCAGATCAATAGCGACAGAGGCAGGAAGGGTGCCAGCTCATGGAGCTGAAAGGATTAATGCAGCTGTTGTTTATCTAGTAGCTGCTGACATGGGGACTTCAGCAGCAGGCCACACCCCTGAATTCTCAGTCCCTCCAGGAGCCATATTTTCCATACCCCTGGATTAAATGATCTGCTTGAAGATGCACAGGAAGCCTGTAAGCATGGTTACTTCGCACCAGAAAGCT
The DNA here is from genome assembly GCF_052110815.1 of Crocodylus siamensis. NCBI lineage: Eukaryota > Metazoa > Chordata > Crocodylia > Crocodylidae > Crocodylus > Crocodylus siamensis. The sequence continues at coordinate 122,694,781 of NC_143399.1, read as the reverse complement.
ACTTAATGCCACCTCTTCCTCAAATTACTTTATTAGATGGCAGCTCCTTCTCTACAGTTGGTTCTGTCGATGGTGTCTCCTTGTTGCTCAGTTTCTTAAAAATAAACAAATCAACTCTAAAAATTGAATGAAGTCAGTATGAAGTTAACTGTCCTTTTCAAAGAACATTCTCAAAAATAGGAATGTAAAAAATAAGGGACATATTCACTTTCCCAGAAAGATCAACAGTTCCTTAACAGAAGCAGAGGTCTCAGTTCAGGAAACTATTGACAAACGTGCCAAAATTCTCATTGCACCAAATTAAAAACCAGAATTAAAATTTATAACTAGGCAGTGGCCTGAGCCAAAAAAAAATCAGGAACTAATCATTACCCATTTTGGGGAAACCGGATCCAGGCTGAAAAACTATAGGCATTTATAGACATGCTTTGGGAGGTGGTGGTGGGGAAAAACACATGCTTTAATTAGTTAAATTTTAATTTAAAATGCCTGGATTGTCATGTGCATCAGCATCCTCATGTGAAAAAATGGATGTGGGGCCCTTTGGACTAAAGATCATTGAACAAGCCTAATTTAAAGTGACCCAACACATTTTTCAGCACAGGTACACTGATACACATGACACCAGAGTCTGCTGGAGCACGGTAATTACTATGTTCCAACAGACTCGATTGAACTTATAGTGTGTTGGAACAGCCTCAGGAGCCCTATGGCTCAGAATTGTGCTCACTTATAACCAAATGAGCTTGCAATTCGACAAGTGTCCAGCAACACTGATATCACCAAAATTTGACTAGACCGAGGTCATTTATCACTGTGCACTGTGGAGATGGTGTGGGCATAATGGAAACAGAAAAGAAGGCAAGCTTTAAATCACATTTCTCACTCTGATTCAGGGGTTAGGTGGGCACATCAAAGAACAGTCTCAGGAGTATTAGGTCAGCTTGCATTCACAATGCCAAGATCTGGCTATTCAACTTGGATTTTACAAACAGGAGGATTCAGATCAACAGGACCTGTTTAGAGTCAGGTCTGGAAATGTTCCCTCCTCCTGGAAAGGGGAGCATTAAAAAAAAAAAACAGGCAATTTGTAAGATCCACCATTGCCGCATTTTGACAGATTCTTTACTGACTACGTGGAACTACGTACCTGCTGAGAATGCTCAAATGCTTATGCTAAGATATGTGTTAACCAGCAGAGGCATAGTAAACCGAGTCTATCAATAGAGGTATTTCTCTTGCATCATCTTAAAAGTAAATGACAGAAATAACTTCAAAGTTCACAAAGATAAGGCAGTATGTTTAAATGACTTACATTTATCCTGCAAAGAATCATGCGGGACTTCGCCTTGGGGACTTTCTTCCAAATCTCCATAGTGCAAGACTTTGTGATTTGGTGATAGTCGACAATACCAGAATTTGTCTGTTAATAAAACACATTACACATAAGGTTACCATTTGTCCCTGTTATGATTATTGATACTATAAGAGATAAATCTATTCAAATGCATAGTGGCCAAGAACAAAAACTGTAAAATGGTTAAAAAGAGAAAGTGCGTGTGCTGTGCTGGAAACAAGGAAAAGGCTCTCAATTGTTCATATGATGAAAATGAGTCTTTGGAGTCTAAAACCATTTCCTATTTTCATTCATCCATTAGGAGGAACACAAATATTAAACAAGAATGCCCTTCAAGACAAGGCTGGGTAGGCATCTGTCTGTCATTCTAGGTTTAGGAATAGCAAACCGGAAACTGTACAAGAAAGTTGGACTAAAAGATCCCCGAGGTCCTTTTGACCTATGATTCTAAGCCTTGAGTTACATAATAAACTCTTCCAGGCAAAGCCCTGGGCTAAGGTTTTCAACGGTAAGTATTGATGGCTAACCCAAGACAACTTTATGGGCCTGATTCTCTGAAAGTTCTGAACATCTAACTGAGCACGCCTGTTTAAGATGTCTCAGTTGGGACACTCAAAGTGAGACACCTGAAAAAAAATAGGCATGTTTGACAACTGTGGTCCTAGCCTTTTTATATGCCTTATGAAGCACTGTGTACCTTTTACAGGGGTAACAGTATATAAACAGTAATAAATATCCTATGAATTTAATAACTACATCCTGTACTGCCTTAGCCTACAGATCACTGATTCTCAACCAGGGTTCCAACACACCCTGCCAGGAGATCCTTTTAAGGGGGCTGCTCTAGCACTGTTAGGTGTGCGAACACCTACACATAATCCACAAGACAAATCCAAAGATTTCAAATAGGAATCCATCGTTTCAAAGACATTCTGACTAGCTGTGGTTTTTCTGAGCTCTTAGCAACAAAAGATTTGCTCTAGTTTCCTGTAGTCAAAACACAAGTTAAAGCTAAGAGCTGGTGTTTTCTGAGTCCAAAATAGTTGAGAACCATAATAGATCCATATTATGCATGTCCTCAAATGTATGTGTCATGGGGCACGGCCCAGGAGCGGCCGTGATCTCCCCGTGCCTCCAACCTCCCCTTTAGCATGCCCCAAGCCTCGCAGATGTGCTGGACGTTCTCGTGTCTGTATGCTCGCCCCTTCCTGGGGTCTCTCAATATGCGCACCCCCTCTCCCTGGGGTCCCTCAGTATGCGTGCCCAATATACTCGCCCCTCCCAGGCTTTTGTTTACCCTCTCGCCCTTTTCCGGGCTTCTCTCCTGTAAATGCCCTCTCCGGGGTCTTTCCAATACAAGCACCCCTCTCCTGCGGCCTCTCCAGTATACGCGCCCTTCACGCCCTTACTGTATATGCGCCCTCTCTGGGCCTGTCAAAATGTATGTGCAGCCCTGTCCAGGCTCTTACTCTCACGCTCGGCCCTGTCTGGGCTCCTGCCCGCGCGCTCAGCCCTCTCTGGCTTCTAGTCGCGCGCTCGGCCCTCTCTGGCTTCTATTCTGTACATGCCTTGTCTCCATTGGGTCCCTATCTGCACGTCTGCCCCTCTCCAGGCTTGTTCTTGCGTGCCTACCCCTCTCCGGGACTTTAATTGCGTGCTCGCCTTTCTCTGGGACTTTGTGCTGGTAGGGTGCCAATCACTCACCCTGGAGCCTCCTATTCTAATCTGCCCTCCATGGGGCTTCTTATTCCTGTGTGCCTGCCCTCTCTGGGGCCTACGCGGCGCTTCTCGCGCTCCTTGGCCTCTCTGGGGCCTACGCGGCGCTTCTCGCGCTCCTTGGCCTCTCTGGGGCCTACGCGGCGCTTCTCGCGCTCCTTGGCCTCTCTGGGGCCTACGCGGCGCTTCTCGCGCTCCTTGGCCTCTCTGGGGCCTACGCGGCGCTTCTCGCGCTCCTTGGCCTCTCTGGGGCCTACGCGGCGCTTCTCGCGCTCCTTGGCCTCTCTGGGGCCTACGCGGCGCTTCTCGCGCTCCTTGGCCTCTCTGGGGCCTACGCGGCGCTTCTCGCGCTCCTTGGCCTCTCTGGGGCCTGTCTCGTGCTTCTTGTGCTCGGGCTCAGGTGGCCTATAGCCATGCCTGGCTCCCTGACCCTCCTTCTGGGTCGCACGCCCCACTGGGCTAAATACCACCCCCCCCACGGGGCCGGGGTCATGACACCCCACAACATCGCGCCTCTCTCCAGCACTCACCCGCAGTGCCAGCTCCGGCACCAATCGCTGTGCCCTCCCATGGCACCCAGGAACCCCCCCACTCCACTGGGGAGCTCCTAATTCGGCCTCTTCCGTCCCCTACAGCCTCTCCCGGTCCTCCAGTCTTATACAAACAGCCCAACAGCAACTCAAAGCTATCAGCCAACTGGCTCTAACTCAAAATAAACCTACCGGCCAGAACATTCCGCGCTACCCTGGCTCTCCTTCAAGCCTTCGTAACAGAGGCCTCTCCATCTTGTCTCAACATCTAGGTGCTCAAATGTTCAGGCAGCTCTGCCTTGCTCTGCTCTGTAGCAGGGCTCCTGCCTCTTAGGCTGCCAGAAGGGAACTGGATCTGGCTTCAGGCTCTTCTGTTTATATGGGCCAGGCCCCGCCCCCTGGCTGTCAGCTGACCTGATCTGTTGCCTAAGCCACCTTCAGGTGTGCTGTCCTGCTGATTGGCAGCCCAGCCCGATTCCCAATGCCAGTAGCAGGTACCCTAGTGCCCTGCTACAGTATGCATATTGCATTCCTATTTAGCTCTTACTAGGAACCCAAGTGTATTAGTTCTCTTTCCACCTTTCAGTTCTCTATTTATTATTCCCCTTAACAATATTTGTCAAGAACTGCTACCACTAACAACATTTGCTTTGACGAGTTAGGCTACAACACTAGCTAGCATGCAAGGTCACTGCTTGCCAATTTCATTTCTGAAATGATAAACACTGTGCTACTCTTCTTGCCAAAGCATGTCTGCTAAATAGATAGGCCACATAATGTTAAGTTGTCAGAAACACAATTTTGCTACAGCTGTACTATAACTCTCCTAACACTCTAAGCAGGGCTGGATGAAATGGCAGTTAAAATACCAATGGGCTGCTTAGTGGCTTGCCTACATTAGTGCTTCTATTGTTTCTATCACTGGTGGGAAATTTGAGAGGGTAAGACTAGCATTGGCACAGCCCTGCTGTACCACACTAGCATGCTGGCTTCACAAGTTTAATATTTCCAAGCATCCTCTAAAGCCCTAATGACAGCATTTATATGCCTCTAAAGTAGCACCCTGACAACCTGCTGCCTGATTTCAGACTAGCATGGCTAGCCACCTCTTGACAGAATATAAAAATTTCTTGATAGACAGATGTGATTTGACATAATGGTATCTTTAAACTGTCAATGTACTTTCCATTTTTAGCTATATTCTTTCTAAAGAATGTGGCTCAGAAATGTACAGAGAGACTTGAAAAATAACTAGAAATACCTTGGAATTTTATGTAATACTTTCTACTGAAGGATCTCAAAGCTCCTCAGGAGCAACAAAGGGGAATTCTGATTTGATATGCAAACGCAAATTGGGAGGAATCCCAACATGAAAGAATTTATTCTGGGATGCCTGAGACTAGAATCTTGTGCTACCTGTATACATTTCAGGGCACCCCCTGAAATTAGTAGAAAACAGGTTTAAAACTAACATGAGAAAGTACTTTTTTACACAATATTTAGTTTAACTTGTGGATTTCATTGCCAGAGGAGGTAGTAGAGGCAGATGGCATAGCTGGGTTAAAAAAGGGACTACTTTATGGATGACAGATCTATTAATTGGTGTTGAACAGAATGGTTGGAGATATTTCCCCTGGCTTCTCTAAATAAATAATGGAAGATGCAAGGGAGGGTAATGGATAGAGTAATGAATCGATAGGGTAATGGATAGAGGACAGATCACTCTACATCTATCCAGTTTAATGCTCTCCACTTCTGCCACTAGGCTAGATGGACCACTGATCTGACACAGTATAGCACTTAAGTTCCTATGCTCGTATGTGACACTGAAATACAGCCATCCCTGGAATATAGGCCAGCACAGTGTTGCACATCACTACAGACACGGGAATTTTAGAAAACCAGGAGTCTCTATACTTACAAGAATGTCAGAAGGACTTAATAACAGAGAAGACTTCACCCTCAGTTTGTACGGACTCATATGAAAGATCCCACATAATTAACTCCTTGGCACTCCAATGCTTAAAAATGTATGCTAAAAATGTCCCTTTCCAATAGTGGTATAACTCTGAGTTCCTATTAAATGCAGTAGCACGATATTATCTTTAGTAGGATATTTAGGAGACAGCTTATTAATTTTGGACAGTACGAAGGAACATAACTTGCAATGTCTTATCATTAAAGAAAACCCATTCTTCCTAATAAAACTTAGCTTGGCTTTACTGTCATCTCAAGACCTTGGGGCAATGAGTAAGTGGATGGTGTCGTGGAAGACAATTACTATGAAACACTGAGGAAAATCAGACTGTATGCTGAAGTTAGCAAAAAACTAAAATGGATCAGATTTGTAATGTACTTCAAGACTAGGGTGTTTTGATAACCTTTTAGCTATGAACCCTTTCAAAAACAGAGGAAAAGAGTGCAAGTCCTCACTCCTTTACAGCTCAGAAGGCTTGTAGAGCCTTTTAAAACAATTCCCAATATCACAAGGATAATTAAAGAACTAATAACCATAGGCTGCAGTTCATAGCATGCCCAGTATAACTCTTCAGCAGTCTCACTAATAGCTGCCATCATAACAAAATTTTGCTGTCAGGGGGAATTCTTTTAATTGAAACCTGCAAATGAAACTAATGAGGTCTTGTCAGCTGTAACTGTTGAATGTCCAAGCTGAGACGAGGGCAATCAGTACATTAGTAATGAAAAAAAACACACACAGTTTTCTTTTTGGATCCTGCCACACACCATCACATCCACAGCTATTTGGGTTTCAGCTTGAGACTCCGCTAATGCATGTATCATATATAGAGGTAATAACTCACATGTCTGCTGTTTTACAGGAGCTGCTGTGAAGCAGAGCTGGTGAGTGCTGCTATTTTTACTGCACAGGTTTTCCAAATGTTTTGATTCACACATATTTTTATGCAAGAAGTGATAAACTAACAGCATAGCTAAAGCCATAACCAGGCCAAGTAGAGCCAAACATAAAAAGGAGGAAATGATGTCTATGGGCACAAGAAAGTTTATGATGTCAACAATGCAATTTCTGCTTCCAACCATAAATCCCTACAAACAATCAGAAAGAAAGTGCAAGTACAAAGTCTTATTCTTTTATATCAGTGTTAAGAAGAGGTGGTTTTAAACTAGGAAATTCTAGCTCAGAAGGCACCTTGAGCCTGTTAAATTGATTCCATAGCATATACTGGAATTTAAAAATCTGGAGAGGAATTTCAGAAATGAAAACCCAATTCACGGACTTGTAGGTGTGTGCATGTAACTGGAAAAATCCATTTTCTGGGTGAATGGTCACCTCGATAAATGGTGGCTTGTGTGTGCCCAGGAAAACTGTTAACTGCTAACCAGCTTGATTTCTTCTGGAAGAAATGCTCCATAGTTCAGGACCCGCCCCTGAGATGCTGGATGTCTCTGTGTAATAGAGTACTCTTTGTATTTGACATCATACATATCTTGATCTTATCTCTTTTATGCAATGAGTGGTTTCTAGGAGGATATCTTGTTAAAATTAGAAACAACTGAGTGGCAAAGCAGGCTCATGATTTAACTGAAGTCTCAGTCACTAGGTTTTTAAAACCTAGGCAGTTCTTAAGTCTGTTTTACTTACTAAGACTCAAGAACTGGTGTTATGGATTCTAGCTTGATTATTAACATTACAGCTCCATAGATAATACTACAGTTCCCATCTTTCTGAGGATCACAGAGAGTTTTAATGCTTCAGTGAAGGTAGTTTGCCAATGAAGTAGGATAAATATTATTTTATCCTTGTTTACAGTTGGCAAACTGAAAGACAGCAAGAGCAACATCATTTGTCCAAAGTAATTTAAGAAACAGATCACCGGACGCCCAGTTCTCTTCTGCACGGTTTCTTTCTAGATCTGTAAATTGGAAAAAGTAAATCAATTAATTTTCCACTTGCACTTTTTGTTTCATTATTCCAACCATATTCTGGACCTGAGTCACTTCTGTGGGTACCAGTGGGTAAAATCTGTAGCTCCATTTGCTAAATCAACTCATTGTGGAAGAGCGAGCACTTATCCACTGGGCAGTCTGCCAGGGTGGGGCAAGAGTAGCCTCACTGAGTTTATACTCTGCCAGTGCATTTCCCACAGGCCCTGTTCAGCACCAATAGAACCTCTTGCTTGTTTGGCCCCACCTATATTAGATTTGCACTGACTTGTTCTGGACCTCCAACCATCTCTCTGATTCAGTTCTGGGCAAATTTGCTGTCACTGAGTGACAGTAATTTGCCACTAGTAGAAAATGGACCTGCTAGCTCTACATTTCCCTGAAATCCCATAAATTAAATACCCACCCCACTTCCAAGTACAGGGTGGCTGGTTTTATTAAACCAAATTACTAGAGAAAAAGACTAACATTACATTCTCTAATTTTCAACTTCAAAAGATGCTATGCAAATTGTTTACATCTTCAAACAAGAGCTGCAAGAGCCTGTTAAATAAATAGCATCTTGTCACATTGTTAAAGCTTAGTGAGAGGAAAATAAAAAGTTGGCTGTAATTCAACTAAAAGAGCAGCTCAAACTGTGATCCACTGGTGTTCACAGAGATTTTGTTGATGGTCCATATACTGATGGCCATTCACATAAGCCTGCAACTGAAAACAGCTGGTATATGTTAAACCACAAGTTGGCATGCATGCCATACCCATACCTTGGGGTGGATGATGGGGAAGGATCACAACAAGTATTGGACCCCTTGTAGCATTATTTTTCCATCGAAGCAATTGTTAGGACTAGGAGGGGAACTGGTCCCTAACCCCTCCCCATTGCAAATGGAAGAGCCTAACCATACTCAACTGTTATGTAGAATTAGCTTAACCAATTCCACTTTCACAAGCTATACCAGGGGTCAGTAATTATTTTGGGCAGAGGGCCACTTCACTGAGTTTTGGCCCATGTTCCTGCCCAGCTGTTGCTGTGCTCTGCATGCCTGGTTGCTGCCCCTTCCTCCCACTTGCCACAGTCATTTCCCCACCCACTAGCTGGTACCACATGGCTCCCAGCTGCAGGGCTGGGACCTCAGGAAGACTGGGGCGTCCCTGTCCCCCCCACCTCCTTGTTCTTATCTGTATTTCCCTTGGTGCAGGGAGGCAGGAACAGTCCCAGGCCAGAAACCTCCAGCAGCCCCTGCTAGGCAGAGGCTTCCAGCTGGGATTGAGGGGGCAGGGACAGGCAGGCTGGTCTTGCTGCTGTCTGCAATGGGCTCCCCCTAGGTCCTACTGCCCCTGTCTCCTGTCATCTTTGATAGGCAGCCAGAAGCAGATAAATATTACTTTTCTAATTTTTCTTAGGGGCCCCATGGGCCAGACAGAATGGCCTGGCAGGCTGGATCCAGCCCACGGGCTGTATTTTGCCTGCTGCTGAGCTACACACATCACTACTTTTGTCTGTGTCTTAAAAAAAATGATCATGGAGCAGACCCATGTAGAAAAGGAAACTCTGCAGAAACTAGATAGAAAAAGAATATTTTCTCAGTTGGCGGGCTAATTCACCTCTTGCCTGGGTTAGATGGTACATTTAGAACATAATGAAAAGTTTAAGAAATATGTGTGTTTTATATTCCTTTTTTCAAGTCACCTTGAAAACGCATGCTAAAATTGTGGTGTTAATTTGAAGGGTATGTAAACAAGTTTCTTTCCTCTTGCAAAAATTACTACCCAAGAGACCTTGTCTATGGTTTTAGCACGTAGTTTCTCATTTTAATCACACATCATTTCTCTTTAATCTTTATAAGGATAAAACAGCATTTCTTTCAAAAGGGTGCACCCAGCAACATAAACCACAGATGTTTTGTACGACACTAGTGATATATCTATTATGCTCAATAAAACTGTCTGACAGAGGCAGGTTTAGCTACTACAGTAAAAATTCCATTAACTGGCACCTTACAAGCCGGCACGCTTTATTAACGGCATGCCAGCTTGTAAGGTAAAGTGAAACTGGAAGTGCCCACCGTGGCACTTCTGGTTTCTCCGAGCCCCCATGGCCCAGGGCAAAGCAGCCTGCGCTGCCGAGTCCCCATGGCATGGGGGCATAACAGGCTATGCAGGGCCCGCCTCGCTGTCCTGCAGGGCCTGCAGGAGGGATGGCGACACCCTGGATGCGGTGGGAGAAGCAGTGGCTCGAACAGGCAAGGATGCCTGTTCAGGCCGCTCAATTAACCAGCATATTTTGTTATCGGACATCCTCCATTTCTGGGGAATGCTAGATAACAGAGCTTTTAGTGTACTTTGCTCCACTGGAAATAACAGTTTTGATTAGTAAAACGCTTCATGGATTTTTGCTCTAACCCTTTCCTTTAGAACTGAGCAGGCTACCTGTCAATTGACAGTCACTGGTTTAACAAAACTATGACCACAATGTATTTTTCTGTTCTAATAAGATAAGGATACAAGTGAAGAGATGCCCTTGTAGGAGACAGCAGGAAAAAGGCCTTGTGCTCTCTGGAAGTTTTTGAACAGGTGATTTATTTTACTTTAAATAAACAAAGCACACAAAAGATACTGCTAGGGTAACCATCAAAAAATTATTGCTGTAGTACAATCATGCTGATATGATAATTCCATCTTCAAGCTGGTAAGAAGCAGTAACTTGCTACAGTTGACCCAAACTCAGCTTCAAGATCATCTCAGAGAGACGTGCCTTGGCTTGGAGGCTTTGCAACCAAATATGATAAAGATTCAGTGCTCCAGGTTTGAAAAGCCTGGAAAGACCTTTACTCATTTTTTCTTAAAGCAATCGTTTACCCCTACTCTGACTAACCATGCGTCCTACCACATATTCAGGAAATGTTCATAATGGAATTTTGTTCTAGAGCAGTGCTTCCCAAACTTTGACAGGTTGCACACCACCAATTTAGAACAATACAACTGTAAGTACCACGAGCAAATATTTCAATTTAACATTAAGTACCACCAGCAAATTATTGTCATACAGGCTAGGGACAGACATTCAAAAAGCCTGAGCCTGAATTGATTCAGTCTTTGTAGGTTAGTCTAACCTGGCTAGGCTGAACCAGTTTCCAACCATACAGACAATCCCTCTGGACTGAGGAAATTCAGGCACATGCCTGCAGTGGCTCAGGCTGGAAACCAGAACGTGCTAGAGCAGCCATCCCTGCCCTTGCAGAGCTGAGCTGAGGGGGGCGTGGCCAGGCTCCAGCAGGGCTCTGATTAGGGAGGTGTGTAAATCCCCAGCCTGCCTGCTGTCCCAGGCTTTTCCCCACTCACTACTCAAGGTGCAGGAGTGTTGCCAGCTATTACTGAGGCAAGGGTGTGTGTCCAGCACATGCATCTGTTGATGATACAGAGCTTGTCACTCTCCCTCCCTGATTCTGTACGCTACCTGAAACAAACTGACAGGCAAGCAAGCCAGGGTTGGGAGGGGCTGATAACTGTGTTTCTCACCCTTATCTCAGTGTTTCTCATTCCATTAAGACTGTTGATTCTACCTGTTGATTCAGCACAGACCCAGCATGTGGTCTGCTAGCTAATATACAGACACCTCCTCAGCAAGGAAGAGGGCAGTGGGGAATTCCTGCTTAGCAGAGAGAGGTGAGGGGGAGGGGGAGAGAAAACAGCTCTTAAACAGCATTTCCAAAGGACACTAAGCTACCTGTTAATAAGCTCCAAAAAGCCTGTCTCCCTCTGTCATCTCCCACAGCATGGACTGTAGCCTGCATGTAGTTGGCTAACTAATGCTGAGCTGTCTGTAAGGGATGGGGGAATGCCTGCTTATCACAGAGTGGGGAGGGAAGGTGGGGAGGGAGAGCAGAAGCCGGACACATGCCTGCAGAGACTGCTGATCTCCAGTAAGGCAGCAGAGGGGAGGGCTCAGCTCTGCTGTAGAACACAGAGCCCCACCCAGCCAGAGAGCATGCTGGGATGCTGGGGGACTCTGATGAATCTTAAACCAGCCAGAGGTCTAGGACAGACATTGCATAAACTGGTTTGAGCCAAATCAGTTAAATCTGATACTACATTCAACCAGGCTTATCTCAAACCAGTTTCAGCCATTTTCAAAGTGGTTTATGTGCACTGAACATCTGCTCTGTTACAGGTTTAAACCAGTTTCTGATCACTTAAACTGGTTTATGTGTAATATCTGTCCCTAGCCATAAAGTAATTATAATAAATCAGTTAATGTATACCACTGACAGACTGTCTGCGTACCACCAGCGGTACACATACAACAGATTGGGAACTGATGTGCTAGAGTCTTTGTCACCAGGTAATACCAGTTAGTTATTTTTTAAATAGTTGATCTGATTATTTCAATTTTGCCTGTGCAGACTGTGTGAAGATTCCCACAGATTTGGAACATTTGCCCTAGGGCAGAGGTTCCCAATCTGTGGTACATGTACTACCAGTGGTACGCAGGCAACCTGCTGATGATATTTAAGACTGAACTGAAAAATTTGCAGGGGATACTTAAGGTTCTATTATTTTAAATTGATGGTGTACAGTCTGTCAGAGTTTGGGAGCCGTTGCCCTAGGGTTTCCTCGGAAAAATATAATGAAAAAAGAGGTAAATCAAGATGCATGCCTTATTATCCAAAGCAGTCACATAACCTTACTGTGGTAATCCTGGTCCTATCCTCTTGTTATAGTTTCTCTATTACTGTTCCAGGTCTATTACTGTTAATCATCATGTTAATTGTTAACTTACAATAGGGCTGTTTAGCTGGCATCCCTCAGGCTGCATGTAGGCTGAAAGGAGTTAACATATGGCCCCTAGGCTCCTGCACAGCTGCTACTGCCCCCAGGCTCACACTTGGCTGCTGCTGCTCTGACTGCTCTGTCTGAAGCAGCATCTGGGGTCTTGGGCTCTCTGTCCCACCCCTAACTCTTGCTGCCTGACCCAGCCCATGGCAAGGGGCAGCCTGCCTGACTCAGCCTATGGTGCAGCTGCAGTGCCAGAAGTATTGGCAGCCTAGAGCAGTTGTGTGATGCGATGCCATGAGGGAGTCTCCAGGAAGTTGCAGGTGAGGCAGGGAGTGGGGGGCTGCCCTACACATGCAGTGCAGTGGAGTGGTGGAATATTCACCTGCCCATGCAAAGTACAGCCTTGGGGGCCCACAGTCCCTGCTGATATAGTCCTCCATTGGGTGTGTGGCCCCCAGCCTCTTAGAAGTTGGACAGCCCTGATTTATAGCTTTCTGGGCCACTTTCTGATGATGGGCCAGATCTTTAAACCTCTTAAAGGGAAGGCACTAACACGAATTTACTTCAGCTAAGGATCCCGATTGCTTGAACTGACAGTACTTTAAAAAAAAGTACCTTCCCTTGGAAATTTACCCTAACAAGAATGTTTTATCTAAGACTTGTTTCCTTCCAGAGTATTAATGGATCAACTAAAATGAAGTCCAGATTTAAACTACTGTAGGAATTAAGTTTGGCTTAGTAAAACTGAGCCCTGATTATAGGTTTTGCTTTGATTTGGCAGTCCTTTTAGCTACTCTCCCACTGTGCAGAACATACTGCTGCAGAGAACATATGTCATAGACATTAGGGCTGGAAAGGACCTTGGAAGATCATCGAGTCCAGCCCCTTGCCCAAAGGGCAGGAAGTCAGCTGGGGTCATAGGATCCCAGCAAGATAAGCATCCAGTTTGGTCTTGAAGGTGTTCAATGTAGGTGCTTGAACCACCTCCGACGGCAGACTGTTCCAGACCCTGGGGGCTCAGACAGTAAAGAAATTCTTCCTTATGTCCAGCCTGAAATGGTCTTGCAGGAGTTTATAATCATTTGACCTCGTCATCCCTTGGGGTGCTCTGGTGAAAAACGTTCCCACAGATCCTGGTGGCTAGACATCTAAGGGTGACCAGAATCTGGAACAGACTTCCCAAGCAGGTGGTGCAGTCACCAACCTTGGAAGTGTACAAGAGGAGACTGGATAGACATTTTGCTACGATCATTTGATCTCAGCAGTATTCCTGCCCAGAGTAGGAGAGGTTGGACTCTATGATCTTTCAGGGAACCTTCCAGCCCTTAATTTCTATGATTTCTATAACCCCTGTGACATCTCTACAAAAAATCATACTGGACTACAATGCCATTTTGGCAAACTGCAGTGGCCAGCTTTATTACAGAACAGGGGTGGTCAACCTGAAGCACATGTGCCAAAGTAGCATGCGCAGTCTCTGTGTGTGACATTCAGATCAGGGAGGGATAAGGCAGGACACAGTTGTAGATAAAACAGGAAGCAAAGGAGCAGACTGGGTAAGGGAAGGGGATCGGAGAGGCACACAGGGAGGTTACAGGACTAATTTGTGGCAGGTCTGGCAAAAAGGTTGCCTTCCACTATAACAGAACAATTTAAAAACCTGGAATTGTCAAGAATATCTTCAAACTGTAGTTAAGAAAAGTGCATTGTATATCAGCTAGGCAGAGAGCATTGTAGGAATCATTCTCATGCAGACAAATCTGCTTTTCTCATCAATACCCAATTCTCAAATATTTATCTCTGAGAGTCCTTACCCTAATTGTAATTCATATTGCAGTTACGGAAAAAAATAAAAGGATAGACATTAAAATCTCATCAAAACAGATCCAGGTTTGCTGCATTTTGTTCCTGGATTGGAAAGGTTCTACTCTTAGGAGGAAAAGGATTAGAAAGAAAATGGTTTGGTGAAGTAAGCTGTACAATCCAAAAATGAGCAATGATCCATATAATTGTGAAGAAAGTTCCTCTATGTCCATTTAGTATTCACCCCCAGGCACACAAGTTATGGATTTAAGGACTTTTTAAAATCTGCTAGCTTATGAAATATTTAAACATGATAATATGAATGATAATAAAAGAAGAAGATTAAGGATGTGTAGTGACTGGATAGATGTGGTGAACTGTGCTCACCACAATTAAGAAGTGATGAGTCTGTGATGAGGTATATAAATAATTAGTAGCATAGTTTAAAAGCAATTCTTTTTAAAATGTGCCCAAATGTCTGTGGCATTAACGTTCTGAATATCATGAGAGTCGCATGCTATCCATGGGCAATTTTAGTGACCAGAGATTTTGACCCCGTCATCAGCAAGAAGCTTGAAGACCAAGGAAGCAATCAAGGTATTTAGTTCTTGATGGAAAGCAGCTACTTGAGATCTTCTTTAAACAAAAGATAATATGATTAGACTTATTCCACAAGGTCCTCAGGAGGAACATTCCAAAAAACCCACTGGCATAAAGAGTACCCAAGGAAGAATTTAATTACTAGAAATTTTTTAAAAGCCCCCTTAAATAAAGCTCTTCATCATTCACTTTATATGTGGGGAAACTTCAACCTGACAATAGCAGAAGAGCTATTAGCTAAAGGTGAAGTAAGAAACAACAAAATGCCAGACTCTTCAGCCTTGAGCTTTACCTTGTCGCCGCCGACTATTTAGTTTCCTAAAGCAGGTGCCCTCAACAAGTCGATTAAGACGTTGCTGCTTGATCAGCTCCAAGATTTCAGGCTGAATCTTCTCTTTTAGCTCCCTGGGAAGCGGGGGAAGGGAAGGGGAAGAAAAACCACACGCTTATTAGATTTATTCATGTACCGCTTTCTTTTCACTCAGAGATATTCACGAGACATTTCAGTTCCATCCATCTCATTTCTGGGAAGGTCCAAAGAGAGAAGGAGTCATGCAGTCTTACTCTAGAAATGAGCCGTTTTAGGGAGCAAAATCTGACTCACAAATAGAGCACTGAATGGTAGTCAGGATTCCTATGTTCTGTCCCCTTTTGCTACTAAATTGGTAAATGGCTTAAGATAACCTATTTGTGTCTTAGTTCATCCATGAAATATCACTTATTACTGTACCTCCAAAAGGCACCGTGAGGCAAGTAAGAGCTACTTCTTAATGAGAGTATTATGAAGCCTAGTTGGTTGATTGATATCCAGGAATGCAATGTTTTCTGCAGATGCACCATATCATCATTAGTTAGTAGAAGTGAAAACAGATAGTGCCAAACATACTCAGAACCAGCACTTCTAATGTTAGCTCAGATGAAGTAACAGCTGATGTCATTTGATTACTTTTATTTCTGTATCACTCTACAATTTACTACTGCATGGTTTTTGTGGAAAAATTCCTAAAGCTCTGAAACTTGCCAGGCATCCAAACTGTCCAGTGCACAGGCACACACAAACCCATAGTATATTAAGAAATTATATTACTGTATACACTGTCAAATTAATGCATTTCCTTCATCCTGGTCTTGACAAATGGGCTCAGTGTTTCAAGCACTAGGCAGAAAATACATGCATCTAGCATTGAAAGTTGGTTTTATATGCTACCGTGAGGATTCACAGGTGTCTGAATTCATCAGTTATACCCTCACTTAGACTCAGTAAGAATATGTAAAGGACAGGTTTAAACATCAACATGGCAGCAAATCTAGTAAGATTAACATGCAACTGAAAGTGTAGAGGGTCTATAAAATATGACGCGTGTCAGGTCCATAATTTTAGATTGCTGTGTCAATACGTAATACCAAAATCATTCTGCCTAGAAGTATTTCCTAGTGGTCAACACTTGTAGACATAGAAGCAGTGCTATTTCCGAGATAAAGCAAAATTCTGCTGGAAAACACCGGATGTTCATTTAGTGGCTCAACCACCACGTTCTTCATTTATAAAAACCTACATGGAAATATTTGCAAGGTTTCTGAATAAAGATTGTAGCCTTAATTAGACATGTCAAGGGCATTTGGACATATGCATGCCCTGCAGTGCTGGACACTATTAAAAGCACCTGGTGCTGTGGCGTGTGCATTTGTATAAATGGCAAAATACACATTAGTGCTGAGAAAGTGGTGGTGGCACACTTTTGAACTAAAACACATCAAAGGTGTTTTAGTACAAAAGTGCATTGCCACCATTTTCTGCATGCTGATGTGCATTTCACTGTTTATACAAATGCACGCAATGCAGCGCCAAGAGCATCAGCTTGCATGGTTCACAGACTCAATTAATTTGCAGATTCAATTTCTGGCATGTTGGAGCAGATAAAGTTATGTGTTTAAATGCCTATCATAACTAAGGGCTGTGGTGGCTGCCAGCCAATTTTCCATGCAGATCACAGGGCCAGCAGCCATTTTCATTGGCCAAGCACTGTGGGGTCCCCCTATACCTCTGATTGGTAGAGGGGCCCCAGTGGTCCTGCCCCTTGCCACTGACTGGCTGCAAGGCTATCCATCATACAGCTCCACCCCTCACTGATAATTGGTGGAGAGGGGCAGGGCCATATGGCAGACAGACCTTGTAGCCAATCAGTGGTATGGGGTGAGGGGTGGCAGCCATCTCCAGAGGGAGCCAGCATTTTTTTTCTGGTAAATTGGGTTTGTGTTTTTTTTCCCCACAGAGCCTGAAAAGTGTGGAGCCTGCATTCACAAAGTCTGCCTGAAATCATGGTATCTGTGAAAATCACAGCTTCAGTAAGTCCCTAGACATAACACTCTCACATAGCAGTAAAATGTTCATGCATTAAAATGCTCAAGGACTGCAGTTCTTGATACCTAATTCACTTGTGTATCAGTCAAATATCAAGCAACTATTATAGCTATAAAAACACAATACCTTTAGAAAATGTATTACAAGAATTATGCTTATTTTCAAATACTATAGATTTTTCATGGAGGGCAACTCTACATGTGCAGGTAAAGGCATGGTGGGATCTAATGCATAATCCACACAATCACACTCCTGACATGGTACATGTATTGTAATAGCAGCAACTCTTACTTAGTCAATGCCAAAAACATTTTTGCAAGTTGCTTCATGGAACACAGTCCTTGCTTTTAATAACTTATAGCTTAAATATACAGTGGCTGTGTCTACACGAGACACTTACACTGAGCTCATTACTACTGTGCACTAATGTTGCCGGGTATGAACCAAGATGCTACTGTAGTAATGAGCTACTGCACAGTAAGCGTCACTAGGCAATTGTGCCAGGATGCTACTACACGGTAACGCCAGTTACTGCACAGTCATTTAGTACCTGGTTATGCAAGTACTAAATGACTGTGCAGTAACAACTGAGCAGTTGGCATCTCATGTAGACACACCCACTGAGCAGAAAAAAGACCACAGAATCACAGAAAAATAGAGTTGGAAGCAATCCCATGAAGTTATCTAATCTAACTGCCAGCTTAAGGAAGGATCATTCTTGTCTACATTATCCCAGTTAAGCGTTTGCCTAACTTGAATGCAGACAGGAAGGTGAGGTGCTTTCCTAGCTTCATTCTAGTGCCCACTCTTCCCCTCTTAGGTACCCACCCATTGTCATGCTATTGGGTCTCAAAGAATCAGGCTCTGAGTCTTCTTATACAACACTTTTCCATAGTCAAAGACATCCATCTCACCATCAGGAATGTTTAATTCTATTAAATGACATAAAATTGGCTGGGGCCTTTGAAGCATTAGATTTTTTTCAAGTCCTACCAAAGGCAGTGGCAGATGATGGAGTTCTATCTATACCTTGTAGGGTTGGATCAAAAACCAAAGGAGTTAGCACAAGCAATGACAGGTAAAACTCATGATGCCTTATTTACAAAACACATTTGAAAAATGACAAGCAAACAGGGCACAATAATTTACACAATGCTTTTCTGAAACTGCTATTCACTATTATTCCTGTAAAGGTGGGAGAGACAGAAATTAGCATAAAGAGGCATAAGAGACAAAACAGTTTTAAAATTTTTTTTGTTCTTGGTTTCTATTGCATTTCAGTGATTTAATAATTGCAGGAGTTAAGTTAATGAATCAAAAAGACTTGCACACTTGATGGAACCAAGTCATATGTTATTACTAACTTTTCTCTTTCTTCTCATTGGCCTCAACGCTCAAGGGACAACTGTGGGATCAGCTACTTGATTCTGAGAAATCTACCTTAACTCCTCAGAATTTTGAGGATAATCTTTATAAAATTATTTTTTAAATGACTGAAATAATGGAGTTTTTCTTCCATTTTCATTTGTCCCTGGCCCTGCACCCTTCCAGTTCATAGTTCAAATACATTCATGCTTTCTGGAGTGAGACATTTTATATTTAATGTAAATCGTTATAATGCAATTGGAAAATAATCCCAAAGTCACTTTGATCTGTTTTTCTCCTTTATGTTCCTGGCTCACAGCTGTATCCTACCTATCCACTAATGCCTCCTGAAACTATTGATACTTTTTAACCTTGTTGAAAATGCTTAAAAATAAAAGAATTTCACAAAGCCAAATCCCTCCAACTGTTCTCCCTATTCTGCTGCTTCACATACAACTCTCCTGAAGAGACAAACTCTCTCTGCACCACTCAAGCTTTCTCTTAAATATCATCATCTTACCCATTATTTGTCCAACTCTATCTTTAATGTATCAAAGAAATGACTTGGTTCTTTGCAGGCTAGGACAATTCCCAGTGGAATTGGATACTGCCTTTCACAGACATTCAAAATGGGTTGGTAATTTTCTCTGTGCAGCTTGGAGGCTGTGGCATTCAAAACCGATCACACTCAAACAAACTGGGTCCTGAATTTGTTTGGCCCAAAAATGGAAATAGATAAGCCTTCAGCTCAAATGTTGCAAAAAGACTGTGATCTTTGGCAAAGCAGTTACTTGATGCTGGGTTATTATAAATCACATGAGCCCAAATGAAAAATCCTCATCATCCATGGCAGGTTGCTCCTGGCAGCTACTCCTCAGTTCTGGAACTTCCTCCCCCTTGAGGCCTACTAATGCCCAAGCCAGGATACCTTCCAGATGTAAAACCTTTCTATTTGGGCAGGTGTTTACCAAGCCAGGCTAAGCTTGGGGGAGTTCAGGGGGGTTTAGTTTTATATTTTATTTTAGTCTTCTTTTTTAAAAAAAATAAAAGTATTATGTTCACTCACTTACTGTAAACTACTCTGAGCCTTTGTTGGGAAGGGAGGTGTAGAAATCTAATAAATAAATAAATAATGTGGCCATTCCAAACCAAAACTCAGCCCAAGGGAGAGTTCTTTTGTTCAAAATTTTGAAGGCCTTTAACTTCTGTATGCCATATGGACAACACCAGCAAGAAGGGCTCAGGTAATGTATTGCTCCCGTCTATTAGCTACATTCTAATGCAGCATTCAACAAGGCTCAAGAGGTGCCTGTCAATGTGCTGCGAGGCTGCTACAATGGGCTGTAATTAATTAATTGGTAATTAACATGCTCCAGTATGTTAATTAGACCCGATTAATCGAGTCTAATCGAGTCGGCTGGAGTGTGGTAATTACGGTGTTCCAGCCAGATCTCTGCATCTTGCAAATCAGCGTCCCCACACTTCAAAATGGTGGCGGGGGAGCGTGAATCAAAACTTGTCGAACAAGCTTTAGTTCAAGTGCCTCCACCATTATTCTGAAGTGCAGGGATGCTAATACACGAGACGGTGCGGCACCTTGGAGCCACTCTAATTAAAGCACCCCTTTGCTCCACCCACCCCGGAGCACGTGTAAAAGTACCCAAGAGTTTTAAATTGTCGTGTGCAATTTCTTTCAGCATATCTGTAAGTCTTCTAGATCTCTGTGATGAAGCAAAGTTTCCTTTTGTATAGTCTCACTCTCCTTCGTATACAATGAATTCATGATTCTGTTACTTGCATCCTTTGTGACATCTAAATAATCTGTGAGAGCTCACTACATGACACTGAGTTAAAACTGAAAGAACTATTTGTATTCAGTATTACAAGTAAAATGATCAGGAATGTAGGCAAAAAAAATTAAGTTGTCATGAATGCATCTGTGGTTGTTTAAACACTTTTAGCCTTTGCCCTGGATCTGAGATGAGTCTCTCATATTTCCACAGCTTTTAATTGCTTGTGTTAAGACATGAATTCATCACATTTTGTGGAAGGGTGGTTTTTTTGCTGTGACAACAGTTATTTAAATTGATATTTGGAATGGGATACTGTGCAGGCAATGACAAGTTTCACTCCCCTACTAAGGGCTCAAAGTGAATATAAATAGTTGGTATCACTGCTAGATACTTGACTCACATGGGAAATGAGGAAAGCAAGAAAAAGCAAGAAGCTTTGGTGACAGGCTTAGTACTACCGTGCTGCTTTGAACCACTCAGTACTAGCAGAGAGTGGTAAATAATTGCTATGAAGTATAGACACAAAATTGAGAGTAGCCATTTAGAGGTGAGCTCTTAATTAATGCATTATTATGCATGGCATCAGTTCTAATCGAGTTTCACATCCTATCACTCTATTGTACTGCAAACATAAAAGAAACATTCTCCCTTTGATCCTGAGTAGCATTATTAATTTAAATTTGTGAGTCTGTTTGACTCATGCTTTCACCATTGCCCCCTGAGAAAAGTGTCCCTGGAGTAGGCATTCATTCCTCTTTTAGAGGGAGAAACTAAACCATTCTTGAATCCTAATTCCTCTGAATTTCAGAGCGACAGAACTGAGACACTCAGATCCAAGTTCATCCCCACAGGTTCAAGGTCAGGGTTGGAAGTGTTCTAGTGTCCTGTTCAGTTCCAAATGAGACAAGCATAACATGACACTTCAGCTGCAGTTGCTGGATCTCTCACAATTTCCCCCAAAAGGCTTCTAGTTCTAGTCAAAAGAGCATGATACAACTGCACCATGGAATCTGAACCTGCCTTATGTCACTGATGTGTCCTCAAGCCCAACCTCAACTGAGAGCCAACCACTACTTCCATGGCTCACCTCTAATATTTTCACATATAATGGAGTCTAGGGCATTTTTAGAAATCAACTGAAGCTGTAACAGAGATAGACCAGAAGAAAAGAGTGGCACACCAAGCATCTTCTGAATTTGATATGAAATCACCTAGATATAAAGAACTTTGCCTTGTTAACACAAAAGAAAAAGAGCGCCATCCTCAAGTCACAAACACATACATTTTATGGATCCAATTTGTATTGGTGCTATGGCTCTGCGTTTTACTTTGCCTGGCTCAGAGCAGTGACATTTTGAATCTTAAAGGAGCATTGGACAGAAGACAAAATTTAACCAAAAAAAATGTGTGCACACAGCCACACAAAGCCTCAAAATGTCAAAGCATTGTTTGCTACAAACAAGTCATGCTGGTCCCCATAGGGATTCACTGAATCTGTTTTAACTGAACTCAAAAGAAACAGTAGTGGTTCCCTGCAGAAGACAGCGCGTGACTTCAAGCAGATGCTATGCCAATGTTTTTTGAGCCCTGTTCCCTCGACAGTTTTTTTTCCCCCAGTTCTCCCTGAAGATCTCACAAATGTCATTCACATTTGTTCGTCCTTCCATGCAAGAAGTGACTAGGGGAGAAGAAAGCACTTACAGAATTGGACGAGACTGGAAATCTTCCTGGTTCATTCTCTCAGACTGACGGATTTTCAAAATTTCTGTGTAACTTAGATTCTGAAGTTTACTTTTGAATTGGTCCAGAGAGCTAGGCTTGGTAGTGAGTGCTCTCATTATTTGTTCCTTCACCACCTGCATTACCTGTGGATGAAAATAAGAGTATTATTGTTTCATTTTGTTTCCCCCCACTACCATGTTCTAGCACATGTTGTAATTAGGTACCCCTTGGTACAAAAAAATAAAAGCAATTATCAAACTAGTTACAGAAGGAATTTTGGCAGGTACCACTCTCAGAAAATCAGCTGATCTCTAACTGGGATTGTTACATGCTAGCAACAGAGGTTTCTCTCTCCTAAAATAAACAGCCCTGTTGGAGAACCCATTTACAATAACCTTTCTTCCTGATATAATTACTATAGGACTGCTACTGTCTTTGAGTACCTGGCTACACCTCTGCTCTACTTAGTCTAAGTCTTATTTTGGAAAGAGATGAGCAAAATGGCTAGGTCTCTTCTACATTATATGACAGACTATGTTTTAATAATGTAAACAAGTGAACAGCTGAAATGGGTGCCCCAGCATAGGTGTCACTGTAAAAAAGCGGAAGAGTGAATAAGAGTCTAGAGGCGGATTCTCTCCCTGCCGTCTGCCAAAGGAGGCTGGGGATTTCTTCTGAAAATCTGATTGGAACTGAAACACAACAGTATAAAGGGTTGGTAGTCTGGAGTTGGCCATTTACCAGGAAAGCTCCCATAGTTCTTTGGAGTTTAAGGTTGCTCTCCTTGGAGGAGAATGATGTCATAATCTGACAAATGTAGTCCCCCCATTTCACTCCTTGTTGTATACAGGGAGGGGAGTAGTTGGCTCTATATGTTACAGATATGTAAACATTATTGTTTGCTTTTCATTCCAATTTTCACTCCCTTTTTCTTTCTCAGGACACCCTTAGTCTGTGTATTGCTGGTCTTCGCATGATCCCAGACATCAGTTACTCATTCTTAAGCAGGATTACAACAATTTGCAATGAAGGAAATAGATCTACTAACAAGGGATATAAATCAGGAGACAGAGATCAATTTGCTAGGGTTATTATAGGATTGCTTTTAAACAATGAAGGATGCCTAGAGAAAACTGCTGAGAAACAGTTAACTAAGGGAGTCTATTTGGCATCAGTTCAACTCAATATATATGAGATGGCTTTCCCTTCCCCTCTCTTACTCTCTACTGGCTTCCTCAGTTCTGGTGCAAATTATATACTTTGAAAGGTTTTTTTTTTCTGATTCTGTCTTTTGGTTGGGTGAAGAAGTGGTTTATCAGATTTAAAAAGATTTTTCTTCCCTCACAACCAAAGCAGGCTAGTAAGCAGGAGGAAAAAATAGTAACATTCAGCTCAGATCAAAGCAGGTCTGTGATAGAAATTAACAGCTAGGAAAAGAGAGAATAGAAATAATTTTTGAACTGTCCTCCCCCCTTTTCTTTTATTCTTTGATATTCACTATGTTTCTAAAAATGAAAGCCTGATTCTGTGCAGTTTGAAAACTTTTCTTTTCCTAAGCACGTGTGTGTGAGTGTGTGTGTATTATTGCTGTATCAACCTTGAAAACTGTCCTTGTCTGTGCTATATCTTTGACTTTCATTTCCTGAGATGCCATCTTCCTTTTAGATATGATCTAGGCACCCATCCTAGTTTTGTTGCCATTTCCAGAAAGCATGAATGCCCCCTCCTGAGCTTCTCTCAATCATTTATTTCTCAAAAATAATGCTCTTTGTTTCTTTTAATGCTCTCACTTCCACCTCTCTTTTTTTAACCCCTCCTTCTAAACTAGCCTACCTCACTCAGAGTAATACCTTGCTTTAAGAATATACTTATAGAATAAGATCCATTTCTTTGTTAGCATATTTGGCAATTCTGGCTGATGCTCATTCGGTTTGAATATTAAAGGATTGAACAAAAGCCAGTTAGAGTTGAGGAGAGTTCATCAGGCTTTAAATTAGGCTCTGAAGAATTTATGAATGTAATGAAAGAAACATCCAGGGAAGTTTAGCAAAAGAAATGACTTAGAAACAGTCAACACTGCCTATTAGACAAACCAGATGTTTTAAATTCTTTCTGGCTTTCTCCTTGTCTCTCTTGGTGTCTGTTCAGCAATAATTGGAAGTCAGAAAAAATGTATTGCCTAAACTCACCACTTTGGGGATGGGGCCTTGGGGATGACCTTTATTTATCAGATTGTTGCAGAATTCAGCTGAGCCTGTTTAACTTTTAAAACCTTGGAAAGAACATGATTTTAAAATATTACACTCAGTTTAGGTTGCTGCAACTGGTGTTACATTCAGCCTATGGGTATCAACTCTGAACATAGCATCATGGAATGGCCAATCTTAAAGTAGATGTTTAAAGGTAGGTATCTAGAACAGCCTGCTTGTATTGAAGTGCTCAGCATCCTTAACAATTACACTGATGTGAAACAAGTATAAAGTTAAGCATGCATGAAAGGGCTTGCAGGAGCTGAGACTTAGTTGCTTGAATGAAGATTTATATAAAGAACTAGACCGAATTTTAACTGTGACTGCCATATATGTGTACAGGTGGGGGTCCCTTCAAAAAAAAAAAAATCAACAAAATCAACCCTTACCCATGTTCTGTTTTGGAGGACTGCAAGCTAAAATTCTTTTTTTTTTTTTCGGTCTAACTTCTATAGCCTTAAGAGACTATGCTGTATATTTGATTAAAAGAAGGCAGATTGGTCCAGGTTCTGTAAGTTTGGAGAGCTTTCATTTATCTCTTTATATATTTTGCCATGGCATTCTTTTAAAATCTCACCCTCCCACTCCCCTATTCACTTTAGCAGTTGTAATGCAAACAGTGTGCGTTGTTCTCCAACGCTGTAATTTTGAAAGCCATTCAGAGGGGAATTGTTAAAGAATTACCTAGTCTATAATTTCCTCGCTGTGACACTTCTTGTCCCAATGGCAGAAGGTGGGAGAATCAACAGGCATACCTTAAACCTAGTGCATGCTGTAGCAAAACTACTGGGGCAATTGCTTTCCTTTAGTGTTTGTTCTAGTCAATAGTGCTTAACTAGTTGGCCTAAGCATCAAAGCTGCTGCTTGAGTCGAGTTTCCTTAGCACTGGAAACTACTGCCAAGAATTTATCATATGCTCAAAATCTCTTCAGCTGAGTGCCAGCACCTGATTACCATAGATCAACACATCTATAAATGAGACCTTTTTTTATTTCAGCATTGTTAGACATTAATATTATACACAGTGTTTTTAAACGCATTCTATTTTAAATAGTCTAGCTGCTAGAATAGAAGTTGAGAGGGCATGTTTACTCATTTTTTGTCCTTTTTCTTTGGTTTTTTTCCCCCAGTCGGATGCCCGTTTATGTGGTAAGGCAGAATTAAGGGTTGAGTGTTCTGCTAAAGGTAGGCAGGTTAACTGAGACTATTCAGAGCCATAGAAATATGCATCTTCTTCTAATACAAAAGATAAAGAGCGCAGTGACTTAAGAACAGTTGTTTGCCTGCAATAAGATGGGTATGCATTTCATTTTTACCTACCATATAAGTAAGCAGCAAACAGCATGAACTCTGACTGCATACCTATCTTTTTAGCTAGTTTCAAGTATATTCACACTGGACCTCATCTCTGTAATGAGACATTTGAATTATTTCTATCTCCCTAGCACTCTTTCCCTATCTTTTTCTCTTATGCTCTCTTTCTGTGTCTCCTTACTGTCTTATCACTTTCCATACAAACTGTTAACACATGTAAAATCAAGATGATCTCTTTCAAGACAGATCAAAACTGGATACTTAGGCTCTACAACATGCAGAAAAATAAGCTAAGGAGTCAATTTTTAGCACTGAAGTTTATTCATGCAACTAAATTTAGGCTACTAAGCAACCGGCTGTGAAGCCTGAAAGACACGGGAAAACTCAAATGATAGTTATCAACATTTTGTTTGCAACGTACAGCATAAATATTCAGTCACACTCATGTTACCACCCTACCATGGTATAGTCCATCTCATATCCATACTAGGATTGTTTTGCACTGATTAGGAAGGATGAAGGTGATCTTTGACACCTATCATTGCTTGCAAACTTCTTCAAGTTTATAGCTGAAAAGTTACCCCAATTACATCCCCCTTCATCTATGACCCTACAGAATCCCTCACCTGCAGAAGTGGCTCTCAGCATGTTTCTATCCTGATGTGCTCCAGGTTTGTAGCAATATATCTGGGGTACGCTAGCTAAAGCTGAACTGTATGTCCACTTATTTACCTCTTCCAGTGGTGTACCAAGGTGGGTGGGCGGGCGAGCGGGGCAACTGCCCTGGGTGCCGAAGCAAAGGAGCGCCAAGAGGTGTTGTGTAGCCGGGGCAGGGTGTGGGATGGACCTGTGAGCAGCTCGTTTGGGGGGGGAGGGGGGGGGAACACAGGGATGGGGGAAGGGCAGCTCCTGCCAGTGTGTGCACTCCTGGGCAAGCAAAGGGGGACGTGTGCCCACTGGATCTGTGCACTGGGTGAAGTTGGGCTGCCTCTGCAGGCTTTGCCCTGGGTGCCCAACTTTGTTGCTACGGCACTGACCTCCTCTATGGTATCCCTCTTTGCAGAATATCTATGTCCTTCCCCTCCCCCCCACAAACTTCCTTCCTCCTCTAGGGATGCCATCCATCTCTGGCTCTGTAACCCCATCTGCGACTATTTACCTGTATGTCACAGTTTACATGTCCCACTGTGATGAACCTTCCATAGTCTAGGTCAGGAAGGGTAACTGTCAGTGCTCTGGTTTCCACTAGTGGCTATCTAACAATCAGTGCAGTGGTGGTGGTGGGGAAATGACAACAACAATATTATGGGTGCTTTCAGTAATTTGAATGGGAAAAGTCTGTGTGGTTTTCCCCAATATAAATAAGGTATAAATCAAATTATGAGCCTGCGTGAAAACAGCAAGCTTAATTCAATCACAGTTTTGTTCAGAAAGCAAGAGCACTGCAAAGCACTAATGTCCTAGCATGCTACAAACACCAGGCCGCAGGCTGCACAAACCCATCCCTGTAGCCGTTCAAGAAGCATCTGTGCTCTAGGAGCCCATTTCTGGTGTGTGGGAGAGGTGGGAAGATTTAAGCTGCATTAACACATTTTTCCCCTAGCTAAATATCCTTTCTAAAAAAAGAGCAGGAGAAAGAATATATTTTAATGATATTTTCTCAATAATGCACACCTATTGAGCCCATTTATCTGAATGATCCTCAAAACAGTCCACTCATTTTTTAAGAAAGGAAATTAAAAGAAATTAGAAGAAAAAGAAAACACTGAGAATGAGCATGCTGATTTCAGTTCTTTTGTTTAAAACTGTAGTGGAACTGAGAATAAGAGTTTAGAAGGAAATAGCCAAAACAGCCTTAATGGAGAGCATTTGCTGATGAAAAATAAAGCCATAAAGAAAAATCTAATTCTTAAGAAAAAGGTGCTGGCTACATAATCAACCTGCAAAAATCCTTTATTGAGAAAACTTTACATGATTAAAATGTGCAGCAGGTGATTCAAGACATTTTTTAAGCCATTTTGAAGAGTGAACTGTTTTCAATAAATCTCTGGTTACATTTTTAGAGTATTCAGAATAATCATCCTGAGACTTCAAGGTCCTTGGAAAATAACGATACTTTTTTTTTTTTCTTCCCCAGCACCTCCTATTGCCTCCTGGTGCAGTTTATGATTTCACCCTCCTAGCCTCATCTTACCATATCTTCTCACATCAGAATCATTTTCAATATAATTTAACACAAGCCTGTCTCCCACAAAGAATGTCAATCTTGGCTCATGTCTGGTTAGTGACAAAATAACTCATGCTGTACTATAAGCACTACATGTTATAATGCCTTTTCTGAAAGTGCCAAGAAGTAGTTTCCAGGAACCTTAACTATTCCAGAACAGAAGTATAGTAACTAGGACCATGTGGGCTAAAAAGAGATTTCTACCTAAGTAAGAATGTACAGAGCCCCAGGAAAGCTAATTGTGTTTCAGAATATGTTGTTTCAGTGGTTTAGTTGTTAAACAGGAAGTTTTAAGAGATGCTTTCTCATATAACCCTCCAACACATTTTTTCTTATAATTTATATTAGAATTTAAATTTCATTTTTAATAAAGGTTTTAGCTCTTCTGCTTGGGAAGACCATGATCCTCCCAGTATGAACCAAATAGGTGTTATCTCTAAGTCTGCAGGCAAGCAAACTAAAGCAAGGAGCTTGAGAAGGTTGCATCTCCATATATCCTGATGTGACAATGACATCAACATTGTCAATTATTCCAGTAGTGCTTGTTTTAGCAGAAACATTCACTGTGCATAAGCACATTTGATGGTGGTAGAGATAGAAATAGATGGGTCTGGGAGGCAAAAGATGTGATAGCTAACTTCCCTAAGACAGTTGTCCCGGCTTCTTTACCTCTTGCTATCCCCTACTAATTGCTGCTTTCCTAGGCCTGCTGGGAAGCTGGACAGGACATAGAATTTTTGGGGACAGGAGGAGCGAGATTAGTCAGAGGTTAGAAGAAGACAGAGAATAAAAGATCTACTCCAGTTCTCCTACGTTGTGGGCTGTGGGGAGGGGTGAGGCAACTCTCTGTCTAAGCACCCTAAAGAAGATATCCTGTGATAAGTTAAAGAAATGGGAAGCAGAAAGGCTGAGAAGCGGAGGGAAGATGAGCGAATGAGACTTGAGTATTCTTGATGGAGGTAAAGCAGGAGTTCAATTCCCTAGAAACATTCCAAGACAGCTCGGCGTGTAAGTGTATTCGTTCTGTAAATACAGTTGAGAGGAAATGGATCATTAGGTGTTGCACTCGGGTACATTATAGCTCTGCACTACTTTACATCTGCAGACAAAGGAAAGAGAGTCGGTTGGGAGCTGAATATGTGACTAGTCAGTTTTACATTTTCCAAAGTAGCTATCAGAAGTACACCCTGCTTACTGCACTGATTAATTTCCCTTGGTGATGCATGTCCACCTGTGTATCCTGACAGATCTGTGCCAGTTCTCACTAAGATCTCCAATCTGTTTCTATTTTTGGCTGACCCAGGTCAGGAATTAGGGGTATATCAATAAAAATCTTTTGGGCCAATACGGATGGCTGATTTTTAAGGAGCCATACTGGCTGATACTGATCCAATTCTGATATGCAGCTGGGCAGCTTGAAGACCAGTGTCAGGCTGATAAGTCTGGTGTGGGGGAAAAGGGGGTGGGGGGTGGGGCTGGGCCAGGCTGCAAATATGGCCTGCAGAGCCATATTATCCAGCTTGCTTTGCTATGGCAATTAACACTGCGCCATTTCCCCACTGTCAAATTTCTGGACCTGCAGGGAGCCTTCTGCAGCAGGTCACACCATGGTCAGATCCAGCATGGTTGGATTGTACCTGCGGACCAACCCCACAAGCTGACTCCATGGCTGGACCAGGCTCATGAACTAGCCCTGTACCATTCATCCAGTCTGCGGAGCCAGATAGGTTGAGCACCACTGGTCTAAACTATTTGTAAAAGCTTACGGAACAACCCTCATGCCCAACTACCAGGTGTAATGACCAGAACTTCCAAAACACCTTTGACTTGTCATAGCTTAAGCAGGCAAATGAGGGCACTGTCTCAGTCTAATCTGAACATCATCTGAACAGCACTTCTTTAATTCAACTTTGAGTTAAATAGAAATTACTGACAGATGAGAAACATCTTTCCTGATAGTTAACACTCACAGAAGCAGGTCAATATTTGACCAAAAAATGCAAGTTAAATCAGTTTCCTTTCAGTGCATCACGCCCTTGGGCAAACAAAGCAAGAGATGACTTCTGCATGACAAAGCTTTTCAGCCCAAGTAAAATTATGTACAAAGTTAATGTGACAGTTTCTGTAAACTTGCTTGTTAGTTAATTGAAGTCTTAGGTCAGCCAACATTACATTATTTCCCCCAACATCTGACAATATCCCCTTAGCAAAATAAAACATGCACAAATCATTTGAGAGTGGCATTTAATTTAGAGCTTTCACAAACAAAATGTGCTGAGCTACTCAAACAATGTTTAAGAGGACAAGAGGAATAAAAATAGAAAGTGAGAGTGAAGAGATGGACGGGACTATGAAGCTTTAGTCATGCTTTAATGTGATAATCAACATACTAACAAAGCACAAGTCTGAATTATAATAGAAAAGAACACAAATAGGCAAGTCAAACATGACTGGGAAGGATTCACAAACATGTTAATTAGCATAAATTTTAAAAATAATTAAAAATTCACCAGAAGAACAAGTACAGGCATTAGGGAAAGGAAGAAGAACAGCAAAGGAGATAAAAATTAAATGTTGGGCAGGTCTTTCCATTGGAGATTTTACAGTTTTAGAGGACTAATGATGAACAGAACAGACTAGAAGTTATGAAATTCATCTGGGTCTTTTTCTACATGGGGAACTCGAAGGCATATGTCAAGAAATTCATTAAAAAAGTGCATCAGGGCCTGCAGAGTCTCTCTCTTTCTGGTACAGAGACTATTTAGTAAATCTGAAAAAAAAAACCTTAAAAAGGAATTAAATTTTGTAGACTAGAATCCTGGATAGTCATATTCCTCCTCCTTTATCTAAGATGTGAAATCAAGGTCCCAACCCCTTGTATTCATAAAAAATTCCATTGCCCCTTCTGCGAAGATAAGCATGACCCCAGCATCCTAGTCAAATTCCAATTAAGATAACTGCACGGGGCCACACAGTGGTCTGAATTTGTGCCCGTATTTGTCTATCTGCCATTCCGTTTCAATCGTTTCAATCAGATATACGCACTCTTCCTTTCCCTTCCTAAAAACAATTGTCTGGTGCACAATGCCTGCCGCTTTTCACTGGTGGCTATGTTGTAGTAAGAATTGCCCACATAAGGAAAGCTCTATGAATGTGATGGCATAATATGATAATGGTTAAGGATGTATGGAATACAGCCACTAACACAAGTTATCTGAAATGGCAGTGCCCAGGTCACAAGGGAATGTAAAGAAGGTTTCTCGCCCTGCTGAGTTTTTCTCTCTTCCTCCTTTTCTATTCTGTTAACCGTCTTCCCCCAAAGCAAACTAACCTTTAAGTACTCCCCTGTGTCGACAGTGAAGTCTATCTCTATTTGAGCAGCAAATTCTACAGCTCTAATGACCTACTTATTCCCCTGACTATAGCAGACATATTAATAAAAGAAATGTAATGGACATCAAGATCAAACTTATGGAATCCCATGCATAGTGGCTGAGATTTGTTAGCTGACCTGGATAAAGGCTCTTCATGAGAAGATTCTCATTATGGGCATGAATGGAATCTCAGACAAGCCTTCACATTGATAATACCCTATGTCGGCTTCACACAAACAATAGTACCAGCCCCCCTGCTCTTAGCTCCATCACTTCGTACCACAAAGAGCTAGGGAATACAGATGTTCAAAAAGCAGACTTTTTATCATGGGGGATTTTCTATATTTTTACATTTGTTTTTGCCCCGAGATGAGATGAAATACTGAAAACGTTTACAGGCCAGTAATTTCCAAAACATTTTAGTACAGAAATCTTGAAATGAAATAGTTTGGCAATTTTAACCAAAAAGAGATCTTTTGTTTCAAGAGAATTAGAAACAGCCCATTTTCCTTATCCCATAGTAAAATAATGTAAAAATCATGAAAATAGACGTGCGTGTAAAAAAATGGCTTTTGGGGGAGTGGGAAGATACAAAACTTCATCGTTCATCAGGAAAAGCTTTTGGTAAAATAATTGTGAACAATTCATCTAATGAATTGTAAACACTCTGAGCTTATAGGTCTAACACTACCCAACCACAGCAGGAATTTTTAAATTTTAATTTACATGAAAAAGGAGAAGAAAATGACAAGGACTTTTTGGTAATTTACATTTAAGTTTCCTGGACACTGTTAATGATACTGCCTCTTTTTTTTTTTTTTAAATAAGCAGAGAAAACTTTGCAATTATGCATCTTACAGAGTCTACCAGAGGGACCCAGTCTTCTGTTCTGTGTACACACAACAAAAGACTTTTTGGATAAATGCCAGGAATTTTCGGCTGATATAAATTGGAGTTGCTTCATTCAATGAAATATGGCAATTTCTGTCATTTGTGGACCTAACCCCAGTTTTAGAAATTATGTAGTCAAGGATCTGCAGAGATGTATTATTAATCTGCATAAACTTGTATTTATTATGCAAGATAATATATACCATACTAATTCTTAGGCAAACACTTATTTCAATAGTCAGATCGCCAAAGAGAAGTACTGAGTTTCATAATATATCTACGGA
Organism: Crocodylus siamensis; assembly: GCF_052110815.1. NCBI lineage: Eukaryota > Metazoa > Chordata > Crocodylia > Crocodylidae > Crocodylus > Crocodylus siamensis. The sequence goes on along the minus strand of NC_143399.1, from coordinate 122,662,494 downwards.
ATATCAATTCGGTAACACTCATTAGATTAACAACTGTATGTTTTAAATTGCAGCTGTATCAATGATATTTAAAGGTCCAAACAGTGCTGGAAAAATAATAATGAAAAACAGTTACACAAATTAATTAAATAATTTGGGAAAACATCTGAAGCAAGAAATACATTAAACTCATTCTGACTTGCTCGATCTTCACGGTGCCTGTAAAAGGATTTGGCAAATTACTGACTTGACAAATTGTAATAAGCACCTTCAGGACTATTACAGACCAGAATCTGAATCCATCTGCTTCCGATGTCCAATATGCTTATGTGCTAGGAAAAATTATTTTAACTGAAATTAAAAATAGTCTTTACCAATAATCATAATAAACCCACTTTGCAGCAGGAACTAATAATTTTGTTTTACTCTGTTTGTATACTGTCAAGTACAATCCAATCTTTGTCCTCAGCTGGAACACTCTAGCACTTCTGTATCTGTAGTACAAGTAATAAAATGCACATTATTTCTTTTTTCTTGTGCATCCTGGAACTCAAAGCAGGAGCACAGCAAACAAAGCTCTTCTCTGGGCTATTTTCAGGAAGAGAAATTAAAAAAAATTACGAATTTACCATGCCCTGCTACCAAAACTGCCTTAACTCTCATGGTTTAAAATGCAAGACTTCTGCGTATGACTGCTGAGGAGATAGGAAGTCTTCTTAGACAAAATGAATATTGTTTAAGACTCACATATAACACAGGGAAATTACCAGCCCAGAATGATAGGTGCTACTGATTCAGCATACAGTTAATAACTAGAGTAACTGCTAGATATCTATACCCAAAGGTACATAGGTTATTCGGTGCAACTGACAATAACATGCGAGTCTCATAAATTAGAGGTGGAATGGATATATTAAACTGCTAAGTTTATTGCCTTTTAGGACAGGAAATACTCCCCCCAGAAGAGGGCATGACATATAATAGATCTGATACAACATACACACTAAGCAAAAGGCCAGTAATAGCAGTCAGTTTTAATTTTCTTCCAGTGGTCAGTCCCTTCACTAGATTATGTTACACTCAGCTCTAAACATCTAAAAGTATAACTTTTTTCCTTCCAAGCACGACACTCCCAGGCCAGCTACTAAGGACCTTAGATTTTTTGTCTCATTTATGCATAACTTTCACAGAAATCTGTGGGAATTTGCCCAAAGGAAGCTTGAAAAAATATTATCCTTTGGACACTAAGTCATTTTCCATTAGTGATTTAAATGCACCAACAATACACATACAGACTCACACACAGAGCATTCCAGCCTGAGTTGACAACTTTTAAAATAATGCTACATCTTGGAACCAATTGTGGAGTTGCAGATGGCCGGACTGAAGGGTTTATAATCTACGTGCTGAAAGACCCTTAACTATGGTAACCTGAATGGCATTAATGTAATAAAGTCACTGTACTTTGTCCGTGTTGTTGTAAATCTTGACATCTAATAAGCCTACAGCCTTCCTTTTCTATAACTTTGTGGTGACTTGCTGTCCATCTTGGGGAAGAAAACAATCTTTTCAGAATTAATTGCAAGCTGTTTGTTTTCCTTTAAAAAGATACTGTCAACTTCTGTAGGCTCCAAAACGTAGCAATTAAAAAAAAAGGAAAATTCAGTCATTCTGAAAATCCCCTAATACCTCAAGATGTGATTAATCAGTGGATTTTCTTTTCTATAAACTCTCTTGAGCCCACAGTCATTCAAAGAGCACATGCTGTGCTATAGTTAGATACATCCCATGCCTGCGCACACACACTGTGCCTCAGGCACCAGGATTTCAATATGGGGAGGTGGGGAGCTGGGGCTAAGTGAATTGAACTAGTATTCCTGTTCCTTCAAATCATTAACTGTGTTGAGAACTGGCAACATGGGCAAGAGCATGTGATGTTGTGAAACCTGTGGGTCCACAACACTGATTTACTGCTTGTCCCTAGAGAATATTACATAGAAGGAAGAAGGGAATTTACATGGGGCAGGGAATAAGATGCAATCGGAGCAACCAGTGCTGCCTGGTAGATGTATGTGGCGTTCTGGTACAAGCAGTACAAGAAAGTCAAGGGGAGACACCGAGTCCTGGACAGAAGGAAGCTAAAACATATATGGGGAAAAAAAAATCACACATATTGTGAGTGGACAGTTGAGAATGATATATTTTGGAAAGTGTTGAAGTAGAAGAGATTCAGCATGAAACCGCTGATAGGTAGTGGGAGCTGCATGGGAGTAAGTAGGAGGTAAAATTTAAGCAAGGGCTGAAAAAAGCAGAATATGCAAGAGTACCCTGGTAAGGCTAACATTTGATCGTACAATCATCAGAATGTGAAATGATAGCCCGCAGCAGTTTTATGAATATTGATCTTTTAAAAACTACTCCAGACTTCAGAAATACACCAATTATATTAAACCAAAGATGCGTGAGATGTTAGCAGACAGGTGAGGGTGTTTTGGGGTTTTTTTTTCCCCAATCTCTGCTTTTCACCAAAAGTTTTGAATCAGTATTTTTTTTTTATTAGTTCTCATTCTAATTCCATCCAGCAGAGGGCAGAAACTTGCATTCATATGTCTACCCAGACAGGCACAGACAAACAGGTGGGTTCCTTGTGATATTAACTGTGGTAGTGGTTGTTTGGTATGTAACACACACACACACACACACACACACACACACACTGGTTTTTTTTATTGTCTTCCATTTTTTCCATTGCTTATTAGACTTCCTCTTCTTTCTCTTTTTGGAATTAAGAAGTGCTTCCATGAACATACAAGAATGATACCAAATATCATAGCCCAAACCACGCATGGAAACATGTAACTTTATATTTCAAGGAAGATACATACAGGAGAAACCCTTACAAGGGAAGCATTATAGTATGATGGAGAAAAATAACAGAGCACTGCAAAACACTGTGTGACAGCTGTGAACTGGGAAAATAGCCAAAAGACACATCAGTTAGGGGAGTGAGAATCAAACTGGTTATTTTACAGAAGTGTAAGATAAGAAGCCAGAAAAGAAGGGGAGGTGGGAAACACAGCTGCCTGAAGACAGAAGGAACTGGAGCTCACAGCTGCACCTGCTCCTCTTTGGGGAAGTGTTGCTGGCAGCTGGTGAGAGGAGGAGAAATACCCAACGTCATTTCACCTGCCATTCGCAGCCATGTCAAGCAGCCCAGTCTGCAAAAGACTAAATTTGCCTGCAAGCATCTACTTCCTGCAAATTGTTTCTTTTGGGAAAGAGGCTTATAATGTGTGTATGGACATGCATGTGCATTTGTGCACACAGGCACATATGTGCACTATAAATGGGTTTCAGTGATTTATAGGGACAAATAAGTATGGTATTGGGTTCAGAGAGAGAGAGAAGACAAGTATGAGCACAAAACTCAGACTACTCCATGGCTTGTGGTTTATCAGTTCTGTAAGGAGATTCAAACAACTTTCCTTTTCCCCCAACGCATCATTAATCATTGCCAAACTAAACATGATCTTAGCACGGTTGGTGGTACAGCTCACTGCCATTACCTAATAAACAAACAAGAATGATGGTTGTTGAAGAGACAGCATGCAGGGAACAGTAGTCAATGAATTCACTATTACACTTTTTGATCTGCGGAAAGTAACAAGCTGCTGTTGCTTGAGTCAGTACAGCTGACATCACTATCCAGTTCCCACATTAAAAAATAAAAAAGCTCAGGTATTTTCTGCATTCAGAGGAGAGAGAGCATTTGGTTTGCTTAAGGCAGGGGTGGGCAATTATTTCAGCTTGCAGGCCACTTAAGGTTTGGGTGAACTGTTGAGAGCCGCACACACAAAATCTTTCAGAAGCTATCATTTCAACAATCATATACTAAAAATCAAACATCTACTCTAACATATTTTAATTTTATTTCAAAAAATATTTTCTGTTCTGGTTTACGTTTTTTAAGTAGTGTATATAGAGGCGATTGCATAATAACTCAAAATAGTCTTACCGTTGTGCACTCTGTGTGTGTGTGGGGGGGTGGGCAGCTTGTGCGTTAGGTCCTGGGAGCCAGCTGGGGGAGGGGAGATAGGGGGTGGGTGCAACAGAGCTTACCCAGGCAGTACAGGTGTAAGTGTGCTCCACCCCCACCCCACTCGCATCCATCCATCCATCCTGTGGTTACCCCCATGATGCTCTGCATGAGGACAATCTCCATCTGTTCCCACCCCAGCCCTGACCAGGACACACAGCTTCCTGGCAAGACTGCCTTCCCCCCTCACTCGACCACTCATAGGTGCTGGGTAGGTGGAGTAGGTAAAAGGCAGCTGAGAGTTGAAGCTGGAGCCCCATGTGCTGAGGCAGGAACCACATGGCTGCAGCTTCCCCACTGCCCGCCACTGCTTCCCCGCGTTATCTACTGCCCAGAGCAGCACAGCAGAGGCAGGAGGAGGTGAGGGGAGCCAAGCAGTACCTGGGGGGCTGTGACAGCAGTGGGAGCAGCCCTGCTTTAAAGCTGTGCATGCTGGCCAGGGCCAGGATCCTCCAGTGTGAGTATGGCGCAGCCTGCCCTGGGTGGAAGCAGGCAAAGCTCAGCCCCATGCAGAGTGCCACGGGGGTAGCCGTGGGCCAGATGCAATTAATTAGTGGACACTTGCCCGTGGGCCAGATCCAATCAGTTGGTAGGCTGGATCCGGGCAGCGGGATGTATTTTGCCTACCCCTGGCTTAGGGACACATTCATCTTGGTGCTTCATAAGGCAGCACCTGCACTGTGAAAAGGCCGCTGCGGGCTCTGCTGTTGTAAGCTATGAGCACATGAAAGGGGACTCTCAGCATCCCCATCACCACACAAACAAACAGTGATGCTCAGGCTAGGTCACTTGCCTGGGAACTCAGGCCATCTGAGTTTAATGGTTGCCTTTGTCATATTGAATTTTATAACCTTGGGCAAATTACTTAAACTCACTACTCTATCTGCAACATGGAGATAACCTGCTCCCACCCACTGTCCAGCTTGTCTCATCAGCAATCCTTCAATTGGAAGATGATCTTTCCCATGGCTCGTTGATGGGTCTCAAGGTGACTTAAGAGTCTAGTCCTTGAGCCACAGATCCATCTGCAGAAGTTGCAAGTCTTTCTACAGTGGAGAGTAGTCTGTAGGCTGGGATTTCTCTCCTTTTGCTTCCTTTGCCCTCTCTTCTTTGCTTTGAGAGCAAGATGTTTGACCTTGTAGTAGGCTGCCACTTGGTTGAGGTTGCAGTGTCACTGCGGTCAGTTAGCAGACAGCTTCTTCGAGCTCTTGATGTCAGCATCCATTTTCTCAAGGTATGCCTTCAATGTGTCCTTGCAGCATTTCCTCTGGCCACTATGAAATCTCAGGCCACAACTAAGGTCATAGTAGAGCAGTTGTTTAGGGAGTCGAGAGTCAGGCATCCCCACACAATGTCTGGTCCAGTGAAGTTGGTGTTTGAGGATCACAAACCAATGGTGGTAACATTGGCTTCAGCAAGGATGGCATTTGTGCAGTGATCTTCCCATTTGATGTAGAGGATTGTCTGGAGGCATCATTGGCATGCCTTGTCTGTTTGGGTTGTAATCTTTTGAGGGCAGGGATGTCTGTTATGATGTTCATACACAGTGCTTAGCACCAAAAGCCCAAGCACTTTATATGGTTGAGGCCTCTAAATGTTATCATAATGAAAATCACAAGTTATAAGAAATAACTATAGGACTGTCTATGACTAGCCTACAAAGAGCAATGTAGGTGGCAGCATGAAGATGAGTGAAGGGTCATGATTCATGTTTATACATATCCTTGCAGACGTTTGAAAGAATTTGTACTGCATCTCTGCTCCTTCATGCTAGCTTTGAGGAGGTGCCTCTCTGTTACTGTTATTGTGAATAAAGTCCAATCATTTGGACTCTGAACAATGAAACAATTCCTCCCTTCATGAATTTGATACATGCTTGGAAGAAATGTGGATCAATTCTGGCTATGAACTCACACAAAAGAACGAAAATAGCAACAGATTGCCTATACCTACTTTACTTTACTTGTACCTTTTTGAATCAGAGGGTCTAATAATGACAGAAGATGACTGGCATTTGGGATTTCTTGAGTTCTCTTTGTTCTCACTTTGCAACTTTGGAAAAGTAACTTGCAGCTACTCCACACTTCCCTCTACCCCTCCGTAGAATGGATATACCATATTTACTTGAATACAGGATGAAGTTTTTCCCCAAATCCCTCTGTCACTTCCTCTCTCAGCCTGTTCATTAGATTAGCAGGGTTGAGCCAGACCAGGATGCCCTGTGCCTTACCTGTATATAAGTTTTTGGAGAGTCTTAAGATTCATTATAAGAACACGAAGTTCCAGTTATGTGTGGGGCCTAATTAGCATGTGGATCCTTTGTGGGGGAGTATCTGGAGTACACACACACTGAGCTGTGCTGAGCTGCAGGGTCACCATCACTTGAAACACTATGACTCCGCTGGGGCCCAGCCTAACAATCTATATAGTAAATCATGAGCCTTTTGGTTTCAAGTTTCTGCTATGTATAGTGGTGGGGAGGGTTGTAGAGGAAAGAAGTTGGGGGGTGGTAGAGGGCAAGAGGGCCACTTGATCCCCCTAGATTTATTTTCCCTACTGTAGCAGTAGGAGGAGAACAAATTCAAGGCAAACTTTCAATCATTAGGTTTTGTACCTGGAAAATTATAACAAATTTATACATTTTCCATATCTAGAATCTAATTGTTGTGGGGAGGTTTGTTTTGTATTCTTGGTCATATTAGGTCAAATAAATCTGGCAACAACACTGATTATATCTAAGTCACGGTAGTATGGAAAGACTCATTCAGTGTTTATAAATAACTTCGAGATCCCTGGATGAAATGATTTATGGATAGACGAAGTATTATTCATTTGCTGTGCTCCCATTCTTAAAAGCTGTCAGAAAGGGTTCAGGAAGAGGAAACTACACTGAAATTCTGGACTATTATTGTTCTTAAAAGATCACAAGCACTGAGGTGAATTTACAAAGGTTATAAGGATGATTAACTATTTACTACTTTCCATGTAAAATTGAAAGACTTTGTTATTGCTGTTAGTTTTATGTGGATGGCCCTTACATAGCAGGGTGGTTGGCAGCAAAATAAAACCCAACGATGCCTGATAATTTAAGATTTTAATTTGTTTATTGATTGTTTAAATCAGGGGTGGGCAAATTGCAACCCAGGGGCTGGATGCGGCCCACCAGGCCATTCTATCTGGCTCCCAGGGCCCCTAAAAAATTTAGAAAATTATTTATCTGCCCCTGGCTGCCTATCATGTGGCCCTCAATGGTTTGCCAAAACTCAGGAATCAGCCCTCCGCCCAAAATAATTGCCCACCCTTGGTTTAAATCAAGTTCATTTTTATGGCAACATGGATACAGAAAGATACAGGCTTATATTTTTTAAGTGACTCTTAATTTGGGGTTCTTAGATACTTGGGGTCCTAGACTGAGGCCCTCAAAAGTATTCAGTACTAGGGGTGTACGAAATGGACTGTATTCAATTTGAATTCAGATTCGGCTCAAACTGGGGGACAGTGATTTGATTTGTTGATTTGGATCACTGTCCCCATTTGATTCAGCCAAATCTGAATCTGAAGATTCAATGCTGATTCGGAGAATCAGCTATTTGGCCATAGACACAGCTTTAAATGTTTTTTCTACATACCTTGAGGTACCAGGCATTGCTTGTGAATGCTGCGATGGTGGGGCAGATGGAGTGTCCCACAGGAGTGCAGGGGGGACCCCCCGTGCTCAATGGCGGACCCAAAAATGGACTAGAATTACTTCCAGTCCACTTTCAGGTCCACTGCTGAGCATTGACTGGCCCCAGTGATTGGCCGTGGGGGGGGACCAGACGCCGAGCCAGGGGGCAGGAGCAGGGACCCCCATGCACTCTGTGGTGGACCTAGAAGTGGACTAGAAGTGCTTCTGGTCCACTTCTGGGTCCTCCACCATGCGCACTGGGGACCGCCCCCCCGCCCCCAATGCTCCTATGGGAAGCTCCATTTGCCCCAGCATCTTAGTGTTCACAAGCTGCCTGGTACCCTGAGGTATGTAGAAAAAACATTTAAAGCTGTGTCCATGCCCAATTCATCATATCCCTCCCTATCTCTCCAAATAGATCTGGAGGGTTCCGATTCGATTTGGAGAGATTAAAGGGTCTCTTGATTTGGTTCAGTTTCAGAGATTCAGCCACCGAATACGGGGCGAGTTGAATCAGCGACTGAAGCTTCGGACAGCCCTACTAAGTTCCTGCCTTCTGACAATCAGGTCTCTTCTAAGTAACGTAAATAAATTACTCCAGAGCACAGGCATCCAAAAATCACTAGTAATTTAAAAATGTAGGCAATACTGTAGTCTTTCTTTCTCAGTAAGATCACCTTGCAACACTGGCTGAGTTAGCAATACAGCCAGTTTGGAATTCAACATCCCACAGTACAACATGAAAAATATAACTATTAATTAGGAAAACTGTCCTGGACTGGGCCCACACGTATTGTTTTCTTTTGAATGGAGAACACCAAAAGGAAAGGGAAACTTGTGAATACTCAGACTTTAACAACGATTTTCCTATCAGCTCCTAGGAGTTAAGCAAAGCAGCCCAACTGCCAAATGGAAACTGGCCCTTGGGAGCACTAAATATGAGTCACAGCTAACTGCTCTGAAAAAGAGGGACAAAAGGAAAACTATTGTACTCTTCACTGCACACAGAACGGTTTCCAATGGCTGCAGACAAAAAGGCCGATTTAACACATTTCTTAAAGAAAGATAAGGAAAGGTCCATTGTAACAGACTTTACAATCAGTGCAATGTGGGGATAACCTTCAGCAACAGCAAGGGGAACTGAAGCACTTGATTTGTCTGCAGAGTTTTACCATAGTGCTGTTTAAGTTGCACATAAATGACATGCTTTCTTTGTACAAAATACATTAACAAGGTATAGATATGCCCCAGAGGCCAATTTCTCATGGGCACTGGGTAAAGGCCTCCTTTACAGTGTCAGAGCACTGCAAAGACTAAGGGCACTTAATGTAAATGAGTACATATCTGGCCCTGACAAAGGACAAAGAGAGAAAACAACAGGACAAATTCATTCAGTGACATCAACCAAGTTACAAAGGAAAAATGCACATCCTGCTGCAGAAGCCCCAGGAGGCCACCAGGATCCCACGTACATTTACTGGATCCAGCCCAGGTGCTGGCCCCTACCCCACCAGAGTGTGCAAGCAGCGGGGTTCCCTGGGGACAACTAACGGTGGCATAAATATGTGCCTTTGCTTGTTGTCCCCAGGGAATGCACATTCCTGCTCATGGGCACACACCTTAGGAGATCATCTAGTTCAGCCTCCTGCTCAAAGTAAGCTAATTTCTGACTAAGCCATCCCAATCAATTTAGAATCTAAGTCTCATTTCCCCCTATAAAAGTGGATGAAGATGAGTAACGTAAGACAGACAAATAGCTCAAGGTCTCTGTTCAGCATGGTACCTACTCAACTTTAAGAAAGTAAGTGAAAGTCAGGCAGGTGCTAAAAGGTCAGGCTGAATTAGAGCCCTAGTAGCTTCATAGCTCAAAAGCTTCCATATCCTCAGATCAAAAAGGAGTGATGAAAAAGGAGTCACAACCAATTAACTGGGCTAGTAAATCTGCATTGTAAATACTCCATAAGCAAGCTATCTAGGAGGAATTCTGCTGGAGTATTGGGGTGCTTTCTGCTGAGACTCCAAGATACTCCCTCATTCTCATTGGTAGTTTAGACAAGCAAAAAGTGCTAGAAAGATACAACTGGTCGATTACTTCTTTCAAACCAAATCAAGTAAGCTTTGAAGACTCAGGTATTTCAACTTTAGAAATATTTGGTATCTTCAAAAACAAGAAAAAAACCCCACAGGAACATATTGTATTGCAAGAGTTGAAGACTCTGTGTGAGCCCTTTCCATTTATAACTTCATTGCAAAGGGAGGGGGGGAAATGAACATTTGGAAAATATTTTAGATATCTAATTCATTGTGTGAGATACTAAGAGAGAAGCAACAGATTCAATTTCAGGGCCTGATCTTCCTCCCTCTCACCAGCTCTCAAGCTGTAATTAGACAATCCCAGCACAGCTGTGCTCAAAGGGCCTGATCCTTATGTTACTAAAACCAGTGTAAAATCAGGATGCAACTCCACTAGAGCCAATGGGGTAAACTGGTGCAAAGGAGAGATCCAGGCCTGTGGATACTCATCGTACTCCTACTGAAGTCTATAGAAAAACTCCATCACTTCAGTGAAGAGTTGGCTCTGAATAAAAGGCAGGAGCTGTCCAGAATACAGGCTCTAAAACAAGGAATCAAATAATTTTCCTTCTAACTTGTACAGCCTCATTTCTAAAAACCCTCTCCTCTCTCTCTCCCCAGAAAATACTGATGAAGCCCAACAATAGTAATTGTATCTGGCCTGTTTGAAACTGGTCTGCATCCTTGATAGTTAGGAAGAAAATCAACAAGCAGCTTCACCACTTATCTGTAACTGAATTAACAAATCCTGGAAAGCAGCAGGGCAGCTGAGATTGTCTTCAGCACAGTTATTTTTGTATTAATTTAGATTATCTGCTCATTGGGCTGGAGAGCATCTTTCTTCTGTGCCTGTGTTCAGAGCTGAGTATGTTGGGACACTGATTTTTGACTGGTGCTTCTAGCGGCTACTGTGATATAAACAACAAACAATAGGAGCTAGTACAGGTAACAGTCAACCAGATGAGATCGCTCCCTTCCCTCTCAGTCAAACTATTGTACCTAAAAAAAAAAGAAAGAATGTACACGGTAAAATCTATTTTAGTATTCTTCTGTAAATGTGATATAGTTTTTAAAAAGCTTTAACTTTCATTTAGAGAAAGTAAGGCATCTTACTTTAAAAAAATGGGAGACACTATTATCAACCTCCTCCTCAAGGCACTTTACCAGGAGCTTTATTTATTCCTGGATTTTTGGAAGATTTCAGCCCACATATTATTTGTCATTTTTCTCTTTTTGGTCAATTTGTCATTTTAATCTTTTTTTGCTTCTGCCTCCAGACCCACTTCTTAAAATAAAGAAAAACACAAACCAGAAATAATTAGTCAAGAGAAGGCGTCAGAAATATTCACTCATGTTAACCTTGTGGGCTACTTACAGAGAAACAGTATGAACACTCTCATTGTTAGAGCCCTTCGAGGAAAGGGAAGAAAAATCTTTAAAATCCTTCTTTCAGTATTATTGTTGGTGTGTTTTACATGTTAACATTATACCTTTGAACCAAGAGCAGAAGTTCACAATTGGCAAAACATTCTTACTTGTCCTGTTATTATTATGTATGGCAAATAGCTGATGGGGGTGAACTCAAACAGCGAAATATAAAACTGTTTAAGAACGATCTCACAGCATCAGACTGTTTGGAGCTAGAGTCCTGGTTTAGGCCTATCTCTACTAGTCAACTCAAGGTAAAAGTCAGGGTTTGGCACCCTTTCACTAAGAGCAGAATGACTTAATGCAGCTTAGTCTTAAAGGAAGGTAAAGGCAGCAGTTTTCAGATATTTCATCACATGGGCTAGGGACAAATATTACACATAAACCAGTTTAAGTGATCAGAAACTGGTTTAAACCTGTAACAGAACAGATGTGCAATGTACATAAGCCAGTCTGAAAATAGCTGAGACCAGTTTGAGAAAAACCTGGTTGAATGTAGTATCAGACTTAACTGATTTGGCTCAATCCGGTTTATGCAATGTCTATCCCAGACCCCTTGCTGGTTTAAGATAAATCAGACTCCCCCCAGCATCCCAGTATGCTCTCTGGGCTGATCAGGGCTCTCTGCTCTACAGCAGGGCTGGGCTCCCCTCTGCTCCCTGGCTGGAACCCCGGCAGAGATTTGCAGGCACAGCAGTGGCTGCTTGGCTTCTTCCTGCTAAGTATGAATTATTCCCCCAACTCCTCTGCCTTACACAGAGACTTCAGCATTAGCTAGCAGACCACATGCTGGCTACAGTCTGTGCTGTGGGAGATGACCAAGGCAGACAGACTTTTTGGAGCCAATCAACAGGTAGCTTAACATCTTTCCTTGGAAAAGCTGTTTAGGAAGAGCTTGGAAAGAGGCTTTGTTTTCTTAATGGGTTGATAAATACCGAGTTAGGGGTGATAAACATTCCCTGCTGGGCTGCTTGGAGGGGGGTGAGGAAGAGGGGGAATAATATGACTGTCCCTGCCAGGGCCTGGCCATGCCCACCTCATGCTCTAGCTCCTCCCCCCAGCTTGTAGCCTAAGCCACTGCAGGCATGTGCCTGCATTTCTGGAATGAAAAGGGAATGTCTATTCACCTCCAAATTGATTCAAGCTTTGCAGGTTAGACTAACCTGCAAAGATTGACTCTATTCAGGCTCAGGCTTTTTGAATGTCTGTCCCTAGCCTAGATGGCAAATTCCTGTGCAAAACTTATTTATGGCAGATACCTGAACATGCTGTGCTTGACAGGTTAGATACAATCTCTTCATGGGCTGGCTGTGGCTCATGGGATGTAGGTTGCTGACACCTAGTACAAGTTATCATAGGTCTAATCCCATGAAGTAGAGGGTGCCCTCAACTCCTTCTGAAGTCTGCAAAGTGGTTGGTACCAAGTAATTTGCAGACCATCAGGGACTTTGCTTGAGGAACTGTAGGAGGATTCTGTGCCAGTGCAGAGTGTGTTTCTCATTGTGGTGAAATAGGCTCAGCCCTGCCCCACCATGCCTCTTCCTTCTGCTGTAATTTTTGCTCTCAAGATGATAAGCCCCTCTCTGATGTTGCTTGTCAAATTGGGAATCAGCTGGTGAGGAGAGGGAGCATGCCAATAACAAGGACAGAGGACAGGGAAAACCAGCATGGAGCCCACAGGCTGCTCAGAAGTGGCAGAAATCTGGCAGGGAGGCACATGTAAGGGTTTTTCTGAGAGCCATAAGCAGGCGGGGGGAACCTCATTTTGCTCAGAGAGAAGGGAAAGGGGAGAGAGCCAACAGGAGCTCTATTACGCTCTGTGTGAGATAAAGGGACGTAGGGTGGCTGAAACACCATACAAGGATTATCTTTCAACCTCAGTGTATCTTGTGTCTGTTTTAAGCAGCTCTCTGGTGAGAGATAGAAGGGCATTATTGGGCCAGATTAATTTCAGGTGATGATGATTCTCTCCATGAAGTGACTCCAATTCTGATGAAATGATGATTAGGCTGTGATGTCAACTTCCTCAAATATCAATAGAGCGCAGTGTTAACAAGGCAACAGGTTTAGCTGCCATAGCAGCAGCTGTAACATTCCTTGCATGAGACAAATCAGTGCACAAATCATTTATATCAGAATGTGGCAAGCAAGACAAGTGGCAGCTTTACCGATCAGCAGAATGGCCTGATGCTCCTAAGACATTTCTCCAAAGACCCCTTTCCATATAGTTCCCATCCAGGCTCCTCCATCTCCCATGTAAGTGACCCCTTCCTCATATTCTGCCTCCATGTTGGCAGTTCCCTCTTTCCACATTTACTTTGAGACTGACTGCTATATTGAGAGTCTTGAGGCTCCAGGACGGAGGCATATATGGTTCAGGAGATCCCTCTGTTAACAAAGGCCACTACCTGCAGCTGGAACACACCAGACAGGTGCCTCCACAGGCATTCCCTGCTCTCATGCTGACACTTAAAGCAGGGGAATGACAGATGTCTTCAACTCCTCTGCTTACTTTTTGCTCCCTTGGCAGCTGAACACCTGGGAAGGAAGTGTTGCACTAGGGGAGAGGGCTATTACAGCAGTTTGCTTGTTGCTAGGGTGCTCGATAGCTAGGTTCCCCTTCCAAGTTTGGGTCCTTCTAATTTTTTCTACATGAGGAAGTAGCAAGGAAAGAGGAATGCAACAAAGGCAAAGAGCTTTTAAATACAGGGCTCTCATAAGTCTCCTTCTGGAAGAGATTAGGAAGAGGTGCCCTTACAGTAAATTGTGCCACCTCCCTCTGATATTAGCAGAGTTGCTTAGTTTGGCAATTCCTTTGTACCACCCTAACAGCAGTAGCTAAGATTCATTAAGAAAATATTTACTCAACCTGCAATAATCTGCTACTCTGACATTCCAATTATTTCTGCTTTCTAAAATTACAGCGATAGAAATGAGCCCAGGTGTTTTTCTCTCCCATACAAATTATTTAATATGTGACAATCTAACTGTCCAAATGTTGTTAATGGTTAAGGAAGCATCATCTTGGAACAGGTACATACATGTTACATGAGTCATATGATGTCAAATCATTCTTTCCTCCTGCCCTGTCTCCTTCCTTTTCTTTTTTAAAATGTAAACTACGTTTCGAATTTGAGAACATTAAAACATGCAGGTTACAAATATGCCTTTTTTCTTTGAACAAAGAGATCCCAATTTTCAAGAGTGCATATGCATGTGTGCATCTGTGTGTGGATGTGTGTCTCTTAACAGGACACACACGTTCTACATTTGGGCACTTATGCAAATTTAGCTACTAAACTCAGAGCTCTAATTTGGGATTTGCATGTTTTATTATCAGTGGTGCAGCAAGCAGGGCTTGTGGCCTGGGCCACTGAGTGATAGAGAGGTGGGAATTCCAAGAGCTAGAGGGAGGCGTGGAGAAGTCATAGTTATGCCAGGGTCTCCAAACCCATCCCTGGCTGCTGCAGCCATAGCATGATCTGCCTGCTCTGGTGGCTGCTCATATAGCAGCAGCACAGTGTCCCTGCCACTTAGCTGCTGTAGCTAAAGCAACACCATGAGGCTGTTTTTGCTGCTGGAGCATAGACTCTGTGCCCTGCTCACCCACCCTGTGCCCTGCTACTGTCTATTATGTTCGAAAAGTCAGGCTGTTCAAAACTTCAGTAATTACTATGCAGCCAACATTTCATCCAGGGAGGTTGTAACAAAAAAATATCATCTTCACAAAGGGGTTTTGCAGACTGCACAACAGTTTCTATCTTTCATGTTCCTAGACAAGTGAAATTTTGAGGCTGCACTGGATATCAAATGAAACAGTAGGTGGGACAGATAGCTCAGTGCTGAAAGAGCCATGGACAGAAACCAGCATGCAGAAGACATCTAAAACCAGTGGAATCTAGTTACTGGAAGTGTCAGAGAGCAGCTCTGAGAATTCTAGTTTCTATCTTATCAAAGAGAGGAGGAAAGGAAAAGACACTGATGTCCTGAAGATTTGGCCACCTGTGACCACCTCTTAAGTCCAGAGTTTACAGAATAATGCAAGTGTGCATATGTAAGCTTAAAGAAAGATCTATGCTATGTATATGTGGATCCTCTTCCCACAGCTCTGTACATCTGTAACAACTAGCACCATGTTCACACACTCAGAATCCATGCGATTCTGGGCATATAATACATTTATTTATAACCCTCCTTTGACAGCATCACTTACCCTGTGCTCACTGATCCATTTCCTCCTGGACTGTTTTGTAACATTTTAAAACCCTGAGCAGCTGCAGGCAGCAGCTTTTTTTTTTTTTTTTTTTTATGTATGAAGTCAGTTTACCTTGATCCTAGAAATGTAGAATTCCCTTTCACGCCACAAAAATGTTATTCATCCTGCCCAAATCTGTCCTGAATTGAGCAAAATTGAGCAAGATTCTCAGCTCCTCAGTCCACACAGGACATACTTCAAGCCATGTAGGAGCATGAGATACCTCAACTTAAAAAAGCAACATTTTGGGTGGATGGAATGTTAGGTAATTTTTCAAGTTATTTTACATTTATTAGGTTAACTACTTCTCTCTAAGCCTGAGACAGCTGGACTTACAGACTGCTGACAAACCTGAACCCCCCTCCACAAAAAACCCAGTGCTTTACCAGAACAGACATCACGTTAGTTTGACTCAGCTCACCCAACAACTGCATAGATTGTACACTTCAGCGGGGCTTTTTGACACTTTTATCTAACAGCTGATTCAATCAGCTGTTAGATAAAAGTGCCAAGAAGCCCTGCTGAAGCACATGATCTATGCAGACATTGGGCAAGCTGGGTCAAACTAATGTTATGCCTCTTCTGGGCATGCTCTACGCTCAGATGTAGGGGCATGCTGAGCTTAAAGTAAAGCATTGTTTTGTTTTGGTTCTTTTTCAGGTCTATAAGCAGCCACAGTTAATAAAAAAAGGCCTGATTATATATATTTTTAAATACTTAGATTTATTGCTGAAATAGCTTTTCTGTAAATTATGTACCCTAACATACCGAAGCATAAAGCTTCTGTAGTCAGTCATTTGGGAATGGCTCACATAATCCACACATGGCATAGGTGGCACCGTTCTACACTTGCATTGACAACAGTTCTGCCATGCCATCATGTACTCCCCATGCATGCGTTCAGATAAAGGGAGAAAGGCAGTAATAGAGAAAGAAGTGAGGGCAAAGGCTTAAAGTAATGTACTTTAAGCTTATCTATTTGTTCACTCACATCATTACCACTCCCTTGGTGCACATCCTTGGCTGGATATCATGAAAATTCAAGTCAATGAATAAAACCATTTTTATACCTCAAGGAGCACAGCTATCCTATTAGAGTCTCTCAGTTTCATGAACATTTCTGAGAATGCAGTGAAGTGGAGCTTTTTTGCAGCTTAGTCTATACTCACTAATATCCCTGACTGAGAATTGGGGTAATTTACCCTGGGAAGCCAAGTGGGTGTTTACCCCTAAATATGGATCAGCACAAGACAAAGTCTGGCTAACTGAGGTTTAACACTGATTACAACCAGAGTCAACACACTCTTAAACTCGTATGACCCACCATTAGTAGTTAGCATCGGTACAACTAGAGCTGCTGCTGAATCGTGGTGAATCTCCATTGTAAATTAACCTTTAGAAGTCATACGCAGTCTACATTTTGAATCTACCTAGATATATCTTTCCCCCCGATTACATCAGTTCCCGTACAGGTTATGCAATGGTATCTGGGTTAGGAGGACAGCTGTTGAAAAATCCATCCGATATCAGCTTAAACCGCTGATATCGCTGGGGATGGTTCAGAGCCTCACCCCTTGCTTAGTGCCATAGAAAACAATCATGTATTTCATCCATGCCAGGCTCACCTTTTTGCACTGTATTTTATAGGTCCCTTCTTCTTAATTAACCAAACTCCAAAATCAGCTACTAAAGCCATACAGTCCACCCAGCCACATTTTGCCAGCAGCAGCAAAATTTCTCTCCCAGCATCAGAAAATGTGCAGGTACTACTTTAGTCACTGAGGAAACCTTGGGAGATGGATTCAATATCAAGCAACATAGAAAACAGGCATTGTAAAGAATATGCAGCCAGGCCATCTTGCCTATTACTACAGACAAATTACCTACTTGTAATTTTGTCCCAACAAATGTCTGCAAGGGCTGCCAGGCAGCAGCAACATTTGTTTAATCATAGTCTCTGGAAAATTAAACACTCGTGGTGTGCCTGTGATAGATATTCTCCTCCTCCCCCTCTCCTGTTCTGTTCCCCAATCAGGGCCAGAGCAGCTTTCCTCCTCTGCAGCACAGCAAAGAATGGAATACAGATGAACGTTTTAGACCCGATAAATCAATCTTGTTTTACTTATTCTCACTTCCTCCACAGCCTTCGCTTAGGGTTTTCATCCCCCAGCTGTCCCCCCCCCACACACACATTACTTTAGCTTGGCTGCAAAGATCATGTTTTTTCTTCCTTTGCCCCTTAGTATGCAATGAAAGACAAGAACCTCATCAATATCAAGACTCCCACATTTGCCTTATACACTCAGGGTACTACTACATCATCTGCCTTTATACTGGCCTCTCATGAATTAAACTCCCACTTGGGTACAGAGGACGGTTATTAACTTTACAGCATACTCCTATTCACTCCCAAGTAGGTTTTTCTTTTTTAAAAATTGCTCTCAGCTGAGACTCATCAGGGAAGACTTAATTAAAAACCTTTCCCAATATAATTTGGAGTATCTTTCCAGACAGAAAACTGGGAAGTATGACTGGCTGGCTTGGTTGCAAAAACACAGTTATGTGATCTTGTCTACACAGCAAATCTACTACAAAAAGAATTTGGCTGTGTGCTACATCTGTGCAACATCAGACATGTTACACATCATGATGGAAATGAAGTAAAGCATTTGACTTTACTGAGACAAAACAGGCCCTTCCATTTTTACTGGATGTTATGAAAAACTGAATTAATATTCCACAAACAAAATGAAAGCTGCTATGATAAATGGGTAAGAAAGCAAGATTTCACATCCAGAGTTAGCAAAGGAAGAGTTTTCTGTTACTTTCAGGAAAGAGGAGGGAGTGATGGATGAAGGGCACAAATGTGATAAATAGCTATTCTCAGCTGATACTGGGGACAGATTCTTCCTTCTGACAATAGAGGCCACCATCCCATCCACCTTTATGATGCTCATCTCTGCCCCCCTTTTCAGAAGTACTACATTATTATTTCCCACCATGAACCTAACACTGAAAATAAGAATAAAATATTCCTCAGAGGGGGAAAGGATGCTTATTTTTTTAACAGTCCAGAAATAGAATTTGTATAGACTTTTGAAAGTGTTTTTGTCTATGTCCTTTAAATAGAAAAAGTAAAGCAGAGTCTTGGCGCAGTTCTCCATATGCACCCTCAAATGTGTCAGAAGCAGTAAAATAAATGAGGCTGTACTATTTTCAAGGGTACTGTGCCACATTACATGGGTAATTCCCAGCAACTTGTTAAGAAGAGGGAATATTTGTCATTGATCAAGCTTCCACATCCATCATGCACAACTGAGTGTTCTTGCTGCACTGTGAATAACCACTGGCACTCACGCATCTTAACAATGACAGAAATATTTATCATCTCAAATGTCTGATAAATGCTTATTCATTTTACTGGTTTCATCCACGATTCTTGCAGTAGGAAAACTTTCCTGTGAAAGCAGAGGTGATTTGAAACTTATTCAAAAAAGGCAACTATAAAATTGCCTTGAGGCTCTAGGGATCCCTAGAATGACCTTTGTAAAGGCACCTAAAGATGAAGAGAGGCATCTAATAGCATTTACAGAAGCATGTAAGCAGGGATTACATGCCTGACTCCCATTGACTTTAACTGCCAGCTTCTACAAACTGGAACATCAAAGGTAATATGGGCTATTTCTGAGCTCTGTACAACCAAGAATCTTCAGTCAATCTGGTGGACAGTTTCTCTTAATGATATGCAAAGCCAGAACAGAATCTGGCTCACTCTCTCATAACTATACAGGCTCGGCAGTGCTTGCAAAAGCAAGAGAATACCATTTTATAAGCTTTATGCCACTAAATACCCACAGATGTATTCCCATTCAGTAAGGCAGTGCTATGTTTAAATACGCACTTCTCACAGTGGAACCACTCTAGCTAACGCATTTTCTACTGTGAACACTATAATACAGCAGCCAAAATTCTCTTCTGGGGTATATTAGTGCAGCTCCGCTGGATGCAATTCAATGGAAGTCACTTATTCCAACTGAGAATTTTGTCCAACTTCTGCTAAATGCGTAAGCTAAACGTTAGTCTGAGAATATTAGATTTTGCTTTTCCATCTAAGGCCCCAGTTCCACTTTGAGCAACTATATTAATGGACAACTCTAGAAAATGAAAACAGAAAATTATCCCTATCTTTATGCTCCCAAATTTAACACTGCATGAAATAAGGCTGGCTTTACCATTTAGTCTGCTGCTGCTACTGCTTTTAGTTGGCTTCAAGACTAAAAGGGAGTGGTATATTGCTTGATAAAGGCTCCTTTTAGGGCATTTCTCTATGCATCACACTATGTCATCGTAGTGAGGTGCTATGGTGACATAGCAACCACATGCATCTATATGTGACCGGCAGCTACTTCACCATAGCAGCACACTCCCATTATAGCGCACCGCTACAGTGAAGTAGCAGCTAAAAATATCCATAGTAGTTACTGAGCCATGCTTTAGTACTTCCAAAATAACTTATTGCATCCATTTTACTTCCAAAAGGAAGTACTAAGGCATGACACAGTAACAACATCACCATGGGGCAATGTGTAGACGTGCCCTTAGTGTGTGAAACCTGCAGTCTTCCCTTCTCTTCTTGAAGAAACAAAGGAGAGCACAGTCTCTCTAGTTATTAAGCCTGCTGACTACATTATCATGGCTTCACAATCTTCAGTCTTCTCAATAATTTGGTAAACCCAAGTCAGAGATTTTTAAAGACAGAAGGGATCCTTGGTTCAGCTAGTCTGAACTCCTGTACAAAACAGATTATTACATGCCAAGTAGTAACACTGAATTGAATAAATTGTGTTTAAACTAAGTTTAGAGTAAGTTTAGACTAAACTAAGCATACGTCTCAGAAAGATACCCAGTCTTGAGATGAAAACATCAACAGATGAGAAAGCCATTTCTGACTAATCACACTCAGTATTCAATCCAGACGATCTGGTTCTGGGAACATGAATTAATAGGCTTACCTCTAGGAGCTACAAGAGTGATAACAAGTCACTGATGTTACACTACCGCTGCTTTTGGCCTATGGTTTGCATAATGCTGTAAAACGTTCTAAAATGGTACATCACAAGAAAAGCAAACCTATGAGGCCAATCATTTTGTATGAGGAGGTGAAACGAACAGATTATAAACAAGGTAGGAAAAATGCAGGTTTAAAGCCAGGACTGACTGTAAAATCATGAACACCTTTTTCTGTTTGGAAAATCAAAATGCTGATGAGAGCAAAATAAAACACCACATGTACTTCCCAACTATTCACAATACAACACCAAAGAAACAGCAGAGGACAGATGCAACGAGGGAATGTCCTTGTCAGATTTGGATGTGAAACCACTGGGGTGTCACCTCTAAGGGGTTTCCTGGAAAATATATAAAATTCTTGTCAAACACAGGATCCATTAGGCAGGTCATAGCTATGCTTCCTTCCAGCTATCTAGCTGTAGTTACTTTCAGCAAAGTCTGTTCCAAGAGTTCAGCAAAGCTAGATTATAATATGGTAGGACGCTAGTGGGAAAGAACCATGTCTGTGACCCACCTAATGGATCCTGTTGACCCTTATGGTTGCAAAAAATCCAAGAGGCAACACACTTTAAAAAAATGCTTTTTCATCAAATTAATAATGGCTACATTACACATTTTGATACTTAGTTTTAAAAACTGTCTAATCCCCTCCATCTGTTTGATCTCTTTACCAAATTTACAGTGTGCTAAAATGTAAACTACAGTATTATAGCACCTTTCAAGAACTGGATTTAGAGCTTGTAGCTCACAGGGAGGCATTGATCAGACTGGGTGTACTTTAGGAAAGTTTGGCTTTAGAGGACAATTTGGCTGCTAGCAAGGAGGAATCTGATGGCTCCACTTGTGAAATGATTATTATTTATTTGGGCTGCCGTAGCATCTGTGAGTCCTAGTTATAAGACCAGACAACTTTACTAGGCATTGTACAAACACATAAAGGTTGCAGATCTTAGCATTGTGGCTGGCACAATACAAGAAAATTGGGCAGCTGGCAATTTTATGGTTACTGTTACTGGATGGCAGGGAGCTTTGGTACTCCATGCCTGGGTTTTCTTTTTTTCTCCTTAGGATTCTGTCTCTCTCATGTTTGTATGGAGCTCATATGTTCATTTCTCCAGCCCAAGAGAGTATCCATGTGAAGCACATGAAGAATTTCATCCTGAGTGAGCTGCATATTCTTAGACACAGAGATAACTTTCTAGAGTCAACCTAAGTTACAGATATGACTATGTAGAAAAGAGTTCACACTTAGTGTATATAGCTACACACACACACACTTCCCCCCACACACAATATGGCAAGCCAAATTCAGGCACTCTTCACATTTTAGCCACAGATGGATATGTATGAAGGCTGCAACTGTGGTCTTCCTTTGGGAACATATTCAGATGTAGATGCTGCCCTATGTAGAGCTCTTCTTCCCACACAAATCCTTCTTGCCAGGACGCTTGAGCAATCTGCATGAGATGCAGAAGTATTCATGCTAAAATGTAGTGTTTATATTTGTCCTCCCCTCAGAAGCTCCTCAACAATCCTGACCACATATGATCAGTGGTGAGCTAACTCACTGGGGTTTTCCAGGAACCTGTAATAGCATTCAAGAGTTGTGACCTGCTCATCTGCATCTTCCTCCTCGTGTTTGCGCACACACAATTGGTGGCTTGACTCAGGCCAGAAATACTATAAAAAGTGTAAATTATATCAGACACTTTAAAACTCAGGGGAAAAGAAAGCAGGCCCTTTCATGGCTGAAGTGTCGTGACATGCAAGAGGTAAGTTGCATCTATGGAGGAAGCTTGAATGAATAGATTCTCCCACTCTCCCCCCATAAAGATGCAGAAACAATAAAAACATGCTTCAGAGCTTCCAACATGATTTATGATTTTCAAGCCCTAAAAGCACCTCGAGATGAAGCAGGCCCATATGTAAGTGTCATGCCTATGGTATAAAATGCACTCTGCCCCCAACAAAATAGGCTGTGGTCTACAGCAACACCGTCACATGTCATTTATTTTTATTACTCTTGCAATGTGACTTTCACTACACGACTACCAAAATAGCATGCTAAATCTCATCTTTTCTCTTTTGGATTTTAGTTTTCAGAGACATTTTCTCATCTTCCTATACTCCCTGATGGTACCTTCCAAAACCATTTATGGACTAATACATACACACACACGTCTTTGATTACTTATTATTTGTACTTGCAATAGCTCAACTCCGAATCAGTGACCTACTGTCCTAACTGCTGTACATTTAGGTAAGACTACACAGTCCCTGCTCTAAAGATATTCCACCAATGTCATGGCACTGTATCTTGGCCTTCACAGAATGAAACACTTCACAATCCTGTTCTACAGTGCATTACATCCACTCAGAGAAACAGTGACAGATGCAATAGCCAGACTCAACAAACAAGCAGGAGTAAAGAATATAATGTCATAATCTCCATGAAAAAACACTTACTGTATAGATTTAAGAATGAAACAAGGATTTCATCCATGAAGCAAAGTGCTAGATTCCTAAATATATTTAAACATACCAAAATAGCACCAAAAATCTGTCTTTGCCTCTTAGGATAAGGCCTGATATAGATATAGATAATAAGAAAGATGGCATGAAATACTCAGGTCAATAACTCCATCTTCCATGAAAGACAACAGCTGAAACTGCCTTGCAATTGCTTTCCAATGGACCACTGTACAGCTCTGACTCCACCATCTAAAATGACCATGTGAGCCTCTTTTCCTTTATGTTATAGGAGTGTCTAGAAATAGCAATTACAATTTTGGCCCCAGTGTTCTGATCACCATACAAACATGTAAGACACTGTCTATGTCGCAAGGAGCTCACAGTCTTCCTGGCAAGATGGGGCAAAAGAGCACCAGGATCAGAGTCCTCACTGCTGGATCACTCTGTCTCCTTTACTGCTTGTGGAGCATTATGCAGGTCTCATTGCGCATGAAGCATATTAAACAACCTAAGGTGACTGAAATTTGTGGAGTCACACTAGCTTAAGCTGGTCAACCTAACTGAACATGGAAGTGAACTGCCTTTGCTTTTGCAGTGGATATCGTAAAATATCATCTGTCAAACTGAGCATGGAGGTGAGCTGTATCTTTGCAGAAGCTCCTCGCACAGGCTTGTACTGCACCACAGAATTCCACCTAATATTCAGCTGGGAGTGTAGTTTTTACTCCAGTGAATCGCACTGTAAGATTGATGGACAACTGAGCTAGCTTTTGAAATGATATATATCCCCAAAGTAGCCAGAAGACTGAAAAATCAGCACAAGGGCAGAAAACTCTTGAAGTGGATGGGGAATTGGGTATTTCAGCAGGAAAATAGCCATCTTGGGGTTCTTTCCTTTAATTTTTGACAGGTTTTATTAAATTATAATTTGGACATGAGGCACAGCTGGCCGCACTTCATGAATAATTACATTCTTGGGCTAGAATAGTTCTAAAGCTCTAGAGTGATTCATCTTATTGTTAACCACTCCCAATTCTGTAACTCCAGAGAAAGCCCCTGTTTGGGGATCTTTACACGTGCCCAGTGGGGGGGCAGGAGAGGGGGGTGTTTTAATTAGAGCAGCTCCCAAGAACTGCTTTAATTAAAATGCCCGCAGCGTCTCGTGTATTCAGCCGTACCACGCTTCAAAATGGCGGCAGGGGCACTTTAACTAAAGCTCGTCAAATGAGCTTTAGTTAAAGTGCCCCTGCCTCCATTTTGAAATGTGGGAATGCTGAATACACATGACACTGAGGCTGCATTCTAACTGGAATGCTCGAGCAAACCCGATTAATCAAGTCTGCTCCAATGCATTCTAATTAGAATGCATCTGAGCAGGTATCAAGCACATGAATAGGTGCCCAAGAGGCCTCTTCTTCAGCCAAGAAAGTGAGGTAAGTAGAAAAAAGATGGTAGTAGTAAGGCTGGCTTCTCTGTTAGCTTCCCATTCAGTAGGGTGTTAAACACTTCAAGAATTTAACTTTCCAAATACTTCTTGACACAGCCAGATAGCTGGTAGAGTAGACCTATGCCACCCATTTTTCTC
The DNA here is from genome assembly GCF_052110815.1 of Crocodylus siamensis. Lineage (NCBI taxonomy): Eukaryota > Metazoa > Chordata > Crocodylia > Crocodylidae > Crocodylus > Crocodylus siamensis. Next base: position 122,637,869 of record NC_143399.1, on the reverse strand, counting down.
CTGCTCCTGAAGCTAGAATTGAAGAAGTTTAAGGAGCACTCTGTACAAAACTGAAGGACACTGCTGCATTACAGATGGTAGGAACCTATACTGAGCTGCAGTTAGTGCCTTGCTTGTACCCTTGTTCCTGTGACAACATGACTAAACTCAAATGTCTGATACTGTGAGATCTGAAGTTTGCTCACTTTGGCTCACTGCAAAATCAAGATCAAAAGCATTTTGGAAGACATAAATTTTGGCCTTAATTTTTCAAAGAGATATCACCAGGAGCCATACTGTTAAATCCGTGGGTAGCATGCTTTGAAACGTAGAGCTCTGAATTGTAATCAAGACTGAATGCATGCTGCCCGGCAAAAGAAGTCCGGAAATACGATTCTTCCCATCTCTATTTTACATGAGATAGTGATCACAGAATCAGACTTTTGGAAGGAACCTCAAGGGTCATCTAGTCAAACCCTCAGCAGAGACGTACAATTTACTTTTCCTATATTATCCCAGATAAAGGCTCATTCCGCCTCTTTTTGAAAAGCTCCAGTGAAGGAGATTTCACAACTTCCTTAGGCACACTGAAATATAGTGCAAGTGCTGTTATACATGGCTGTAAAGCATAATGATTAATACATAATGCCAGAATCTGGATGGCAGCTTTCATTAGGAAGTAAACTACTGTTTTGTTTCACCCTCCCCCATATAGTTATGACAATCCCTCTACTACCCACTCCTTGACAGTCCAGCCAGTGTAATTCCTTTAGCTTGTCAAAGGTGTTGCTAGAGAAGGGGTGGAATATGCAATAAGTGTTTGAAGTTCATAGATTATATGAAATTTAGACTTGGATATGTCCAACTATCCTTGACTTGAATGAGTTTAAGTGGGACTGCCCACATGCTCAAAGTTATGTACTTAAATATATTGTTGATTTCAAATCCTAGTGAAGAATTCAGTATTAAGGTAGGGATTATCCACAAGGATGGTCCCCTGCATAATTAGAAAGGGAGAGAATAAAAATGAAGACACGAACATGCAGGCTGAATAGCAGAAAGAGACCTGGAGACTGTAGAACCATCTCCCAAGGCAAACAGACGTAGTCATGCATTTTGAGTCATTTACATACTAGCTTGACAAATCACTGGCAACTGCACTAGGAAGAACAATCCTGTATTTTACAGGTGGGTTGGGCAACGTGACCTCAAAATTCCCTCTCATCTTTAGTGTATGTAATTCTGCACCAATTACAAATATCAAAAGATATTAACTTAGTAAAAAATGTAATCCATTATACTTCATTTTGGGTGCAAAGCTGATTTAATGGGATGTCTCTCAGGGAACCAATTTAGTAGTACAGCCAATAACAACATATGCTGTTTAACTGGGACACATTTAGCATAAATTCCACTTAATGGAGACACGTTCAGCCAACGCCAAGTAATTGTGTTATATCAGTATGAAATTCTACACTTAAAGAATTTTTATAACTGAATCTACCAAATAAAGCATACCAGAAGAATAAAGGTCAAAGAAAGATAAAAATAAAATGATCTATTGATTTTGTATTTTTACTTAGCATGGGGTTGTAGATTTTGCCATCATGTGATGCCATTTCTACCTTAGGTTTAATGACTTCTTCACTTAACTGGTATAGTTACTTAATTGGGATAATAAACCATCTATTAGTTGGCCTCAACTATGCCCCAATCTTTTAAGCCTTGCTGTGTTATAATCTCCATACCAAGTGGGGTTGGCAGAATTGCTGCTTCAGTGTGATATTCTCTGAGAAGCATTTAGATTCCAAAACAGTAGCTTTCAACAAAAGTATATGAATGCTGGAAAATGACCCCATTAATCACTTCTTTCAGATTTTCTTGTTCCTCAGCAGGGGGAAGAAGCCTTCCAAAAAACATTCTGCTAGCCTGAAGACTTGGACAACTGCTGCTATTTTCTGTAGTTGCAGAAAGGGCTTCAGGCTCTGCTGAAATGTGGCTGCAATCTGTTAAGTGCTTCTGGAACTAAAGCCTACATAAGAATATCATTATAAGCATTTAAAAGGCAATGATTATTGCAGTTGTCAGGTAGCACTACATGAAAAACATAAAACAACATTAGTTCAGAAACAATTTCTCTTCTCCTTACAGAAATCACCATCCGGGGCGACCATGTGACATGAAGTCCCAGTGTGGTTTGCTATCTTGTCTCCAATGCCAAATACTTAGAGGGTAATTAATCATAGTGCAACAAATTGGGGGAAAATTTTCTTTTGATCTCCTACATGATCAGTTAATTCCCTGCAGTCTGGCAAGGACACAGCTCTTATAGATTATTTAACTCACCCACTAAACAATTCTTTATACTTCCTGTACCTACTTGAGAAGCTTTTCACTTTTGTTTTTCTTCAGAACAACAGTATCGACTGTGGGGTGCAATATTTTCCTCCTTCAACAACACTAAAGACAGGAGGAGAGATTTTATGCTTCTAAAAATAAGTGGGTTTTGAAGAGGGAACATCCTAAATCTTTGTTTATCCAGAAACTAAATAAAGACTAGAATAGAAATGCACCACATTACTGCAAACATTCTCAAATTAGACAACCCCCCTACACACACACACACACACACACACACACACACACACAGAGTCACCCCACACAAAAAGTACTTCTTTAATGACACCCTCTTCCGTAACATGGAAGTACTGGTTTAAAAGTGATTGTAGAAGTAATTTCTTATTCCTGTAAATTAAATTCCTTCATCAGGAAAGGTAAATCAGCTATCCAGTAAATAGTGCCTTTATGCCAGTATAGTCAACTCCACATTAGGGGACTGTTCCAATTTCAGAAGAAAATCATACCAATAACTGCTAGGGGTGTGCAAAGTGGACAGTATTTGATTCAGATTCGGCTCAATTTGGGAGACAGTAATTCGACTCGCTGATTCAGATCACTGTCCCAATTCAATTCGGCTGAATCTGAAAATGAAGATTCGACTCTGATTCAGAGAATCAGTGATTTGGCCATAGACACAGCTTTCTGTGTTTTTCTATATACCTTGAGGTAACCAGGTGTGGCTTGTGGATGTTGAGATGGTGGAAGTGGATTGGAAGTGCTTCTGGTCCACTTCCAGGTCCGTCACTGAGCACACAGAGGACCCCTCCAGCACCCCTCCAGCTCAGCAATTGGCTGTGGTGGGACCCCAGGTGCCCCCCCAGACCCAGGAGGCACCAGTCACTGAGCCAGGGGGCTAGGGAGTCCCCCGCGTGCTCCATGATGGGCCTAGAACTGGACCAGAAATATTTCTGGTCCACTCCTGGGTCCACCTTCGAGCATGGGACTCTCCATCCCCTCCACCATCTCAGCATTCATGAGCTACGCCTGGTACCTTGAGGTATGTAGAAAAAACATATAAAGCTGTTTCTATAGCTGAATCATCAAGCCTCTCTGAATTGAATTGGAGGCTTCTGATTCAATCTGAAGAGATTAATAGGTCTCCTGATTCGATTTGGATTTGGAGATTTGGCTGCCAAATCGGGCTGAATCTCCTTCAGCAACTGAAGCTTCACAAAGCCCTACTAACTGCAGTGCAATAGTAAAATTGGTACAAAAAACTGTGTGTAGACCAGGGCTGTTTCTACTCCACTCTCATTGGAAGTTTTGACTAAGCTTGGAACTCAAGTTTTGTTCATTTTTATTCAAGCATAATGGTCACTGGATCTTTTCACACATGCTATGTGGAAACAAGCCAAAAATGGCAAACCTAAAATCCTGTTCAGAAATCTATAACTTAGTTATATAAAGAAAAGAGAACCAATTTCCAAAGGTGCTCTGTCCTCAAATGCTGACCAATTTCCATAAAACCACTTTTGTCTGGGTGCTTAATTTGTGTTTAGAAGTCAAAAGTGTTTTTCTCAGGCAAATAAGGAGCCAATGCTTTAAAAGTTTGCTCCAAGATTTGCATGAATGTACCCCAAATTCTGGAAAGACTGGATTTTTGCTTCCCACTTTTAGTTTCTGATCTTCTCTCCATCTACGATATCCATTTTGGTGTGTTCTTATTATTTGTATTTCTTGCCTTAATTTTTGACAGTTTTCACTCTATTCAGTCTCCAGTATTATTTAGGCACTTCATGCTCATAATTATCTTCCAAAGCAATATAATCCATCATTAACAACCTATTTTCACTACTTAATTATGCATTTCTGCACTTATTTGGTTTAGACAATAAGTTTCTAATAGGCATTTCATTGTTAATGTGCATCAAAACTTATTATGATTTAATTAAAAATATGGCTACAAAATCAGTTTTCCATCCATATGTACTTATCGTCAGTATTATTGTTTTTAAAATACAAGTATCCTATAAAATCATTTTATAATGAATATGTAAGAAGGAAAGAGAGACAGAGTGTAAGCATGCATAAGTCGGATAGAGCATGTATGTGTAATCAGTAGATTTGAAAAGACTTAGCCCAAAAGCCTTATCGCCTTTTATTGATTCTCATGACCTACAAACTGCATACATATACTGTCAAAGCACTTGAGTTAGAGCCACTTGTAAGAGGAAAATGGAACTAAGTGAGCCATATGTAAATGGAAAACACACTCAGCTGTTTGCTTCTACTATAAAAGCTAACATCTGCAACCATCATTGTCCTGGATGCAAGAATTTAAATGAGTGAAATGGAAATGGGAAGGTGCTTGAGATGATTATGTCAAAGAAAATAATTAAATCTACCTGCTGGTGCTAGCCAGGGCTTTCTGCCTTCCCTTTGTAACATTTGAACGGCAAAGGGCTACATTTGCTTTTCTTTAGAGAAAAAATTGTGAAATTAAATTTTGCTACCACCATCATCCAGGTCTCCCACAATCTCAAAACAGCACAGGATCCAATAAATTCAACACATAAATATGCAATTAACCAAATTGAGTCCCTTATGATTCCTAACATAAAGGCTCACATTAGAAAATTAAAACCACACACACGACAACAACAAAATCCAATCTCACGCACTGATTTAAGGGCTCTTAATTAAATACACATTTTTATATGGTTGCTGCACAAAGAAGGCACTAGCTATGCTGCTCGGCGAGTTTGAGTCCTGTTGCATTCTCCATTCTCCTTCTCTAACATCTTACAAAAATGTTTATATCATAGGTGGGCACCATATCCAGCTACCAAGAGGTACACCAACTTATCCGCTCAGTTATGTTACTCAAGCTAGCTCCAAAATGACAGCTGCAGCAGAAGCGAAGCAAACAAAATATGAACACTGAAGGACTCAAGGACCCAATCGAGCGAGACATCTTCCACCAGTGCCTCAGCAAAAAAACTGGTGAATTCTAATCAACAACAATGGGAGAACGTTGGCAGCACCTGCCTTCACTCATCATCAGTGCCTGCAAAGAGACTCCTGGATTCTTTCTGAGGGAACGTCCAGAGTGGTATGATGAGAATGACTGGGAGATCCAAGAGTTGATCGACTGTAAGCACATGGCCTTTTGTGATTGGCAGAATGACATTAACTCCAAGCAAAAGAAATCAAATCTCTAACCAGACAAGGCAGAGGTCAAAAGGAGAACTTGCAATATGAAGAACAGTCAAGTCAAAGGAGATTCAACATCTCACCGCCATCCAGGATCTGAATTATGGGGGACCTTGGATGGGGGTGGAGTGAGCCTTCTCCCTTCCCCCCCATACAGGAGGGGCTCTCATCTGCTAAGATTTGAAATCATAACCTGGGGGGGAATCTCCAATTTTATTAGGGCATCGTGATGGGCAGACCAATTTTTTTTTGCAGATCCTACCCCCAAAAGTCAAAGTGTAATTCAAACCCTGCTGCCATCCATGATAAGCATGGTTTTTTCAATGTCACCAAACCATCTATGGTCTGAGCACTCATGGACCAACTCCCTTGAGACCTAAGGATGGAAGAGACCTGATCAAGGAAAGGAAAGCCATCAAGGCCCATTGGATGGAGCATTCTGAAGACCGCCTCAGCTGAAACTCTGTTATTGATGAGAGTGCTCTCAAATCCATCCTGCAACATCTATTCAGAGATGATCTCAGAATCCCTCCAACCCTTGATGAGGAGAGGAAAGACATCAGATAGATGAAGAATGACAAAGCATATCAAGTGGACGGAATCCCCATGGATGTCTTCAAAGAGGAGGTAGAGGAACTCACATCACAGTTCCATGCCTTCATCTTAAGGTTCTGGAAAGGTGATAAAATACTAGATGACCTCAGGGACACCACAATTGTGGCAATCTTCAAAAAAGGAGACAAGTCTGACTGTGTAAATTATAGAAAGATTGCCTTGCTGTCCACCACAGAAAAGATCATGGTGAGAACCCCCCTGAACTGTCTCCTTCCACTTGCTGAAAAGCAACTCCCAGAATCTCAGTGTGGGTATAGGACATCAGGAGCCACAACTGACATGATCTTCACAGCTCACCAGCTTCAGGAAAAATACCAGGAACAACATAAACGTCTCTACATGGCCTTCTTTGACATCACAAAAGCCTTCAGCTGTCAACTGAGAAGTACTGTGGAGGATCCTTCTGGAGCATGAATGCCTACCAATATCCATTACCATTCTTTGCCTGCTCCATGATAGTATGCAAGTGGTGGTTCTCAATGATGGATCCATCACAGATCCCTTTGAGGTTAAGATGGGAGTTAAGCAAGGCTGTGTCATTGCTCCAAGACTTTTCTCAATATCACTTACCATGATACTAAATCTGACCACCAACAAGCTTCCAGTCGGAGTGCAGCTAAACTACTGAATTGATAGTAAGCTGTTTAATCTTAGCCAACTCCAAGCCAAAGCCAACACCACGCCAACTTCAGTCATTGAACTCCACTATGCTGATGATGCTGTCATGTGTGCTCACTCAAAACCAGACCTTCAGGCAATTGTTGATGTCTTCACCAAGGTTTACAAGAAAATGGGGGTGATGCTTAACATTCAGAAAACTAAGATTCTCCATCAAAAAGCACTTACTGTGCAGTCCCCAGCTCCGGTGATTCAGATTCAGGGTGAGACTGGAGAGTTCTAGTTCCTGTACATTGAAGTTCTCTCTCACAGAAGGCTGACATTGATGAAGAAATCCAACATTGCCTCAAATGTGCAAATGCAGCCTTCAGACACCTGAGGAAATGGGTGTTTGAAGATTGCGACATCAGATCCAAAACCAAGCTCATGGTTTATCAAGCAGTTGATCTCCAACTTAATGTACAGAAATGAGATGTGGATAAGTCATTGGAGAAGTACCATTCAGTACCTAAAGAAGATCCTGTTACTTCAGTGGGATCCTTTTACTTCAGTGGGAAAGATAGATGCACTAACATTAGCATTCCTCTCACAAAAAAACCCCACAAGACTTGAGGTGATGATCATTCAACATCAACTTTCCCGGGCCACGCATGTCATCCAGATGACTCAGTCAAGGTATGTGCTCAAAAGGAGGGCAGAAAAAGTTCCTCAAGCCCTAAAGGCCAACTTGATGCCAAAAAATGCAACATCAACATCAACTCATGGGAGACTACTACCCAGGACTACCCCAAATGGAGGCAGAGTCTGTTGTAAGGATCTCAGTACTTTGAAACCTTACAACCATAACAGGAGCAAAAAAATGGAAGCTATAGAAACAGTGCAAGAATCAAGAATCCAGAGCCACCCATGCTGCATGGTAACCTGTGCCTGAGTTGCAGCAGTCTGTCAATCCTGGATCAGCCTCATCAGGCATCTTCAGATCCACAGCTTCAGATAAGGCAATTATGGAATCACTGTTGGATATGGAGGAGTGTCAAAGGGAGAAGAGGACCGTTTCTTCCCCCTATCTAAGGAACATTACGATCAGAAGATACAATGCAGCTCATGACTCAGAAACAAAGCCTGCCCAAGTCAAATCAGAGATAGTCTTAATAAATGGAACCCAGCTACTGGATTCTGCTACAAGGAAATGAGGGTGAATATATGTTGCGTCACTCTTATAAATTACAATGCAAAACACAAACAACTGGGCAAACCTTTCCCCAGTAGAGGAGTGCTACAATGACCAGTGGGCCATCTCATTTAAATATCTGCTTTGAAGAAAAAATTCTGTGAAAATCAACCTCAGTGAAGGTAGAGAGAAAATGTTTTTTTTCAGGCTGACATGGAAGTCCGCTAGAAAAACAGGGAGGAACGAAAAGAGAGACAGACAACTGACAAGTTGTTTACCTGTCTGTAGCAATGCATGCTGGCAAATGCCAAGGAGCATTGTAAACATGACATTTAAAGTTGGTAGAAAAGTTCTGAATTTCAAATTTGTCAAAAAAGGACAAAAAATTTCTTGTAAACTTTCTTTTGGGGAGGAGGGAAGCCCCCCCCCTTTAAAATTACAATTGCTATAAATTACTTTGATTCATATACAACACCATCAAAAATAAAATTTCCTTGAGACCCTTTCCTGTCCCCAGAGTAGGTATTTCCCTTTGTTTTCTTAACATCTTCACTCACTAGCCAATGTCTTTCAGGATGTATTCTTATTAATAGCTAGCAAGGAAGTACAATATCCCAGACCACTAGAAATGATATACCATGGCTCTGGAGTCAGATTAAAAAACAAAACAGAGCTATTAATCTGACTACAACATTTAGTAATCCTAAATTAAGTAAACAAGTAAGCATACATTGATTTCCATCTCAGGTTACATCTTTCAAAGACTCTCTCTTCTTTCAAAATCAAGGCGGGAAGATCTTTCCTGGACATTACTAAGAAAAGAAACAAGTCTCTAATATTAATATTAAATGATTTATTTATTTATTTATTTTGGTGCCAGCTCATAAATATGAGGAGGAAGAAAAAGACCACTTTTACCAATTTCTCAGAGGTGTGAACATTTTTCTGCCAGCGGTATATGTACTGTTCTGTAACAGATTCTAATCAGCATGCATTTCTAGAAATATCAAACTTCTGACCTTTCAACTGAAAAGGAAAGTTTGAAAATAGCTTGACCCAGGAGAAAGACAGTGACATAAACAGCTAGTCCTCTTGAATAATATTTGCATTCTTTAAAAACAAGTTCAATCTTAATATTTGAATTTTAAAGAAAAAAATGGAAAGTAGATCATAAATGTTATAATAATTTAAAAACAAAACCATACAATTATTTCCCCCCCCCCATATTTACTAGAACATATGTGTGTACACATGCCCTTAACATAGAGGATCTTGATAAAAAATAAATAAGCAATTCACAAGAATGAGTCAAAGGAAAACTCTCTCAAAAATGTGTTTTTGCAAGTAGCAATTTTCAAGGTGGGGGAACAGTAGCTCTGAACAATAATATAGACACTCACTTCAGCGCACAAAAACCAGCAGCATTAATGGAGATTACATATGTAAGCTTCCCCTGTTCATCATTTTAGCACTCTTGTCAGAAGAGAAAATATATCACTAGGGAATGTATCAACTCACCTTTGAGTTTGTGCTTCCTGAATGCAAACTTTGGCTATGTACAGGTTGCATAGATTTCATAGGCGTTAGGGCTGGAAGGGACCTTAGAAGATCATCAAGTCCAGCCCCTGCCCCAGGGACAGGAAGTCAGCTGGGGTCATAGGATCCCAGCAAGATAAACATGCAAATTTCTCTTGAAGGTATTCAAAGTAGGTGCTTGAATCACTTCTCGTGGCAGTCTATTCCAGACCTTGGTGGTTCAGACAATAAAGAAGTTCTTCCTTATGTCCAGCCTGAAACGGTCATGGAGGAGTTTGTGACCATTTGACTTTATCATCCCTTGGGGCACTCTGGTGAACAAATGTTCCCCCAGATGCTGGTAAGTACACCTTATAAACTTATAGGCAGCCATCAGATCACCCCTGAGCCTGCGCTTTTCCAGGCTGAAGAGTCTCATAGCTCTCAGCCTCTCATCATAAGGTCTGTTTTCCTGACCTGGGATCATGCGCGTGGCTCTCCTCTGCACTCTCTCAAGCTTATCCACATCCTTTTTGAATTGTGGAGACCCAAAACTGGATGCAGAACTCCAGCTGCAGCCTAACCAAGGCCGAGTACAATGGGAGAATGATGTCCTGGGATTTGCCTGAGAAGCAAACATGGATGCAAGCCAGCATTTTGCTCGCTTTACTAGCAGCAGCATTGCATTGCAGGCTCATGTTCACCTTGTGGTCAATCATGACTCCCAAGTCCATTTCATCCGTAGCGCTAGACAGCATAACATGGCCAAGTCTATAAGCATGCTGCAGGTTTTTCTTCCCAAAGTGGAGAACCTTGCATTTTTTGGTGTTAAACACCATCAGGTTCTTATCTGCCCATTTCCTAAGCCTATCAAGGTCAGCCTGGATTGCCCTCCTGTCCTCAGGTGTGGACGCTTTACCCAAGAGTTTTGTGTCATCAGTGAACTAACTTGGCCAGTCCGCTTCTGATTCTAATGTCCACAATATTAATGAAGATGTTGAATAATATAGGTTCCAGGACAGAGCCTTGAGATGTTCAGTTTCTACCCAGAAAATCAGAATTCTCCTTGTAGAAAATAAAAGTGTGCAGACACTCAGGCTTTTTCTCCTGAAACAAAGACAGCTGCTCCAGAAAAAAATACCCCACAACAAACCAGGGTTAAATTGCTCCTGGGTGGGTTGCTCCTGAAAGACTGAGTGTATGCATATTTTCCCTCGGCTTAACTCCTGCAGAGCAGGAAGAGTGGAGCCAGGGAAAAGGCTCCCACACCTTCCCAAGACCAGGGTCATTGGTCTGGAGAAGGTGTGGAGGACAGCATCTCCTGCCTGCTCCCTGCTTGCTTCTTATACCCAAATTCCTGGTGTGAGAAGTAAGCAAGGGCTTTGCTGTGCCACTACCTTTGCTTGGCTGCTGGACATTGGGAGCCAAGCACAGGGAGCATTGTCCTCTGCCTCCTTCCCCTTGCCCCATCACTGCTCAGCTGAGCAGCAGAGTGCAAATGGAAAGCTTGAATGGCTGGCAGCTGGACTTGCAAACCCATGCCAGCTTCCTCTTGTCCATCGCGGCCTCCTCTTGTCTCCTTCTGCAACTCAGCTATGCAGCAGAGAGGTAATTTAAGCACTGGAGTGGCTAGGGGTCCTGCTTGGGTGAAGCCCATGTACCCCCAATCACCACCCCTGCCACTGAGCTCACCCAGAGCAGCATAGGACAAGGCAGGCTGTTGTACCATAGCAGCAAAGCTTGACAGCCTTGCTACTGTGGCAAAACGCCCTTGCCTCACCCTACATGCTGTGGGTCAGCCCAGGCTGAGGCGCTGCGCTTCTGCTTAGCTGTGTGCTCCTTCCTTACCAATCACTCCTCCAGGTCAGCTCAGAGAAGTGCAAGGACTGGGGGGGAGAACTGGGAGGGTTCCCACCACATGAGAAAGCCCCACTCCTGCCAATCAACTGATTGGCTGGATGGGAGGGAAGGATGGCATTCTCTCAGGGTGGGAAGCCACCTCAGCTGTCTGTAGTAGCTGATGCTTTTCTGCAGTTGCCAACTGTCACTTGAGAACGTGCCCTCTTCCCAGGCTGGGGAGATGACAGAGTGTCAATTAATAGGCTTCCCTAATGGCAGGGGTGTGCCAGGGAGCAGTCCTCTAGTGCCCACTGGCTGGAGAGTTTGCCCATGAAGCTCTCCAGCCAGGGGGCTGAAGCAATGTCTGTACAGTCCAGCTTCCAAACTATTTTTCTATCAGAAGAAATTTCTTATGGTAGAAATGAATGGATGTACACAACCCTTTTCAGAATATTAATTTACAAAAAGCTCTCATAAGGAGGCTGGCATGAACTTTCTTTAGTGTCCAGGAAATGCTGCCTCACTCCTCAGATTGATTTGTTAATTCTACAAATGTGTTTTAGATATGGGAGGAAAATGTTTAACATTTCAGAGGAGATGTAAGGTCAGCTTTGGTTCCACCTATTAGACATCTAAGTGAACTTTGGTACATGTAATCCTAATGCATCCCACTTGAGTTCCTGCAAATTAGTATATCTAACCTTTGTAACAAGTTGTCATCTTAGTTTCATAGTTGGTATGGCCAGAAGGGACCTGAGCAGATCATCAAGTCCAACCCCCTGCCATGGGTAGGAAAGAATGCTGGGGTCAAACGACCCTGGCTAGGTGTCTATCTAGCCTCCTTTTGAAGACCCCCAGGGTAGAAGCAAGCACCACTTCCCTTGGAAGTTGGTTCCAGATCCTAGCTGTCCTGTCTGTGAAATAGTGCGCCTCCTGATATCTAGCCTGAATCTACTCTCCGTCAACTTATGGCCTTTATTCCTTGTTACTCCCAGCAGTGCTCGGGGAAACAGGGACTCTCCCATTGCCTGCTGATTTCATAGACATTAGGGCTGTAAAGGACCTTGGAAGGTCATTGAGTCCAGCCTCCTACCCAAAGGGCAGGAAGTCAGCTGGGGTCATAGGATCCCAGTAAGATAAGCATCCAATTTGCTCTTGAAGGTGTTCAATGTAGGTGCTTGAACCACCTCTGGTGGCAGGGTGTTCCGGATGTTGGGGACTCGGACAGTAAAGGAATTCTTCCTTATGTCCAGCCTGAAACAGTCTCGCAGTAGTTTATAACTGTTCGACCTCGTCACCTCTTGGGGTGCTCTGGTGAACAAACGTTCCCCCAGATCCTGGTGGTCACCCTGATAAACTTATAGGTGGCCATCAGACCACCCCTGAGCCTGCGCTTTTCCAGGCTAAAGAGCCCCATTGCTCCCAGCCTGTCATCATAAGGTCTGTTTTCCTAACCTCTGATCATGCGCGTGGCTCTTCTCTGGACTCTCTCAAGCTTCTCTACATCCTTTTTGAATTGTGGAGCCAAAAACTGGACACAGTACTCCAGCTTACATACATACATACATACATACATAACATACAAGGGGAGAATGACGTCCCGGGATTTGCTTGAGAAGCATCTATGGATGATTTACCTTGGCCAGTTTCCCCTCCAGACCCCCCTCAGCCTTCTCTTGTGGAGGCTGAACAGGTTCAGGTCTCATAGCGTCTCCTCATAGGGCCTCCCCTGCTGCCCCTGATCATGCAAGTGGCCCTCCTCTGGACCCTCTCGATGCTAGTGGCCCTCCTCTGGACCCTCTCGATGCTGGCCACATCCCTCCTGAAGTGTGGCACCCAAAACTGGATGCAGTACTCCAACTGTGGCCTGACCAGTGTCACATAGAAGGGGAGGATCACCTCCTTGGACCTGCTCGTGATGCATCTGGGGATGCATGACAAGGTGCGGTTAGCCTTCCTGACTGCATCCCCCCATTGGCAGCCCATGTTCATCTTGGAGTCTATAATGACTCCAAGATCCTTTTCTGCCTCTTGTGCTGATGAGAAAGGAGTTCCCCAGCCTGTAGGTATGGTGCTGGTTCTTTCTCCCTAGGTGCATCACCTTGCACTTGTCAGTGTTGAATCCTATCTTATTCTCATCTGCCCACCCCTGTAACCTGTCCAGACCCAACTGCAGCCTGTCCCTCCCTTCTAGCATGCCCACTTCTCCCCACATCTTAGTGTCATCTGTGAATTTGAACAAGGTGCTTTTCACTCCCTCGTCAAAGTCGCTGATGAAGATGTTGAACAGTGCAGGCCTGACGACCGAACCCTGGGGGACAGCACTGCCCACATCCCTCCAGGTCAAAAATGATCTGTCCACCACCACTTTCTGGGTGCAGCCCTCCAGCCAATTGTTGACCCACCTCACTATGTAGGCATCGACACCACAATCTCCTAATTTTTTTAATAAGAATGGGGTGAGAGACAGTGTTGAAGGCCTTCCTAAAGAACAGAAAGACTAAGGCCACCGCAAAACCTGTGTCCAAGGATTTTGTGACCTGGTCATAGAAGACCACCAGGTTGGTCTGACAGGATCTGCCTCTAATGAACCCATGTTGGTTGCCGCTAAGCATACACTCCTCTGCTTGCCCCTCACAGATGTGCACCTGGATAATTTTCTCAAAGAGCTTCCCCAGGATGGAGGTAAGATTAACAGGCCTATAATTTCCTGGGTCCTCCTTCCTCCATTTTTTGAAAATGGGGACCCACATTGGCCCTTTTCCAGTCATCTGGCACCTCGCCAGAGCACCACAAGTTCTCGTAAAGCTGTGCCAGGGGTCCTGCAATGACCTCTGCTAATTCCCTCAGCACTCTGGGGTGGAGATCATTAGGACCTGCTGATTTGAACACATCCAGTCCCACCAGAAATTCCCTGACTAGGTCCTCTCTGACCCTGGGCCTGGCTGTGCCTCCTCTGGGACCATTGGGGATCGTGGTCGGGGGGATGATCTGGTCCTTGCTCAGAAAAACGGAGGCAAAGAAATTGTTAAATAGGTTAGCTTTGTCATCTGGTGAGACCACCAAATTTCCTAGCGTGTCCTGCAGAGGCCCCACATTACCCGGAACCTTCTTTTTACCCCCTATGTATTTAAAAAAGGATTTCTTGTTATCCTTGATCCGGGTTGCTAGTCCCAGTTCCATCTCTGCCTTGGCCTTCCTAACAGCCCCCCTACAATCCCGAGCAACGGAGGTATAGTCCTCCCTGGTGATGGCCCCTCCTTTCCATTGGGTGTATGCCTCCTTTTTTAGCTCTACGGCTAAATCACAAAAAAGCAGCAATAAGGAAGAGGACCTATGCACCTTTTACACTGACAAAAATTCTTCAGGGACTTGAGCAGACTGCAACAACTGCATTTATGCACTTTATAGGTGAAATAAGTTCTGGCCCATAGGTGCCACGATTTTCTGAATATTTAATTATGCTGAGGTGCATACCCAATGTAGACATATATGGGCTTATTAATCAAGGAATCCAGAAGCAATGTATTTTTATGCAAACAGTTTCTAAATAGCCTTGAATAAATAATCAACTTGTCTATATCTCAGCCTTTCCTTCTGGACCTTATGAATTCAAGGTGAATCTAATGAGGAAACTGAAATCAAATCCTTTTATACAAGAAACATTCAGGAATCTCAAAAAGGGGGCATCCTGTTTTTATGACATTTATTGCCCAGATACAGGCCAAGTGAATATGGCAGGAGAAATGTAGGTTAAACATCATAACACACATGCCAGTACAAGCAACCATACTGATGTTCCTATTTATATAGTTTAATCTTAACATGATTTTTTTAACTTAATAAATAGAATAAAGAATAAAAGTCAGTCTTGGATTTGAATCTGTGCACCTAAATAATTCAATATGAAGCACTTACAAGGTGATATTGCTTTTAGAAATGTATAAAACTTAAGGTGGTGGGATTATAAATAAAACACAGGGGACAGCAACACTCAAAATGGTTTTTGCTCCTTTGGAGTAAGGAAAAAGAAATGAGATCTCTTTTCTAATTATATCTAAGAACGTAAGTTTTGCAAAACAATCTGGTAAGGTAATGCAAAAACCAGTAAGGAGGATGTTTTTTTTTTTCCCTTCCCTTTTGAAACTCTACACTTAATTCATATATGAAACATTATTATTATTTGCATAGAGAAAAATACACATTGACTATGTTTTTACAATGAAATTCTAGAGATATGGATATTTTTCTTTGTCCCCTTAACCTCATTTGTAACTGGGGGAATAAACACCAAACACAAAAATAATCATTTCTCAACTCCAGAGTGAGACATCATTTTCCAAATCTGTCATTACAGTGCCCATGGCAACATATTTTTAAATATACAGGCTGATTAATGTTTTCTGAGCTTAATCACTATCTTATTGTTACATATAGCAAGTTTTGATGGACAAACATCGCGCACTCTGTTTGCCAAGGAAATAAAATATTGAGATAATACAGAGCCATTGATAATACATACGCATTTAGAACACACCAATGCCCCAACACCAATGTTCCTTAATGCAATAAGCTATTTATGTGACCAAACTATAGCCTGAATTTCTGTTACATAAAAAGATGGAAGCAATACATTCAGGCCTCTGGTGGACATGAAAACAATGGTGTGATTGGGATCAAACGAACGCACTAGACATGCATGGCAGAAAGTACAATGTTTGGAATAGCCCAACCACACCACTACAGAGAAGCCCCCAACAAAATCCTGCAATCCTGCCAGGCTGCCCTCAACCAGATCCTGGGGATCATGTTAAGGGTAGTCCCAGGACCGGGGGCTGTCATGTCCCAGTGCCAACAACCTGGCAATTGTTGGCATTGGGCCTGGACAGTTCCAGGTCTAATTCCAAACCAGAGGTTGGTGCTGATAATCAGGTGATTGTGAAAAAGCTTGTCAAATGATTGTCAAAAAGATGGTTTGAGGCCTGGGGCTGTCCAGGGCTTAGGCTGACATAAAGCTGATTGTCAGTTCCAGCCCCAGACAGTCCAAGGGCTATACTCGCTGGGGACTTTAAAACTTGTGCCCTAAAACTCCACTAGAGCCAGAGTTGTCTCTGATCCCCAGGGCCTGGTAGCCCTGCAGAGGCCCTGTTTTTCATCTCCCTTTACCAGAAGACTTTAATCTCACATCCATGCAGACTGTTGACACTGAAGGTTAGAGAACTTGGCTGTCCAGGGCTGGTTCTGATAATCCGTTGATTGTTGGGTGTTCACCCCTGACAGCCCCAGTGTGTGGACATGGCATACATTCAGTTTAAGGCACCATGCAAAATCAGCCATGAAAATGTTCCACATTGCATGTGGAATATTTTTATGGTTGGTTTGCCATTTTATGGCACCTTAAACTGGTGCACATGTAGCACCCTTGCCATTTATGGTGCGTTTAACATGTAAATTATGATGCAACTATAATGGGTGTCAGGATCCTCATTTAAATAGCGAGTCTGACTTTTCAAAACTAAGGACCACTAAAATGAGAACTTTATTCTGTACCAATACTGAATTAATTCCTTTTCCATTTTTTAAATATTCTATTTTAACACTAGTATTAAAGAGGAGTAATTCTACTGAATGTTAGTTTACCTGGGGAATTTACTGCAGAATAAGTTAGGGTGTGAATTTAAGGTATAAGAGCTGTTCTGCATTAACCTCTTGTAAGGAAACACTCTTTCTGGATGAAGCATGCCTATAAAAGGAATTAGTGTGCAATAGCTATTCTGGGCCAGGATGGATGCAAAACGGTGCAAAGTTACAAGTCAGCAACACAATTTCCTCTTCCTGCCATCTCTGTTTCTGCTTTATCAAGATTTAATTTCAACAAGCTACTCTTCATTTAAGTGCTTAACTTGCTTGGGCACTTGTAGAGCTGGTGGCTGGAGTAAAGGCAGAGAGATGATGAATTCGTGTCCTTAATCTGAAGTCCACAGCACTTCAACAATCTTCCATTTGGGATTAACAATTATATGCAATCTTGTACAGCTCCACAGGCAAGTGCTCCCAAAGCAGTCCCTACCTACTCTTTTGGACTTTTTTCCTGAGGAGCTTTTCCAGAATGACATCTCAATGATAACCCACATCAGCTTTCCCAAAGTACTTCTGAGACTGCTAAACATGGTGAATTGTATCCAAATGTAAAGATCCAGGACTGTGAACTAATATCTACTAAGAATCACAAAATTATTTCCTAAATATAGTTCCACATCTGCTCCATGCATGTATTTGTTAGGACAGATGCTCCCCTGGTATAAAATACCATAACTCCAATGACAACAGTGTATACCGGCTAAAGACTTGACTCACTACATCTAATATTCTTTGAACAAAGTCCTCCCCTGCCTCCCTACCCCTAAATTAGATTTAAGAAAAACATATATGATAGCCAACATGGTAAGAGAGTCAATCAATGGTAGATATCTAGGTACTTTCATTTAATCCTTGGTTTCTGCAAAAGTTTCTTCCACCTAGTTTTAAAATGCTATAAATGCTACTTAAAATGAGATTAGAAGAAAAACATTGTTGTGTTAGAATATCTGTGAACAAACCTCTAATTAGCCCAAAGTAGTTATAACTGACATCACATTGTGTTGTAGTTTTAGAAGATGCATTTTTTCTTCATCTCGGGGGAGTTATAGGGTGGTATTTTATTCCTCTGAAGAACCTTGTAACATGACAAGTGAGATTTCAAAAGAGAAAAAGGAGTCTGACTTCAGGGGTGGCTTGTGATCATGTAGGTTACATTAAAATAACATTTATACAGAATGAGTACAAAAATCTGGAGAAAGAAACTGAAATGTTTTCAGGTGCAGTATGATGCATTCAGCCTTGAAATAAATTTATTAGATTAATTTTCACCTTCAGTACATCCTACATAAGTCAAAGACTTTTTAGATATCACAGGAACTGAAAGATAGGAGAAGCTACTAACTGTGCTGTTTAACCTTAGGAAACTGAACGGTACAAAGCTTGGGTATAATGGCTGATGAGCGTCTTCCTGGGAAATGTGACATATCACGAAAAGAGGCAGCTGTGGAGAACAATGAACTCAGATAAGTGAAAGGAATTCTGGGAAGAGAACTCAAAGACCTCCTGGGGCATATACTTGTACAACCGAGGTTAGCTTGCTATTCGCTGGGTCAAGGGCACTGATTTATCCCAAAGGAAAATAAGAAGAAGCTTGAGAATTTGTGTAGATCTGGGGGGCAGTAAGTGATGAAGATGGGACAAGTCTCTGAGAAACTGAAAGAGAAGTTCAACAGGGCTCACAACTACAGAAGCAAGTAAGTATGCAGTATGGATCTGTGCATCTGGACTCATTTTTTGTGGAGCCCCTGATCCCTATGTTTTCAAGATTCTACATTTTGCTTGCTTTTTAAAAAATTAAATTAAAAGTAGAATTTCATGATGAGAAAGCTCTTAAGGTATACATATTAATATTCCTGTCAACCAATTTAGTGTATGAAAAACCAAAAGCCAGTAAAACATAGAAACAGTTTTCCTGGAAATGTTCTGTTTAGTCTAATAGTAAATGTCACTATAGACTGGCTAAAAATTTCCTTTCAACAAGTGTTTGAAAGTACTTGAGGATTCAGATAGTATTCTTATTCATATACAAGTCAACTGCTTTTAAATGCTCTTACTAAGTTATTTGTATAAGCCTTCCCTTAGCCCAATCTTTTTAGCCCTTCTTTATATACAAGGCTCTTTCCTATTCCTGATATGAGTAATGTTTCCTGATTCAGCATTTTCTATTTCTGCTAGGACTCCTTCAGAGAAAGTGATAAAAAAGTAAACTCAGTTATTAAAGAAATGACAAAACATTGCTATATATTTTTCTATGTTTAAACACTTTTTTTCCTCTTGCTGTGTGAAAGCCCCATAAAAACAACAGAAGAAGCTGACTAATTCAGGCCTCCATCTAGCAAAGCACTAAAACATGTCATTAACTTTAACTACACTGAGCAATCTGAAGACAGTAGGACTACTTGCACGTTCAAAGTTTAGCAAGTGCTACCACATTCTTTGCTACAATGAGGCTTAACATATTCTACAGGAGAATGAATAAAACTAACTGGGAATAAACCATTGGGAAAATCCACAAAGTAAACAAAAAGGAAAAATTATTTTAACAAATTCTTTCAGTCCACAATGAAAAATTCAGGCCAGCATAGCAATGTTGGCTAGGGTTGGAGGGAAAACAAAGAATCTCTTCAGCTGACATTACTATGCTCACAAAATCTGCTATGCTGACAGAAGGAGTTTTGGTTGGCTTGGCTGAGTTGTTTGGGAAGTCAGCATAGATATGCTGGCAGAGAATGCATCACCATGAGGGATCTCTGCTGACACAGTGGTATAGATAAGTCCTTTGAGTGATCTTGAGGACCACTGATTACAGTAAAGAAAACATTTTCAGTGAACTGGGGTTTTAGGTTTATGATGTTTAAAAAATGTAAAGGCTCAGTCATTACATCTGTAAAGTTTTATTAATGATCTAGTGATGGGCTGGCTGGACAGTTCAGCAGTCTGAAGTTGCAACTCAAACGCTGCATACAGACATTCAGGGAGTTTAGACAGTGTTAAAAATAGCCACCCGATCTAAGGTAAGTCAGGATCGGGGGGCAAGTGGTGAGATAAGGGGGCAGGTAGAGTCTGCAGGAGGATTGGGAGGGAAGGTGGGGTCTTCAGGAGGGTTACTGGGGTCCAAGAGAGTTTGACAGGATCGGGGGGGCTCACAGGGTCTGGTGAGAGGCTCTCTTCCCCCATTTCCTAGGACCAGGGGCTATTTTTAGCCCCCTGACTCCCCCACCCACAGCTAAACAACCTACCTCCTTATGCCTCCCCCCAACTACTTACTTCCTCAGTTCCTGGTAAATGCTGATAAAACTGGTACTGGGAGCAGCTTGCAGGATGGTGGGTTTGGTGGGTTGGGGTGAGGTGGATGGCCCATGGAGGGGTTGTACATCTGGGGGTAGGGGGAAGAGGCTGGGGGCTAAAAATAGCTTAGGGCGAGACAGGGATAACAAAAGCGCAGCCCCAGGCAAGACCTGAGATAAGTGTAGCTCTGAAGTAGTCTAACTTAACTTAGGGGTGGCCATTTTTAGACCGATCTAAGTGTTTTCACCTTCTGTACAGTTCACACCTAGATCCACCTAACTAGTGTAAGGTCCGCACTTGGGCATACTAAGTTAGATTGGGTGGTCGTTTTTAACATGGTGTAACCTCCACCTAACCCCCCTGAATGTCTGTATGCAGTCTAAGAGAAAGTCTGGCTGGTCCTGCTCCCCTAAATGGGATGTATAGGCCAAAACCTGACAATAACAATTTACGTGCCGCGTGTGTTTTGCCACTACTCACTTGCCAGTCAGATCCCACTGCTATAAGACTCTGGGAAGAGCGTGTATTCATGGGCGAGGCCCAGGATGGACTACCACAAGTTTCTGTACTCTCTAAGACTGAACCACTAACTTTTATTCCCTTTGAAATCCCTTCCGCTTCCCCGTGCCCTTTTGCTTCTTAATACCAGTAGCCTAATAGACTCTTGTCTACCACAGTGAGAGGCTTTGAATTACCTAACATAGATTAGGTGTTATTGATAGGCTCTTGGAAGCCTTAAGTCCATAGACCATATAGACAGTATTCCCTTGCTCGTTTATTTGGGGGTTTTATTTTTTTTTTTCCCTTCAAATTATTTGCTTTGGGCTCTTAATCTTTATGTTTACCTGCCCAAGAAAGATGGTGAACAGGCACACAACGCTCAGCAGGAGCAGCAGCAACCCTCTGAATGAGAAGAACAGCAAAGCTGACAGCTGTGCTTTTCTGCACTGAGCACACTGGGTAAATCAATACCCCAGCAGCCCTGCTGCCATCTGTGGAGTTTCTGGAGCAGACGGTTTATTTATAGAAACTTGTTTGCACAAAGCCAATATTTACCTGTTGGTGCTGTCAAAATTTGCAATCCATCTTTGCCATTACTCTCCTACTCTTCATATCAATAATGGAAATTTCCTAAAGAAAATATTGTAGCAACCCCTCTCCCCCTGCATCCTGACACACACACACACACACACACACACACACACGTCCTCTCCCCACAAGGCCTGTCACATTAATTGTTACACTACAAGTGCATCTGGTTTCCACAGGACCTTTGGGTTCCTTCAAAATTGCTGTGAAGCTAAGTGCCGTCAAAGTTAGAGGCTAATTCACTCCCCTCTTGTTTCTGCAGCAACAGCAGCTCCATGGCATTTCCCTGCCAAGACCGAACTGAGATTCTATGTGAAAAACCCAGAGAGTTTTCTCTGCTGAAAGTCTGACTACTGTCATCACTATTGAGTACACTGCCATAGTAACGCAAGCATAAGCACAGAGGAAACTTTCATGAGAAACTCTCTCATATTAGGAAACTTTCATGAGAAACTCGCTCATATTTGCCTGTGAAAAAGAAAAATCTGGAAAAAAAATTTTTTTTGAAAGAAAGGGGTGGGAATGAAATAGACGAGTCCCTGATCTCATTCCATTTCCTAGAGGTCAGGTGCCTGCATCAGAAAAACACATGGCTATCCCCAGTACTGAGAACTCCAGACACCAGGCCTGGGATGAAGTGAATGTGGTGGAAAGAACTAATCTCACCCCTGTACATCGCCCCTTCAAGTCAGGGCTGAGGCACACTGATGAAGCACTGTAGGGTACACCTGCCTTTCCTCTCTACTCTGGTTAACCGAAGGGCTTCATTTCTCAAGACTAATCATTCAGACCCTTTTAGAATCAGGGATTTTCACCAGAAGAATATTTTGTAAATCAGAAGAAGATTTATAATGAATGAAAATCAGTATAAACCAGCTAAATTTTTATCATGCTTTGTTTCTGCTATCATAAATGCTGTCAACAATCCTGTAATAGCTAATGTTTCACCACCAGCTCTTGCAGTTTCAGATTTAAATGAGCTCTCTGATACCAGTAGGTAAGCATCGTGCCACATTACCTGTTAGCAATCTTTATAGACTCAGGGATCTCAGAGACTAAGGCTGGATAAAGAGGATGAGGATAGAAGCAACAGCAGCATTTTAAAAACTGTTTAAAAATAGAGATGAAATGACTGTCACATTAGTTGTATAGCCAATGATCAGCAGAAAAATGTCAGTGTAAGCAGGGCTTGGTACAAACATTCCAGCACAAGATTCCTCTAAAGGATGGACCACAGGTATATAGGGACAGTGAAAAGCAAAACAAGCTCTATCTGCATTCTTTATTTTTGTTTTAATATTAGTTATTAGTTATTTTACTCAAATGAGTATCTGGGAATGAATCTGGTAATAGTAGCAGAGGCAGAAATTAGCACAAGGAAATTAGTACCCGTGCTGAGTACATTTCTCCTTCACTGAGATGCATAAGAGGGTTGCTACTTGGATAGTATGCTTTTGGATTACTCATCAATATTATGTATAAAGCATGTCAAAACAATTTCTGCTTTTAGATGAAGTGTACAGTTTGCCCCAGGACACATATTAGAGAGTCCACAGGAAAACCATTTCTTAAACAAATACTTTGTTGTGGCAAGTGGGGACATGACATGTTTTACATCCTCTAACAAGAAGTCAGGGATGGCTCAGTTAGGGGAACTGCTGTTTCCATCATAGTTATACAACACAAGAGCCCTTTTTCTTTCTATGTTTTTTCTTTTTTGCTCAGTCTTCCATACTAGGCAACTGTAGAGATTGATTTTTACTGTTTGGGATCTGCTGAAAGATTTTCAAATCTTTGGTTTCCATTACATACCATGGATTTGATAAATTAAAAAAAAAAAAAAATCGAGTCAGTTCAATTCTACCACTGAGAGCCCAGATCCTGCAAAGAACTAACCAAAAGTAACTTCTACTGACGTCAGTGAGACCTGAAAGCACTCAGTACTTCACAGGACACACAAAATGATAGCTAAGATGTTGGCAGCAAGAACAGAATGAAGAGATAATCCATGGTACAGGATGAGATGAAGGAGGAACTAGTGCCAAATTAAAGACAGTCCTGGACTTGAACCGGAGATGTTCAGCATATGTTTCAACCCTGAGGAATGCTCTTAATATTGAACTTCTCTCATGAAGGACTAGCTTTACTGGGGCAAGTAATGACAATGGGGCATACTTTAACCTTTAATAGCATTTGAAGGCATATCCTGAGGTATGTAAGTGGCCGTGACACCCCTGAGGTAAGGTTCAGGGTCTGCTCCAAAATTAGAAGTCAAATCCCAAGGTCAATACTGCTTTTACACTATATTATGCCATCCATTTGGGAACTTCAAGGGAATTCGATTTAAAAGTAGACTACATGGTATGAACAAATTTCCTTGTTTGAATAAGGACCGAGTCAAAAACCAAGCAAGGACCTTATTCAGGATGTGGCCCCAGACACTTTCATTCAGTGTGACTGGGTAGAAGGATGGTTTTTTATGTAACCTGCTGCACAAAGGTCCAATTTACAGCTTGACTACACATGCCTAGTGTAAACTCATGTAAATCACTTCATTTATCTGGGAGAAACACTACCTTTTCCCTATCTTTGTCTGTTTTATTTATTTAGATTATAAGTGCTTCAAGGCACATACTGGTCCCAATGATATGTTTTTGTAGTGCTAGCTAAATGCGGCTCTGATCTCAGTTGCAGTCTCTGGTATGACCTGTGTAACAACTATGACGGATGTAATAGTGCCCATTGTACAAAACAACTCCCAGAACAATTTTAACCTTTTTTTCTTTTTTAGAATCAATATGATTTTGACCAGCAGGTTGTCAGCAAGGGCCTTGCCACCTTGAATATACTGCTTAACCCTCAGACCTCTAAAACAGACTGAGCTCCAGTACTGGACTGATTACAGACTTTAGTCATGTGTTGCAGCACAAAAGAAATGAAAATGACTAAAACTAATCAAGACTCTAGAATCACCAGAAAACATATTTGACCCTAATGTAGCTCTAAACAACATTTTGCTTAGCCTACTCCTTTTAAAAATTATTCTGTATGACAGAGGCTGCAGGTTGGCTACATAATGTGTTACAGCAACCAAAGGATGAAACAGCATCACTGGCATTTGTTGAGGGCACTGGAAATACTCGGTGGAGATCGCAGACTTATACTGACAATAAAATTCATGTAACCTTATTCAAACTTCAAAGCCATTTATAAGTTAACCATTTTTACTAGCTCTGAGGGATACTGAGTTGTCAAAAGCTATTCATTGTCCTGAGTAGCAAATAGTGGTGTTTGCTGATAAATTTCCACTTCTAGAAATGTTTCTAGGAGAAGGAGTACAGGTATTCAGCCTGCAGCCACCCCCTCTGCCCGGCTCTCTGTGCCTTCCTGAAGAGGGTGAACCTGGGCTGGGAAATATGTGGGAAATAATGGCTGCTCCACTCCCCCCTGAGGGAAGGGATGGAGGAGTGGAGCAGTGGGGAAAGGCCTCCAGGGACAGCCAGGTCTGGGAAATATGTGGAGAGCCTTTCCCCATTGTTCCAAACAATCTCAGAGACTGGTCGTCGAAGGCAGTGGTTTAGCAGGGCAAAACCCCCAACCTGTTTCCCAGACCATGCAGTCCATGGGTGGCACGCATGGTGTTTAAAGCCTGTGGAGATGGGAACTGAGCTGAGGAAAGTTTCCCCAGCTGGAAGAGGGCAGGAAGAGGAAACTTTCCACTGTATAGCACTAAAAAGCCATGTGCCCATAGCCCTTGGGGGCAGAGCAGATCTAAGCCCTCCTCCTCTTCTGCAAGTGTGGGAATTCCCAGTTTGGGAAAGAGACAGGGTGTAGTGCTTGCTGCTCCACACCTCTTCTGGACTGGAGGGGAGGAGAATGGTGGGGCAAAGCCTCAGCCCCAAACAAGGGACTGCACAGTTTGGGGAAGATGCAGGGAGCTGCTCTCATCCCTCCTGGACCAGACCAGAAGGGGAACATATAAGCATTCACTCTTGCAAAAGTCTCTTACAAGGGAGATCTTCCAGGTTCACACCCAGAAGATCCTTCTCCTGAAAGGGGCATGTTTCCTCTTGAGAGAAACTGAATGAAAGCTTCTAGGCCTGTCATTTCCACCAGAAAAATAGCGATTCTCCCAGTAGAAATGTAACACCTGTACACAACCATTGCCTCTCAATCTGTCTCTGTTGTTTCTGAACAAAACTCCTGCATGAAAATGTAAGAATATCAAACTTCTGATCAGCTGGGGAAAAATTCGTACCCACTGGCTATTTAAATCTGGGTAATGTAAGTCTTGGAGAATTTAATGGTAGGTAGAAATGCAGGAAATTGTCCCTTTTTGTCTATGCACCCTACTAGAAGAGCCACACCCTTCCTTACACTGACTGATCAAATATGAGTAGCTTCCTTCTACAGAACTAGTGTTCTGCATTCTCCGCCAAGCTGCAGAGGACAGACCAGAAAATATGGCCTTAATCAACCTGAATAGGAGTTCCAGCTGCATCCTCTGCTGGGCAGTTAGAGATTGGCATGGGGAGGAACAAAAAAAGGGGAAAACAACATCAACAAAGTGGAGAATCATAAAAGCATGATAATTATGAGTCTTCAAGGAAAAAAACATAACATTTAAATGCAACTGTTTATAAGAGTATCAGGAGGAAAAACTGATGCAGAAAAAATATATGGGGAGAAAGGAGAGAAACCAGAGTGAAGAAAACAGGAAAGAGATATCTTGGGGGCAGACAGTAAGGGAGTACATTCTTTTATGGAAAGTTTGATGAAAGTTATGTTAGCAAGGAATGTCAATGGGCATTTTTACCCATGTATGCATCGCAGTGCCGGGAGCTTTGAAAAGTGCCCAGCACTGTGACGCATACAGGTGTATAAGTAGCAAAATGCATGTCAGCACTGAGAAAATGGAGGCAGTGCTTTAGTTTAAATGTCCACCACTCCCATTTTCTGTGCACTGACGCGCATTTTGCCGCATATACAACTGCACATGATGCAGTGCAGTTCGCTTCACCTTGCATACGGAGCAGACTTGTTTAATTGAGTCTGCTCCAAAGCAGTGGATCTGCAGTGCATCACTGGAAAAAAAGTATATGTATAAATGCCCAATATTACTTTGGGTCAACTTCTGATTATGTTACTCAGGTTGCATAAGTAATACTTTATTCCCGTAAAGGACACCCTGAAGACAAGAGGAGCCACCTGCATGCTAAGGTGCTAGTAAATGTCTTGGGAAATTGTTTTAAACGCTAAAATGCATTAAATCACATCTGTAATATAATAGGGTAGCAATGCTGTTGTCATGATGATCCAGGAAATATGCAAGATGAAAGTACTCTGAGGAAGGGCATGTGAGGTCCAAAGGTTTATCTAACATCTCTGCCAACTATGTAGTTGATCCAATAAAAGATATTATCCCCCAACACTCCTTCAGAAACAATCAACCCTGCCCTTCAACACACCCTCCCCAAAAGAAAACAAAACCTTGCTTAAATCACATCTAGCACTGAAAAATATTCAAAAACCTCTTTTCCTTCCTTAAAACATTCTTTTTCCTGACCAAAGCTGAATGTTGGCAATAAATATAGCTCCAAGCAAGGTAAATAATGAATAATTGTGGGGGGAGACCCTAAAAAGCCAAAATGATGTAGCAGAACACACAGTTAGGAAGTTGAGGGCTGCAACTGCAAGCAAGATCAACCAGTGAAACCTCCAGCCATTCACAGAAGCAAACAGGACTGATAAGGACCTTGGTGCTCATCTGCAGCAACCACCATGTACAGAACACCTGAAACTCCATGGCTTTGAGGGCAACAGAGCATGAGCTTAGGGCAGCGATTTCAACCAGTGTGCCAAAGCACCCTGAGATGCCTTGAGGTGCTTGTAAGAGTACTGCAGGGTACCATGCAATGTTAGCACTGTAAGGTGTGCAAACATGATTCACAAGGTACACTCAAATGTTTTAAATAGGAATCTATAGTGTTAATATTCTTCCCTATTGTGATGTATCTGAGTTCTTTGTAAACAGAAACATTTCTCTTTCTATAGGCAAAAACTGAGTGGAAGCTAAGAGCTCGCATTTTTCAAAGGGTGCCTTGAGTCTAAAAAGGTGGAGAACCACTGGCTTAATGCGAGAAACTAGTGCTGTCCTTATCAACCAAATACAAATGAAAAAGCCCAAAGACAAAAGAAACTGTCTGTGTTCTGCACCTCTTAGGATTGGGCCCCTAGGACTACATTTTCACCTGGAGGGTGGGCAAGGGGGGCTTACGCCACTATTTTCAGCTGAACTGCGCAAGAGATTGATTTGATCCCACAAAAAAGTCAAGGGAGGTTGAAAGAACAGCAGAATATCTCATAAGACAGAGAAACCAAAGATCAACATGAACTTAAATGAGTGTCAGCTTCTCTTTTTGCTTGCTATTTTTAGTAGGGGTTCACAGGGTCACATCATTATTTTTATGTTTTGCCTCTCACTTGGCAGCATCAGTCTGGGTCATCAAAGTAGTGGCCTATTCTTTTATTTTACAAGCTCAAATGATTTTCATATAAGTAATTTGACTTTTTAGATCCTGAAACATAGGCCCAAGAAATTTGGCTACACAACAAAGCACTTTAACCTTTATTTTTTTAATTTTTACTTGCTTTTTAAAACCTTTTGCCAAATTCTAAAAACATTTCTTTTAGTTGGAGAACAATTACATTTTTATGAAGCAGCTTTCTGTTTTATAGTTAATTGTTTCATATGTAGGCTGGCAAGCAATGTTCCTGTTCTGGAAAGATAAAGCTCTCAGGTTCTAAATCTGACTGTGTACCTTAGGCTTAACAATGTGCAGCATCCCAGTAGTATATCAACTGCTACTGTTAGGCAACAACAAAAAAATGGGGTGGGGAATAAAGAGTTGAAGGAAGAAACCCCATGGGTTCAAACACAAAGATCTCATCTTCCTTTTGTACTGCTATAATTTCATTCATTTTTTCTTAAGTACAGTTACTTTGGCAACAAAACTGAGAAGCTGCAGCATCCTTTAATACATGATTTTTATGTAAGAACAAATTGAGGGTCTGTAAAACATAACTGATTAAAGAGTAAAGTTTTCCAGCCCATTCCCTCACTGGAATGCAAGATAGAAAAGGCTATTCAACAGTCATCTAATATAATCCTTTAATCAGTGCAGGAATAGTCTCTGTAGCATTTTTTAAAGCATTCTGTGCAGTCTAGTTTCACATGTTTTAATTACTTCTGTCTCCAACTTTGACCTCTCTAAAATTGGTAAATTATAGTTTTAAATAAGTGCTGCACACAGCTGCACCAATGTGGAACAAAGATGAGCTTAATTTTAACATGCAGGACGATTTGAGGGTAAGCATATTTGTTTCTCGGTGGAATTATTCGTGTCAAGGCTAGCTTCATATCCCCTTTAATCAGTCAACACAGCTACTGCTTTAAAATGAACATTCCCCAACTCTTGAATTGAAATAGATCACAATCACAATCAGAAGGTTGAAAAAAACCGTTACTGGTTATAACATGAAATTTGTCAACTTTAAGGGCTCACTTTTGGCTATACTTCCTGAAGTTATGTGGATGAGCAGGGAAGAAAGCAGATGCAGACAGGCATTATATTTCTGCTTGCCTACAGTACTTTATATCATGACATCCAATACCTCGTCTCTTATACTGAGGTTTCTTTGCACCGGGAGCCTCCTGAATTTTTAAAGTATTTATACTCACAATACCCTTGTGCAGTAGAAAAGTGTTATTATTCCACGCTATGGATGCTGTTTTAAGGTTTGGAGGAACAAATAGCTTGCCCAAGGACACATCAGAAGTGTGCCCTGAAGCAAGGGAATGAAACCAAGTCTCCTAAATCCAACACATGTTGCATTTGGCTCTACATTGTTAGAAAGCTCCACTTAAATAGTGGTTTCCAGCTGAAAATAAGTGTGCACAACTAGAAATTTCCAGTGGAAGTGGACCTCTTGTTGCAAAATACACAACAAGGATATAATGTATAAACATTTTGAAATACGGCATTATATGTGCATCTACTATCATATTTTAAAGTATATTACCTATAGTATAATATATGGTATATAGTTTTTCCTGTGCAGGCACATGAAGTAACATCCCCTACAGGCATGTAATGCCAAAATTGAACACTACAGGGTTTCTTGAGTGTCCATTTGAAAAATCTGAGGCCTCTCCAATATACACTGACCTCAGCAGGAAGTTAAAATAGACTACTATGAACTCTGTCATTTACTCCTCCTGTTTGACATGGCTGAAGACAAGAGAATGCATGACACTGGACTTAGAGAGCATAGCTGTTGCTCTGTACCTAACTTGCTTTGCCTCAACAGTGACAGTTTAAAATAAATATGTAGAAGATTTTTGCATGTTGTCATGTTTAAAGAGATATACATGTATAACCTACTTCAGTATTTAAGTAAAGGTTTCATACACATTTCATAGTATCACTGATAAAGCCACTTTCCAGCTAACCGGGACACCCACTCTACTACCAATGCATAAAGCTTCTCTCACTAATTTAAGGGACCTAAAATGTAGAAAGAAATTCCTCCCTCCCTCCCTTTGTAGCAGTTCTCTATTTCCCTTGCCAAGATAGACATGAAAAAGTAAACAGAAGCAAAATGTAATCTAGGATTGAACACTGATTTTTCCTAAAAGCATAGTTCATCAGAACTACACAGGTCAGGACTTTGGGATTTAAAAAAAAGTATTTTGGAGAGATGCTAGCCTGCTCCTTGGCTGTAGGAAGTTGGACTCCTCAAGCTACCATGATAGGTGTAAGGATACCACAAACTCCCTTCCTGCTGACTGCCCTTGGGTGCTCCAACTCTTCTACAGCACACAATACAGGCAAACCCCGCTTAGCACTCTTAATTAGTTCCTGAAAAAACGAGCATTAAGCGAATGAGTGTTAAGCGAAACCAAAAGTATTTGACGACCCAAGATGGCAACCGCGAGTGTTATAATGAAACTCACTGAGCACTAAGTGAAATCACGTATCAATTTAAAATGAGCATTATAGTGAAATAGCACTAAACGAAACAATGTTAAGTGGGGGGGGGGGAGGCAGGGGATGCTGCCTGTAGAAGGGAGGTAAAACCAGGGGTGTCAACTGGGGGTGCCAATCTAAGTATATGAAATTCTGAGCTCTCCTTTTGTTATGAAGAAATATCAAGACATATCCAGCAACCAGCAAATCAGAAATAGACATGTTAAAAAAAACCCTAGCTTACAAGAAGTTGTTAAAAGGTAACAGTAATTAAGGAGACATTTTTTTCTTTTTTAAGTTTTTCAGGGCTTATCCACCTCTATTCTTGGTTGTGCCCTCATGCCATGACAAGAATGTTTATTATTAACCAGGGCTTTTGGCAATGTATATGTCCCTTCAATGTTTATCACCTGCTTTCATCCTCTTTCCCTCAAACAAAAGCACTGGGATGGACAGCCAGGCTGTGGGCATTAAAAGGCTAGTTGGGTTATATACAATCAAGCTCTTGCCTGCACATTTAGGCAATGCATCACTGTCCGATATTTCTCCTTTCCGTGGTGGCCTTTTCCTATGGCAACAAAACCTGCCAAAATCAACCAACCAAAGAAAAAACCCCTTACTCTGGCATAACCCCCAGTGCCATTGGTGATCCTCAGATCAGGAAGTGGAGGAAACAGCCTTCCTCTAATGGCCTCTATGCATGGTACTGGTTGAACCTGTCAGCTGAAGTGGATTTTCTAGGAAGAGATGGCTTGTCCTGGTCCCTCTTCCCCTCTTAGAGACAAAAGGCAGAACCATCTACAATAAACTTAGTCTTCAAGGCACAAAGAGCCAGGTTAGACTAACCTGCAAAGATTGAATCAATTTGGTCTTCGGCTTTTTGAATGTCTGTCCCTAGCCAAAGAGAACACTGACCATAAAGTGCTTGAATTATTGAACTTGTAAATCAGTAGTTACACGTTCTGAATTACCACAGGATTAAGAGCAGCACAGATAAAAGTTCACTCAACTGGTGTAATACTGCTGTCAAACATGTTTAAATCATCAGCTCCATCTACCCTGACAAATATACATCATACAGTACAATTCTACTTTTTTTTATCTGTTTCTTCCCATCTTTTTAGCAAACAACATAAACCTTGCACAAAAAGCTTCAGCACTCAATACTGTTGTTATTCAATACTGTTATTAGCAAGGAAACAAAACAAGTTGAATGGCTAGTAACTGGCTCTTTGTGAAAGCTGTTAAATTAATTTATATTTTTGTCAGTCTTCATTAACATTATTTTAACCAAGTTCTCTTTTAGATGATGCCTCTTAAAGAAAGAGAATATTAGAAAAAATGTCCTACTAGCACATTTGTGTTTGCAAAGAAAAAGACTGCTAAAAATAACTTGCAGTGGTACAGATTTATATATTTTGCATAAGTTTGAATTTCTGATGGCAAGCATGCATCTTAATAAGGACACTTCCAGGACTAAGTAAAACATATAATATAAACAGATTATTTATAGCATTTACACAGCATTTAATAAACGCCTTTCTTCTTCTTTCTCCCTGTCATGAAGTATGAGGCAGATACTTTTTAAACAATTCTGCATTGGAAATCAACAATCTAAAACTATAGTAAAAGCAAATTCTGCTCTGTGTCTCACATGTGGTTCTGCTGATCACTGTTACCACATCTATCCTCCTTAGAGCCCCGTTCATGTTGGCCAGCATTTTTCCCATTGAAATCAGAAAAATATCTCATATGAGTAAGTACTAGAGAGACTGTAGATTCTGATGCTCATAAGCAGTTCCTATTTGAAAACAAAGCTAATATGAAAAGTAAAATTCGTTATTTAATATACATCTGTATTGCTTATGTGATTATCTCTGTTTTGACCAATAAAGTCTTAGATTTCATAGATGTCATAGACATTAGGGCTGGAAGGGACCTTGGAAGACCATTGAGTCCAGCCCCCTGCCTTAAGGGCAGGAAGTCAGCAGGGGTCATAGGATCCCAGCAAGATAAGCATCCAATTTGCTCTTGAAGGTGTTCAACGTAGGTGCTTGAACCACCTCTGATGGCAGACTGTTCCAGACCTTGGGGTCTTGGACAGTAAAGAAATTCTTCCTTATATCCAGCCTGAAATGGTCTTGCAGGAGTTTATAACCATTTGACCTCATCATCCCCTGGGGCGTTCTGATGAAAAAGGTTCCCCCAGATCCTGGTGGTCACCCCTGATAAACTTATAGGTGGCCATCAGATCACCCCTGAGCCTGCACTTTCCAGGCTAAAGAGCCCCATGGCTCTCAGCCTGTCATCGTAAGATCTGTTTTCTTGACCTCTGATCATGCATGTGGCTCTCCTCTGGACTCTCTCAAGGCTCTCCATGCCCTTTTTGAATTGTGGGGCACAAAACTAGACACAGTACTCCAGTTGCGGCCTCACCAAGTCTAAGTACAAGGGGAGAATGACATCGCGGAATTTGCTTGTTTGAGCCAATGACTTCTAACAGCTTCTAGGTTCTACAGCTTTTTGCCTGGCTGGCATTCATGCACTCTACAGTTCAGGCACAAGGGATGATCACTTGTCAGGTGTTTACATTAGAACTGGTTCAAGCAAACTGGTTGCAAGAGGTTTTTTGCCACAAAGGTTCCTAAGCCTCTAAGGTTTTTAATGCCAGTGATCTTTATTTGATTCAAACAATAAAAGTTCTACTCTTTTCTGCTCTACTCTTATCAACTGCCAGGAAGATGAACACGTGTGTTTCAGCAAGGTTTTGTCCCTTGGCAAAACCAGAATCATCAACAAGGGAAAATTGCAAAGATGGACCAGATAAATCAATGTAATTAAAAAACTGGTTGGGATGATGAAGCAATTTGATTGACCATGCCACTAAATCATATTCGTTAGTTTGGCTGGAAATACTTCCCCGCCCCCACCCTTCTCTCTGCACTGAGGAATAGCCACTACAAACCTTTATGAATGGCAAAATAAACATTTTTTTCATTCATTATAAAAATTACGGGTTGCTTTACTACTAATTGAACACTGAACACTTCCAAACCTTCCTTTTGCTTTAACAGGAAATATAGTTTGGCATTTTGTATTGTACTAACCAACTGCCTTCCTTCACAGGAAAGAAAAGCCTTTGATTGTAGGTCAACTCCTGGGTCCATTGAAGTTAATGGGAATTCTGCCACTGCCACTAGTGAGGACACTGAGGCCCCTGGCATATAATCATTTAATGGTATAATGGGATTTGATCCCTAGTCCCAACAATCACACTTCCTATGTGCATGGAAGGACATTCAGTTGTTGGGCTCAGATCCCAGTTGTACTATTACTGCTGGCCAGCACAGGAGGAGCCCAGAATCATAGTCCTGGTCTCCCCCAGCTCTGGCAAGTTAAAAAAGGAGTGCCTGCAGGTCCAGCTAGTGCTGACAATCAGCTGATTGTCAGCTACTGTCAAACTGGGTAAGATCAGGGGCTGGAGCTGACAATCCAGGGGTCAGTCCCGGGCCAGTTTTGTTCAATATCTTCATCAATGACATGGAAGCAAGTCTGAAGATGACACCAAGCTAGGTAGGAGTAATAGATATGCTGGAGGGTAGGACTAGGATTCAGAGTGGCCTAGACAAATTGGAGTATTGTGCCAAAAGGAAACTCATGAGGTTCAACAAGGACAAGTGCAAAGTGCTGCACTTAAGACAGAGCGATCCCATGCACCGCAGCAGCCTGGGAGTTGACTGGCTGGGCAGAAGCTCTGCAGAAAAGGATGTGGGGGCTACAGGGGACAATAAGCTGAATATAAGCCAACAGTGTGCCCTTGTTGCCAAGAAGGCTAATGGCATACTGGGCTACATTAGTAGGAGCACTGCCAGCAGATCAAGGGAAATAATTATTCCACTCTATTCTGCACTGACGAGGCCACATCTGGAGTATTGTGTTTAGTTTTGGGGCCTCTACTACAGAAAGGATGTGGACAAATTGGAGAGAGTCCAACAGTGTTACATAGCTTCTAATTACAGCCACAGACAACCATAAATACCTCTGGTGCAAACTGCATTTGCATGTGCCTGCTCACTTTGTGTACAAGAGCACCAGTGGTGCTAATGTGTAGGGTTTTAGGGGCACAACATATACATGTGGAGGGCACATATTTCACATGTAAGCCTGAGAGTTTCACCAGACATGAAAGCCCAAAACTAGACAGGCAGACAGGCAAATCCTGATCCCCTCTCCTCAGATATAGAGTGTTTCAGGAATACAGTTTCAGTTTTCCTACACAGAGGTAGGGCATGAATCGGGGCATAAAGAGTGTCGGTAGGTAAGTCCTTGCTTCCTTCCCTCCTGCTGGATGAAGAGCTGGCACTAGAACCACAGCAGCTATATTTCTACTACTTAAGCTAAGGTCAGGGTCATCAAGTGGCTTTGCTGTTGCTGAGCATATAGTAACAGAGTGCCCCAAAGTCCTAATGGGCTTATTCAAACTGTATGCTTGGCAGACAAGTTTTTCCTGGCTGACTAATACTGCAATAAGTATTTAGCTGTGTTAGTCTGAGGTCAGGCATCAGGCAGGCTAGATTTGCACCTTACAGACTGACTAAATCAGAGATGCACAGCATAAGCTTTTGTAAGCAGCTTCATTAGGTGCTGTGAGGTCACAGAATCTGTTAAAGTAAGCCCTCTACTTATGAAAGCTTATGCTATGCATCTCTGATTTGGTTAGCATATAAGATTTGTCCCTAATATGGCAATACTATTCCAAATATATTCCACTGGAAAAGCATCTATAGTACACATTGCCTCCCCCTTAATGGTTGAAATCAAAGGGCTATACTGTTTCTTATCAGGCATGCTGATGCAAATGAGTAAGCAACTCATTCACACTTTACTCCCTTATGCCAAACATCCACCTCCTGTACCAAGGTGTAAACTGATTCTGCAGAGTCACTATCTCTCCTGGCATGAAGATGACTGAGAAAGGAAGAAAGTTAGGGTCAGTCTACATGTTCCCAAGAGGGGTGGTTATTAAGGGTGTTCAAAGTGGGCCCTATTCAATTCCAATTCAGCCCAAATCAGGGACAGTGATTCAATTTGTTGATTTGGATCACCGTCCCTGATTCGAATTGGCTGAATCCAAATCTGAAGATTTGATGCTGATCTGGAGAATCAGCGATTCAGACACAGGCACAGCTTTAAATGCTTTTTCTACATACCTTGAGGTACCAGCCTGGCTTGTGAACACTGCGATGCTGGGGCGCATGGAACATCCCACAGGAGTGCAGGGGGGCCCTCCACATGCTCAGCAGTGAACCCAGAATAGCACTCAGCGATTGGCCATGTCCCCACCACAGACCCAGGAGGCACCAGTCGCTAAGCTGGGTGGGCACAGAGGGGGTCCCTCATGTGTGCTTCCCAGCGAACCCAGAACTGGACCAGAAGTGCTTCTGGTCCCCTTTGGGTCTGCTGCTGAGTGCACTGGGGAGCCCCCCCCCCACTCCTGTAAGACACTCCAGGCGCCCCAGCATTGCAGCATTCATGAGCCACCTGATACCCAGAAGTATGTAGAAAAAACATTTAAAGCTGTGTCTATGTTCAAACCTCTGAATCTTTCTGAATCTCTCTGAATCGATTTGGAGGGTTCTGATTTGATTTAGAGAGATTAAAGGGTCCTCTGATTTGATTTGGGTTTGGACATTTGGCCACCGAATTGGGCTGAATCTCTACCGAATCAAATCAGGGACCTAAGTTTTGCACAGCCCGAGTGGTTATTCCAGTGCTTTAGGGTATATGAATTGTCACCATTCCTAGAACAGGAGGGAAATTATGGCTTTTTTGGTGACTTCAGAACAGTATAATATAAGTCTGCCCCTTACAGTAGGTTAGGTTCACAAATGGATGGCCCTGCCCAAAGTTAGCCTCCTATCTCCTTCCAGAATATACTTTTGCCATCATCACATTTGGAAGGATATATGAAATGCTTTGCTGTTTATTTTTCAACACTGTAAAATTACCATGGTAAGGCTATGGTTAAAAAGAAAAGAAAGAAAGAAATGTTCTGTCGCTTCTGTGTAAGAGAGCTGTAGCTTATCTTGAAGCTGTTCCATTAATTTCCAGGAACCGTGGGTGCCTTCCTTTTATAAATGGGAACTCATTCAAATCTTTTCACCATCTTCTCCACTTTTAACCATTCATTCTTCTGGATGTCAGAATAAAATGGCAATGCTGCAGACATGGTGTTTAATTGTGCTTTTATCAGAGGTAACTGTATGTGGGCAGCAACCTTTTTTGAAATGCAAGCGGGAAGTGAATACATAGGTCAGGATGGAAGGTTACCTATATTTGAAAAGCTAACTTAAAAAAATCCTTTATGTAGCATCTGACATGCTTTGAGTGTGAATCTCGAAGCACATACCTGTATAAAAGCTGATCTCACCATAATGATGCTCTACTTTATATATAGAAAATTGAAGCAGAAAAAAGAAATGAAGACTACTAGACTATGGTTCCCAGCCATATAATGAACACTTTCTTTACTACATCAATAGCACTGACAAATGCAGTCCACCAATTCAGGTTAAGAGGACATTATTTGATATATCAATTTGACAGTAAACTAATATTAATATGAAGATTTTCCTTTTCACTGCAGTGCAAGATTGAATTAGAACATTACAGCAGAGTCCTGCATGTCCAAACACTAGCTAATCAAAGTTTATGATTATGTGAAGGCAATATATGACCCTCAAAGGGGGACTTTGGCATATTTTTCTAAGCATTAACATTTATGCACTGAAGGTTTAAGTGGTTAATTTAGCCAGATAAAGTCTGCTTGGGAAAGGATTTCTCCTTCAGAATTTGCAAGTGTTGTGACTTCCCCAGCAGAGCTTGTAAACCCTGCATGTTACTTATACCAAATACGTCTGGCATTAGACATGTCACGTCCCTATTTATATTGGAGGATAACTTAATATTTTTGGATGGTATATATACATATTATAGCTCACTGGGAAGTGTTGCAAAAAAGATAAACACCATAAAATAAAATTCTTATATGGCCCCTGACACCAGAGCAAGGACTTGAATTGAGGTATCTTAAATCTTGGCTAATGGCTTACTACTGCACCATACTTCCTTGCATAAAACTAGGTTTGCTGCTTCTCGCGCCCTGACAGTATTTACTAATGCAATGGGTAGGCCCTCTATGAAAGGATGCAAAATAATTTGAGTTGGTGAAAGGTAGGGCAAGACAGAGTGGAGGATCAGGATGAAAAATGGTCAGGTCCAAGAATTATTTTGTTTTGTTGTTTTTTTACATTTTTCTTTGAATGGGGCTATGAGTTGTTTTTTTGTGTTTCTGGATTATTACAGTAGGCTGATAGAAAATAGCTTTTCTTTGTTGTGCAAGTGCATGGGGTATTTAAGCTACCCCACAACACAGACTGTATTTTTTAGGATGATCAAAAAGCAGGTGCCAACTTGATGTTCCATGAGGTGGTAATGATGGGTGGAGGTCATTATGGATCAGTAACAAAAAGGTGTGTGGTCTTCTGCCCTCAAAAAATCATCAAAGAACATCAGTTCCTTCTCATACTTGTAAATGAATGGCAGTTCCACTGAAATCAGTGGAGTCCCATCACTGTCAAACACATCTCAGAGGGAAATCAGACCCAATGTGGGTGAAAATATTGGAATTCTGACACACACACACACACCTTTGTAACTAAGAAAAGTCCAAAATGAGCTTTTGAGGATAAATTAGATGAAAGCTGTAAAATAAAACAATGAGACAGGGATAGCCATGCACCTAGGGTTTTGTGCTAACTACATTCTATTTGCAAATGACAACATATGTGAGGCAGGCCACATGTGACACCTCTTTAGTAGACCATTCCTGAACAACTGCCAAAAATCTTTTTGTATGCCACTTAGAGCTTCACAACAATGGAGGAACAATGGCAACTCTGTAAAATCTGCTGGAGTTGACAGTTCCTATTGTTCAGAAAACTTCTGTGATGCACAGAATTTTCAGATTAACACTTCAAAATGCTGAACAAAATGGATGTCAAACTAACCAATGGTTTTTCATAATTCAATCATACTTTTTTTCTATGTGTTTCATTTTCATTTTATTTCCGTGAGGTAGTGTCGTGGGTGTGTGTCTGTGTGGAAAGGGAGAATGATTTGTTAATAGTCTAGATTTCAAATTTTTCCTTAGCCAGGTCCTAATACTAGACAAAAGTAGCTTTTCCCTAAAAAAAATTCCCACCACAAAAATAAGCAAAAATAAGAAGTCAGTTTAATTTGATGGCAACCTTAAACAGAGTTAACATCTTTAATTTCCTCCAGTCTCTATATGCAAACCCACTCTAAGGACCCAGCAATTGGAATTTGACTATGAAAAGCTACATGCAAGTTACATCAACCTGTGTGATAAATGGGACAAAAAATGAACATATGGATTTAGGGGGAAAATAACAGTCTTGGTATTAGCATCACCTCAACTGACAACAGAGCTTACACTGAAGTAGGAAAAGGGTAAATTCCAAAGAAAAATGCAATGTTCCAAATAAATAATCTCTGACTAGCCTGGTACTATTTGAAACCTACAACCATCTGTACCATCATTTCATTGGTAAAGAAAGCATCCCTCTTAGTCTTCTGCTGTACTCTCCCACTAAAGTTTACAGTTATATAAACGATGCTCTGCAAGTGTCCCAGAAACATAGAGAAATGTGTCACAAGGTAGATGGCACATAGCTTACAGCAAACTAACTCAAGTCAACGGCTAAGAGAAATCAGCCGTACAATGTCTATTCTATTTGGGTTAAGGTGTTACGGGATGGGGGTGGAATTAAATTATCGATCCTCCTTGTAAGGACCTCTGTCTCCCCAGAGAAATGTAAGCAGAAGAACAAGGGTGAAATTCATACCTGGAGGAAGGTGGTATCATTCTACTAAAGTCACTGGAGTTGTGCAAATTTTAATCAAGCTAGGGATCTGATCCCCTCCCTCAAAAAGAATAAAAGAGCTCATTGAAGCAAGTATCTTCCAAATGCATGCAGACAATTAAAGCTACATTATCACTGCCTTTTTCAGCTACTGCATGTCCTGATTGTTGCTAATATGTCACAAATCTCACTGAAGTCTCCTTGTTCTGCTGGTAGAATCCTTATGGTCAGTGATTCTGCAGTTGTTTCTTTATAGTCTAAGAGACCATCCACCTTACCTGTTCTGATCTCAAAAAATTGTTTCATACATCATTAGGCCAAAAATCTAATTCAAACGTGAATTTAATTGTATTACCAATTTTTTTCTGATTTGGACAGCACTTCAGATTAAAGCCATAAAATGGATAGATATGATGCACTACCCATGGCTTAGCAATTAAAAAGCACTCCCTTTCTCACCCCTTTCCCTCTCCTTTTATCTGCTAATGCATGGGATAGACAAGTAAACAAATCCTCCAAACAAGGTTATAGGAGAAATAGGCATTCCACCAGTCAAACAGTATTTGGCTAATGAAGGAGACTGAATCTGACAGATTTACATTCATTTGAACTATATCCCTAGAGCATTAGTAAGAATTAAAATCATGTCTTAGTATTACATTAACCCTACAGATCTATTTCTCTCTCAATCCAAGTACAATCAGTCAGCAGACACAGCAAAAGGTTTAAAGCCATCATTCTACAAAATTAATTTCTCGCATTAAATTAGAAGTTCATTTTGATGCCTGTGGAAGGGGCACAAAATAATAACCCTGGAGGCTGGAGCTGTCTCTCCACAGGAGAGAGATGCCCCAGGCAATGGAAGTGTAAGCATGCCCCAAGTGTCCCACTAATATGTATTAGCCCTGACCTGGGGAGTCCCCCTCTCAGTCTGAGTGGTAGGTGTCTCTGCTTGGACTGCTATTTGCTATAGTTCTTTTTTCTAGCAATGTGAACACCAATAAGTAAAAGGGAATATACTGCTTGGTAGCATATCAGATAAATTACTGCCTCATTTCAAGGATTTAATTTTCATCACTTACAGCAGCTTAATATTTCCCAATAATAGCCAACGGTTGTCAACAGAATATCCCTCTCTTTGAACAGATTAGGAAGTGATTTAGCTTTTAGTCATTTGTCTTAGGATATCAGGGACCATTATGTCAGCAAAAGGTGCCCCAAGCATTACTGGTAAATTTAGAGAGTGGTCACAAAAAACAATCATTCATACTTAACCAGCAGTCTTCCTGAATTGGCGATGCAACAAATAATTCCAAGAGCCAACAACACCTCTCATTAACAGACTCTTTGACTGTATAAATATAATTATGTCATCTTAATCAGAGAGCTCTTAATGCATGCAATTCCTTTCTCAGCATCAACATTGTTGGATTCTATTTTTTTAGCTGAAGGAGTAAGTTGCACAGTGCCTCTGCCTGCCACAACATGCAAGGAAATATCTAGAGAGCAAAACCAATTGGTTTAGCAACATTTAAAAAGGAGAGTCTTGGGATGAAATTTTCAGGCAGACTCCCAGCAGATCCCAATGCTGGGATAGGAAGTTTTGTGCTTAGTTTCTCATATGGACACACTATACCCAAATTGGGCTCTTCCTCAACTTCACCTTGTATTTGCAGTCTGGTTATTATATCCCCCAAAGTGCATGGCCAGATAAAGCCACATAGCAAAAATATAAAACTTTTCCCAATTCCTCTTGTTTCCATCGTTTTTCCTATGAACTGCTTCAACTGGAAAAAATGAACTACACACTTTGAGAGGGTCAACCTGAAAGATTCATTCATGAGCTCTGTGTAGCAGTGCTCTCAATCTGATGGCAAATACCCAACCAAATGCAAAGAACATTGGGCCAAATTCATGAATCAAACCTCAAAGGAGGGAAAGATTTGCCTTAGTGCCTCTCAAAGTATGGTTTATGCTTTACGTTATCTAAACCAGAGAGCATCTAAACCAGAGAGTTACACCAGGTAGGAGAATCAAGTTCCAACTTACGCCCCTACCTTGGGGGGTAGGAAAAGAAACTCTTTGAGCTTGCACTACACTCACCTGTTCAGTGTAGACACAAAGGGCTTCTGTATTATAGCTTTTAAAAGAGCCCCTCCAACATGGGAAATGTATTTTTAAAAATAACTGAATGGCAAGAAAGCAACAGTTCTCCGTGTTGGGAACAACAGCGGATGATCAGCAATTAATGCTTTTCTAGCTGAGTGTCTGTTTTACAGCCCATTGTAGTAATGTGCCTGTCAACAATAAAAGCACTGGTGACCACATATGGGCAGCTCAGAATCCTGTGCCTACAGTTTTGTTACATGTGAATTGGGTTGAAACATTTACTTTTCTTTTTAAATAAACACAGAAACAATTTGAATAGCCTAGGAAAATGCAGAGCCCTTCCATGTACTAATCTTAATTTGGATAAAAGACAACTCAAGGCAAAACAAGCATCTCATAAGTACTGTTTCTAGATCCATTAATAAAAACCTACCTAGCTAGATGCGAAAGAAAAAAACCTTGCTGCTATTTGCAGTTATAGCTAATTTGCCTTCATCATTCTTGGCAGATGCATACTTTATTGATCTGTTCTCATCTTGAAAATACCACGATAAGTATACACAGAGATTTACTTACAGAGATCCTGTAGCTCCATAGTTCCGGATGACAAATCGCCTCCTATACTACAGCAAGAAAATGACTTAATGCTTTCTGTGGAAGGAACAATGTGTGTGAATGGCAGATGGTCTCCGATGAAGCTCTTTAATGAGATCCGTTTTCAGTTTAGCCATGTGAAAGGAGACCCCCCCCCCTTAGCTCACCTTTGCCTGGTGTACAGTTCAAGTCCAAAAGAATAAGCATGTAGCTTTGCTTATGTTTAGAGTGCTGAAGCCCAATTGTGCTCCGATTGGCAAGAACATAGGGAACAGCAGCCAATCACAGTGAGCCTCCATTTCAGGGAAACTCCTGCTCATTTATTTAGCATCTTTGGAGACCATATTTTCTAGGAAGAATGCCTCACTTTTAGTATCATAATGGGGAAAATAATAGTTCCCTGTCTCTGGGTCTCCCCATTGTCCTCTCCCCCACCCCCCTTTTTTATTTTAAGGGGCCTGGCAATTGTCTTAAGGGAGTTCAGATTCATCTCCAGCTTCTACCTTGTTGGGAGAAGAGGAGGGGAGAAAGCTGGAGCTCAACAATTACTGATTCCATCACCATGGAAACAGACTGGATGCAGCGAGCTGGATTTGTGTAGAACATCTGCTGCCAGACTCATAATCAACTGCAATCGCATCTTTTTCCTCCACTCTCACTACTTATTTGATTGTGAGTTTGCCTTCCCCACACACGCACACTGTGGAAATACACACTCGTATACAGATACACACACGTGCAGGTTTGCTTTCTCTTTGCATGCACATGTATAAGCATGTGACGTGCTGGCATGTATATATGCACATGGGTACACCGATAGTCAACCCCTGGTAAGTATATTCAGCTTAGATATGTATACACTGATAATTGGTCCTGTTCATTTGTATGCATTCTGGCACAAATCAACTCCACAGGCTATAAAAGTGTTAGATTTAGCTTTCCAGCTATTCTGCGGGAGCCACAAAATATATTACTGGGAAAGTCACAAGGATAAAAAAGGATCCACAACATGACCTTGGGATATTTATTAATACTGACCAACTTTCTCAAATAACCACTTATTTCAGTCATGGTTGTAGGTGTGAGTGTATTACTTCTAGTGACCTGCTCCTCAAATGTATTCACTGTATTCAATATACACTAG
Organism: Crocodylus siamensis; assembly: GCF_052110815.1. NCBI lineage: Eukaryota > Metazoa > Chordata > Crocodylia > Crocodylidae > Crocodylus > Crocodylus siamensis. Next base: position 122,594,741 of record NC_143399.1, on the reverse strand, counting down.
AGCACTGCTGAGTTTCTGCCACCCCCTGGTTCCACATCTATATATCTTAGTCAATGTATAGACATGGGTGTATAGACAGCATATATCCAATATTGCCATTTTGCAGACTTAGTAACTGAGTCACGGAAAAGATGAGTGGTTTGCCTAAGGTCACAAAAGAAGTCAGAATTACTTCACAATTCTGTACAAAATGTATCACTCTGAATTTCACATCTCAATATTTTTCCAGCATCTGTTTTACTAGACACATAAGGTACGATATCCTGTCATTTTCTTGATGGCAACTCTCTTTATCATCCTTCTCCTGCCATCTTAGTAATTTATGTTTGGTCTTTTAGTTTTTAAATCCATTAAATTGAGGAAAGTAGTTAATTTGCTAATTTATAGCCCAAATTTGCTTGCTGTCAGGATTTGCTGAAAACCTCATCTTTTCTTCCCCAGGCATTTGGGAACAGAGTAGTTTGAGGGCAAAGGGAACTGGATGAAGGGGCATATCTTGTTATTCACAAGTGTCAGTAGTTCAATTCTTTTTTTTTTTTTTGCTGTTTTATGGACAGTATGAATTTAAAGCTTTGTTCGCCCCTAGAGTTGCAGATGGATGTGCAGAACAGAAATAAACAAGTGCACAGTAATATCAAATAAACACAATTAGACAAAAGAAGAATCTTCTGCCACCTTCTTAGTGAGCCTCTACACAGTAATTTAGTGTTTAAGGCAATATTAAATTGGAGAATTTCCTAATCAAATAAATTGTTCTCTTTGCCAGTACCATGGTATGATATGCAGAGTACAAAACCATTAATTAGCTCTCAGCTTGTCTAACAAACCGCCATTGGAAGCAAACATGATGATGATCAGATTGTTTAATGTATGTGGTGTACCTTTCTTTGGGCTGTTTTGATGTTCTTTGGTCTCTCCCCTCCAAAAATATTCCCACTTATTTTATGATGAGAACAAAGAGTGCTACTGATTAGGGAAATCAGTGTAGGACTCAGAAGACTTACACTTAGTCCCTTCTCTGACAGTCTCTTGCTGTGACCTTTGGCAAGTTCACACTGTCTCCCTGAGTTTTAGCATTTCTTTACTTGGAAAATGGGGATAATAGCACTTTCTTTCCTCACATAGGTGTTGCAAGGATAAGTACATAAAAACTGTGATATAAGTACATAAAAAATTGTGATATGCTCCAATAGTGCAGTAATGGATGCAATATAAGAGAGATTCATGAATGCATTATGCCCTACGCTATCCAAAACCCCAAGGTGAATGTATTATACTGAATACACGTAATAAATAGATGCTGGGGAAAGGAAACACGTCTTTTAAATGGGATGGAGTAGAATTAGATAGCAATGGCTCTGTATGGAATACTCCCGCAAGACACTGGGCTTTCAAGGAAAAACAATTTACAATTTGTTGATCCAGCAGTAATTCTCATATCCGTCTCCCCACCCTATGACAGCAGGTTATCATTGGAGCAGAGGGTGCAATCAATGGAATACAACCCCTATTGGTGTCTTAATGTAGAAGCTTAGGTAGTCACACAAGATGATATTCACCTACTGGGATGAGCTCGGATCTACACAGGCTTCTCAGTAGTCACAGAACCTGCTAACTCTTCTGACTATGCCTCTCTCTCTCCCCTTTGTGGTGAAAAAAGCTCTTTCTTCTCAAAGGGACAGTAGATAGACCTGCAAATTTTGGGTGAATGTTTCACTCATCCAACAATCTATATGCAAGGAGATATCATCTAAAATATTCAGTCTAGAAGAAAACCAGTTCTTACCTTTCTACCCCTTCTTGAGCAGGGGATTTAATTACTAAGAATATGAGAAACATTTACACACATAGCAATGGCATTCAAGCTTGACACTTTTGTATTGTGCTTGATTTCCTGATGCTTCTTCCAAATCCATGAAGAAAACCTCCATTTCTCACTTGTAAATGGACAATTTTTTATACCAAAAGTGCTCTGATTTTGGGTGAAATCCTTAGAATTTCCTTTCACACAAACATTAGTTTTGTACTAAAACTTAAGGTTTTAGCATAGAATATATGAAATATAACAAAAAAGTAGGAAGAGAAGGAACATGGGCCTCAAAACTGTAAATTTTGCTTGCACAAAGATTTTGCATTCACCAATTTTGTATAGCTCTAATTATTATGTGTGTTTGGCATAATACATTCACCTTGATTTTTTGGTCAGCCCTATTACAAGCCACAATGTGTGCATCTGAGTTGGCCAATGTATTTGGTCATATAAACTGTCTAAAGCACAATCACAAATACAGCTTTGCAAAGATTAGACCTGACCTTCAGAGGTGATCTGTAACCATAGCTCCGGTAAAGTCCATGGGAACTGCAAAGATACAGAGCCTTTAATATCCTAGCACTGAATGGAAAGGTTGCACTACCATCTTTGGATCACCCTGTACCTTTCTACTGGGAGACAAATGACTGCACCCAGTATCCACTGATTCAAGGCTTCCACCCTGGAAAGTATAGTATTTAGAACTCAGTGTGTGTGCCAGTTTGTTCCTGTATTACTGGGCCAGCTCCTCCCTTCTCCAGTTTACTTTATTGCTGAAAGCTTACTATTTTCACTGGGTGCATCTACACAAGATGTTTACTGCACAGTTGATTAATTAGCTGTGTAGTAAACATTGTGCACCTACATGTGCATATTGGATCCATACTGCAGCCATCACTTGTAAATACAAGTACTATCCTGCTGTGGGGTAAAAAACTCTGCAGCAGTGCATGTGTAAATGCTGCCCTGGCTGGCTGGGGCACAAGGATGCTTCAGTGTGAGGGCTGCATCCAGTTAGCCCCATGTTGCAGCACCCTTGTGCCCCAACCAGCCCCTTGAACTGGAGGGAGCAACCCTGGGCTGGCAGGCTGATCCCCCAGGCCCCTGCCAGTCAGGGCTGGTCAAACCTGGCGCAATGCGCTACGCTCCTGGAGACATGTGCAGACACAGCATTCAGGAGCAATAAACTCCAAAGCAATAAGCTACAGAGTTTATTCAAATGACTACATAGCTCATATAGACATGCCCACTATGTGGCACTTCTTAATCAGTGCAGCCTTCCCTTCAGATGCAGGGACTTATACCCTCCAAAGAACGCTTCATATTGAAGAGTACTCATTTAATTTTATGCAAATTAATGTTGATCTCTGACCTTCTCAGAAGCTGACATTGTTTAGACTTTAGACAAATATGAACCTGGTCTGCCTAGTGGTTCTGAAACTTCAGTGTTTTTTCATCTTTTCTGACAACTGAGATCCTATAAGTAAGCAGACCATAACAAACAATCCTGTATTGGCTAGGGAATGGGCATAAACACCTATTAGGCATTTCTCATCTCTAATATATTTGATTATGAGAAAATTTGGAAGAGTATTTGCATCCCCAATGCTGACTTGTTGAATCATCTAGGCCACGTCATTTCATTCCTATATCTCCATCTCTTCACCTATACATTGGAAAAATAATACTTGTTCATCTAGAAAGGGTCTTTCATGACTTGTCATCATCTGAAATACACATATCCTGGGATGAAAAAAGGAATTATAAAATTAATAGTCATATTATTATTAATAAGAAGAATGGAAAGACTAGGTTGTTTTTGGTCAATACTATAAGAAACAAGTATACTCTTCAACTTTTTACCTCTATTGAGAGCACATGCCCTGATTAATGTACGACTTCACTGCCTAGAAACCTACAACATCTTTTAAGGGTAGATTTTGGAGTAACAGGAGTAGATAATGAACAGATTAAAAGAAATAAATACACTACATAACAGAATGAAGCAAAGTATTGACAAAGAAAAAAAAAGGGGGTTGTGTATGGGGGTGGGAGGAGAAAGAAATTTACATCCTTAAATGATGGATATTCCATTTCACATTGTTTGAATTGTAAGTTCAGTGGATTTTGGCACTAAATATTGGGTGTGGCTTAATGAAGAGGGTGCCTAACCTGAGCAAATGACATATCAAATGTTTATTTGTAAAACAACTTTGACTTAGGTTGGCATTTCTATAGTTCATTTAAGTCTAGCCATTTCAAATACACAAAATGGTGATATATAATTGTTCTGGGGAGACAACTAGTAAACTGGGCTTACCTGCAGAACCCGAGGAGGAACATGCGACGCCGCTGAGAGGACCCGCGCGGTGCGTCAGCCGCTTGTTTATACAGGTGTGTCCAGCTGGTGACGTCACGGAAGGACGCCAGCTGGGGAAGGTAAAAGCGGCAGCTGTGGCCACGGAAGAGGTGGATAGCCCCAGGACAGAGCAATTAACAGCTCCGCCGGCGAGAGGGGTGGGGAGCCCCAGGGAGGGGCAGCTACCGGCTCTACCAGGGAGAAAAGCTGAGGCAGCGGCCAACAGCGGGGTGCCGAAGGAGCAGAGGCAGACAGTGTGGCTGGAGGCTGCTCCTGACAGAAGAGGAGCAGGAAGCATGGCCACGGAGGGCCCAACGGGATATGAACCTGAAGACAGCGTGACCCACAGGTGGAGTGCCGGGGCAGTGGTGCAGAGACTCTGTCACACAAAGGGGGAGAAGACCCAGGAGAGCCCTGAGAGGGTGTAGCCGGGGCGGGGATTGCCGCCGAGCCACCATGCCAGGAAAACTGTAGGGGCACTAGGGAGATTAGGGGCCAGGGACAGCCCAGGAGGACTGGGGAGGTCCAGATAGGATCCTCAGCCTGTAGAGGGGCCGAGGAGCTGGTCTTTAAGTTTGTTTATGGTTTTGTTTTCCAGATGGCGGATGCCTTAGCTGGGATAGCTGAGGGGGCATCTTCATAGAAATAGGGTCGAGGGTGCTTTAGGTGAGTCCAAACCTGTGCTGCGACCTCGTATAGGGTCAAACAGGGAGAAGGAAAGGGGGAACGTGGGTCAAGCTGGTTGGTGAGCACTCTGACAGGGACAGGCCAGGCGGAGAGGGAATATTACCCCACCACCGAGAAATCGGACCCACAGAAGAAGAACGCACTAGAGGTGGCATGAGGCCGGGGTGCAGGGGTGGCAGAGCCCCGGGATGTGACCGCCAAGGGACCTGAGCCACGGAGTGTACCACGAACCGACCTTGACACTGTAGAACATCAAGTTGTGGTGGGCGAGAACAAGGTCGGGGACTGGGCGAAAGAGAGCTGCTTTGATACTGAAGCGGTCCCAAGAGGATAGTGACATCTACCTACAGGATTAGAACTACCTGAGAAAGGGGAATCACAACCCAGCCGTCACAATAATATACAATAGCAGTCCATTCCAGAACCACAGATGAATGAAAAATCAATCCAAGTATGTGGATCAGCAGCTGCTGGATTCCCCAACCCTCAGGACCCAACACTAAACTTCTGTTGGGTCTGGGGGACTGTTGTAACTCATGGCACTTCCTGTTTAGCACCATGCATTACAATGGGGAGCTGCTCTTCTGTCTGTGCCTTTAGATTTATAAAAGCTTGTACTCTCTCTCTCTCTCTCTTATTTAGCTAGCCTATGAAGGTGCATATCTACCCTGCATTCTGACTGATGTCAGACTAAATACTGATTTCAGACTAAACACATTTAAATACTTCTCTCTACTTCCATCATCCATTCTTCTGTCACTAGGTTATATTCTAAACAGAATATTACAAGGCCAATGGAAATGTTCTTTGCAGCATTACAGGACCTGAAACATTCCCTATTTGTGCTGCAAGCCAAGCTTCCAAATAATCATTTCCTGTACTTGGGCTTCTGGATTAAACCTATTATGTAAATTTGGTCATCACCAAAATATTCACTACCATATTTAGAAAGACTGTTAATCAGGTAAAAAAAAATCCCTTGACCTCACTCACTCACTGTGTTCAGAACACTACTGGCCAATACAGAGGACTTTTGGTCCCCTGGCACCTCAGTAATTACCAATGTTGTATGCTGCACCTGGCATCCGCTGCCCCCTAATGCTCCCTTTGTCCAGGCTGCTGAGTTAATGATGAGGACAAAATTTACATGGACTATAAATAGTTTAAGAACTCCCTTTAAATGTTGGCAAGATAAAAAGTTATGAGTACACAAGATGCTAATGCTGAACTGATGCTGTTGCACTGCAAGAAAATAAGCTATATATTCACTTTCTACTCACCCTCCCTCTCACATACACATGCCTTCTTGCTAAGTGTTAAGTTTGATATGGGTAAACACTGTAAGCAGTACCATCTATTCCATTGAGCATTATGTTATGCTCATCTTGAGGATGAGGCTGATGTTACCTCAGTCATGTAAAACAGCAAAAGGATGCTATTTACTTATTATGCTTTATCCACGATGAGAAAAACAAAAAATGTTCACAGAAGTATCTGAGTTAACTCTGAAGCTAATCTGAGAAAATAATCATTTATGGATATTTTAATATGTTAATTTCATAAATATGTACTTAGGAACCATTTAAACAGTAGGTTATTCACCCAATAGACTGCAGCAGTCCAGGTGTCAGCACATCTACTATATAAGAACATTACATCTATTTGATCAGAAGTCTTTCATTTTTTCTGGGGGGGAAGAGGGTAAAGGTTCCTAGTGCGAGAATTTTTACAGCCCTGAAGGCAGAGGCTTAAAGTATTAACCTAGCACAACCTTCAGAACAGCCACGACATCAATGCATGCCCTCTGACGTCTCAAAATCTCACGTATATTTCTATTATGAATGCTGAAAAAAGGAAGGTTCTGATAAATTGTTTATTTGTTTTTCTGTCAACAGTTTAGGTTCTTCCATGTTTAAAAGCAACAATCAACTGTTCAGCAACCTTTGGAGAAATGATGCGAGAGTGATTGTGCATGTTTCATTAACACCACTGCTTTGCCCCTCCATTGTCCCTTTCACCGGAAGACTTAGAAATTAAGGAAACCTGACACTGCTTTTGAAAAGGTAGGTAGATATCACTAATCTCATTTACCTGAAAGGATAAACTGAGGCACAGAAAGATTAAAGGGATTACTCAAGTCTAGAGTTACAGGGAGAGCTGGAAACAGAACCTAGAACTTTTCCTCACTGATTTGTGAATGATTATAACAGTATTTTTCTAAAAGTTATGAAACTACTGTATGAATAAAGCTCCCGCTCTCACTGCAACCTCTGCCTTACAAATACAATTAATGCTTAACAAGCTGAATGTCAAATAATACAACTCACCAACTAAAACTTAGGTTCTTTATTAAATTTGTACTACAGAGGAAAAGGTTTGTACTGAATTAAAATCATAAAGAGCAATGATTAACTTGCTAATAAGTAATAGCAACGTACCTTTCAAACAACCCCAGCATAGTAATATTTACGCATGTGTAAATAAATGTCCATGAGCATAGCACATACATGCCTATTTACATGCAACTATCCATGTCTACTCCTCTGTGCACTTCCTTTTTTCTTATATGGCTTAAAGTGTTCTGTTTTTAAAACGGGAACTTGCAACCAGAACAGCTGGTCTAGGTAAGAGATGGTCTAGGGGAGGGGCTGTATCAGGCCCACAGACTGGTCCCACATGCTGGATCCAGCCTGCAGGACTAGGCTGGGCAGGCACGTGCTGCTTGTAGCATGCACTACTGACTCCAGCCCCATGTACTGTATGAAGCATGCACTGATGTACAGTACATGCAGTATGTGGTGTCTGCACCAGACCAGTCCTGTGCATGAGATTCAGTAAGCAAGTCTGGTCTATGGGCCCTATCCAGACTGGCCACAGATCCAGCACGCAAGGCTGGTCCAGCACAGGCACCATATGCCTGCATACCTCAAATCAGCCCAGTGCTATGAGCAGCCCATCCCAGACAAGTTCCATGTACCACATACAGTGTGTGGGGAAGAGGCCAGAGAATGCTGCATGTGACTAGCAGCACTGCGAGCCAGATGATACAGCTCTCTGGGCCATGTCCTAGCTATCTCTGGTCTAGGGAAAGTTAAGGGCTAGATACAGAAAGTCAAAAAGCCCGAGGCTGAATCAATTCAGTTTTTGCAGGTTAGTCTAAGATGCACAGATTAAATTGAAACAGAAGTGAACACACATTTACCTTTGATTCAGGAACTGCAGCCACATGCCTGCAGTGTGGTTCAGGCCAGAAGCCAGGGGGGCACTAGAGTACAGATCTCTGGCTGCATGTTCAGTTCCTCTTCCTGCTGCCCTGAGCTCTTTGGGATTTGTAGTCTAGAATTACAGCAGCAGAATTCTGTAGGGTTGCTCATCACTTCCTCAAGTTTGAGCCAGGAAAGGGGTGTTTAACCCTGCTCCCTGGCCCCATACCCCAGCCAGGGTTTGCCTGGGGGGAGGGAAAGTTCTCCCCCATGAAGACTGGGTTGCATCCCCACCTGGGCTTTCCCCCCCACCCCCTTGTCCATCATCCCTCACTGCTCCAGCTAGGAAGCAAGGGGGTGGGGCAAGTACTGTTCTCTGGAACACACAGCACAGCACAGCACAGCCCAGGACTGTAAAGTATGCTGGGAGACTGTGATTAAACTTGAACCAGGAAGGGGTCTGGGACAGAAGTTTCATAAACTGGTTTCATAAACCAAATCAGTTAAATCTGGTACTACATTCAGCCAGGTTCATCTGAAACCAGTTTCAGCCATTGTGAAATTGGTTTATGTGCACCGAGCTTCTGTTCTGTTACAGATTTAAACCAGTTTCTGATCACTTAAACCAGTTTATGTTGAACTTCTGTCCCTAGCCAAGGACTAAGGAGAAAGAGACAGTCTGCTTTGAAAACAAAGAAATATGAGGGGTAAAGGGCATGTCCTCAACCAACGAGATAATATGAAATCAAAAAAAAAAAAAAAAGAAAAAAAGAAAAAAGCAATTGATCTTGTTGATTTCACAGAATTACAAGTGTATAATAATAAAAGAAAAAACAACCAACCCAAAGACCTAGAGGAAATCATGGGGCAGTCTGTGTGGAAGCCCATGCAAAATTTGTAAATTAAGAAGAAAAAAGAAATCCCACATTCTTCATTGAAAGAGAAAAGCTGCGTTTCCTCAAAGGTACTGAAGAATAAGCAAACTTCCCTCCTTTCCACTGTGCTTTGGAAATACAACTGTTGACTGCACAGACTAACTATAAAACCAGCTTTATGCACTGTTATATTTTTTTTTATAGTTATTGTGCTCTAAATCAACATTTCAACTATTGGTACTGTTTCTTTCAAGACTAGTAGGAAGGACTCACTGTTGGAAAGCATGCCTTGAAACTGCTCTGCAACAAACCTATTTCACATTCATCCCACACACCAGTCCCAACTCTATCTGCGTTCTGGCTCATTTTGTCAAGGCTGTCGCGTCTGCTCAGAACTTCCTTCCAGATAATGAGTCTTCCTCTAATTGATCTTCTGAGTGCATTTTTCTTCTGTCTCAATCATCCCCATGCTAAAGATGCCATCAACACTGCAGCAGCACCACCAGGTCTGCCATCTCAGAGGCAAACCCTACCTCATACATTCACTCCTCTTCAATCAAAATGCTTCTCCTTTGAAGTGTAAAGAATTATGCTGCTTAGATGTATGCTGTATTCCTGGGTGCTGCGTGTCAGTTGTATGTGCCATGTGACCATTTGCTGATAAGAGTTTCCCCAGAAAGATTTTTTATTTTAATTTAGATGTCAATGGTTCAGTTGGCAAAGCAGCAAGTAGTCCATTAAAATTACTCTGCTTTCAGTTCTTTGCCATTCTTGATTGCAGATGCAGACATCAAAAATTAAAAGAGCACTTACAGGAATCTAATTTAATAGCATTAATTTTCTACGAAGATTTTACTCTCTGCTTTGTGGGTTTTTTGCCGTTGCTAACTTTCCTGCCTTTCTTATTGTATATGAGTGAATGCTTAAAAAGAAAAAAAAGCTCTTTACTAAATACAGACAATCAAGAAGCCTGAAGCTGAATCAATTCAACCTTTGCAGGTTAGGCTAAGCTGCATAAATTGAACCAATCAGCAAGCGAACAGACATTCATTTTTGATTCTGGAAATGCAGCCACATGCCTGTAGGAGCTAAGACCAGAAGCCAGAACAAGAGCACACCTCTCTGCTCAGCTGGAGCAGACAGCCATAGCCAAGGCTAGCCAGCCCACCCTGTGGGGGGGAGGGGGGGAGCGTTGAGGGACATGCAAAGCATCCTGAAATACTGGGGGACTGTGACCTAATTTGAATCTGGAAGGGATCTGGTTCAGAAGTTCAATAAACCAATTTAACCTAAATCAGTTAAGTCTGATACTACACTGATACAGGTTTATCTTAAACTTGCTTTGGCCATTTTGAAAACAGTTTATGTGAACTGAACTTCTGTTATGTTACAGATTTGAACCAGTTTCCAATCACTTTATGTGTAATTTCTGTCCCTAGCCATTGAGATTATAAAATCAGGTTTTGTTAACCAAAACATTTGATCTAAGCACTATATCAAGTCCTCTGAGACCAGAATAACAAAAGCAACACTCCTGGGTACTAAAGGCTGCACTCAGCTGATATTTTAAAACAGTAAGTTCAAGCACTCACATAGTAAATCCAGATCAGTATAGAGAGACCGCACAGTCCAAATGTACCTGGAAAATCTTAGTTCTTCATATGATGACCTAGGAATTTTCCTTTAGGACATCTGAAATGACCCAGCTTTTAAAATCATCAGTCAGAATACTCTGGAGGTCTTATAACTACAACTGTTTAAGATCTATATCTACAGTAATGCAAAATGTTTGAAAGACCACCCTTTCATTCTCATCACACAGCAAACATTCAATTTAATATAACCAGTGCACAAAGCTACATTGATGTACTGGAACATAACACTGTAACAAGGACCCAGGTCCAGTCAACTGAAACCTTCAGTTGAACTTCAGAGAAGCAGGAAATATGGGTAACCTGGCAGCTGCTTTGCAGCCTTTCCCCTTGCTATAGTCACCTATAGACTTACCAGAACTAAAGAAAGGAAGGATGTCAAGGTGAGGCAGATAGAACACAAATATTCTTTTTCCCCAAGAAGAGCTTTGTGAACGTGGGTGGGGCAGACTACAGAAAGTAACCAGGATACATTGATATGATGACCGTGAAATTGCCCTGGCATACAGTTCTGAATATATGGACTAGGGACAGACATTACACATAAACTGGTTTAAGTGATCAGAAACTGGTTTAAACCTGTAACAGAACAGATGTGCAATGTACATAAGCCAGTCTGAAAATAGCTGAAACCAGTTTGAGAAAAACCTGGTTGAATGTAGTATTAGACTTAACTGATTTGGGTCAAACCGGTTTATGCAATGTCTGTTCCAGACCCTGCCTAGTTTAAGTTAAATCAGAGCCCCCAGCATCCCAGATGCTTTGCAACCCTAGGTGGGGCTCTGCTCTCTGCTCAAACCCAGCAGGGCTGGCTCTACTCCTCTGCTCCCAGGCTGGAGCTCTGGCAGAGACTGCAGGTACAGCCGGGTCTGCCTGACTTCCCCCTGCTCCCTCTCCCCATCACCACTCCCCACTCAAGCAGGGATTCCCATTCCCCTCTGCCTTACATAGACACCTCCCAGTATTAGCTAGCATACCACATGCTGGCTACAGTCCGTGCTGTGGGAGACGGGACAGTGCTAGCTTAGGGCTTTTTGGAGCTAATCAACAGGTAGCTGGTAATGTCCCTCTGTTCCTTCCTTGGAAAAAGTTGTTTAAGAAGAGCTTGAACTAATGGAGAGGCTTTTGTTTTCTGGATGGGCTGATAAATGCTATCAACTCTCTGTGTAACTCCCTGCTGTGTAACTACATGCTCTGTTATCAACTCCCTGCTGGCTCTCTCCTGGTGGTGGGGGTGGACTCTTCCCTCAGAATGCCCTGCTGGGGCCTGGCCATGCCTGCCATCAGCTCAGCACTGTGGAAGGAAAAGGAGGGCTGCTCTAGCGCCGCTCCCCCCCACCAGCTTCTAACCTGAGCCACTGCAGGCATGTGCTGGCATTTCTTCAGGCCAGAGGGGATGTCTGTACAGTTACAAACTGGTTCAGCCTAGCCAAGTTAGTCTAACCTGCAAAGATTTAACCATTTCAGGCTCAGACTTTTTGAATCTTTCCCTAGCCATACATTACTAAGTATCAAAGCCCTTTACAAAAGTATACAGGCATCATTAACTCATTTAAGATTGGGAAACAGGCTCCCTAAAAACTCAAGCTGAATGCAGAGACAGTAGCATAAGATGAAATAGCATACAAGTTAAATGCTACCAGCTTCAGCTTCCAGTTACTGAAACACCAGCATATTGAAAGAGCCTGGTCAAACATTTTCCACCTGTTACATTAGCACTGTGTTTTGTGTAGGATGGCTTTAATTCTATTCATGCTGTCATTTATAAACATTTCAGAATTGGTTTAAAAAACCCGGAAAACAAAAAACAACCTGTTCTAAAGAGATTTCAATCTTCCTAAACCCCATTTGGGGGTATACTTTCAAAGCAGCATGCAAGGGAGTATGCCATGTGACTCCCATTCATGTTAAAATTAGAGCCACCAGAATAAACCCCCATATGCTGCTTTGGAAATGTACTGCTACGTGTTCAAGGAAAATTTCTATAGCTTAATGGAGCCTGCACTTTTTTCTCCTGCCTGCTTCTCTTCCTCCAGTCCCTAATTATTTTTAGCAACTCTGAATTTTTTTCCAATACTACTTTGCACTGTTTTGGAAAAAAATGATTTGCTGCTTTTGCAACTCTTGAGCAGCCCTTGTATTTCAATTCTCATTTTAATAGTCAGACTGTTTGCTTTTAAAATGTATAGCTTACAATTCTGATTCTCTCTGAAATAGCAACAATGGGTAGATCCTGCAACCTTTACTCAACTCTTCCTGCATTTTTTATTCACCCGAGTTGTCCTATCTACTCAGGCCTGATACATTTACTGACAGCATGCATCAATCTTCATAACCCACTCTGAGAGTGGGGCACCTTGTTTAGATAGGTGAAAGTACACTCTCCTTATGCTTTTAAAACCTTATCTGCATCACAACCAGGCAAACAAGAGAGGCAAGCTGGCAGGTTTGCCCTTTTAATTCAAGGGCCTAATCTGGCAATGGAGTCCTAGGCCCACACAGCATCAGTGTACATCAGTAGGGCTGTGAATGACAGACGCAGGGGTCTGTCTCTGTAACTCCAGTTGTAGGACTATAGCTAAATGTGGGTGGAGTCTTGGTGTTACAGCCAAGCATATAATGGGCTTACATGCATGCATGTGTGTATAAATATTTGATTTGCCATTTACAACTATACTCTTCATAGTCCTTTAAAAATAGAGAAAAACATTTTAACCTAAATGTTAATTTGCAAGCTCAAGTTCTCTTGCACGTACCCTCTGATTTTCCCTGATTACACATGCTGTTCAAGAAAGATAATGTGCTGAAAGATACTATGAGTGCTCTCTCTTCATTTTTTCCTCATCTTTATTTTCTTTTGCTCTCCAAATCCCAACACATCATCATTTTGCAAACTTACAACAAAAATCCAGCTTCTTGCATCTGTCAACTTGGTTTGATAGATTATTTGCATAATTTTAAATGCTATGCAAATAAAGGAAAACATTCTACATGTATACTCAGGGTGTTGCCTCAACAGAAAAAAAATTCTTGTATGCTGATAAATATCTGCTGGTCAGAATATGTAAAATAAAAATACAGACAGACTGCCTTGTGCTTAACATTTAATTAGACAGGGACTCAGGGAGATCTGGATTCAATTCCCAGCTCTGCTACTGGCTGCCTGAATAGCATTCAGCAAACTGTTCTCTCTCTTCCCATCTGTGTAATGGGGATAATGATACTTGCTTTCTGACATCCTTTATTTGTTTTGCCTAGTCAGAGTATCTTCTCTATGGCTCATGAAGTTTCCCATGTACCTGCACACAACCATGTCTGTTTGTATGCTTGTACTACACCCAGCACAGCAAAACCATGATGTCAAATAAAATAATGGTTTGGGCTGGGAACACAAAGGCCAGGCTACAATAGAAACACATAAATCAACATTTGCCAGCTCCTACTATACAGCTGCTGTGTAAGAATCCTGTTCTAAGTGTAAATGAGAACTGAATTTCAGGGTATGAACAGACGATGTTCATTTCTAGCAGTGGAAATTTCTCAGAAACTTCCATTGCTAGAATCCTTTTTGAGAGAGGAAGCAGTTCAGCCTGCAGCTGCCCCCTCTTTCTGGCCTCCACATCTTCCCTAGACCAGGGTAACCCCAATCAGGGAAAGGCCTGGGGAGCAGTGTCTGCTCCACTCCTCCTGTTCATGGGGGTAGGTGAAGTAGCAAGGAGAAACTCCCCTGCATCACCAGACTGGGAAAACCCTAATCTGGTGAACATGCAGGAGTCTTTCCCCACCACTCCTCTCCTAGAGATTGGATCTGGAGGGGAGTGAAGCAGCAGGGCAATACCCCTCACTACCCCACCTCACGTTCCCTAGCCCAGGGACAGCTTGGTTTGGGGAAGGGACAAGGAACAGCAGGCAGCTGGTCCTGCACTTCCTTCCCAGTCTATGGGAGGGCAGTGGAGCAGTGGGGCAATACCCCTTTGTAGTTTTGCAGCAACTGTAATTGCTTTGATTGCTTATATTGTTATTTTTCTTTTTCATATAATGAAATATACCATTAACATAAAGTTAATCTTGTTATATTTTACTTTTTATAATAATTTGATCAGTCATTATTAGTGTTCTGGAATTAACCATCTATTTTTAATTTCTTATTGCTTAGCATAAATATATTGGACATACTGGTCTCATGATTTTAGATATATTTGACCAATTGGTCTCATGATTTTAGAACCTAAATTTAGTATAAGGAAAATGCTTATGCAAGGTCTGGCATATGTGGAAAGAGGTAACAAAAGAGTGAATGATGTATGTATGTGAGAACATGAAGGAAGACAGTCCTCTTGCACCAGGTAAAAATAGCCTTTTATGGTTTAACAGTTAAAGGCTGCAGCAATGTCAAGTCAGTAGTTAAGGATTAGCAAATCCTAGATCATGCTTCACCCTGACTGCTGAAGACTGCAAGCAACAACCCCCCCTGCAGATTGCAGACCACAAAGCCAGAAGATCATGTCCTACCAATCCCAGCCTGCCAACAGTTCAAGGAGGATGACCTTTGTGTCTGACTCAGTGGAATCCATAGGCTTGTATGGATAGCTAAGATTGTGAAGAATGAACACAAAGGCAACACTTTGGGTCTTTTCCACCTGCAAGAAGCAGTTTTGGGCACATCCAACAAGACCTGACTCCATCACTCATGGTCAGTCTGGCTGGCCACTAGACAGACCTGAGCAACTTTAGAACTTGATAACACCTTAATCTTTGCAGGACTGTCTAGCTATGTGTGTGTGTGTGCTTGTTTCTTTTGTATGAATGAATGAACATGCATGGGAATGAGTGAAGCAAATAAACTTACTGTTCTTTATTCTTTTTATGTTGCATGCTTTATGTTTCAATAAATGTGGCATTATGCCTTATTCCTGCCTGTTTTTAATTCACACTGTACACCCTGTGCACCCCCCACCCCATGACTTCCCCAGAGCAGGGTATCCCCAGTCATGGAAAGGCTTGGGGGCAGCAGCAGCTCAACTCCTCTATGACTGGGAGGAGTCAAACTGTAGTAAACGCTCTCTTACCTTTCTCAGACCAGAGAACCCCAGTCTGGAGAAAGCACAGAGGAAGCTGCTGCTCGTCTCCTCCTGAACATGGAGGAGTAGAAGAGCTTATAAGTATTTATTCTTGTAAGACAAACTTGGTTTCTCAGGGGAGACTTTTCAAGTATCAGTCTTGGAGGGGGCACTTACATAATGATTGTACATGCCCTCTGATGCCACTGTGCAGTAGCTCAGAAAATGCTGACTTTCTAGTATGGTGGCTAAATGAACAGAAGCAGACTTTTCTCACCCTCCTTTCCATTAGACTATTTCCATGGGATTGGCCCATCCTATACTTATCTGTCTTACTTGTTTCCATATAAATAGATGACATTATTTGTTCGTTACATATTTGACAACAAACCATTTACAATTATCACACACACTGATCTTAAAAACAGTAAGCAACTTGTAAGCATTGGCAGCATGCAAAGTTTACTATTAACTTGGCAAAAGTGAAATTAAAATGTTTGCAGGTTTGCAATTTGTAGCTTATGACTGTATGTCCACTGCATGGGGGGTAGCAGGAAATTAATTAGAAAGTCCTGGCCATCATAAAATCAATAAGCAATACTGAAGTGTTACTATAGTACTAAAATCAAGAAGCGAAGAGAAGGAAATCAGAATAATCAAATTCTCTCAAATGGTAATAACTAAAGCAAATTGAGCAGCTACAACACGTTCTGTTCTTCTTTGTAGCTTAGGGGCAGCAAGCCAAAAAAATCAAACTAGTAAAACAAAGTTCTATAGAGAGATTTTAAAAAAAGTTTTCCTGACCTGGGTATCTAAATGTTTTAGAAAATGGGAAGTCGTCTTCACTGGGTGCATCTGAATCCATTTGCAGGGTGGATGTAGTATCATATGCCTGAGATTTATGCAAAAGTTGTGTGGCAAAGTTCCTGTCCTCAAACAAATACAGTCTCTACATTTGGCCTTGAGCTACATAAAAGAAGAGCTTATTCTATTTCTTTATTATTGGAAGGAACTATGCATATTGATACTCCTAAGGGATACCTTGCTTGGTCATGTGCCAAGTTTATATCTGGGAAGATGTAATTCATAATATTTTCTTTATTTTGTCTTTGAATATATATTAAAACACCCTTCAGTTCCTTGCTAGTAATGAAAATGCACAGCTGCCACAGTCCCAGCCTGGCTGGAGCTAACCTGGGCTCAGATGTTTGGTCACAGAGACTTTGGCAGCTGCTGCAACAGGGTCTCTCCTAGCTTTCATCAGCAGAGGTGACATAGCAGAGTCCCTCATATGCTCTACCTGACAATACTTGAGTGTAGAAAAGGATGGATGCATAGAATCACTTGGAGGAACGGCATGAATGCACACGTGCACACACACATGCACACACACACACGAGAGAGAAAGAGCAAGAAAAAGGAACACCTTCCTCCCTGTCTCCCTGGTATGTATCCTCTGACTTCTTTAAACCACCAACAGTGGTTCATACCCCAGGAGGGTATGAACACTACAGGGGACAGATCACTCTAGAGATACTCTGTTCATATGGTCTCCCTCTAAAGCATCCCCTACTGCCATGGTCAGAGACAGATTACTGGGTTAGTTAGACCACTGATCTGATCCAGTATGGTATTTCTTATGTTCAGAGGATATCTCCATCAAATATCTACAAAGTGTGAGAAGAATCTTGTGCAGCATTTCCTGATGGGAGGCAAATCCTCTCCTTCAAGAAGACAGCAACAGACGGGGGGAAACTTATCAGAAATCAGCGTGGCGTATAGGGAGAGAAGGCATAGAAAAGTACCTGAATTTCTGGTGTGAACATCTTGAATTCCAAACCACTAGCATTTTACATCTTTATAAAAAAAATCACAGAATGAAGTTTAGAATGAAGACTTGGCATCAGCAATGAGTTAATCTGACCAATTCAGATTAGAAGCAACCTAAAATTCACCAGGAGGGGCACAGAGCCCTTTGGCAGTTTTCCTACACTGACTTAGAGAAGAGTCTTTCAGAAATATTTTAAAATATTGACAACTATGTAATTATACCCTATTACACATTATATCATGTTTGCAAATTATAACAATACTGCAGTAGCTTATCTGGTGTTTCTCAGATATTCTTTTCACTATGAAGCAAACTCAATCAGCTCTTTTAAAACAAGCACTAGAAGGTGACTAACATCCTAATACTTTCCTTGGGATAAAATGTGCTTCTCAACTTTCCTCGGACATTTGTTCAAATATAATGGGGTAGATACACTTACAAACAGTGCCAGGAGCATTTTAATGTCCATAGAGACCAGACTCACTTTTGGTTTTCAAGGCCTCATTATAAGGATTCATGCAGAGTCAATAGAACGGCAAGGGAAAAAGCAATGAGTCAGTCATGTAGCGATGTATATCAGACATGAAGAGCATAAGATACATCTCTAGAGTGAATTATCTACCACAAGAATAAAACACATGTGGAAGCTGTTTCCTCATGCTGCTAACTGAAACTGCTGAACTGTCTAACATCTTTGAGGCAAGTACAGTCCATGAATATTTCAATTTTCATGGTCACATTGTTATCATCTTTCATGACCCAGTAAGTTTTTCAATTGATGTTTTGGGACACATGACAGCTATTTTAACAGTGTTCAGTATTTACTTCTGTACCTAACTCTGGTTCTCTGGGCAATTAATCCATGTGGCATCAAACTATAGTATAACTTCATAAATTTGGATATTAAAAATCCGGAATTCTCAAAAATCTAACATTTCTTAAAAATACACTAGATCAGGGAGTAGCAGTGGCTGCCACCACGATCCACCACCACACACCGCTGCTCCACATGCAGCCACTGCTCCAGGATTGGCCACCACTACCCCCACTGTGACTAGCCACCAGTCTGATTTAAAACATCCAGAATTTTCATATTTCTGGCAGGTGCTTGGTCCTGAGCATGCCAGATTTATGAGGTTATACTGTATTATAATTTGTCCCCTGCTACAGTCATGGTTTGCACGGGTTTACATTTATCAGCTATTTAGACTCATATTTCACATCCAGTTCATACAACAAAGCTACAATGTCAGCAGGGGCCTCTATACAATAGTGCAATACAAATAAAATAGCATCATGGGCTAGGAGCACAAATGCCAGGCTAAAATAGATTCCCTTTATACAGCACTTGCCAAAGTTAACACTTCCAAAAGAGTCATTATTGGGACATAGTGGCAAAGCTGGTGGCCATGTGCAGTTCTGCTGTGGTTTTTCCTCACTGAAAATGAAACAATGTTGCTTATTTGAAAAATGAAAAAATCACAGGGGGACTTCAGATGCTGACTGGAGCTGCTTGCTAAGAACTGGACACGTGGGTATCATCGCTGAAGCTCTTGAGGAATTTAGACTTAAGGGTGATCCCACTAAAAATCTACATCTTTATTGCTGTTATTTTTATATCTGTATTATTGTTCAAAAGGCTATTAAGTTTTATCAGGGGGAGGAGACAAGCACACATTTGTGCCTGCAATACTGTGTTTTGTCACTGATGCCAGATATATAGTACTCGTATTTGTACAGGTAAGTGGACCTTAGTAAAACATATAATAAGATGGTTGCAAAAATAATCAAAAAGTTAAACAATTCAGAAAAACCCAGAGTTCTTGTACTTCATAGAAAAATTTTGATATCCAATCAGATTTCCACTTTCCAATGACCTGAAATGGTCTTTGTGTCATCCTTTCTGTGTGGATTTGCTCAAAAGTGCGTTACACACAGGACTACATGGTAAGGTTGATAAACTCATGGCAGAGGATGGAGTGTCAGAAGTAGAGTTGAACTGACACATTAAACTTCCAAGGTGGCAGGGAACAAAATGATCAAAATATTTGGCACCACATATAAGTGGTATTTGATGGTAGCATAGCAAAATGATGGCTGGCTTGGTTATATGTACATATATAGCAGTCATGCCTCTGGACTGCAATGTAGTTATAGCCTGAGACTATTATCCTGAAACAATGGGGGTTTACAGATGTGCTCTGGGAGGCACTTCAGCTACTGGAGCTCAGAGAGCTGTGCCAATTAAAAGTGCCTAGAGCATCATGTGCATCACCATCCCCGCACTGAAAAATGGTGGTGGGGCACCTTGAACTAAAGCTTGTCAAATGAGCTTTAGTTTAAAGCACCCCACCACCATTTTTTCAGTGCAGGGACACTGATACATGTGACGCTGGAGTCTGCTGGAGAGCAGTAATTACCATACTCCATAAGAGTCAATTGGGTCTCCTCCAACGCGCTGGAATTACAGCACATTGAAGCAGCCTCCCTGAACGTGTATAGGAACCTAATAAGCCTACATACACAACCGTAGTTCTGAGTGGGTTAACTCAGACATCTCACTGTCTTATTCAGCTGCTCTCTCAGCCTTAGTTAGACTACTGTGTGTCTAACACCCTTTTACCTTACGGTACTAGGGGCCGAGCAGCGATAAGGTTAGGGTGTCCTGCTGCCTATTTTTTCAAAACACTGTGCAGTTACCTCATGCTCTAAGAACAGGAAACACCGCAGTACCTCTGATGGAAAAAGGCAGCCTCATCTAAGCAAGGGCCTATATTTAATCAAGACAATACAAGAGAGGTAAATTTCAGATGACAAACAAGGACACTTGTATAAAGAAATGAAGCAGGGGGAAAAATGTGCTTTGTTTAAAAGAAAAAATATCTGAAATATTTTCACTCTTTTCAACCACAGTGCTATTTAGATTACAATTACTTAAAGTGAACAAACAATATGAGTTTCTCTGCTATGCTAAGAGATGCTATAAAAATCTCATTGTCAGCTGCATCGTTCATCAGGATAACCTCATTTTAACTGAAACAAAATCTCCAACACATCATTCCACCAACCCCGCTTTTATTCGCCTATAATAAGGTCTATAGTCTAGGGAGCTTTCAGGCTGAATTCCATGCATTGTGATTCACGAAATGAAAATCTGGTATTATATGCCTACTGACATTTCCATCAGCAGCAATTCATGCAGCAAAAAGCCATATGCCATGCACCTCGATTTAACTGAATTATGAAAACGCATATTAGAAAGAAGAAATAAAAGTACCGAGACAAGAGGGGTTCCCAGAATCTGATTATTACTAGTGCTTTAAACAACGAATGACATTGGCAATATCACAAAATATTCTATTCTGGTGACAGTTATAGTTAGGTTATATCATTTCACTTAATGACTTAATACACCCTACCTAAATGTAAAAGCATTTTTATATACAGAAGAAAGTCTGTGGTTAGCTTACGTAACTTACACCCAATATTTTTCCACTGGCTACCCTGTTCTTCATTCAATCATCTTACAGAAAGCAGAGGATGTTTATGGATCCTATTTGCACCCACAGAGATGACAATGAAGAGTGATTTGAAAATATGAAGCGCAAACAGTTTTTAAAATTGCCATTGATAAGGTGTTAAAATGAGCTGTATGCAAACTATAGTAACAAATTGTTTTAATTAGGGAACAAGAGGACAAAATCCATTCATTCAGGGGATTCTACATCTACCATCATTTTGCAAATATGTACAAGATTTTGGTGCTGAATCAGAGCTACTGCAAGGCAGGAGGGGGGGAGTTAAATATATGCCATCTTATCCAGGTTCATATACTTAGTTGACCACTGTGATTTTTAATAGAAACTAAATAATAAACTTAATATTTAAAAATAAATATAATGCAATAAGCATAGTAAGCCAACAAAAACAAAGCACGATACTGAACGCCTGAAACAAAGATTGGATTTCATTAATCCTCATGCCTTGTTTATCAAGAAGGTTTGCTGATCCATGCCCTTTGTTCTCTGCTCAAGAAAATCTACCTCTTTCTAAATGGTGCCTGTGCTCATAATCAACCAGCTCAGTCTCTCTCAAAAAACCCCACCTCATTCAGTGGAACCCAATGATGTATTTACTTACCTTTATCTATGGAGAAAAATCCACAGATGCTGGTGGTCCCTACTCAAACATTTCCTTATACTCTCTCTTTCCTCTTCGCCATTTAATTTATGGGTGAAATAGACAAAAAAGGAAAAGAGAAAATACTGATCTCTTAAAATCAGGAGCAAACCTTCCACTGACTTTCACCCTTAAAATGTTTTCCCCCAAGCTATTCCTTTCTGATAATTATAGCATCCAGGACTTTTCAACTTATCCTCTGCCCTGCTACAGCCACTTTAGAAATACAAAATCTTCTCTTGCCAAGGGAGGATATTTGCAAGGACTTTGTAGGACATAGATATCACAAGTCAGTAACCCAAGCCAAAGTGGTATTCTTCCATTTTCAGAGTTCTCTTCAGTTTTTTGCAACTGGATGCAGATGTCATGAAGTGTTCTGGCTTCCTAGATTATTTTTAAGGAAAAAAATGTCTTAGTACCCCACATGCTTGGGAACACAGCTACAGCTCCATTGAACCTATTAAAAAAAAAAATCCATCCAGAAAATTGTAAGAAAAATTCCTTCCTCAACTTCCTGCTGTTCTATAGAGGGTTTTTTTTTTGGTGATCTATACTGTGTGATATATATGGAGATCAAAACAGCGTGAATAAACTCAAACAGATGAAGAGATGCAATACAGCTATTTTTAAATGAATCTTTGGTGAGAGAATAAATTTGCTAAAAGAATAGATTTCCAGTACTCAGGTATGATAGATACAATAAGGCATTGACCATCTGCAAGGAGAAATTTCTTGAATGAATACATCAAGGTGACATCTTAACAACAAAGCTCTTTTAAGCAAATGGTTGCTAATGGAATAGACCTGATAACCTCACTGAACTCAATTATACCATTTAAAAAGGTTTCTGCTGTATTTTTATAGTAGGTTTTTCAATTAAAAATTCATACCCTCTATATAAGCCATACAGAATACTTGCAAAATGAGTTATAATTACCAGAAAAAAATAGTGTAGCTAAATTCATGCATCACACAATTTATGAAACAATATCTTTATAGCAATTATCTGTTTCCAATAAAAATTAATAGAGCGCTAACAGCCCCAGGTGGATTAATGTGAAATGTAATTTGTGCTCGTCTGCTCAAACCTGAGGAATACAAAATTTACTCTACATGACAATTATTCATTTTTCAGCATCTCTGATCAATATAAACAAAGCAATGCCAAATGATATTCTAACAACAGTAACAGAAATGCGTGGTGATTCAGCTTTCCTGGGATTTCCCTTAGGTAAATGCTAACAAAATGCCCTTTCTAAGGTCTTCTCTCAAAAAGAAATCACATTCACCTACTTCACTAACCGTAAGATGCTTATAAAAAAAAACAATAAACACTTCTATAAACGTCTGTGAAGAGCTACTCAGCACCATTATTGAAGAGGAAAAGAAAGAGATTGCCTGCTTGATCTTCTGTAAAGTGGATTTTACTTCTGAGTTTCTATTTGCCCAATAAAGCATGTTTTGCCCTTTCACATAGCGATAACTCCTAAGACGGTGATGTGGCTAACTACCTTTGATTTCCCAACCCAGGTACCCATTTTCAACTGGATTAACTACTGGGGCAATCTTCAGCCCAATTTCAACATGACGTTTGAATTCATGAATCTGAAGCCATAGCAAGGTACCTCCAAACCTCTTCCACTGCACCCCTTTACAAGAATGGGCTGCGCCTCAAATTTGGCAAGGGTAATGAAATGGAGCAGCAACTGGATGAGGAGATTATTTTCTATTCCTGGCTCTGCCCTTGGCTTGCTAATATCACATAGGAAATGGGAGGAAGCTCAGATCTTTAGCCTAGAGGCTAGGGTACTTAGCTGAAAGGGAAGAGGCCTGGGTTCTTGGCTCTGTTCCCAGGACTGGTCATGCCTTTACATTACAGTCATTGGATCGAAATGTGAAATAATCCTGGAAGCAGGACTGGAACTCTCCACACTAAGTGCTCTAGCAAGCTGTTGCCTCTTGCCTGCTGCCTTTCTTGCCCTGTTACACTTGAATTTTTTGCTGCACAGCTTTAATGAATGGTGGAAGGTGTTCCCACTCAAACTATGCTATACCAATGAAATCAGGGCACTTATAAGCAGCCAAAGATATGAGTTTAAATCACCCCAAAAATCCAGATCCTCTCATTTCCTGGGCAAATGTTCTCACCATTAGGGAATTACAGAAGAAGTGAGAACTGCCACAAAATTCTAAAGCAAATACTTATGCATTTGTATTTGCCTTAAGAAGAGGGCTCTGCAATCTAGGTGGCAAGTTAAAGGAAATACCTATTGTGTAGACCTGACTCAGGCCTCTAAACTGAGTTCAGATACCCCCTGTACCTTACGGTCTCCTAAATTCTCTGAATCACCCCTTAAGACAATCCCCACTGACTGAAAAGGAAGATTCTTCATTCCTAATTCTGGTACTCTGAATCATCCTTTTGGGGCCAGTCATGTCAATGCCTTAGTGAGATGAACATAAGGAGACAATCTGTTTTTTGCTACTGGTCCACAAGGTTATGGGTCTAAATCTCTTTGTGGATGTGCCTTTCCCCATCTTCTCCATCAGCTGGAAGATGGAATGCAAACTGGAACCAAGCTGCCTTTAGATGGACTACCCCATTGTTGTCATCCTATTTCTGAAATTAGCACTCACCAAGAAGTTCAAAGCAAAGTTCTGATTTCAGACCAGGTTTGTGCATCTCACTTCTCAATGCCAATGGTGCACTGGTAACAGCTTTCCTTTCAGAAGGCCTGTTAAGCCCAATGACCAATCTACCTTCCTTGTCCACAATGGCATGAGGCTGCTAACATCACCCCCCCCGGACCTCTGCCTTTAAGCACCCTACATTGACTCAGCATTTGAAAACACCACTTTCCAAGGAACACACTAGTATTCACTGAGGAACCCCAGAACTTGTTTCCATACACAATACCACTGTAAACCATTATTCATTTTTAAATCCTGCCCTTGAACACTTAGTCATATTCTAAACCTGCTTGGAGCAATTATTCATCCTAATGATGCCTACAATGTGAAGTTATCAGGGAAGGTGGTAGCACAGCACTTCCAAGCCCTCTTAAAAAACAACAACAAACAAACAACACCCTCCCCCCAATATTTTTATGTTAAGAGCCATTGCCTTTTCTGTTATCTTGTCACAAAATGAGGAAAAATGCTCACACGGTTGGAGTGTGAACAATAAACATCATCTGTGGTTATCAAATGCCCTAGTATTTGTTTTAGGATTTAATTATAGGACTCACACAAGGTATTTATTGCTTGTGTCTGCTGCTGCTGTGAATGTCATTACTTACATTTACTATTGTACAACACAGAAAGTTTTTAGATGTATGCCTGTAATATATATCATTATATATTCATATAAATAAATTATCAGTTTAGGTTTTTTCCTGGCACTGGCATCTAGTACTAAGGATTACCCTGATAAACAGATGTCAATACAGTCACAGCTATGCAGGCCTGCTAATTGTGGATCACAAGGCAGCGGGGCAGACCTTTGGTCTACACAACTTGAGACCAAACTTTACAAAGACTGCAACTGATGGCATTACTGGATGACAGTAAATGAAGCTGAAGTCTCTAAAAAGGATAATTAGAGAGAAAGCCTTGAAGATTATAAGAGAGGCTACTCTGTTCCCTCACAAACTCTGTATTCCTAGCTTCTCTTGCTTTATCTTCATACAAAACTAGATTTTTCAAGATAGTTATGCCAATGGAAAATCCTTATTAAGAAAAGGTTACTGGGATGTAACCTACTGATGTCAGCACTGCAGTCCCAAACTGGCTTACTTCAGTTGCATACACAGAAGTTAAAACTACCTGTGATGTTTCTCCACTGAGATTTTACACAGTCGAAGTCATCTTGAATTTGCTATCCTGACGTAAAGGACACACATTTATTTATATATTTACTCGTTTAATTACAGCAACAAAGACAGTCTCTAGCAACAAGGGACTGATTAATACGAGCTCTCACGGCTGGGGTTTTTTTTTGCTTGTGCTTTAATATGAGCCAAACATCTTTCATTTAAGGCACCAAACAGCTGTGTTAAACGGATACAACTTTTAGTCCCTACTGAATGAACCCCATTTGAACCTGCAGCCTGGTGATGAAAGAGTCTAGTCCACCTGGCCACCTCAACCCTTCTGCTGCTGATTTGCATTAACCACACAAGTGGGTGAAAGCTGAGACACTACCTTCCATTGACCATGTATGATTTATGTATAGCTAAAAACAACGGCCACACCCCGCCGTGGGGCGCTAACTGCTGCCAGTGGCAATTTGTGCAACCTGGGGCACCAACCAGACCCGTCCTTTTGGTTCCTTTGGGCTAACGAGGAACCTCAGGGTCCTGGTACGGTGATACCTCCTGTAACAGCACCCTGACAGAACACCTAGCCATTTACAATATTTATTATTTACTATATATATCTATATATAGATATCTATAGATAGATAGATAGATAGATAGATAGATAGATGCATATGAATTTACATTCAGGGACTTACATACATACAGATTTGTATATATGTATACATGCACCACTATCTATTCTAAGGTTTAATTTGTAACTCAATTAACTTATAGAATAGTACTAATGAACTCAATGCTTATTAATATATATAACTTTGCAACAACATATATACACATGTAAGTAGGTGATCACACCCCCAGTAGAGTAACAGGAGGTCTATTTCCTATATAGTCAGGCAACCTTATATATGTCCAAAACCCTAAAAAGCAAAACAGGGACACCCCTCTTTTGTAAAAAAATGATACAGCGGCAGTAGGCCTGTCACAGACAGCCAGGATAACAGCCTTTCAGTTGGCTACTGTTGACTTGAAGTCACCTTAGTTCAGCCAAGTGTACTCAGTCAGGTGCAAGTGCAATGGATGCTCCCTCGATGGCCCTGTGGCTCTGCTCCTGACAACGGCTGGTGCCCTTGCTCGGCCTCCTGTAACACAAACAACCTCCTCCCCATGACACCCTTTTCTGCCCTTCAGACAGGCTGGTGGATCTACTTTCCTGGTTGCTCACTCCCACAGCCCTCTGACACTCAGAGTTAGGACTTCTCTAGCACTCCCCACCCCCACTGTCCTCATCTGCGCTCTCGCTAGCTGAGGCTGGTCTCCACGCAAGGTCTGCTACAAGGGGAGAGGGCTATGTCCACTCACCAACTCCCAGCCCTGGGTGCTTCCCCTTTAATCAGATCTGGGGCTCACCACTGGGCTCTGCTAGCTTCCCTCACTCATGTGACAGGTGGCTCGCTCTTGCAGCCTCCCACACTTGCCACTCCTGCCCCCCAGTGAGATCCCTGCAGCAGTATCCCCCCGGCAGTTTGTCCTTCCCTCAGCTCCCCAACTGTTCCCAATGGCCGACCTTCCACACCAGATCTTGGCCGCCAGCCACTCCTGCCAAATTCTGGGGCTCTGAGAAGGACCCTATTTCCAGGGCCTGAAGGCAGAATTGCTCCAGTCCATTCATTCTGGTGTCCTCAGGGGGCCAAAAATCTCCCAGGCTCAGCCTGGTGTAGGCTCACTGCAGGATACCCCCTATGGGTTACTATCCCTTCTCTTCCAGTCTGTTACACAATGACAAGCCAACATAACACTTGTGCAAACTATTCTTGATGGCAACACATGTAAAAGGCCCTTTGATCACCTGTGCACTCAAATTCTACCAAACAAAAGGCTTCAAGAAAACAGGAGTTTTTGCTGTCTCTATCCAGCTGCATTTTAATTCTTCTACTACACACATCAAGTATGAATAATGCATGCCCTAGAATGTCACAAAGGTATAATAGAAACTTAGCTGCCTGACTGAATTATTCTATGAAAACATCTATGGATACACTGAAAGACAGAAAAGTCTTTACTTCTGTCAGCACCATCCTACCTTCCTTAAGATGTCGAGTTTCATTCTAATACACACTAGTGTAATACCTAGAGCTGACAAAAGGTATCGGCTTTAATGAAGGAGATTTAAAGGGGAAAAAGCATGAAATCTTAAATCTCATAGAAACATAACACTCTTCAACCAATCTAGAAGATACCTTTTCTTGTTTTGTTATTAAAATAATCTTAAAATAAATGAACAGTGGCAGTATCTCTGTAACATGGAGTGCAGATGATCAGTGGCTCAGTATAAGATTTTGCCCCCAACATGAAATCTTTCTCTATAATAAAGAAGGGAGTGATGAACCAGTGGGGAAATAGTGAGGAGTGCCCAGCTACACCCACCTCAAGCAGTCCTACTGTGAAGCTATGCTACAGGGCAAGACACGGGGGAAATAAATCTACCAATGTGCAGAGATTCCACCGTACTGTAAAACATCTAAAATGGGCAATTTTCTTCAATTAATGAAAATTTAAATGACACGGTCTCTCCCCTCTTCAGTTATGATTAAAGACCACTGTGGACAGGGAGGTTTTCAAACAGAAACTTCAGGCCTCAGGAGTTGCAATCCAATATACCGAGTTTCCAGTGAAGGTGTTCTTGAGGAAGAAGAATCCCATTACTCCAGTGACTAACAAACTGTATGCATTACCCTGGCAACACAGTTATTGCAAGTGAGAACCTATCTTAAAGCTTATGAAGACTGAGGAAGGAAGAATGAGGAATTTTTCATAGATGCCAAGAAACTGCTTTTGTGCTCTGATGACACCAAAGCAGTATTCACTCCTAAAAGAGAGCTGAAAGGTCCCTATTTCAGATGGTCTCTGCTGGAACCCAGTCTTCAGAAGAAGAGGCAGAACCCAGGAATTAAAAATGGGTATTTCTAGCCAGGGGAAAAGATGCAGGGAAGATCATTTGCAGGCATGAGCTGATAACTGCAGTCACCAGATAGTAACAATTGACAATGTTACTATTTGATTTGTGAGAAACCAGCAGTGCTGGAGCTGGTATCAAAGGGGTGCTCCACCTGGATATAGGAAACCATGGATAATACATAACATTTCTTCCCTCAGAAATCCAAAAGCATTTCACAACCTTAGAATATAGAAAAGGTTTGCAAATGTCACTTTACTCACACCAGGAGTGCAGCCCCTTAGCTCAGCATAATCTACAGGTCAAGCAAAATAATGTACATTACCATACCATGTCACTAAAGTGGGAAGTGCATAAGAGCATAAATCTATCTGAAACTATAAGAGAGAATTTAGGTCAGCAGAATCTAATTAGCAGAGTATGCAAATGGCCAGGTTACCAGAGTTCACCACCTCTACCCCTTACAAAAACATTATGGGACTGTTACAGATATCAATTGGTAAAGATCTTGCTCATCTAAGATACAGCGCCTGCTCCACCCCAGTATCCCTTATTAATATAGTGCAGAATTGTTTGAATATTGTACAAGTGGGTTAAGGTTTATCTTCAACATAACTTCCTGCAGCATCTGCTTCTTGGAGGTCCTCCATTCAACAAGTCCCCCCTGCTTAGCTTATAAGAGCTGCTGGGTTCCTATAACAAGGTAAAGTGCCCATAGGTATTTGAATAATAAGGAGAGATTGTTAAAGACTTAAAATGTGTCCCTTTAAAAAGCATAAATAGCATGTAGAAAACAGATGAAACTCAGCTTGATCTTTCAATGCAGGGCAATGCATAATACCAAAAAGTAAATTATTAATTTCTACCCTCCCTTAAATCTTTTGTGGGGCTGTCTGCTGTTAGAAATGACACTGCTTTCTTACGCTTATCTCTTAGGATTGTAATGGTATATAATCAACTCAATGTGTGTGGAATTACGTGCACAAAATCCCTTCTGCACTAAGTTAAAAGACCTAGAAATGACAATACTATGGCTCAATAAAAAACAAACAGAGCAAAACAAAACACATACCCACACATTATAAAACACCCATTAAACGTTATTAACACCTGCATACTCATGAGTTCAAAGTCTGTCTGTTATCCAGTGAATTGCCTTTCTATTGAATTTTTATTTATTTTAGATTTTGGGGGAACTTACCTTCTGTACCACTTGGCTGATTGTTTACAAATCATGTCAAGGAAATCTCATATGTGTAAGGAAAGTATATGCTTTTCTTGTGGATGTCCCTTCCTCCTCTTACCAGGTCATAGGTCCTGCCTGGCAGCTACCTGTACCAAAATTATGTAAATAATGTCCTGTCCACACTGGGCCCTGAGGATTGCTCTCTTCTTCAGTCTGGTGGGCTTTATTTTCCTCACTTGAACATCCAACTCCCTCTTCCAGCGAAACTAATTATCCATTATGAACCAAGTACTATTAGTTCATAATCATCAGGCATGCAACATCCATGCCTGATGTAAACATGAATCTGTGTAATGAAAACTGGGATTGTTCAGATGCTTCAGTGTTAATCCTTCATTCAATTCTCCATTCCCAGCCTAGGCAAGGGCAACAGAAGTCAATGAAAGGGGCCAAAAATGGAGACAATGCTGGCTGGCAGCCAAAGTCTGAGCCAGTTATTCCTGCAACATCCCAAAGACATTGCCCAGCTTCCTGACAGATAAAAGGGTTTAGCTGGGATATCTAGGATCATTCATAAATCCAGCTCTTGCTACTACAGCATTGCTGCATGACAGTATTTTGGCTGGAGCACAAATTCCAAGATTTCAAAATTCAAATATCTTCTAATAACAAAGCTTAAAATGCTAAAATATTTTCAAAAGGTTTTGACTTGCAAGTTATGAGCTGCACAACATGTGAAGGTGCAGTAGGACCATGCCCATGCTTGAATATTTTACCACCTTAGCTTTCAGGCCATCAACAAGAAATGAAAGGATGCACAGGATCATTGCTGCATATTCTCCCTGCATTATTTACAACCTGGGAGGCTTCAGCAGTTCAGAATAACAACAACATATAAAAAGTCAGAATTTACCCTTAAGCTACATTTTTATCTTCAGAGTCTGCGGTGTAAAACAACTAAATAAGGTTTAAAACAACCTCCCTGGCCCCTCCTGTTCCCTAGTCTTTGGTTTCAAAATGGTAACCCATTGATGTGCAAAGGAATTTACGCAGATACAATTTGGAGGAATTAAGTGAAATGGGTATGTGCAATTCCCTGAAGCCTCAATGGAAAGGTGCACAGACTTCTTGTCTCAGGATTTCGGCTCCTTATTTCTGCCAATTCTGCCAACTTATTGCCCCTCTCTCTTGCCTTGTTGAAGTCTTCAGAGGTTGCCCTCATTTCCTTCCACGTTTTGTTTAACAGCTGGATGCAGGTACAGAAGAACTCCTCAAATGATTTGTCATGTGTGAAGAACATGGGATGGAAATCATTGCAGGTCTCACTGGCTGAAGACATAACAGAGGGAAAAGAAAATGTTAACAGGCAGGACTCAAAAGAAAAACCCCAAACATACACTTGGAAATAACAATAAACCCCTGGGTTTATATTTCTTATCAGGATGAAGTGTGTGTGGGGGGGGGGGGGGTGGGCGGGGAGGTGGGACATACACTATGCCATTGAACCAACAGCTGTCTGCAACTTGAAAGGAAACATGAGACAGTATAGAAGGGTAGGCAGACCCTGGCACAGATGCCAGAGCATGGCTTGTAAAGACATTTTGCGTGGTGGGATGGGTGGCAAGGGAGTCACAAGAGGTCCAATCCTTGTGTGGCAGTGCAGCTTGGCCCCTTCCCCCCTGTCCACTTCAAGGTGCATGTGTACCTGCCGCCAGCAACAAGTCAAGCCAGGGTTCTGCAGACCCTGGTGCAGCCGCTTGCAGTCTCCCCATAGCCTTCTGAGAGCAGCCTATGCTCTATGGCTAGCAGCAGGGGCCTTCCCAGAGCCCGGGTCAGCTGTGGCAGGCAGCTAGAAGGCTGCAAGTGGCTGCACCGGGGTCTGTGGAGCCCTGGCTCAGCTTGTTGCTGGCGGTGGCTGCACATGCATGGGCGGCTGGCAGGGACAGGGCTGAGGCTGCCCTGCCAAAACAGGGAATGGGCACCTTGTGGCATGCCACACCTGGCATGCCAAAATCTTAAAAGTCAAGGTTGCAGGTAATTTTGGTACTCCGCCCAAAAATGTTGCCAATCGATGGGTTAAGGGATTATCAAATACTGAAAAGAAGCTGAGATGTTTGGTAGAATCACAAGCTGTTTATTGACCATAAATTGAGTATTTTCCTATTATGTGATTGACAAGTATAATGTAGCCAGTACTGATCCAAAAATGTGGCTGACTCCTGGTATAAAATCTTCCTCCAGGAAAACTGCAGGAAGGACAGGACAACAAACTACCTGTGTTTGCTGATTATATCCCAAGCAGGATAAGAAAAACATAAGCAAATCTTCAAGCCTGGTAATAAAAAATAACAGAGCCTTCCCAACCATTAAGTAACATGTGTACCAAAGCTCTGCTGATTGAGGACTGGACAGTGAACTCAAGCAGTCACAGAGCAACAAGACAATGTATAATCAAACAATAAGTAGAGAAGCCTTGCTCTGTCAAGTTTATGGAGGCATATCACAGAGGTATCAGAGACAATAATTTTCACATAAAGGTTTAGATGATTAAATGTGTATAATAACAATGGCTGGAAAGAAAGTATTAAATGGATCCCTTCCCCATTGCCTTGACATAAAAGTGTGCTGGGAGGAGATAAATGCAAATTCTCTGTGCTATAATCCTTCCTTAGCCCTAAAATAAACTAGACATTTAACACATTTAACATAAAGGCCTATGAGACACCAAAAGGAAGAAAATCTGTTAAAAGAAAATTGTTCTCTTCTGTGGAATAAATTGCATTATGGTCAAATTTCCAAAATCTGATAGCAAATATGGAGTCAATAGAAGCCACTGGCTACTGAGCACTTCTTTTTGTTGCAAATCTGGTCACTAACCAACCAGAAGAATGCCCAACAGGATATTTTACCACACATATGCATGCTATGAATGCCATGTACCACTAAGCTGTTGACTATTTCTGTAGCCTGAACCTACCCTCTCCTTTCATGCGTCATGTAATCTGAGCTCATGAAACCTTTATATCAATTCACCTCATCTTTCCTCCACATTCATGTCCTCTTGGTCTTCTTCATTAGCAATTCACAGACATTCCAGCATTCTAACCTACATCAAGAACAAATGGCTAGTGCTTCGATAAGTATCCTATTCCACATTCAACTTGAACAACAGCCTCTACACCAGGAGCAATTGCTCCCTAGCCTATGATTCAACCCGTATTTCACTATCCTTAAACAACTTCTTTCTCCCGATTAAACTTGGCAAATTAGATGTAAGATGCTCTGTGGGACTTTGTAAACAACTCCCGGCCAGTCAGGAGCTAGCCACTGACAAGATGTGCATCTTCTCCTGGGCCTGGCTTGTTACATCCTGCTGCAGCTCCTGCAGCAACAGCTGCTGCCATAAGAACATACCCTGCATGGGAACACTTTATGCCTCAAAGAAAAAGGGTCCCTGATCTTTCCAGAGGTGCAACGTTCCAATTACTACGAAATCTCTGAAGCTTAATTATACATATGAGGTTTTAATTCTAAAGCCAGCTTTATTAACATCTAATCAATTTCTTGGCTATGTAACAATGGCACAAGTTAATTTAGGACTGCAAGTTTCATTCTAATCTAACAAACTCCATTCATTTTTTTCACAGCAGCATAGTCAAGGGGAAATTAGTCCAAGCAGTGGCCTAAATTTATGACTCAATCCCCAAAAGACTAAAATGTTATGGATGTGATTTTCAGAGCACCTTCAGCTTCCATTCACTTCAACTGAAGCTACCAGTGCCCAGCACTTTTAATAGTCAGACCTCCAGCCTGTAATAATGTCAGAGGTTCAGCAGAACAGATTCTCAGAGGGCACTTGCCCTTAAGTCATAAAATACCAGAATGATGAGAAGAAATAAAATAGTGTCAAACAGAAGAGAATGCAGCCAGTACTTTGGCTGTATAAATCACACAGTGAAATAAGGAAATAACCTTGAGATAGACTGGCCTCTCTCTCTGTTTCTTCTCAGAGTCTGTTCTTCCTTGTATAACTGAATCTAGCAAAATTAGTAAGTCTGTGGATTCACAGAAACTTGACCAATTCTCAGTCATACTACCCAGGATAATCATTTGCAAGTTCTATAATTTCTTTAACTGCAAAAGACTTGGGAGAACCTAATGCTTCTCTATCTATATCTTCTCAACCCAGAGAAAGAACAAAGCAGAGAGCATAATCCAATCAGAAGACCAAAGTCAATGTTTTAAATTTCAATGTCTATCCCAAAGAAGCTCTTCAAAATTTTCCAACATCAATTAGCATAAAAAAAATACACACACAACCTCAGATACATCTTTTGCTTGTTTGGAAAATTCTGTGCAAAAAATCTATGTTCATGGAAGTGCCACAAATCAGTTCATATTACAGTAGTATCCAAACAGCAAAAGTCAAGACCCCATTTTGCTTAGTGCTGCTTAAAGCAGAGTAAGAGATGATCCCTCTCCCAACATTTTTTAAATCTAAACAGCAAATAAAAACAAAGGAGGGGAAGAAACGAAATTCTATTATCCTCATTTTTGATTGGGGAACTGAGGCAAAGTGAAATCAAGTGACACACAACATTGGCCACATTTCACATCGTAGGGAGAAAAAAGGAGCTCTCTCGAGTCCCAGGTCAGTGCCTTAATGGCGTCTCTGTTTATCAGCGCCTGCTCATTTTTAATAGGAAAATTTAAAGATTTTATTAAGAACCTTTTGCTCTAATTGCGAGTTAAAACTGAAGCACACTGCCTGAACAATTTAGGGAACCTCTTACAGAGCCTACTTGCAAAATTTCTGGCCTAAAGCCCAGCACTGTCAAAATCTCATTTCCACAAGCAGGAGCTAACCAAATTTATAACAAAACAAAAACATACAAGCATATGGCTATAGCTCAGGGACTTAAATCATCATGATTGCTTATCCTCATTGAACGCTAATATCATTATCACTCCTTACGATACCCCTAAAAGACCACTTTTGAAAGACAGGTCAGAAGAAAAGGCTTGTGAGTATAAATCAGGCTAAGATCTTAGTATCTCTCTCTCTTTGGCACAATTCTTGGTGTTGTAGCACTGTGTGCCACCTACTGGGATTCAAGTAGCCCTTCAAAACCACTGCCTTCTCTAGGACTATGACTTCAGGAAGGGAAGCATGCCTAATTCACTGAGAAATGACCCTTGGGAAAGCTGCTCATTTCTACCTGGGAGGTTGTATTATTTACACTCTGGCTTTTTCAGAGCTACTATCCACATACATTCTGTTTGTCAGTTCATTTGTGAAATTATATTAAAAAGACAGGCATTTCAGATTGTTCAGACTATAAACATATTTGCTGTGTTCTGCTGTCTCTCTGTGGAAAACAAAAGGAAACAGGAAAAATGAAAAAAAAGTTTTACTGTACCTCCAACTTTTTTTTTAGCCAATAAATTTAAAAAAAAAAGGGCCCTGGTTTTACTTAATCGTACCAAATACAGGTAGATATCTGCATGTCCACACCAGCCTATTTTTAGAATGATGGTGTTTATAGCATTACATGTTTCACACCACCATTTTGCATTGCAAATATAGCTGACCTATACATTTCTGCACCCTGGACAGTTTCCAGAAAAAGCGAAAGCAAGGAAACAGGAAAATGACTGGTTCTCAACTCCAACTAACCTAAATCTAAGCCCATCAGTTTAATACAAGTTGCTACCAATCTTGTATAAATACATGTACTTTTGTAGGCTATAGGGCTACCAGTTAAATGAGTTTTTTTAATTTAACCCCCCCCAGGATATAAACTATTTGCATAAATTTATTCATAACAGGATTTTCTCTTTCTTTTGGAGTGAGGAGAGGATGGCAGAAATTTTTATTACTTGTATAATTTTAGTAATACTAGGACAGAAAATAGAAAAGTAAGCACCAAACCAACCACTGGGCAATGACAAAGCAGTATGACCAAGTGGATGGGATACTTTACTAAGGCTTAGAAAACTTATGATCTGTTGGATGACCTTGCAAGGGTTACTTACCCTCCATGTGCCACTGTTTCCCCACAAGAAAACATGGGAATAACAACATTGAAGGTCTTTGCAAAGATGAAAAGTGTTATAAGAGCAATATATTATTACTGCATGTAAAGAAAGCATTACCAATGGAAAATGTACAGACCATTGTTTTCATAGGTCACCCTATGCAACAAACTTGGGACAATTTGAAAGGGCTTGTTTTTCAGATTGTATTTGTCAGCACTTTGCAAAAGGACTCACTAAGAACCTCCTGACTAGCAACGACTCTTGCATATGACTCTACTGGACATCCAAAATTGCTATTCGCTTATGATAATCTTGACTATACTGCCCATATTGCAGAGTAACAGAGGCATAACTGCCCTGAGCAGTACATGCAACATTGTCAATGGTTGTGCTGCTGGCAGCAGCTGGCCCAGCAGCACAGCTCCTGCTGTTTTTATGCCCTCTCACCCTCCCAGGGTTGGAAACCAGGGCTAGTGCCTCAGTTCCTCCCCATCTCCTTCCTTTCTGCAGAATAAACTAGTAGGAAGAGTGTCTTCTAATGGAATGAGAAAAATCAACATGACCAAAAAGTAAGAATAACTTTGAAGGTTGTATTATTCCTATATTAGAACAGAAAGCTGACAGAGGTGAATGCTGATAAAAGAAGATCCCACAAATATATATTAAAATATAAAAACCCCTGCCATTTAGTTTTGCTCACATATCCATGCTATTTCTATGTTTGGCTATTCAATATAGACATAAGGACAGAGACCTCCCAAGCCCTTCCAAAAACAAAACAAAAACAGACAACAAAACCCAACAGTACACAGCAGCACTTACAGAAGTTAAATATGGAGCTGACAGCACCATTAACATTGCACTCACCCCCTTTTGCTACTGTGAATGTAGGGAGGATAAAGATTTAAAATCTAAAATTCTACCTCCAGACACTACATATAAGTCTACTTCTTCCAGGAATGGTAAATTGGACAAAGTATACGAGGCAGAAAATGTTCAAGGTTTTGTCAAATTCATAATCCAATATATCTGCAACCTCTCCCTTCACAGCTGAACTTCCCCTGAGATGCCAAAAGTTTCAGTGGTTATCTCAAACTCTCCAGCAGACTGTAATGGTTATACCCATCATATCAGGAGGGAAAATCAAAGTTTAATCATACATAAAATTACTCAGTTTGAATATAGAGAATGCACAATCAGTCCACAAAATAAATTGAAAAAAAATTACTGAAAGCATATGGATAAAAAGTGAAATCTGATAAAATTGATATTGCCTTACAGATACTCCAAGAGCCAAAAAGAGAAGTTAAATCAGTCAAATCATTCACTCAGCCATATAAATATGATCATTTGACATTCATGTTACCACCCTCAAAAGGTGAGAGATACTTTTTGTAATAAGTCATTGTCTCCTTGGGACCAGTTATTTATGGATCCCTTGTTCAAGAAGCTCATCACGTCTGTCAGAGAAATATGCTAAACTTTTCTTCATCAGCAAGTTGTTGAGCTGAGTGAAAAGCCAGAACAAGATGCTGGAAAACTTGTTTGAGAGAAGTCTCAGCAATAAGGGAGAATGAAGATTTGTAAAGGGGCTAGAGGATGACTAGGCTCTATAGCATCTAATCCCAGATCTGCAACTGATTAATTGCATGACTTTGGACAGGTCATTTATTCTCCCTGTACATCTTTTCTAGTTTTCCAATTCATGAAATTTCACAATGGCAATATTTTAACTGGAAAAAGGTTTTGGGAGACTCCACAAATGTTTCTCAGGTGCAGCAAGATCCATGAATGAGAAATATATACTATATAGTATTTATATACAGCCTGCTTTTCTGGAGAACATTTGACAATAACAGCATACAAGCTGAAGAGCAGCTGACTCAGGAGAAAGAGCATCATATTTTTTTGCTTTTTCCTGAAGAAAAGATATTGTTAAAATAACAACTGCTGTTGCAGCTGTTACCCATAATATTGAAAATGGTCCTAATAACACATACAATACGTAAGAGGAAAAAACCCACATACCTAATACTGCAGGAATATTGCAATATGTCAAGCTATCTAGATAGACTGCTGTTCCTTGTAGTCTATAGGCAATAATTCTGCAGTAAACCTTTTGCTACCTTTCTGTCACATGACAGGAAAACAATGTAATTTAAGACAAGGAAAGGTCACTGCAACAGGGCTATGGCAGAAAAGCTATAATAAAGTAGTAATATCACTGCCAATTGGGTAATTTCCTTTCCCTAGGAACCTCATTACTTAGAAGGCTCAACTGCCATTAGAACAAAAGCCAGTGATCTTTTCCTTAGAAACTGACAGCATGAGATAAAAGCATACGACAAAACAAAGAGCAAAATATTATTAATAGATAACCTGGTTTGGTTAAATCCAAATCAAGAAATAATTTGCTGAGGTGTCATTCTCTGTGATATGAAACACAGAGGATAAGCTGGTTCAGTAGGTCACTGAACTAGCTTTTCGACTGTAGATCTGGGACCCATCTCAGAACAGATCTAAGAAGGTGCCACACTCTGTTGATATGAGTAGGGTTGCACTGTATTACAGCAGTAATGAATCTGGACTTTGGCTTCAAATTCTCAGATGAAAAGTACGAATGCTCTTTCATCTTAGTCTCCTTTTCTCATCAGCAAAGCACCAATATACTGGTTATCACTATATGTTTCTGCCCAAAAGAGAATCAGTCTAAAATAGTCAAGAGGCTAGAGAAGGTTGTGCAATGCTTAAATGCACCACAGGTTGCTTGTATTAGTGATTTCCCATTTCAATTAGCCAAAAAAGTTGCATACACAATTATTTTGGAAAAGGTTAAACAGAAAACATGTCTTGAGATAAATATATAAATATAATTAAAGAAAAGAAGCATATTTACTGAACATTCCATACCAAATTACCCAGAAAAAAGCCTGGGTTAGAATAGATTTGACCTAGGTTTGCTACATCAAAAAGTATTTAGCTGTACTTGAAGGGACTGAAATAACTAACTAGTCAGTAGATTCCACCCCCCACCATTAGCATCCCTATTCTTCTGTCTTAGTTAAGATTCAGCTTCATTCAGCCAATGCAAGATAGATATGTCACATACTCTCAGATCTGATAGAATGAGGTTATGAGCTGTAAACCCATTCCCACTACTTCTCTCAAATAGCTTCACACACGCACTGAAGATGAATACTGTCAGACTAGAAACTTGTCCCAAAACATTTCATAAGACAGAAGAGTTATTACTCAAAATTATCTTCTCTGACAGTTCACAAAGAAACTATCACAAGAGTCATCTCACCTACCACATCAAAGATTAAAGATTGGGTCAGCAGGACCTAGAAATTGACTGCATCAAGGCTCCAAAAAAAATTAAGCACCACCTTTTATCTTTTGTCCATTATCTCAGAGATCAAAGGATAAAATCTATATTGTTCTTATGTCACATACAGGTCCAAAACTGAATTAAAAGGAATCCAGAAAATCAGGAGTCCACAACATTAAGCATATTCTGTCAGAAGAATTCAGTCTGTAGATACTGATAAATATCTAGAACCAGTTGAACCAACCTTACTTGAAAATTTTAGTTCAGAACTGTAGACAGAAAGCCTTAGAACAAAGACAAAATTCATTACATTCTGAAGAGTTTATGTCAATAAGAAAAGAGAGACAGGAAGACCAATACCATCTTGCTAAGGGTTTCTCATTACACCCTGAAAAATTTGTTTGTAATGAGACAGCCACTGGAGATAAATAATTCTGAACTGCCTGTTACATGTCAGAGCATTGTGCGAGCCACACAGAAAAGTATTCCTTTGCCTTCTATACCCCCTCAGCACTTCAGGAGTGTAAAAACACTTATAAATAAAGAATATGGCTTTAAACTCTGATGTGGACATCTGAGTTTTGCTTTCAGGGATGAGGGGACGTTTCATTTAGATTAGTCATGCTTTTCTATGACATGGAAAGGCCATTTAGAGAATGGAAATAGGAGTGACAAACAGTGACTTGGAGTTGTTTTGTCTAATCAAGATGAAAATCTGTTAGGAGGAACACAGTATCCTCTGCCCCAGCATAATTTACAGTACTCATGAATAAAAACTTAGGAGGACTTTAGCTAATTACTATAAATTAGCTATAGTGAAATAAATTACTCATTGAATTTGAATTGCTCTTTTTTCCCCCTTCACAACAAGTTACTTAATTGTGGAACACTGGACATGCGTGTCTGACACCCCAAGTACTAAGGGTCAGGTCTTCAGCTAGTGGGCATGCATGTCGCTTGATTAAAGTCAGTGGAGATATACAAATGTCCCTCCTGAGAACCTGGCCCCATGTCCTTGTGCTACAATTCATCTAACTCATAACAAAAGATTGTCAGACGTACTCTCTGAAGAAACTTTAATTTGAGAGTTAGGGTAGGGTAGCTATTCAGGGGTGTCAAACCCATCAGTTCCCACTGTCCAGATGAGTAGTGTGGGGCTGGGCCAGATTGGGCCTGGCCACCAGCCCCACACATGAGATGTATGTGTGTAACATGCTACATGTACCACTGCCACATACTGTACACATGTTGGATCCGGCCCTGTACACTACTTGTACATTGGACCTGGCCTGTGGGTCTGGGTCAGCAGGCAGGTAGTATCATGGACCACATGATAGTGCTCCATTGCCTGTATCTTGGATACCCCTGATTTAACTTGGTTAGAACTGTATGATTAGACAGAAGGACTAGGGACAGACATTTTGGAGTTAATCAGCAGATCAGCTGGTAATGTCCCTCCATTCCTTCTTTGGAAAAAGCTGTTTAAGAAGAGCTTGAATTAATGAGA
This sequence comes from Crocodylus siamensis, assembly GCF_052110815.1. Lineage (NCBI taxonomy): Eukaryota > Metazoa > Chordata > Crocodylia > Crocodylidae > Crocodylus > Crocodylus siamensis. The sequence goes on along the minus strand of NC_143399.1, from coordinate 122,554,245 downwards.
GAGGTTTTTGTTTTGTTGATGGGCTGTGTTATCAGCTCCCTCACCTTTCAGGTTTGCTGCAGACAGTATGAAGAAGCAGGGAGAGAGAGATTGAACAGCTCAGTATCATCAACAGATGCATGCACTGCACACACATCCTTTGCTTCAGAATGCTAGTCCAGGGCAGGGGTCTGGCAACACTCCTGCCCCTTGAGCAGTGAGCGGGAAAAAGCCTGAGACTGTGCAGACCAGAGCAGGAGTTTAAAACCCCTCCTAATCAGAGCATCCTGCTGGGGCTTGGCCATCCTGCACTTCAGCTCAGTACTTTAGAAGGGAAAGGAGGGCTGTTCTTGTGCACCCCCCCCTCCCCCCACTTCTGGCCTGAACCACAGCAGGCATGTGCCTACATTTCCTCAGTCCAGAGGAAATATCTGTACAGTTGCAAACCAGTTCAACCTAGGCAGGTTAGACTAATGTGCAAAAAATGAATCAATTCAGGCTTAGGTTTTTTTAATGTCTGCCCCTAGTCAAAGAGAATACACATTGGAATGACCACTGTGGTGACTTTCTCACTGCACTGTACTTTTCAGAGCTGAGAAGTAGGACTGGAAGAGACTAGTTACAAAAGTGTCCGTGCTCAGGTACATATAGAGTAAGGTTTTGTTTCTTTACTCCAATATCACTCTGGCACCGCTGTGTTCCTGAAACTCATGAATATCTTTGCTTTCTGGGCTTATTCAAGCCTCTATGACTGTTTTAGAAAACATGGTTCCCCCCCTACCCTCAGACAGTTTTTATGAACCTCACTTTTGTGTCCCTTGTTCTTTAAACAAGATTTAGAATGGGGGGTAGCAAACATACTGCCTGTGGGCCAGATCTACCCTGTGGAGCTGTATGATCCAGCCCATGAGTTATTGGACTGACCCCATGTGCTGGCCTTGGCTCCACACATGGCATATAGTACCCCACTGGGCTAACCCACCGCTACCTGCAGTGTTGGGTCCAGTTTATATGCCATATGCAAGCACACCATTCCATGGCCACAGTGAGCCCCAGGGCTGGTGCATGCTCTGTGCAGTGAATGGGCTGAACCCAGCATTGAGGATGTTGCACAGGGGTTGGTCCTGGTCCAAACTGTAGACTAGCCCAGGCACCTTCATCCAGCCCAGACAGCTAGATAAGTTTTACACCTCTAATCTAGAATATGTAAGAACCTCAGCAGCACAGTGGGGTTTGTATGTAATCATGTTTAATTCACATATACAAAAAAGGCATAGCTGCAAAGATATACTACTACTGTGACAAGTGCTTGCTGAAACTCAAAAGAGTAATGGATTCCAGAGTACTCAGTAACTATATAAAGGGCTAGGTAGCTAGCCATGTTAGGCTGAAGACGAGAAGGATGCCACTTTAGACAAGCTGATTCAGAGAGGTATAAGCTTGCGTACTTCATCAGCTGCTACAAATGGACTTGCAGAAAGCAGGGGTTCTAAACAGAAGGGAATTTAAGAAGAAAGGATAAGGAGAAGTGCTACTGCTGAGAGAGGTAAAGGTAGGTTGAATAGGTCAATAGGGATAAACACGGTCATTAACTCATTGAGTTGCATAGGGTTTATAAAGCTAGTTCAGGTAATGGGATACAAATCCAGAGGCTCTGTTTAGACCATATTTAACACAATCCAGTCTGCCTTCCTTTCCACATCCCGATTCCATACATCTCATCTTTCTTAGTAACAGGAGTGGAGATTTTTCACGTTGAAAACCTGACTAGCTTCAACATTACTAGCTTATCATTTCCCCCTGTAAAGGAATTCTGCAAAGAAGATGTAAATTTTGCAGGCATTTTATAGTCCATTCCTTTGCCTTGTTGTCCAGTCCCTCCCTCCCTTATTGCCCATCCACCTCTTCTCCCTACTAAAAATGCCTATTAAAAATGTCAGTGTAAAACAGATATGGCCACTATGTAAAATAAGCAGGAAAAACAATAGAGACAAATAAAAAAATATTTTATAAGTGAGCAACAGCAGGAGAATTGCACACAGGAAAAACAAATGAGCAGATGGGAAAGGCAACAAACAAGCAATCAAGCCAGGAAGGAAGAGAACACTTTTCCTGGAAACATTCAAAGTCATCTCTTAAAAAACCAGTTACAACTGAATGATACAAAATGTTGCAGGAATCCCACTGCCATAAACCTTCCATAGGATTGGTGTTGGCACATATCATGCAAGACATCTGATAGGCCAGGAATTGTAGCTGTAAAGGAATGGCTGTAGTGTGCCTGAACATCCTGTCTGCTCAGGGTCAACCAGCAGTCTCCAGAAGTGAACAGCAGTGACTAGGGAAAATACCTGAGCATGAATACACAGATTTAGCATAAAACTAAAGCACCTTCCGCCAGAAGGAATCCTAAGGAGCCTCCACTATGGTTTAGAGCTGTTCTTTCATTATAGAAACTCTATGAAGTGTAGTAGGACAAAACCTCTGAATTCTCAAGCACTTTCTTGGGTAGAATTAATTCTGGAGTGTTAAAGCATCACTGAAATAATGGAATTAGGTGCGGACAAAAATGCCCAGAAAATCTCAGTCTGGTAGTATTGGTATACTAATGGAGTTAGTATACTTGTATATTAGTATACTAATTGGAGTGTAGAATGGGGAGATCTCACACTGCTCTTATCCTAAACCATTTGGTGGCTCCTCATTCACATCAGGTATAATTCTGAGCTGTGATCCACCAATATCACTTACTCGCATCTGATCTCCCCAAACAGGAGTTAGGTACCTTTTAGGAACAATGGGCTTAAAGGACACAGCTTCATCTAAGACAGGTCAGCACTTCCAATTTGGCTGCTACTATTTCTCCATATCACTGCCATAAATGTGACTTGGCAAACACCACCGAAGCTGTCTACTGCTGAATCACTGCAGTATCCCCTACCACTGAACTGCCATCCATATCCAAGTGTCTCAGACCAAGTAAAAGTGCTCAGCGGGGTTAATACAGCCTATGTGCCCTAGATCACCAATCCCTGCTTTTGAAGATATGAGCTGGCTGCTGGTGTGTTGAAAGAGCTCCAATCAAGATGATTAATCTTAGCAACTTTAATCTTTCCCCTATTCCTCTTTTCAACTTTCCCCACAAAAAATGTTCACTCCAAAATTCCTTTTATAGGTTTTTCTCCCTTGCTATAAGTAAAATGTCTGTTAAAAAAAACAAACTACTGGTTGGACAGTAGTATAGCATGTGCCAGTCTTCTGCAGGATTCCCCATTCAGCTGTGCCAATGTACTAACAATTCTGACTGGAAGTCCCCCTACTGTTCCATTTTTTGGCACTGTTAATATTTGATCACAGTGGCCTAATTATTAAAGAAGTTTGGGGAAGTGATTAGGATGGAAAGGCAAACCTTAAATTCATCTGTGAAATCTGTCAGGATTGGAAATGCATCTTCTTGAGGGGAAAGGAAACTGCCTCTCAGTTGTCATCTCAACTGTACATTTTGGGAAGCCATAGCATGGTGAAGAGTTTTCCCACAAACTGTTATAATCTTCAGGTGGTACTTCAAATTATTCAGGCTATGAAATTAAAAGCTAGGTCAGCAGAACAAAACCAAACTGATGAAGCAGACTTTGTAACGTATCTCTGATTTAATAATCATGACTCACAAGGCATGGGGATGGCAACAGCAGAGACCAAAGTGCCAAGAAAAAAATATAGTATTTACATATATATAAATGAAATCTCCTACACATAGTTAATACTTTTTCTTGAGATCAGCCTCACAATAGTGGTTAGGCAGTACCTTACTTCTTTACAGGGCTTTGCAAACATTAATCAGTCAGTTGAAAAACAATAGTTAGCTTTAACTCTTCCAATGTAAAACTTAATCTCCTGAAAGAGTTGTAGAAAAGCATATTAATTAGGTTATACACTGAACTGCCCTTGAGTCCTTTTCACTACAGATTTTTGAGGCTCACTCCATTCACAAAACACTTCATCTCAATTCAGTCATTAGCTTACTCTCAGCTGCTTGGAATATATTCTTGCATATGCCCTAGGATAAGTTAAGATATAGTAGTCAATAGCTGTGCATATTGATGCTTAATTGGGCTGTAATATTCCTCTATTTTATTTTACTGCCTTTCTTTATAGAGTTGAAACATTAAGCCAATGTTTTAGTCATACTACTGCAATTTTTTAAAATGTTATATTTCAATCCAGGAAACTAATCTCTTGCCTCAAAAGTATTTGAGAGAGAGCAAATATTTTTAAACAGTTACCGGCTTTCTATATCCTGGGGCATATGCAGTGAATAGTAAAATGAATGTGTGTATTGCATTATAACTGCAGAAGCACTTAGGTTCTAAGGAAGCTTACTGAATTATATAGTTCAGTTGTTAAACCATGATCTAAGCAGCACATTTCACTCTTCCTTGCAGAGGGAACAAAACGTCTTGAAGAAAAACTCAGCGAAGGTTTGAGAAACAGTGGTCCAGAAAATAAATGACCTGATGCACCACTGATACAGATCCTTCCTTTGCAACACAGCAGAAGTAATTTCATTATTCTAAAAACAATCTTGACAGAAGATTGTAGTGGAGGCAGTTCCATAACTTCTGCCACAAGCTGCTTCTATTGCTTATCACATCTCAAAGTCTCTTTTGTTACTGGACCTACTCCTTCTGTACTGTGTCTCAGGCCCATTATTTGTTTTCTGCTTCTTAACTAAAAGGACTAACCGAACCCAGTCATCTTTGTCTCATTCATTCATGTGTAAGCACATCTCTGTTTCACTCTGATCACACAAAGTTTTCTAAATTTTCCTTGTAGATTTTATTTTCCACATCTTGTTACAATTCACTTTGGGAAGAGTATTTATGAGTACCACAAAATAATGGGAAACAAAGATGAAAATAATGATTCCTCAAAACTTAAATGACATACGAGTCAAGAACCTTCAGTTAAAAATTCCCTATCAAAATTAAGCTTTATCTGAATTAAGAGTTAAGTTGCTTAGAAATTGTATCCTATTACTCAGCAGACACTTGGCAATTTCAGACAGAGAAAATGAAACCCATCTCAGACCAGGGTTCTCCTTGTTCTTACATTAAATTCAAATTAGTTCTCAAAATTCAGTACTATGTGAAAGTGTGATTTAAGACAACCTGCTTTTACATATAAACATTTCCACAAATTGGTTTAGAGTTTGCACATCCTGAAACGTAAAAAATCAAACCACTACTCCACTAGAAAAGGGTCCTTCAGTTCTCTCTTGACTGAAACAATCAACTGTATGAATAACCTATTTGTATAAGTAATTAACATCTACTAAAATCTTAAGAATAAACATCACTAGAAGGAAGGGAAAAAATTGCCTCAGAGGCTGTCATAAGAATTTAAAATACCAATATTTCAAAACAAAAAATAGCAGCAAGTGAGATTTAAATGCCTAATTTAGAAATACTGAAATAGCTTTTATAACCAAAGGGAGAGATTAGAAACACTGGTTTCAAAACGGCAGATCTTGCCTTCCTTGTGGAAAGCAGCTCTTACTAGACCAATAGCATGAGAAAAAGTGAATATTTTCTCCCAGAGTTTGGAAAATTAGTGAAAACTCACTCCTCTTTGAACAGATACAATCTAGTATTGTGATGAAGAAGCTAAGTACCTACTAACGAAGTACTAAGTGTAGAAACAGACGTCACATTTGGTCAGCTTTGTGCTGCCACAAAAATGTTTATGGCAGCACAAAGTGAACACAAATACATACCCCTACCTTTTATTGCACCACAAATGCCCCCCAAAATCCTTCAGACAGAAGTTAGTAATAATTTGTGCCACTTTATTAATACAGTGGATGTCTGCTTGCTTATGGCTGTCTGTACTCTCCAGCTGCCTGCTGTAAGGGCTTAAGGGACCTAATCCTGCATACCCTTGAAATTCCTGGGCAGAGTCAGGCCCCTGAAGCCCTTGGAGTGCCTGCCTGACTTTCCCTGCTAAGATGCACCTCCAGGATATCTAAGGACATGTCTGGGTGAGCATGGCTTCCCTGGTTGCTCAGATGCATTCCTGGGATCTCTGAGATCTGGATAAACAGGGAAAATTGGTGTGTCCCCACTTACACACATGCCTCTCTTGAGATTCTGTGGGGATGTCTGGTAAATGGAGAAACCCTGTGCTTCACAAGGCGGCACTGGTCCCACATGAAGGCAGGAAGCTCCCTGATTGACTAACCCATGCCTTCATGCTGCCCTATGCCTTCATGTGAAGTACAAGTCAGCACATGTTTTGGTGTGGAAGCATGGGGTGCCAGGCATTCTCTGGCTCCTATACTACTCCTTGCTATTTTGCAATGGGACCCTCACTGACTTGTGCTGCTGCATAACAAAGAGGGTGGCATGGGACCCAGCAAGGAGGCTGAGGGCAATGAAGGATGTGGGGAAACTCTGGGCGAGTGGAACACATCACCCATTGTCCTGCATTGGGCCTCTGAAGCATGTTTTGCTTAATAAAGTAGATCAGCTGCAGCTGGACACATCTTACCAGTGAAGTTCATCTACTTCTATTTGATGACATCTGTTTTTACCCTAATATATCTATGTTCTTCAGTGGATATAATCAAGTAGTTAACCTGTCAGACTTAGTTTTTCACATAACTTGGAAAATAGGAGGTAAATTCCTTTTAAAAGATTTTTAAGAATCGCCTTAGTTCAGACTCAAAGTTTCTAACAAACCAGTTAATAATGCACATAAGAATGCAGCTCATATCCAACATCATGAAAAGTAGCTGGGTCTGGTGCAAGTTCTCTCTCAGAATTGTTAATACAGATGGCCAGTTTGGAGCATATAGCAATCTAGCTAAGCACATGGATCTGTAAGACAGTGTTGTACTCTGTATGATGTACTCAGTATTATCTTCTCTCAGGTGATGGAATTCTCTTCATCAGAGCTCTCTGTCTTTGATAGTGGGTGACATTACAGCTAGGGACAGACATTCAAAAGGGCTGAACCTGAATTGATTCAATCTTTGCAGGTTAGTCTAACCTGGCTAGGCTAAATCAGTTTTATAACCAGACAGGTATCCCAGAAATGCATGCACATGCATGCAGTGGCTTGGGCTAGAAGCTGGGAGTGCTAGAGCAGCCCTTGCTTCCTTCCACAGCATGGTGCTGAGGGGTGTGTGGCCAGGCTCCTGCAGGATACTTGGATTAACCCAGTAGGGAATTGATAACAGTGTTCATCTCCCAGTTAAGAAAACAACAGAGGGACATTACCAACTACTTGTTGATTCAGCACAGACTGTAGCCAGCATGTGGTCTGCGAACTAATACACAGACACCTCCTCAGCAAGGCAGAGGGGAATTCCAGCTTAGGAGGGAGTGGTGAGGGGGAGAGGGGAGCTGCAGCCAGGGAGCAGAGGGGAGCCCTGCTGTGGAGTAGAGAGTCCTACCCAGCCCAGAGAGCATGCCATCAAGGGGTCTGGGACAGACACTGCATAATGTTCGGTTTGAGCCAAATCAATTAAGTCTGATACTACATTCAACCAGGTTTATCTCAAACCAATTTCAGCCATTCTCAGACTGATTTATGTGCACTGAACATCTGCTCTGTTACAGGTTTAAACCAGTTTCTGCTCACTTAAACCAGTTTATGTATAATGTCTGTCCCTAGCCTAAGAGTGCCTGTATCCATAAAAGGCCTCAGTTAGTTTGTACTTTCATAAAGATGTGTCAAGGTACCTAAATTCCACATATCCATATTAAGTAGATCCACTTATCCATGTTAATGCTTTGGAGAATGGGACTGAGTACATGCTTAGCAAATCTGTGGATGACACCAAGCTGTGTAGAGTGGTAGCAGCGCTTCTCAACCAGGGGCACCCTGGGATGCCACAATATCTTTTGAAAGGTGGCATGAGAAGATAAAGGCTTGTTCCTGCCCAACCACTGCCCCACTTCCTAACTGCAAGGAGGTAACCACTGTTATAAATAAACTAGTTTTTGAAAGGTGTGCTGCTCAATCCATAAAAACTACAGAAAGGTGCTTGGAGTCAAATAAGGAGCATCTCAAGTCTATAAAGGCTGAATCATTGCTCTGGAGGATAGAGCTAAGATCCAGAATAGCCTAAATAAACTGGAGAAACAATCCAAAAATCAATCAGATGAAATTCAACATGGACATATGCAAAATCTTGCAATTAAGACAGAATAACTGCATGCACAAGTACAGACTCTGGAATGACTGGCTAGGATTCCATATTACAGAAAAGGACCTGGGGGTCACAACAGATCATAAGATGAATATAAGGCTACTGCTCATATTTGTGTTCTTGCTGATTGCTTAAAAAAAGACAACAGTATACAGGATTGTATTAACAGGTGTGCTATTGCAAATCAAGGGGAGTGATTTTTCTGCTCTATTTGGCACTGACACCTTACCTGTAGTACTATGCCAACTTTGAGACCCACACTTCAAGAAAGATATGAACACAGTAGAGCAAAAAGTGACCAAAAGGGCTAGAAGTTTGCAAAACATGATTAAAAGGACATTTTGAAAGAATTCAGGTTATTTAGTCTGAAGTAGAGAAGATTATGGGGTTATTTTGATAACACTATTCAAATACCTGAAAGACAATTATAAAGAGGATGGAGATGGATTATCCTTTGTGGCTATAGGGGGCAGGTCTAGGAGCAATGGCCTCAAAATGCAGCAGAGGAAATCTAGGTTGGAGATTAGGAAATGTTTTGACTATGAGGGCGGTCAAGCACTGGAACAGGCTACCAAAAGAAATTGTGCAATCTTCATCCCTGGAAATTTTCAAAAGCAGGTTAGGACACTTGGCTGATATGGTTTAATCAGAGACAATCCTGCCTTGAGCAGGGGGCTGGACTAGACCTCATTTGGTCCCTTTCAATCCTACTTTTCTGTGATTCTAAATGTATGTTCCCAAATATGGATTGCTTCAGCAATTTTTTACTAACTACTGTAGAAGCTAAAAGTGCTTAGCTTATTTAAGGAGCGGGTCACTTAATGTGGATACCTGATTTTGGATTCAAAACTGTTTCCTGTGATAGCAGAGGACTGGACTCACTATATTAGGAGGTCCTTTCCTGATACAACTACATATAACAAACTACAACTACATAATGTTAGCTGATTACCGTTTAGTGATTACTCTTATGGAAACGCTCCACTCATTTGTTCTGGACTAATTTCATTGACAGTGTTAATTTATTGTAGATATATGAGGAGCATTCTCACTCTCTCTCAAACGAGAGAAGCTCCTCATTCTACATTCAACAACTCTCACCAATTATAACCGGACATTTCTGCTGCTTAATGCAACAAACATACTACTCACGATATTCCACCTCTGGCCAGAAAAATTAGGTTAGAGACAGAATCTTATTAAACATGTCTAGATAGTGACTACAGCATATGTTTTTCTAATGAAAGGCAATTGCTTACCTCAAAACACAAGAGAGAAAAATTAACTACACGGAAAAAAAAAAGTAACAACTGACACTGCAGTAATTCAGTTATAAAACTAAATATTACCCGGTCACTTCTTTCCTCACTGTAGAAGTTTAAATATTTTTTTTTCCCATAGCTCCATTTAAAATACTTGTACCTGGAGATTTCCTATTACTAGAAATCAATACTATATGCTTTTAATAGAAGTAGCTGAAATTCCAATTAAACATTGCAAAAGACGAGCCAGCATTCCATCAATCAGTTTCCCCTGGTCTATTAGTTCACACTTTGCCATACAAAATCCATTATAGGGAATGACAGAAAGCAGCAAATATTAAGCTTTTATGAAGGGTGGGGGCGCAGAGTTGAAGCACAGGGCTGGCCACAGGGGAACTTAGTTCGATTCATGGCTTTCTCTCAGAATTCCTGTATGATGTTGCACAAAGTACAGCCTTCTGCAGACTCAGTTGTACCAGCCATACAACTGGGCTAATACAGCAATCTTGCAAGATATAGTTCATAACTTGCAGAATGCTTTGAGGTGCTCAGGATGATGTCATTACTGGAGCAGTGTGTTAGTGTAAAATGTCTGTAATGACAATGGGTTATTTATGTGTTATAGACCATTATACTTGATTTTCGGGTCAGGTAACTCAGTTCAAATGCTGCTGGAGCAGGCGAACGTATACATACTGAATATCATGCTCTCAGTGGTGCCAGAAAGAGGATGCAAAAAGAGAATTATACTTTTAAACTTAGACACTTGCTGATAAGGAGAACTGGCTCAAAAATAATTTCTGTCATCCAAGAGATTGCTGAAAAAGATTTCTATGACTGAAAGAGTATGCAGCTCCCATGTACTTACATAATTCAATCTATTAAATACTTAAGTTGAGAAGGTGGATGAGTGCTTTATTTATGTACGTTACTTCAAGATTAGATTCAAAAGAGGAAAATCAAAGTACTTGCCAAGGATTCCACTCCACCAGAAGCCTCCATTGCCAAGGTATGCAGATACCAGATGCAAGACTATTGTACAATTCTGTGATGCATCATACAACCACCTTTGTGCCCACAAATGATCCTGCTGATAAGAGTCATTACAAGGCTTTAAGTGTCCTGCCTCCAACTGAACTGCCTACATGAGCTGAGTTACACAAATGAACCAGACCCAGTTTTTATCCTGCATTGATTATACAGGTTGGGAAAGATGAGAAACAAAATACTTGCTGGGTCTTAAAATAGCTGCTGTGGAAAGAAACCGTATAAAACCAGGAGAAGGGAGGCCAGTTTTAAACACCACAGGGGAACATCTGGTCTGCAATAAATACATATGTCTGCAATAAATAGGTATAAAAGTGGGAAAACTTCTTCTTAACCAGCTCCTGGTTAACATATCTAGCAACAACATATCCATACATTCATATATTCAATCTATTTTTGAAATTTCTGGTGTGCTTATGTTCTAAAGGACTATCTGGGTTATGACAGGCTTATTATATAAAAAGATTAAGAGACTGTCATGTTTTGTACCATGAAGAAAACCATTTTACGTTGATTTCAAATATCTTATTAGCCATTTTTGATTATGTAGGTTCCTGATCCCAGCCCTGCAGGAGTCACTGTCAGAAATATTCTATTAGTGTGAAAACCCTATGAGTGTATGTGATAATGATGAGTCCAGCGTTAATGACTTGGACTTCATTATTATTCCTCTTTCTCATGTACAACCCCATTGTTATGGGGTTCCTAAACCACTATACATACTTGGCATACAGCAAAACTAGCAGGCAATAAAGTTGTCATCTGATTTCCATTCTGGGAGGAGTCAAGCTCCATTCACAGACATTTGGAATAAGCCTTGCCCTTGAAATAATGGAAACAACTTGGACTTGTTCCAGGAGCTCCAGTTTCATGTCAGATGAGTATGTCTAAGTCTATGTCCAAATACAAAAAAAGGATATCAGGATATGATTAGAGGTGGAGAGTTGCACCTTATTCAACCATTATATTAATATATATTATTATACAATCATATGACCCATCATCTAAGCATCCAAAATACTTGCTTCAGGTCAGGCTGAATGAAGTGAGAGGTTGTTCTGAGAAGGACGATATATCAGGGAACATATTGTCTATTGCAGGGGTAGGCAAAATACAGCCCATGAGGCCCCTAAAAAATGTAGAAAATAAATATTTCTCTCCTCTTGATTCCTGTAAAAAATGACAGGAACCAAGAGTAGTAGGACCCAGGGGAAGCCCAACGGGATCCAAAAACAGCAGAGCCCACCTGGCCCTGCCTCCCCCCCCCCCGCTGGAAGCCTGAGCCGGGGCTTCTCGCCTGGGAGCATGTGGCTGCCCTGTGCCAGAACTGCAGGTAAGTGGGAGAGGGAGAAGGGCAGGGGGGACCCCGGGCAGGGAAGGAGTGTGGGGGGAGGGTAGCCACTTCCCCACCCTGTGGCAGGTGCTCCACAGTGCAGCTGCTCACAGCCTGTGTGGGGCCGCCTGTGCTCAGTCCGGACAGCCCTGTGCAGGCTGCAAGCAGCTGCAGCAGGGAGTGCCAGCCATGGGGTGGAGGAGGGGCCACTTTTCCCCGGCCTCCTTCTCTGCCTGGAGTAAAGTGGCCCCTTGCCCACCCCATGGCCAGTGCTCTCTACCCACAGGCACTCACAGCCCACGCGGGGCTGTCCCGAGCAGGCACAGGCAGCCCCATGCAGGCTGCAAGTGGCTGCAGTGTGGGGCACTGGGCATGAGTGAGGGGCTGCTTCCTCCCTCCCACTGCACTCAGCACCACCTTGTAACCCGGCCCCACTGCCAGGCTGGCAGTGGGGCCGGGTTACAAGCTGGTGCTGAGAGCAAGGAAAAGTGGCCCCTCGCTCGTCCCATGGCCGGTACCCCACACTGCAGCCTCTCGCAGCCCACCTGGGACTGCCCGTGCCTGCTCTGGACAGCCTTGGACAGGCTGCAAGCACCTGCAGCAGGGAGCGGCGGGCAAGGGGCCTCTTTTCCCTGCACTTAGCACCAGCTTCTTCCCTGCTGGCAGGCAGGGCATTGGGGTTGTGCGCTGCTCCCTGTCTGTACCGTGAGGCTGGGGAGCACTGGGTGCAAGTGGGCGGGGAGCCACTGGGAGCATGGGGCCTGCACTGATGCCCCAGGCTCAGTGCCAGCAGGGACCAGAGCATGGGGTCCCAGCTGGCAGGGGCTCTATGAAGCTGGGCCAGCTCCTCCCTCTCTGCTGGTGCAGCCCAGCCCAGCTCCATAGACCCCTGCCAGCCTGCACCCCGCTTTGGGCCCACTGGTGACGAGGGGCCATGTCACCTGTCAAGGGGTGGGGCTACCCACGTGGCCCTCAACAGCCTGCCAAAACTGGGTAAGCAGCCCTCTGCCCATAATAATTGCCCACCCCTGGTTTATTAGGAACATGAAATCTCTCACTGTGGCTGAAATATCTTGATCTGGAAGAGGCAAGGTGAGAAGAATGTGGGATGCAAGAGTGTTTCTCACTCCTTAAAAACAGTAGTATCAATCTACATGTGGGTCCAAAAGGCCTAGGAGCTGAAAGTAAGTTTCACTGTCATCACATGCCATCTCTGAAATCAGTATCTGGGTCTTCTCAAACTTTTCTTGTGCCCAGAAAACTCTTGCTTTCTGTGGCTAGAGACAGACATTCAAAAAACCTGAGCTTGAATGGATTCAATCTTTGCAGGTTAGTCTAACCTGGCTAGGCTAAATCAGTTTTGTAACTAGATAGACATCCCAGAAATGCAGGCACATGCCTGCAGTGACTCAGGCTAGAAGCCAGGTTGCATTATCTCACAGAGGATAAGGGATAATTGTTCTTAACATTTATCAGAAACCTGTCCACTTGAAGAGGGTCCTCCAGAGAGCTTCCTGCAAGATCAATAGGGATGGTATTGTAATATGATCAAAACACAGGTTTCACAGAGAACTAAAGCTGGAAGGGACTGTAAGAAATAATGTAGTTCAACCAGTGATTGCACCTGTGACCTTGGTCACCATGCTCTAACCAAGCTGTCAAAAGCAAGCCCCCTCCCAGCATGGGGAGCCAAGTACATACAGGAACAGAAACAGTTCTGAACTGCATCAGACTTTGGCCCATCTAACCTACACCCTTTCTCCAACAGTGTCAAATAGTAGATGCTTTAAAGCAGCGCAGCCTGCAGAACCCTGGAATTTGGCCTGCAAGGCTCCCTAAGGGTTGGGAAATTTGGCAGCAGGGAGCAGTGGCAGTTAATACTGCCACCCCTCCCCACTGACAAAATCCAAGTCTCACACGGTGGGTCAGAGCCAGGCCACAACCCTCCCCATGCACAGATCAGGACCAGGCCATGCTCCCTTCCCTCTGCACAGCTGGTTCTAGGGCAGGCCATACCTCCTCATTCTGTACAGCTGGTTTGGGGCCAGCTCACACCCCCTTACCTTTGCCCAGTCAGGTTGGGGCCCAGCCACACCCCCTCCCAGCCCCCCTTCCCTCCCACCCACTCAAGTTGGGACTCAGCCACTCCCCCTTCCTTCCACAGGGAGGAGCCATGCCCCATCCCCTCCATGGAGCTGCTTTGGACTTGGGCCATGCCCCTTTACCCCACACAGCTGAATCAGGGTTGGGTTGTCTCCCTGGACATTGGATTGGGTCCACTAACCAGATCTGGCTCACAGAGAGACCAGACACCATCCATCCAGCCTGCTAGCCAAACAGGTTGAGCACCACTGCTTTTGGGGATGATTTAGGTGGGTCTACAGACTCTTCAGTAAGGCTATCATCATCATGTGTACCCTTATGAGCACCCCAAGAGCAGAGATCAAGGCAAACAGTAAAGGTTTCTAATGACAGTGATAATTTCTGCAAGCAAAAATGAAGAAACTGCCTATGATGAAAATGTCGATTTGGAATATGCAACTAAAGCTCTGGCAGATCCTATAATGTCAGAATGTCCCCTTGAGAGATTAGAGTGACTGTCCAGGTTAAAATGATCCTAGTCTGACCTGTTCAACATCCTGATGTCTAAGATGAGATAGTCCTCACTGGATCTTTTTCTAAAGAAAGTGGAATAACAAAACTTTATGTGTTTTGTCTTTGGGGGCGGCTTCTATAATGGCCACGTGTATAAGTCAGAGATTTTTCTTTGCTTTTCATTGTCATTTGAGGCTCAAAGAAGGTCTGAAGAGATCCATCTTCCTTCCCCACACCCTCAGACATCTGTCAGAAGTCAACTGAAACAAGATTTCTAGCTAAAAGAGATATCCTGCCTGAGGCAAAATCAGGCCCACTTACAGTCATCCTTGACTGTCTGGACTGAAAAGAGAGATCAGATCTTTTTCCTAGTGTGCTTTTCCTTCACCTGCTCTGTTTTGGCATTAACATACTCTGAAATCAAAAATTTCCTTATTTGGAAAGGAACTTGGAGAACTTGATTTAAAAAGACAGTTTCCAGTTATTTTTTACCTTGTTGGCATTTGTTTCTTTCCTCTTTTACAATGTGAATGATCAGTCCCAGCTAAGAATTCTATTAGAAATGTACCATAAAGGCATGCCTAAGACCCAACAACTAAGAAGATTTCACAAGTCTGAAAGGATCCCTGGATTCTTGCCTAGTGACAGTTATTCACTTAAAAAGTAGGATTTGGAACTAGAGCTCTTTCTGCTACAGGTTACTACAGAGTTAGTTCACCTCCTCTCTTGCAGTGCTCCTGCCTGCACCCTTCTTTCTTGACTGTTTCTCAATCCAAGTGCTAAGTACTGCCACACCATGCTGTTTTCTTAGAAGTAAAGAAACTCAACCTCTTCACCCACATTATCTACCCCCTGGGGTCAAAATCCCAGCATTCTCCTGGAAGAGATCCCTGTAGTCCCCGTCTCAAAAAACAACATCAAAACTGGCCAGTGCTTTAAGTGAGTAACATTAAGTCAAAAAAAGGATCCATGTTAGAGGATAAACATGTGGCTAAGTATGTTTAATATCAAAGTTACTAAAGCTATATGGAACAGAGCTGCAGGAAATATGTTTGGTTCTTTCCTTTGGTGCATTTTGTTACCCCCAAACTCTATGGCAATACTCCACTGAAATCTGCACACAAGACCAACTATGAATGAAATTCACCAAATAATGGCCATCCACCTAGCAAATTAATAAACTATTTGATTTCTTGGAGGCCAGAAATTAGCATCACAAAACATTTACAGCCTTAATTTGCATCGTGGAGCCAGGATTTCACCCACTGTTTAGTGCTGGCTAAGTCTTGGACATGCTTCATGAAGCACCCAGGAGACATTAGCAATAATCTTACTAATAGCTGTATGGATGGGGGAGTAAGATATGCTTCCTTTTTTCCAGGTCATTTTCAATCCTTTATCTGTTCCTAAATACTATATTTAATTTTTTTCCTATTTTCTCTCTGTTCACTTTAAAAAAAGAAAGTGATCTGTTTACTTACTGGATACAAGCCATTTCTATGAGTCAACCCCTCCTGGCTAAGACATTAAAAAAATAATTACACAGCTCTTCCAGCAGGCACAACAGACAGTTATTCATGGCAAAAGGTATTGCTTGATATAGAATTATCAGAAGGAAACAGCAGATGGCATGGGTGGGCATTTGTGGATAGAGACCTGAAAAATCAAGACAAGCTATGAAGAAATGACATAGGACAAAGGAAGGGTGAACGAAATTTTATCTGGCCCCAATCAGAACTGTTGTTATGAAACAGCAAATCCTACAAACATGTTCAGAGGAAGCTTTTCTTAATTAATTCAGAGACAGTTCAGGGATCAAAAGAGACTATTCAGATAAAAACCTGGCTTTCGTGAATACATTCACAAGTGCAAAAGGTCCATTGGTAACAACACTACCTAAAAGCAATGGATTAATACACTGCTTTACATACATATCCATGCAGGCCTTTTCCTAGCCGTGTATTTGGTTCCAACTCCATGTCTCACAAACCCTGAGATGAAGGATTATTGCAAATAAAACATGGTCTAAATTCTTTAAAAGGTACCTTCTCTATAGTGCTTCTCATCTATAAGCTTAGCCTTCATGAAGACAGTGGGCTACTGTTTCAACCTGAGTCACACTACACAGATCTAGATTTCAGGCCTTTATTCATACTGAAGAAGTCTCACTGAAATCAGGATGAGTAGCAAAGGCATCACACACCAGCCAGGAGAGAACAGATACAATTTATGTACAGGAAATCTGTCAAACAAACCATAAAACAAAATACCATGGGCAAGTGATATATTTTCATTAACATTTGAAACAATTTAAATTTGGAGCTTGCTCAGTGAACATCCTCTGAGTACAGCTGGTCAAAAATATTGTTCCTTGGAGGACTTTTTAAAAATTTCATAGGAATATGGGACTTTAAGAGACCATGTGGGCTACCAAATTCCAATTAAGATAAGATTCAATGTTTCAACAACATCTTAAAAAAATGTTTGAAAATCATTCCATTTCCAATTTTTTTGAAGTTTTCTTATTTCAGGAAAAATTTCAACTTGTCTACAAATGCTTAAATGGTTTCCATATCTGGCTGGGTCATTCAGAAGCCAGTCATGAAGATGCTGCTTACATCTTTTAAAAGGACAGTTCTTTCACTAGAAAAAAAATGCTTGCAGAGCAAGGATTTTAAAACATTACTCTCACAGCTATTATCAGCTGGGAAACATAACTCTCATATT
The DNA here is from genome assembly GCF_052110815.1 of Crocodylus siamensis. Lineage (NCBI taxonomy): Eukaryota > Metazoa > Chordata > Crocodylia > Crocodylidae > Crocodylus > Crocodylus siamensis. The sequence goes on along the minus strand of NC_143399.1, from coordinate 122,537,090 downwards.
TTGACAAGCATGAGCCAAACGGAAGTTAGGGCTGATGGGAGAAAGTGCCTGAAGGGAGCCAACAGCACTTATTGAAGCAGGTGTGGAAGGAAAGAGGTCTCTAACTGTGCTGCATAAAGGACCTTGGCTGTGCCTGTGGAATCTTAAGAGGAAGAGAAAAAATACTAGAAATAATGAAGAACATTTGTCAGCATCTAGCCATAAGCTTGAACTGTATGAAGACCTTATTTATCACATGTAGACCTGACCTATGGGCTCCTTTAAAATGTGTGTACCCTATCTCAGCATCTACACTCCCTTAAAGTATGTACAGGTAGATACAAAGCAAATGAGATTTGCCCCATAGGACCAGTTTCACAGAGGAGGGAGGCTGCCTAAGGAAGGCCACTTTAAAATCCAAACAAGGCTCTACGGGGAAATCACCAACATGGAATGCCTGAATAAAAGGACGAAAAGGTTCTTTGGGTAAATCTGGTATCTCTTATTAGACCAACTCAAATAGTTGGAAAAATTCTTCTTTGCAAGCTTTCGGGTACAAATAGTCTTTCGTCAGGCTGAGGAAGCATCTGAAGTTGCTCTTCACACCAACTGCAAATGCTTCCTTAGCCTGAGGAAGGGTATTTGTACCTGAAAGCTTGCAAAGAAGAATTTTCCCAACTATTTGAGTTGGTCTAATAAGAGATATCAGATTTGCCCAAAGAACCTTGTCCACCTACGTCCTTAACCAACATAGCTACAACATATAATAACTGTACTTTTACAGATGATACTCTATGATTGGCTACAGATCAAGGTTGGTTTAAACGGATTGAAATGCGAATGTCAACAGGTCACCCTGTTGAATCAACATCCACCAGATAAAACGCAAAGTGTACGTCAATGAACTGAAACAAGGGAAATAAAGTCATTGTATGCTAGTCCAGTACCATAGGATCAATACCTCCCTCTTCCAAACACAAATATCTCAATTCAGCTTTGACATTAATTACTTATAAATATCTCAGCATCGATACACTAACAGACCATTTTCCTGTGGCAGCATTTTTCTATCATTTCCCCTTCCATCTTAATCCTTATATTGCTGTGCATATCACTCATTACCACTCATTTTGGGAAACATCGCTCATCTTAATCCCATTACTTTCCATGTACTTTGTTGTTTTGTTTTGTTTTGATGCAATCTATCTAGGGCAGAAATGGAGACTGATGAAACTGAAGCCATAGAAATTATGACACTAAGGGAGATAATTCCACTGATGTTTCAGGATTCCTATGTACATGACTATTTTGCATCCTTTGCTTTGGGTCTTTTCATACACTGTTCCACAAGTAGGCCTTACAGGTTGAGAATTATGCTGTTGATATTCACCAGACCTGCATTACTGCTCTGAGAACATATTTGAAAAGCTAGGCTGAACAGTTGGTTTGGTTCTACTTAAACATAACCAGAAAACTTGGCAGTCTGCAGTCTGTTATCATGCCTTAACAAAAATATACTTTCTTCTTTTCAAAGTAGGCATTTGGACCATTGATAAAAACTAAAATGTACTGTTCGATTGATAAGCTGTTATCTAAAGGTATACAATTTAGGTAATTATTCTGTAATTACAATTTAATAGTAAAGATTATAAACTCTCTTGCTTTTATTAATTTGGCAATAATTGGTGTTTTAAATAAAGCCCACACTTAAAGAATAACGTCTTCCTTTTTAATTTTTAGTCCTTGTAATTGCTAAGAAAAATTTGAAAACATAAGTGTTAGAGACTCAAAAACTAGAAGACAAACAGAAAGAACCCAGAATTATGTCTTTTTTAATTTTTATGCAAATTTCAGTATTATTGAATGCTTGAAATCGGTAATAAAAGGTGTATTTCACATCACTGAAAACAGCCATACTAAAAATAAAACTAGCCTTCTGTCTAAAGTCAGAAAGAAAACCAACCAGAAATAATTATGAGACCTAAATATTGCCCTGAAGTCTCCAAACAATCAAATAATCATTTCTTTTTCACTTTCCATCTAAAAAATCTTCATTCTGTTCAAGTTCTGGGTTGAATATTTCAAGTTTGTGCACAAAAATGTTTAATTTGGAGGTAACCAATGCACGGATCACAATACCAAGGTCTGCATCCAAGACAAATTGTTTTGGTAGCATATTCAAATGATGAAAATCTGTTACTCCGGTTACTGCTCCAACAACATCTGGCAAATCTGCCCTAAAACTACAAGCAACCAAAGTGGCTGCACATCCTCAATGAAAGAGGAAAGTAGAAAATTCTGCCCAGTCTTCCAGTTGACTTTCCATTCCTGCCAACATTGCCTTCATTTTATCCAGTTTAATTGTCAGATCCCTAGACTTCCTGCCCACCCCAAGCATTTCATAAAGTATTACAATCCCTCTACCTAATTAACATTTACATATCTTCTAAGATGGAAGAGGTTTTTTTTTCTTTAACAGGAGAAGCTAGAGCTAATCTTAATCAGCATATTATTTAAAAAGTGTGCTTCTGGGGGTTTTGCTTTATGTACTACCACAGCCCAGCGCAAACTCTGCAAAACTCCTACCTGGAAAACTTACATTGAAGAACCCAGATACCCCTGAGCTGGGCCCTAAAGCACATTTCTTTGAAATTCTTGCGCATGCAGAAGGCTTCGGACCTTTCAGTAATAAAAAAAACTTCACCAGGGACCTCCTACCTCCACCTAGTATTCATAGATTAACTACCTCGGCTCTCCAGAGAGACAGACACAGGACACTAAGTCTTGAAATACCCATGGTCCTGTAAAACAGAGTAGATTCTGAGTTGTGCTGTTCCCATAGAACTCAAAAGGAGCTTCTGTAGTGATTTCGATAGACTTTGAATTGTGTCCTTAATGTATAATTACGCTAAGTGTTTCAGGATAGGAATTGTCACTAATTATGCGTTTGTTCAGGATGTAGGATAATGGGCTGGGCCCAGGGATCCTAGGGCAGAAATAAAGTGTTTTTTTAAATTGCAAATTCTACTAAAAGAATTAACATAGTATCTAAAATTTTTAAGATTACAATATAAAAGTTGGTTTAAACTGGAATTTCTAGCGTGAATTAAACTCAGGAAATTGCAAGAAGTGTGTGGTGGGGGTGGGACGGGACACAATTTGGTATATTTCAAGTGTGGCCTGATTCAGTAACTCCAGAACATACTTTTAATAGGTCAACTAGAGATTTTTGCCTGCCCATTGTTCCTTCAGACATCAGCAAATGCAAAAGCAAGCAGTTTGTAATCCCACAAGAGATAATTGGAGCACATGACATGCAAACTCAAACAGGACAAGTATATTTAGCACTACTAAACATTGCTGTCTTCTCCTGTATTGAATTCAGACATATCACATGAGAAGTAGCCCTTAAATCTTGGAGAATACTGACAAAGCTTTGTCTTGCAGCTCTTTGCTGAAGCTTGTAAAATACAAGTCAAGAATTGATGCCTGAGGTTTCTGTAGCATTCTCTTTCCTTTATAATGTATGGGACAATATGATTTATTAGACCCAAATGAATAATCCAAATATTGCTGTCAAGGGAGGGAATAAAAGCTGCATGTCAGCATATGAAGATGGACTATTTGAAAAACAACAGCATTTGCCTCAACATTTTGTATGGCAAAACACCAGGTATATCTTTTTCTGCACTTTGGAATGAAAGGCAAATCCCATCTTGATGTTCAAATCACAGAGCCATTAGGTAGGCATTTAGCCTTTGTATTCTTTAACCTTCCTAGACTGAAACCGGGGGCAAATGAATTCATTAAAATGCACAAAAGCCTCATTGGAACCTGAATAAATTACTAATGTGCAACTTGGACCCTCCGTGTTTAATGTTCCCACCTCTGAATTTAAAGAATTCCATTGTTGGCTTTATTTTCATTTCTGCAAATAAGATGCCAGTTAGAACTGAAAGTGAATTGTCTACATCTATGCCATGCTACAATTTCAGATTATGTTCTCTGTTGCAGTATTTAGAATTAGTACTTAGAATTTCTACATCACTAGCCTAACGCAATTCTCCTGAGGTTTTTAGTAATTTTAGGGCTGCATAAAGCAAGTGCACAAAAATAACAGTATTCTGTTGTATGCAAACAATAAGTAATAAACACAGTCACCCATATACTCTTCAATGTAAAATTGTGCATCTAGAAATATCTATTTCTTGGTAAAGGAATAAAGTCCTTTTTGTACAAGTGAATAAAACGGGACCAAATTCCACTATCCTAACTTACAACAAAACCATATTCTTGAGCTGCATTGTGGCTTTACTGTGAAATCTATGTTAGAGTCAGCATATTGCCCCTATAGCAATACAAGAGGGGGGCTGTCACTTTACGAATCTATCCCATCTCTCTCTCTCTCTCTCTCTCTCTCAAACACACACACACACACACACACACACACACACACACACACATACCTCCTTGATGCTCTAGGGATTTTATTACCTGGACCCTGACAGTAGCAGCAGAATTACATCACTGGGCATGTATGGTTCAACAAGCTCCAATGAGCTTTAGTTAATGCAACCCACACTGCCATTTTGAAGTGTGGGGACACTGATACATGAGACACAGAGGCTGGCTGGAGTGCACTAATTACCACATTCCAGGGCTAGGGACATAAGTTACACATAAACCAGTTTAAGTGATCAGAAACTGGTTTGAACTTGTAACAGATGTTCAGTGCACATAAACCAGTTTAAAATGGCTGAAGATTTAGATAAACCTGGTTGAATGTAGTATCAGACTTAACTAATTTTGGACAAACCAGTTCATGGAACTTCTATCCCAGACCCCTTCCTGATTCAAGTTAAATCACAGTCACCTGGACTGTTCTCTCTGCTCTAGCAGAGAAAGGTTGAAGGGGTGGGGGGCAGAGGCAGGGACTGCGCCATCTCTACCAAACCCCAGCTGGGCTTTGGGGCCAGGGAGGGGGTTAAAATTCCCCTCCCCCAAGTATAGAGCTGCCTTGCTAAAAACTTACTGTTGGCTGCAACTGTGGACTACAAATCTCAGAGGCAACAGGAAGCAGGAAAAGGAAATGATGAGCAACCCTTCAGCATTCTGCTGCTGCAAGTCTGGACCGCAAATCCCAGAGACCTTGGGGGCAAGAGGAAGCAAACACACAGCCCATGCTGACTACATGCCAGAGATCTGTGCTGTAGTGCCCCCCTGCTTCTGGCTTGACCCACTGCAGACATGTGGCTGCATTTCCTGAATCAAAAGTGAATGTCTGTTCAATTGTTTCTTAGCTTAATTTCTGCTTAGACTAACTTGCAAAGACTGAATCAATTCAGCCTCAGGCTCTTTGACTGCCTGTACTTAGCCCAGCAGACTCAATGAATTCAGTCAGCTCCAATGCGTTTTACAGTGCGTTGGACCAGCCTCTGGGCATGTCTACAGGCACCCATAGAGGGGGACAGTTAAGGCTACACCTACTCACTCCACCCCTCCTCTTCCTCCACAAGAAGGGGATGTAGCAGCTCTGTAGATTACCATTGCTTATAAATAAACGAGATGACCGTATCCTCCTGCATCTCTATATTGCTGTGTGGCCCAGACCACAATTCAACTCTGTGAACATTCTTACTGACTTCAGTGGATTGACTGCAGTGTGTGGTAATACCCTTTGAGAGGAATGGTAGAATCTGGCCCACTATGTTGTGGTTTTCTGAGAATGTTTTGTGTTAAAGCAAAAGAAAAAAAATAGTTTTGCATTGCTGATATGTGGACATCTGAAAGGAATGAGAAAATATCAGTCCACTTCTCTTAACTTACCTAAATATGAGTACAAAAGATAGACATTGACTGCATTGGTGATTTAAAAAATATTTTACCTAGTATGGTATAGTACAATATACAATCATTAAATGCTGTACTATTTAGAGTACATTATAGAACATTCCACCAAATAATTCTAAAATTAAGGGAAATAACATTATTGCTGTGTAGAACTGCATATTATGAAATTAATCCTACAAACTCTGTTGCAAACTTCCACAAGTTCCTGTCTTTCATTTAAAAGTCAATACTTTCTAGATAATTAAAAGTTACTCATGTGGTGATGCATTCTTGTTAAGAGTACTTCTAGTAAGTAGCCATAAAAGCAAAACTCATGTAGTTTGTGATTTAATCCGAAGTGAGTTTCCTTAATTATGCCCTCCTTTATTTTTATAAAGGACTTGAAGAATTACAAATTCCTGCCCCCGCTCTCCCCCTGCATTATGGAATTTTTCTTATCTGCAATTATTTTGTCCAGGGTTTCATGCAGTATAGTTCAAGGAAGTTTTACAAGTTAGAGCAGAATGTGAAAAAAAAGAATATAGGTTTTTGCTTTTTTAAAAGGCAGTGGACTATATTTACTAGTGAGAAAAAAAATGTTAAAAAGGAATTCAGTTTGAGAAAGGTTTCATTTCCATGCCTTATGACTGTTAATAATGTTTTTAATACCTGAACAATAATACTTTTTCTCATTGTCTCCATAATGGTTATTAAATGCTACATTTGTATTTGTCTCTGCTGAAGAGGCAGTCAATTATTTAGGGCAGCATCACTTCAGTTTGAAATTCACTATTTACTATTTTCTCCTTCTAGGGACATTTCAGATGACAGAGGTTCAAACCTGTTTATAAAATGAATTTGGGCAAATAATTTCTGTAACTTTTCCATAGACTTCCCCCCATCCATCTCTTCCTCCTTCTCCATCAATGCACTTTATAAAATGTGTGGGACAGGCAGCATCCACAAACACGACTCCTGCAATACATTTAACAGTCCATACCAATGAAAAAAAATCACCTACACAGCATCCATATTTCAAAATTCCCATACAAGGTTCGCTGGGTCCTGGCAATGCCTCCCATGCATACTGTGGGCATATCTAAAGTGTCAAAGTGAGAGGTATTAGAGAACCTCTTCATGGTCCTTTTTAAATGGGGTGCCCCACACACCCTTGCATCTAGGAGATGCAGCTGCTGCAATCTCCCAGGTCTGGGGATGCATGAAGTCCCCAGAGCTGGGCTGTCAGGACCCAGCTGGTTCCTGGCACTGGGAGACATGCTGCTAGGAACCAGCATCCATAGCTGATGGGTCTGAGAGTCCCCTCATTTGCAAGACTCCCACCCAAACTGGGCATGGTACATCCCTGTGGCTGGGAACCCAGCCATAGGGGAGATGCTGGTACACATGCAAATTACAGATGGATAGCAACCAGCTATCAACACAATGCACATTTTTAGGTCTAACTACATAGGTGGTTGGATCTTTTAATGGAGTGATAGGTACTTTGCATGTGTAGCTGGTTTCAGTTAATTGCAGAATTAACCAGTAGGGCTGTGCGACGCTTCAGGAGCTGATTCAATTTGGAGAAGATTCAGCCCAATGTAGTGGCCGAATCTCTGAATCCGAACTGAATCAGGGGACCAATTAAAAGGTCCAAATTGACTCAAAGCTCTCCGAATCAATTCAGAAAAGATTTGGTGTGCTTTGGTGATTTGGGCAGTCCCCACCTGATGCAGCAGGGAGCTGGATGTGGACTCTGAGCTGGTAAGTAGGGGGCAGTGGAGGGGAGGCTAGAGGAGGAGACCACGGGGGGCCCCTGCCAGACCCCATCCCCTGCCTGATCCCCCAGCCCCCCTGAGCACTCCCCACTGCCCTACGCTGGGTGGGGGACTCATCCATGAGCACCCAGAAGTCCCAAGGCCACTGCAGCAGTCAGTCAGTCTGGGATTTTTGTTTTTTCTTAAAGGGCTGGAGCTGGGGTGGGTGAGGTAGCCATGGCAGGATTGGGGGGAGTGAGTGGAGGTTGGAGGAGGGAGACCGGGGGGGTTGGGGGAGTGGGCAGGGGTCATGGCAGAGTTCCCCATGCAGCACACTGGGGGGCAGCAGGGTTTGTCCCCCTGCCAGGCAGCAGCCAGTGAATGGGTTTTATATTTTTAAGGGCCAGGAGCTGGGGCACATGGGGCAGCCATGGCCAGAGGGGGCTGGGACAGTGGGTGGGGGTTAAGGGGCTCATGGCAGAGCCCCCCACATGGTGTGGGGCAGTGTGGGGCAGCAGGGATTGCCCCCCTCCTGGCAGGAACTGGTGAGTGCAGGTTTTTTTTTTTTTAAAGCACGAAGAGCTGGGGCCAGGTGGGGCAGCCATGTACAGCGGCGGGGGATGGGGCCTGTGTGACTTGGAGATTTGGCTGATTTGGCAGCAGCCAAACTGCAGAATCAGATTCGGCCAAATTGACTCGGTACAGAGATTCGAATCATGGAATCAAATCACTGTCCCCTGAATCAGCTGAATCCGAATCCAAATCCAAAGTGAATACTAGCTACTTTGCACAGGCCTATTAACCAGCTAATTGTTCAATATCTGTAATGTGTAGAGGGGCCTTACATTCCTCTGGAGCCAGAGCAAAACACATGAACTATTCTGCCACTGCACCTTTGGGAAACACCCTTAATATACAATTCTCTCCAGGAATTGCTCATGGGTTCTTCATTTTCCATTATATTTGCTCAGAGCCCCCTGGGAAACTAAGGAAATGTGTTTTCTGAGTGTTGCCTCCAACTCATGTTACTAAATATATCTTTTTTCAAGCCTAGACCTTGGAGAGTGCAGAACTCCTCCTTAAGTTCTTTGGACCATGGTGGGGTCATGTGTATAGCTACATCCTGTGACAGAGTTAGAATTGACCTGCAAGGAGACCTTCACCTCATAGCGTCTCAGTTTCTCCATTCGAAAATGGGAATAATGGTTCTAACTCCTGAGACAAACAGATGAAAGTGCTGTACAAGTGGTCATCATCATCTCTTAATTTAACCTTGAGGAAATTATTTCTTTTTGTGAAAAGTTTAGGTGAAAATGAAAAATTTATCTTTTTAAATTATTTTCATTGAAAAGATGAAAACTCTAAACATGTTTGTTAAAAGGCAGTGTTTATTCTGAGAACACTTGGAAATTTTTGACCTGCTACACTAGTAGCAACAGGGAAGTTGTAGCATAGACAACTACACAGACACGCCCAATATTGGGCATTTTTACCATATCATCTGTCTGAGGCTAATGCATACAATAGGTAGTACATGCACATTCCTCAGAAATCATTATATAAATGTACACCATTTCCTGTAGTACTGCAGCAGAAGCAGTTGAGATTCAGTTGAGAGCATCATTCACAGTACCTGCCTCAGCAACATCTGGCTTCTGCCATTGACTGCCCGTTTCAGGAATGGTATATATTCACCAATTAAAAGCCACATGCAAAAACACTTTAAAGTTTTGTTAGTGGGATGGAATTTAGGGGCTCAAGCTGGCAAATTACACTGTCCAACAAATCTAGTAGAAAACAAAGGCAACCAGCATTAGGAAAACTACAGTGTTTTCATGTGAGAGTTCTTCCTTTTTGCCATCCCAGTCATTACTTACATTATTTACTCTTCCAGATGTGCCTCCATCATGCCTGCTGATCTCACTATTCTATTTTGGATGGAACAGGTTAATCTGATTTCTATTCCCACCATTAAAAACCTGCCAGTCATTCTTTCCTTTCTATCCTTGTCTATCCAGTCCAATCCATTTTCACTTTGCACAAAGGCTATGTCAGCTTGCAGAAATCAATATCCCAAGCCAAAAGATCAACCAAGACTTCAAAACAGAATCATTTTACAAGCAGGAGATGACAGGAAAGAAAAGAGAAAATAAAAATAAAGGTATAAGCAGCTTCCTTTCATTGCTATATACACCTGTCAATAGGGATAAAGGCTTATAATTAAGCATGTGTCCTCTCTAAACATCCCTCCACAAACACCTTTTCTTCCCCAAAATATTTATAGCATCAGTGTTTGTGTCTAGGGTTATCCAGGACATTTCCATATGTTATAGGATCTGTTCTTCTCACCAGCCAAGAGGAAATGAGATACTGACAAGCTCATGTATCTTTCCTGAAAGTGATGTCTCAGCAGTAAGATTTCAATCTGGTACAATGACGGTACTTCACCAACAAAAGAAATGATTCCATCTTCTTTAATATTTTTAGTGTTAAACTCTTGCTAGATTAAAAACTGCACTTACAGCAAATGTATTATGAAGATGACAAATGTCAATGTCAAAAAATATGCCCTGTCCATGCATACTAAAAGGCCAGATTTTAGAAGCAAATATACAAAAATGTACAGTATTTTATACCAGTCAAAATCTGATTTGTAGGCAGCTCCCAATTCAGAATTCAGAGTTCAGTCCAATGTAAAAGCTTAGGCCTTTGTAGGCATATTTACTTACATGCACCATATAAGAGTTTAGATGTACAAGAGGGGACCATGCTTTTGTGTGTACATACTTACGAAGCACCTAGCCTTTTGTATACAGAAAATTTTGTAGCTACATACCAAGTATAGTACAAGCATGTTTTACTATCTCTCAGTAGAGCACTAACAATCACTTCTTTATAATTAACACAATGGTAATGCAACAAAAAGGGACAGGTGCAACTTCAGCTTTAGGACTGCATGACTTTTAGTTACTTGACTGTGCATCCTTACCATCGCCTTAAAAAGAGTGACCATACCCTACCTATTATGCTCTGCAAAGTGAACAGGTGATTCTGTTTCAGTCCATGGCCTCCCAGTGAGGTAGTGGACTGTAGAAACATGGCTTATGTGATATGAACACATCTTCTGGGAACTGGATTGAGCCCAGTCATGTTTTTCTGCCTATCATGACTGACAGAGATAGGTAACCTAACTTCTCGTTTTCTAGAAGTAGGTCTCAGAAGGTGAGACATGCTTTACACAGAGAAACTAACACAGTAATACCAAAGATGATTAACTGCACATGTCCTCAGTCTGACCTTACTGGCTTAAGGTTTCACAGCCAACAAAGCAAACAAGCTGTAATTAAAAGATACCACATCTGTGAGCACGGTACAAAGGTTGTTCATCAACATTAAATGTATTGTCATGGAATAGATTCTCCTGTATCTGAAAGCACAGCACTCTCTTTGTTCATGCACAAGCAAAAAATTAAATACATATTCCTTAGACCACATCATCCAGAGTAGAAACAGTAATCAATCTGTTCAAAGTGAATGGAACTCATGAGACCTCTAATAGGACTGTAATAAAATAGGAAGTTTAGGAGCACAGGTGGTAAAGGGAAAAATGCTGCATTCTTATTACTGGGAATTCTCAAACCACAACTGGAATCAGCTCTAAAATGTCCAAGTAATAAAAGCACAAATAAACAAAGGCTTCAGCACCATTTTATTCAATTTATTCTTAAAGTAGACAGATATGAATGAATAGAAAGGAGGGAAATGTTTATACCCCAAATCTCTGAGGGAAAACTTTCTTCTACAGTAAAAGGGGTACAGCCATCCAAGTGTCTTTGATATCACTTGCTTTTATAGAAGTTCTACAAGACTGTAGATATATTAACAAATATTTTATTGTAACCCTCACTACTAATAATCAAGATCTTATATGAAAGGCCCAAATTAGATAAGAAACTTTAATTTAAGTAGCAAACATAGCAACAACCATTTTACTCCATCATCAGCTCACAGTGCTATTTATTGTTATTCCTCTAGAATATGACTTCAACAATGCAATTAGGTGAGCTTTAACATTACGAGTGAGCAGGATCCACAGGAGGGAAGGCAGTTTGCTCTAGAAAAGCTGTGCAAAGATGCTCCCAACCCCACCTTAACCCAAATCAGTCCTCTATTTCTGGCCTCCTCTCCCATTTTTCTTTACCTAAAAACCTAACAAGAATCAAAACCTGACAGAGCTTATCTGCCATGTTGGGCGCCCTGAGAAGCAGCTTGAATGCATTATCTTGGAGATAAGAGCGTAAGCAGATGCATACTTGCTAATGAGATGATTTGCAGAAACATATTCTTCTAAAAGAAGGCTTGATAAAATGGGCCTGGTGTGCACAGAGATTTTGTACACATATAATTGTACATTAAGGATGTGATTGTTGCTTAAGCAAAACAGTCAAACTGGTATAACCTGTATTATGAACATAGTTATAAAGGTATAAAGGTTTCTGATGCTTGGGGAGTTTACTGCTCTCCCCTTTCTGGAACAGCCTATACAAGTATAAGCATTTTGATACTGATATAACTGTGCACATCAGGCATGGTTGTGTACCATTTTAACTAAACTGGTTAAGTTAAAAGTAGTATTTTTATTGTGTATGTAGATCAGTCCCTATACATTTTGTTAATTTTTTTCTTTACTGTTATTATTAGTTTGATTTATATATTTTTTATTTATATATTTGGTTGGTTGGGAAGTATGGGAGGAGAATTTATTAAATTTAGTGACATTACTGCTTCATTAGTGTCTATGAATAACTCACATTTTCCTTGATTTGGTTATTGAAATGTAAGGGCAAATTTTTACTTCTATATGGTTTGGTCACAAGTGGTTTCCAACAATTATGCAAGCTCTGAAGGTTTGATTAGACATGCAAGTCATGAGATACATATCATCTTTCCTGGCTGGATGAATGCAAGTTTTACAAATGACAAAGAAGAAGCTTCTGGGGCTTTGCATTTCTCAGGTGGAGATAATAGTAAGCAAAAACAGAGCATTTTAATCCACTTTAACCTTCTAGTAGCTCTCCTATGTAAAGATTACATGACCCAGAAATATCGGGCTAATGTAATATTTATTTTTAATTTTCTCCTATAAAGTAGAGGCATATATGTCTGTGCATGTAGGCAACCCTTGTTGCTAAGAATGAAGTCAGGCTCTTGTCTGCCTTTGGCAAAGCGTTTTGGGAACACTGTCCCCTGCTTTGTCAAGTTGTGTTCCATCCACGATGAAATATATTACTTCCTGTCTCACTGCATGAGTGTTCAAAAATTTGCTTTCCATTAACACTGGCACAAGTAACATTCAATCACTTGAAAGTTCACTTAATGGGAAAACAAAGAGGCATGAACACAGTTGAAGGCAATTTATTTTTAAACTTAAGAGAAGAGTCATGGAAAAAAGCAGTATTTGCTCAGCTCTAGTCAACAATAACTACTGCAGTTAGTTTTACCAAAGCGACTAAAAAAACTTATCATCATCTAGCACTGACAAGTAGAAGCAGTGCATTTTTTCTTTGAATCATCAAAATGAATAGGTATCTGAAAATACATCTAATCACTTCAAGCTGTCACCACCCACCTCTGGAACGTGGGGGTGGGAAGGAGGTGGAAAGAAAACGCTCATGATGGGACTGCTTGCCTATTTATTCACTTTTGGTGAAGAACAAAAGAAATAAAACTTCCGGTGTGTCTGAGATGATGTGCAAATTCCTCTTCATTTGAGGACCTCTCGGTCATTTCTTTCAACAATTAAACCAGTGGGAGCCACCTTTTTGGCAGGCTGCTACAATTTTTTTCCCAAAACCTCTCTGAGCTTCACTCTCATCCCCTTCCTCTGTGTAATCTGTTGCTCTGCTTTCTGCTTCCTGCCCCCTCCCAGATCTATCACATGCCACACACACAGGTTGCCCATGCCACAAGTCAGCCAACACTATGTTAAACAATGAAGGTAATGCTGTGACTACAGCCCTCATGAGAGACCAAAGAATATAAACTCAGTCTCATGCTTCTAAGTTTTATAATTGCATTTGAAAACCACCTACCCCTTATCTTTCTGTCAGTAAAAAACCACATGGTTTACTTCTACCCATGATATGGCTGTGTTCTAGTGCCATGATATTTAGTGTTTTCCTTAAAACCCATTTTTTCAGGATTATAAATGCATGGTATTTTCAGCTTTTGTTAGAAAAGTAACAAAATATCTCGTTTGCAGAGGCCACTGAAAAATATGACAAATGTATCCAAAAGCTTCATAATTGGGAGGCATGCAAATATTCTCTGGCTATTTTTTTAAGTTAATGATTGCTGAGATGGCACTCATGATTTGAATTTATATAATGCTTAGAATGTGATTAGGTATCCAGGTTGTAGCCATATTGGTTTAGAGGAAAAAGCAATCAGGGCCTGTAGATAAAGATAGTATCTTTTATGAGACTGAAAAGATTTTTGCAAAAAAAAATTATTTAATTGCAAGCTTTTGGGCACTAACACCCTTCATCAGGCATTGGAGAAAAGGTTGTAAAAGTGAACTTTAATTTCTACCCAGGAGAACTTTTACAATTCTTTTCTCTGATGCCTGATGAAGGATGTTTGTGTCCAAAAGCTTGCAATTAAATTTTTTTTTTGCAAAAATCTTGAAGGTCTAATAAAAGATATCACCTCTGTCCATGAGCCCTGATTGCTAGAATTTGATTAGAACTTTTTCTTCTATCTAGCTTCTAAACTATTGGTCTCCAATTCACAAGTTAGCCAGAGAAGGCTTGGGTGGTATCTTTTAGGAGACCAACTGTATAGCTGGGATAAAATTAGACAAGCTTTCAAATGCAAGCATTCTTCTTCAGGTTTTAGGAGGAAAACAAGTGCAATGATTTTTAAGAACAGTATGTACAGCTGTGAAAAAGAAATTTCCAGGGGTAGCAGATAAGCAGGAAGAAGGAAAGAAAGAAGAAAAGAGGCTTGATTACTGGAAGATCAAGACCTAGCAAAAGCTACCATATCCAAGAGTAATTTTAAACCCTCAATGTAAAAAAAAAAATCTAAGGAAAAACATTAAAAACAATCCCCTCTCTAATTAAATTAATGTATTTATTTTGTACAATATTAAAACCTTCCATTGGCAATACCAGGGACCAAAACAACACTTAGCCATCAACATTTAGCTCAATCTGAAATGTTAAACATGGTCAAGTTTCAGCTCCCTGGCTGATAGCATCTTCTATAATTACCCTTAAAGGCTATTTGATTTGATAATATATTCACCACCATGCATGATTTACATAATGTTTCCCAATTCCATTAATATGCAAATATTAGCCTAAAGATTGGAAATGCCGCTCCAGTGTTCTTAAAAACCAACACATGCTGTTAAACAAAAACTTTAACAGAACATTAATATTGCACTGTTAAAGCAGATCAAGCAGTATAAGAGCTGAATATTTCTACAGAATCCATATTATAAACCCTGTATCCGTGTGGTTTGCATTTTAAATTAAATAGGTTGTTGTTTTCCTGAAAACTAACAAGATTTCCTAACTATATGGAGAAAAAGCTGCTGGGATTCCTCTTTGTGAATCTCCTTTCTGAAGTGATATGTTGTTCCCTCTGCAAATGAAGGCCAGGGAAACCTCCCAAACTATCTCCTGAAATGTATTAAATACATTAAAAAGAGCACAACAAATGAAATAACAGCATGAGCTGATGATGGGTCAATTTACCTGACCTCTCCAGACTAGACTTCCCTCATCACTGGCTATTATATGAAAGTTTAGCAACGTATCTGGCCTGCATGCTGATTATGCCTGACTGCAGTAATCCAGGTCCAGTCTATCCTTGTTTACATCCTCTTTACTGCTTTATTTCACGGCTCTATCAGTACCTTCAGCTAGCCACTGCTGGGACTGTATTGTATAATCATTGTGCCATATATCTTAGTGAATAATGGTTGCTGAGGGAGAGTACAAAGATTAAACCAAAAGGCATAGCACTAAACTCTAATTAAAATTTAATGTCATTTTTGAAGTGCCATATTAATTTTTTTCTCTCACAAATAAGAACAGTCACCCTGCCCTGCCAGCTGAGCACAGCAGTTTCATAAAAAGTCATGCTTTGGTTCAGTGTCAATCCTGTCATCTCTTTGTGAGCCCAAGCAAAAGTAGCCTCTACATTATAATAATAGAGCATTATATATACTTGCAGAGAAGTTTTGCTGCATATAAGTACAAATGAATGCATTGATGCCACTTCGGCTGAACAGCTAGCCAGTTTTGGGGCCTTGTTCAATTGTTTCTGTTAGGAGGAAAAATTGGTGGCTTAAATCAGGTATTTCTTGGGCACAGGTTTTTTTTAACTGACCAGAGGGTATGTTTTGTTTCAGTTCTGTTTTGTTCTCATCTCCTAATGCTTGGAAGGAATCACAGAAGCATGAATTCCTCTGACAGCCTCCCTTGAGAGAGACTGGGGGAGAGAGTGAAAGGATGTACAGGCACACACGTTGGATATATTGCTTACTCTGAGAGGCAGCTGCAGTAGGCAAATTATAATTATACCTCTCGAATAACTTAGCAGTATAGCCAGTCATATATCTAATGCTTATCTGGGGTGCAGCTCTGTTTGATTCTCGGGCCCAAAGGCTTGCAAGACAGAATTATGGGAGATCCTTCTGTACTTGACAGCCTGTCCTCAAAGCATGTGTATACTTAATGACATATTTGGAGCAGCTGGCATGAAAGAAAGTATATTCTCTAGAGATGAATTAGTACTATGTTCTTTCAAAACTACCATGAAATCATTGAACCAGAGTCCTATTTATAATTACTAACTGACAGTCTTAGTCTGTGAAATGCAGAGACTGGGTGGGAGATATGAAGAAAAAGAAAAAAAAAAGGGAGTTAATACTAAAATGGGAAATCACACAAGCCTTGGTGTTCTGAATCCCATGCTCAAAGGTCCAAAAGGAAAAAACAAAAAATGAAGTGCAAGCTGAACATGAACATCTTTATGGCAGGTAGAAGCCTGAGGGTAAAACTTTCTCGTATCAGGGCTAACAGTGATCAATGGATCCTTGAGAAAGGCAAGTGAAGTTTAATCATTAAAAGCTAATTTTCTTAAGCGTTTCATTTGCAAGAGTGTCAGAAATGAAAATGATAGATGACCAGTATATATACTATAATGTCAGTGTCCTAGACCTAAGAATTCAGGCTAATTGCTATGCTACTTTCAGGGTACATTACCACTTTTCAGATTATTCATCTATTGTATGCTTACTCACAAAGGCAAAGAAATGTATTGTCAAGGAATTCTAACAATATAAACACATGAGCTAGGGCAGATATTTAGAAAGCCTGAGCCTGACTTTATTCAATCTTTGCAGGTTAGTTTAATTTGGCTACACTACATCACTTTGTAACTGCACAGACATGCCTGCAGTGGATCAGGCTAGAAGCCGGGGGGCACTAGAGCTGCCCTCCCTTCCTTGCATAGTACTGAGCTGAGGGGGGGCATGGCCAGGCCCAGGCAGGACACCCTCATTAGAGAGGTCTGCCTGCACCATCCCAAGCTTTTCCCCACTTGCTGCTCAAGATGCAGGAATGTTGCCAGACACCAGACACCTGCTAACAACCTGGGGCAAGGGGGTGTGTGCAGTGCAGGCATCTCTTGATTATATGGAGCTTTCAATCTCCCTCCCTACTTATTTATATTGTCTGCAGCAAACTGAAAGGTGAGCAAGCCAGCAAGAGGTTGATAACAGTGTTTATCACCTCATTAGCAAAAAAATAGCCTATCTCCATTACTTCAAACTCTTCTTAAACAGCTTACTGGCAGACCTGTTGATTAGCTCCAAACAACCCTAAGGGGTCACTCTTCTGTTTGCCTGTCCCAGTGAAATGCATACACAGAGACACCTCTCAGCATTAGCTAGCATACTACATGCCTAGGGTCCATGGGGCTGGGGGCTGTGCTGTGGGAGATAGGAGGGAGGGAGTGGGGGGATCCCTGTTTGTCCAGCAAGCAGCAAGTGAGAGGTAGGGCAGGGGGAAGCCAGGCAGATCCTGCTGTGGAGCAGAGAGCCCCATCCATCCAGAGAGCATGTCAGAATTCTTGGGGTGTCTAGTTTACCTTAAACTAGCAAAGGGTCTGGGACACATTGCATAAACCAATTTGAGACAAGTCTGGTACTGCATTCAACCAGGTTTATCTCAAACCAGTTTCAGCCATTTTTAAATGGGTTTATGTACACTGTTCTGTTACAAGTTTAAACTGGTTTCTGATCACTTAAACTAGTTTATTTGTAATGTCTGTCCCTAGCCATGAAGGTCAGATAGTATTTCAAAACTAAGCACTGCTTCCAAATGAAAGATAATTTAAGGAAAATATATTCAAATTTTGCAGTCTTTTTTTTTTTAAACATCTGGTAAGTCTCCACTTCCTTCTCTGAACTCTTTGAATATTATACCAATAAAAACATTTACTGGGGCTAGGGACAGAAATTATATATAAACTGATATAAGTGATTGGAAACTGGTTCAAATCTGTAACACAACAGAAGTTCAGTGCATATATATGGCTTTCAAAATGGCCAAAACCACTTTAAGATAAACCTTGATGGATATAGTATCAGACTTAACTGATTTAGGTTAAATCAGTTTACTTAACCTTTGTCCCAGATCCCCTCCAGATTCAAGTTAACTCATGGTCCCACAGCACCCAAAAATGCTTTGCACCCCCCCACCCTCTCCTATAAACCTCTCCTTTGCAGAGTGGGCAGGTTAGACTTGGCCTGAGCTGTCTGCTCCAGCTGAGCAAGGGGGCATGCTTTAGTGTCCCCCAGCTTCTACCCTCGGGCACTGCAGGCATGTGGTTGCATTTCTGGAATCAAAAGTGAATGTCTGTTCACTTGCTTGTAGGTTCAATCTATGTAGCTTAGATTAACCTGCAAAGATTGAACTGATTCACCCCAAGGCTTTTTGACTTTCTGTACTTAGCCACTGAGCAAAATTTCAAGGCTATTCATTATTATTTATTTAACTTACCATGCCACTTAGAGGCTTCCACCAAGTTTTCACTCCACTGTACCAGGCATTTAACACATACATAGTAGAAAGACTACCCATATCACAAAATGTATGCAATCTAGACAGGCCAAATTTGGGAAACAGAAAGAACTACAATAATTATTTAGCAGATAGGTAACCGAGTCAAGAGAAAACATAACACCCATTGCACATAAATAAATAAATCTCAATGAATCTTTTTACTGCCTTTAATCACTGTTCAATCATCCTGTAAATGATTTGCTGTAGTCACAATCTATTGTGAGGCTGGAAAATGAATATATTTATATTGGTCAACAGAAAAATATAAAAATACTGAGAGTCTAATGCAGGAAATTTTGACATTATTCACTCAAGCAACATAAACTCTTGTCACCAGTCTGATCAGTCACAAATTCATCCCACCACAATTTTAAATGTAAACACAAGGAATCCATAGATTACAACTCAAACGAAGTGAAATATGTCAATTAAGACATTTGCTTAATAAATTAATATCATTATTAAATGTTACTATGGTATTGTTACAGCGATCTGCCTGAAAATATAAAGATAAAATTATCTAGTACATCTCTCATGCATGGTCTGTTAAGCTATAGTGCCAGATTAAGTACCTCAAACAGTGAAGTTGTCTCCCTTTCCAGAACAGTTATTGCACAAACATTGGATGTACAGAGCTCCTACAGTTTCCTGCAAACATCAAGGTTCCTGCAGTGTCCTGCAAACATGCCTGAAGCTTATCTTGTAAGCACTACATCCAATGATAACCAGTAGACCTTTTTTTTTTTTTTTCATGTGCCTGCAGATCTAGAGATACATGATAAGGTTGCCCATTAGCTGGGCCCAACTGCAAAAGTGTTTTGTGTGATGTGGAAATCAAGCCACTGAAACTGGGATTGTTTTTAGGGCTTGTACATGCCCCAAAATTTGCTGTAAAATTCACTCTTCACCAGAAAGCTGTGCACCAGAATCCACATTTTATTACTACACTGATATTCATTTTAGCAGAAACAACTACTAGTATGTTTGCTCCAAAATACCAAACTGTGCTCCATGCCTTCCCACATACCAGGAGTCCCAAGATTCTTCTATCCAGCTGTAAATCCTTCACCTCCTACCTTGAAAACTTGTGTGTTAATATAACATGTCTGATATCCCCAAATTAGCCTCAAAATGCATTAAATTTAATTTTTTAAACAACAGGAGGTTACTGTACAGAATGTTCTGTTCAATTTCACATTTAATTAACTAGCAAACTAGATTTATTCTAAAAGTGAAGCTGCCACAAAATTTCTAGTCCAGCATAAAAAAAAAATGCAGTGAAATCCTTGGAATTAACCACATACTTTAGCTCCATCTTGCTGCAAAGTATATGGAGAGTTGGACTATTTTTAATAACACTAAATTCAGAAATTAATCACAGTATGTGCAGCCCTTTTGGACAGTGGGTCCCAGGTAACCATTGTGAGTGATGATACCTGTGAGGCATAGGGCATGGTGTAGGGGTGGATGGAGCCACTCAATGAGCTCATAAGTCAATGACCACAGATACCTGATGGTCATTAGGATGAGAGCAGATTGGAAAGCCCTTGGGCAGCCTCCCTTATAATATAAGTAAATACCCACTCTAGTCTCTGTGGGCAGTCACCCCATGATGTAAGGGATGAAGGGACTCCAGAGGTTTTATGGCCACCTCTGGAGATGTCCCTATTCCAGGCAGGTTTCAATTATCTCAAAACTATTAAAGCTATGGGAAGACAGATTGAAGGATAAAGGTGCCTAGGAGGACTGGAAACTTCTAAAGGGCATGGTATTGGAAGCCCAACAAGAAAATGTTCCAAACTGATGGAAGCAAAAGAATCATAAAAAGTCCAGTGGGCTATACAAGGAGAATCTAGGTTGCCTCAAATGCAAAATGAAAGCATGCAGGCAATGAAAAGATGGACAGGGCAACAAGAAAGCATGCCAGGAAACATCCAGGACTTGCAGGGGAAAAAAACAGGAAGGAAAAGGTAAAAAATGAGCAGCACCTGTTGAGAGAATTTAAAGACAACAAGAGGAGTATGCTAAGTATGCTGTCCAGAAAAGAAATACCAAGGAAGCTGTGGGTCCACTGTTAAATAGCCAGGGTGAACAAAATGCAAAGAAGGCAGAGCTACTCAACAGCGACTTTGCCTTAGTCTTCACAAAGAAGTGAAGCTGCAAGCAGATACCCAATGAGAATTATTTAGATAAGGAATGCAATAAGCTGAGGGATGAGATGATAAAACAAATGGTCAGAGAACTTTTGATGGATCTGAATGAATTCAAGTCAGCAGGGCTTGTTGACTTGGGAATTCATCCCAAGGTACTGAAGGAACTAGCAAAGGAGAATTCAGTCATGTTTACAACTTCACGGGAGACACTTGAGGTAACAGAGAACCAGAAAAGGGCTAACATGGTGCCCCACTTTAAAAAGGGCAAAAAGGTGGACCCAGGGAGCTATAACTTGGTTAGACTCACCTGGAAAGTTACTGGAGCATATAAAGAAATCTATTTGGAAACATGTGGCTGAGGTAAAACTTATCACAAGCAGCCAGCATGGAGTTACTAAGAACAAATTGCACCAAACAACCTTATCTCCTTCTTTGAAAAAGTAACTACATCGGTGGAAGAAGGGAATGCAGTGGACACAGAGAATTTAGACTTAGCAAGGCTTTTGACAAAGCCCTGCATGACCTTTTTATAAATAAATTAGAGAAAGGTGGACTAGACTAAGCTACTGTAAGGTGCCTCAATAGCTGTAAGCAAAGGATAATTATAAATGGGTCTGTGTTAGAATGGTTTCAAGTGGAGTCCCATAGGAGTCTGTCCTGGGTCCATTGCCATTCTATGTGCCTATTAATGATTTGGATGCTGGAACAGAAAGTTTCATCAGCAAGTCTGCAGATGACACAAAACTGTAGAGGACTTCAAACCAATGGCTTGAAGTTGTAGCAAAGAAAGGAACAGTGAAGCAATGGAATAGACTGCCTAGGGAGTTGTGCAACCTCTGTCATTGGAGGAGTTCAGGAAGAGGTTGGACAAGCGTTGGTCAGGGATGATATAGAAGTAGATATGCCTATGCTCTCCTATGGGTATTTCCCATTGTCGCAGGGGCATTTTGGTGCCCTGCACCTAGGAAGGGATACAGGTGCCAGTTGCCGGGGCAACAACAGTTGGTCAGCTGACTGGAAGGGGGCAGGGCCTGAACTATAAATATAGCCCAGGCTGAGGCCAGGGAGGCAGTTCTCCTCTGGCAGCTGATGGAGTGGGAGCTCTGCAGAAGCACTGCAGCCTATAGAAGCCCAAGGGCCTGAAACACCTCCTGGGTGAGGAAGAAACCCTGGTAGGGATTTGAGAGGATAAACTACCAGATGGTTTAGGGTCTCGTTTTAGCCAGGAGGCTTCATTTGAGTTACAGCCGGTGGGCTTGTGTTATTCCGTTTGTTTGCTTGTTTGTTGTTACACCGGAGGACCGGATGAGGCTATAAGGGGTTGGAGGTGGCCTCATAGGAGCTCCCCAGTAGCGTGGGGGTTCCTAGTGCCAGAAAGGGCACAGCAGTCTGTTCCCAGACAGGGCACAGTAGTCAGGGGGTGCACCGACCCCAACCCTGAGAGGGGAGTGCGGTGGACTAAGGGCCAGGTAAGGCCGAGGCCACCTGAGCCCAATTGTGGGAAGTCCCAGTGCGGGTGCGGGCGTGAGCAATGCCCCAGTGGGCAGTATTGTGAGGGAAAAGCCCCAGCGAGGGCGATCGTATAAAGGCAAGCCCCGGGAGGGTGATCATACATAGACCGTGGAGAAAAGGCCCAGGGTGGGCAGCAGCCGTGGGAGAAGTCAGGCAAATAGCCTAGGGGTGCGAGCGTACAGGGAAGCCCTGGAGAGGGTGCGAGTGTACAGGGAAGCCCCGGAGAGGGCGCGAACTCAGAGAGAGATGGGCCTGGAGGACGTCTGTAAGGGCGCGGGCAATAGTTGACCCAACAACGTCCGGTACACCTGAGAGGCTTGGGGCATGGTATAAGGGGTGGTAGGAGCCACGCATAGCCCATAAGGCTGGGGTGCACCAAGTCACTCCATACAGAACAGGGGCCAGGATAAACAAGAGCACTGTGTCCAAGGGGACAAAAGGCAGCCTCCATTATAAAATTAGATAACATCAAAGACGTGGCGGGCGAGAACGAGAGTGCTTGATCACCAACTTGGCACGGTAGGGGGCGCCAGGAGAGATCACAGCTGCTCCTAGGACCCTGCGCCGTGACACCCGTGGTTCCAGGCTTTTCTGGATCCTGCATGGGGCCAAGAAGAAATTTCAAACCAACAATTGTCACAGGCATCACAGCCTAAAATGTAGATACTAGATGTGAATGCAGCATCTGGTTAACCAACTGTGTCCACAGGTAAAAACTGACCCCCTTCTCTAACTCAAAACTCTCCTGTTTATACATCCAAAGATCACACAGACCCTTTCACCATAGCATGACAGCAGGACATCAGAGCAAAACTAAAAGGTCAAGAGAGTAAGGGTTTTTCTAGACTGGGTCAGTAATGGGTTTTATGCAGTAGAGGGTTGGGCATACCCTGCATAGCCAAATGTCCTGACCCAAGGGGGACTCAATCCCTTGGTTTGTAGGACAGATACATCCTGGGAAGCTGATCATCTAGCCAACAGGGCTCTCCAAGGGTTCAAGAATTTGGCATGAGGGGAGCAGTGCCAATGGACACTTGAGGAGCCCTGTAGTTCAGATAACATGGCCCTGCACACCAGATTACACCTGCACACAGACAGATCTGGGCAGTGGGAGGCCTTCAGCCAGATCCAGGCAGGGCAGGATTGGGCCCAGAGACTGACGTCATGCCACTCATGTGGCCCGCAGAGCACCACTGCTCTGACCCATTCCAAAGCCATAACCTCACCTGCGAGTCTACTGCAGACTCTTTCCTAGAAGCCAATCATAGCTCCAGTAGAAACTGAGGGCTTGAGAATGGGCACTGGGGACAAATATAAGCAGCTTCTGGCAAACTTCTACCACTTAAGCCAGTCGGCAGATGGAGATGGGAGTGATGGGGGGGGTGCTCAAGCGTCCTAGTACAGACAACTCCCCTCAGAATCATTTAAACCAGAGAGAGTCAACATGCAGAATGTGCGTCACAAGTGACATGGGAAGCCTCCGTGGTGTGGCTACCTGAGACGCTAACTGTGCAGTAGTCTAATAACAGTGAGCAGCAGCATGCTGGATAAAACCCAAGTTAATAAACTACTGCGCAGAGAGACCCTGTGTGGCATGCAGCAGAAGAGGGAGCAGGCAAGCAGCATAGAGGTATACAGGCATAGCTCGGAGATATCGCGGGTTTGGTTCCAGACCACCGCAATAAAGCGAGTCACACGAATTTTTTGGTTTCCTGGTGCATATAAAAGTTATGTTTACACTATACTGTAGTCTATTAAGTGTGCAATAGCATTATGTCTAAAAAAAACAATGTACATACCTTAATTAAAAAATTCTTTATTGCTAAAAAATGCTAACTGATGGAAAAATGGTGCCGATAGACTTGTTTGACGCAGGGTTGCCACAAACCTTCGATTTGTAAAAAACGCAATATCTGCGAAGCGCAATAAAGTGAAGTGCAATAAAATGAGGTATGCCTGTATAGGGCAGAAAGCAGAGTGGCAGATGTGGCAATGAGTACAGGGAAGAAAGGAGAAAGCAACGCAGCAGACTGGGGAGGGAGCCTAAGGGAGAAAGCAGAAAATAGAGCAGCGTATCAGACAGAGGAAAGAGATTAGAGTGGTACTCAGGGAAGGTGTAAGGCTAATTTGGGGCATGCTTACTGAAACAGGTGCCTCCACTGATTTAAACAATCCACAATGGCTACATTGTTTGTAATTAAATTTCTGGGAAAAACTTTTCAAATGCAGGCTCAGCCTAGATTACTTTGTAGTTTATCCATGTTCTTGGCTGTTAGTAACTGTTACTATGACAAGTCTAATTTGGTTTATTTGTTCTTAAATTACTACTAAATTGTTGCTACTGCTTGGAGGTACTTGATACTATGGTGATTTGGACAATAGGTAGATATACAAATAAATTGGCAACAAAACCCAGCAAGAAATAGTACTAGAGTTTTTTCCTCTTCACCAGGCTAAAGTGACATAACTAAGAACTCAAAAATGAAACCAGTAAGTGCTTCACTGCCCTCATCCACTTTCCAATAGGAGATTTTTTTTTGCCTTACTAACAAACATTTATGGACTTGCATATTATTTCATAGCCTCTTGGATCCATAATTACAAGAGGGAATATGAGAACACTAAGAATCCCCCTTTTTTTTTAATATTTCTGGAGATTTTATACTGTTCCCATTGAGAAGGGGGGGAGCTAAAAGGTTACAAGCAAGAAAAAAAAGACTTAAAATTCATGGCATTGGCTTTAAAAATAAGATCTGCTGTTTGAAATCAAACCATCAAGTGGGGTGTGCTAATTACTGCAATGACCAGAACTTTATGTATCAAAGACAAACATAGAAAAAATACAATCATAATGCACGTTGTTGATTGTGCAACGCAGAGGAAAAATTGTGCATAGAGGAAAAATTGCTTCCTGACCCCTGCAGCAATCAGCTTACTCCCTGAAGCATGAGATTTGATTTCCTTTGTAACTCAGCCTACATAATCATGTATACTACTGCATACCTCCTAAGCACTCAGCACCTTCTATATGATAAAGGGATAATGATCTGAAAGAATTTCTAAACCATTGCAGTTCAGCAATGTGGAATTCCATTAGCTTGGATAACTGCTAAAATGAAATCTCTTAAAAGTTCATGAACTAGCAAGACCAATTTCACATCAGAAGGGGATTATAATATACTGAGACTTAGGCCTGCTTTGTTAAGGGGAAATATATATATAGACTAGGGATGCTCAACCTTCAGTCTACATACCAGATCTTGGTGTGGGGGCCAGGCCAGGGTGCTGCCAGGTCATCTGGACCAAATCCTAACATGAAGGTGATGGTGCTGGGCCCCCAGGACCTAATCCTCATGCAACATGGGAAGGGGAGGTGCTGGCCCCCTGGAACACAGGATCCAATCCCAGTGCATAGTTGGTGAGATAGGGCACTGCCAGCCCCCTGGAACAAACCCAGCATGCAGAGCAGGGTGGGGGTGGTGCTAACCCCCTGGGACCCAATCCCAGAGCACAGGGCAGTGAAGAGGTGGTCGTAGGCCACCACCTGGCTCACAGATAGCCCAATCCAGCCTGAAGATGGGCTTCGTGCCACTCATCTGGCCCACATGGCCAAAAGGTTGAGCACAGCTGCTATAGACTGAACAAGGCTTAGAAAAAGTTGGGGGAAAAGAAACAATAAAAATGTGTTCGCTCAACCCAAGCTCCCACATGACATACACCACAAGGGTTATAAACCCACATGGCCTCTATAAAAGATCTATGCTTATGTTTTAATAAAGATCCTGAACACCACTCACCAAAACAATCAAATGACAACATCTGTCTCTTGTTACAACACACTCAAAAAGTAGTCCAAGCTTGACAAGACTTAACTGCAGAATAATTAAAAGGGTCAGAATGTAACTGCTTATAAATGCGGTAGTACTGGAGTAATGTTGTTGTGATGGTCCATGAAATAATGCAAGAGGCATGGGTTTTTGTGGGTGATATCTGGGTGACCAGAAGAAGAATGTTCTGCATTCAAAAGCTTGTCTAAATCTATCCCAATCATGCAGTTGGTCCAATAAGCAAGTTATCACCAAGGAACCTGGCTTTCTCTGTTAAAAAATCCAAAATTCTCTGATTAAAACCCCCCAAATGTGTGTTTTTCTGTGATTAAAATGAAACTCCACTTTATATACAGGTGCCAGTTGAACACCATGTTTTATTGATATATTTACCATTTTAAAGCAATTTGGAAGCCTACCAGTGCCTCAATCATTATTATAAAATAAATTCTAAATACTTATATATTGTGGCCTTTCATATTGGTTTTTTTTATCGTGGAAAATCAGAAGCTCCCCCTACCCTTTTTGATTACCAGGAACAGATCTAGCTCTGACTGTCCCACCTGCTGCTTTGCGGTGCTGATCAGCCCTGATATGTTGGTGCCCTGCCCCTGCCCACAGTCGCCCCTCACTGCTGGTCCACAGTCCCTCACCCCCCAGCCATGCTGGTACCCCTCACTCCTGACCCACAGCCCCCCATCCCTGCTGGTGCCCCTCACTCCCAAGCCACAGCCCCCTCTCCCTGGTGCCCCTCACTCTCCATAGCCCCCCTGGCTGTGCTGGTGCCTTTCATTCCCAGCCTGCAGTCTCCCACCCCACCCCCGGCCATGGTGATGCCCAGTCTGCAGCCCCCCACACCATCCAGCTCTGTGTGGACTCATAGGATGGTGGTCTGCGAGGACGTGCTGGAGGCTGTTCCCACCACGAGGTGTATGCAGCACACCTCATGAGGAAGCACAGACAGCAGCTGGAGCACCACATGCTGCCCTGCACCACCAGCTGGGACTGGGACTATGGTGCAGCAAGAAGGACCAACACCTCACTCCACAGCAGCAGCATGAAGGTGAGTACAGGTCTGGCCCAGGACATACTGCAGGCAATAGGAAGAGGGGTAGGGGCTCTAGACGGTTTCTGTGGGGAACAGTAGATACGCTGGAGGGTAGGGCTAGGATTCAGTGTGGCCTTGACAAATTGCAGGATTGGGCCAAAAGAAATCTCATGAGGTTCAATAAGGATAAGTGCAAAGTGCTGCACTTAGGACAGAACAATCCCTTGCACCAGTACAGGCTGGGGACTGACTGGCTGGGCAGCAGCTCTTCAGAGAAGGACCCGGGGGCTACAGGGGACAGTAAGCTGAATATGAGCCAGCAGTGTGCCCCTGTTGCCAAAAATGCTAACAACATACCGGGCTGAATTGGTAGGTGTGTTGCCAGCAGATCAAGGGAAGTGATTATCCCCCTCTATTCAGCACTGGTGAGGCCACATCCAGAGTAGTGTGTTCAGTTTTGGGCCCCCCACTACAGAAAGGAAGCGGACAAATTAGAAAGAATCCAGTGTAAGGTGACAAAAATGGTGAGAGGGCAGGGGCACATGACTTCTGGGGAAAGACTGAGGGAACTGGACTCATTTAGTCTAGAGAAGTGAAGACCAAGGTGGGATTTAATAGCAGCCTTCAACTACCTGAAAGGGGGTTCAAAAGAGGACGGAGTTAGGCTATTCTCAGTGGTGGCAGATAACAGAACAAGAAGCAGTGGTCTGAAGCTTCAGAAAGGGAAACTTAGGTTAGATATTAAGAAGAATTTTCTCACCAGGAGGATAGTAAAACATTGCACAGGTTACCCCAGCATCAACCAATTTTTTTTTTTTTTTTTGTGGAGGACAGAGTTTAGCAACGAGCATATCCTGCTTACCCAAAACCCAAATCTACCAAGATAGGGTGATAAGATAGAAAAGTTATGTAATGTTTGTACTATATAGAAGCAGAAAGTTCCATACAAAATGTTCAGTATGTAAACCTTGCTAGAAGCAAATCCTAGGTTTTTAAGAAACCACTAATCTTCACTAATTTACTAAATCCAAATCTGTTCTTTCTAACAGTTTCCTACCTTAAACTAAACTCTAAAGAAGTTTCCTTTCCTTTGGCTGTGTTTCACCATCTGAGCTGGCGAAGGAGTTCAACCAACCTCTACAACCAGTGGGGAGAAAATGGGAAATACATAATTTCATCTGCTCTTCCTGATCCCTCATCTGAAATCTATTTGAGAGTCTAGAACAATATTAGCAAATATTGTGGGAGTACCAGGTCGGATTACTGAGATTGCCAGATTTAGGAATGTTATCGTCTGTTTGCAATTCCAAGATGCATAGAACCAAAAGGGGAAAAATGACAATCATCTTGGCTAGATGGGACTTTTACCTTCCATCTGATCTCTCTTACTCATTTCTCTATAGAAGACATGTGGCAGCCCGTAAGACTAGGAGAGCTTTCTCATGGCTGACTCACATCTGTGAAACTCGCTTCCTGAGGAACTCAAAAATTACCATAGTTCTTATCAAGGGTAGGTCTAATTTTAGAATCTTAACAGTTCCCTTAAAAGCAACAATAATCTAAGACTAACAACTAATGGAAAATATCCCTGTTTGTTGTAGCCCTGTTTCAGAGAGTTACCCCTATTCAGGAATGCAGCCTAGACACCATTCTTACAATCCAGCAAGTAATTAAGCATCATTGAAGTGACTGAAAAATGGGGACAGAGACATATTTGCGCTAATCTAGCTCTATTAATATTTCAGTTACTTTGTTTTGAGGCTCTGATGCAGTAAAGCACTTAGTATGTGCTGAACTTGAAGTGCATGCTCAACCTGTGTTTACTTCAGTATTACTAAAATGGAGACTAATTCCAGAAGTCATAAGTCATTCTAAGATTGGTGCCAAAGAAAAAAGAAAACTGGATATCTGAATAGGGAAATCTGCGAAAGCCAAACAGTGCATGCCCTTAGCCCTCTCTTTCTTGAATCTCTGCTGGAACAAATCAAAAATCAAATTCAGAGGCCCATTCCTAATCTCAGTGGTCCATAAAGTTTCCATGGTTAAAAACATTCAGGTTTTTGTACCTATGGCACAGAAGGGAGCAACCAAGTTAGCATCACATCTGCATACCTTTGCCTCCTCTGCTTAGATGATCAAACACCTATTTAGAACTTAATTAACTGAAGAGGGGCAACTGGCCGAGTCTGGAGCCAGGTTCAAACATGCCTCTGGATCCGCTGAGCTGCATGTTAACTGTTCTACCACCACACCTACCGGGATGATATTAAAATATATCACTGAGAAATACAAAATTTGCCTTTTGATCATCTTGTGGTATTTAATGCAGCTGAGAAAAGAATATAATCAGCATTAAAACATTCTTAATAAATAATGCAGTCTAGCAGCTTTCATCGACTTTGCACTTTAAGAAAGTTTCTACTATTGAATATTTCATGAACAGAAAGTAATTCATTGTGCCTTTTAAATTATACACTTCAGCAACTGTAAAAAGTATCCTATGTTCCAATGCAATAATGGCTAGCTATGAATTTCTAAAGAAACCGTTACAGCCTGAATGTATAGTTTAAAACATAAAACATAAGAACTGTCAGAGCCACCTTTGCCCTCAACTGTAGCAGCTGATTTTAAGACTACAATCTCTTTCAGCAACAGCCTTTATTTTCAATCAAAGAAAAGCTTTATATGCATTTTCCAAAAATGTCATCTCTAGTTTGTACTTTCTAACAAGATAAACCAGATCTGTGTCTTGATGGCTGACACATACAGCTTCTAGAGTGACCACCTTTTCAAAAGGGAAGGCAGGACACATGCCTGCCTTCCCCCCACCCCTGCCACCCCCACAACTGGATGAGAGCCTAGCAGAGTAGGACAGTAGATACAGGCTGCCCACCCTGCTGCCTGTCCCTTGGGAGCCCTGTACCACCTATGCACCACCTGCATGCCCAGCAGCAACAGCCGGCACAACTCAAAGCCACCGCTGCCCCTGCTGCAGCTGGGTGGGCAGGGGGCATATCATCCCCAGAGGCAGGGCGGGGAGCCCTGAGAGCACAGTGGGCAGCCTATATCGGTCCCCTGCCCCACACACAAATCTGGGGAGGCACTTGCCCATCCCCCCACCCCCATGTCCCCTGCCCATGGCTCTGTCCTGCTCCCTGCCCCAGCCCCATGCACTGCTCTGGCTGGTCCTACCAGCATGCCATGCCCCTGCCCCACTCTGCTTCCCTGTGGGGGGCCTTGATCTGCCCCCCTTCCCACCCTCCTATACCTTCCCTCCCCCATAGATTTACATGCAGGGAGCTGCTCTCTATACTTCCTGGCTGTATTTACTGGCCACATGCATGTGTGCAGGTGCATACATGCACATAACATCCCCTGGATCCTGCTCCTGGCAGCTTCTTGCAGGCTGAAACACTGCCAGCCTACGAGGGGAAACCCTACATTTCCCAATCCCTGTGGACACTACAAATCTCGGACAAATGCTGTCCCAGAGTCCTACAGCCTGGGACCAGGACTTGAGGGTCTCATTACAGGACTGTCCTGCCCAATCAGGGGCAGCTGGTCACCCTAACAGCTTTCTATGTTCTTTTTAGCAGATTTTGTAATCTAGTAGGTATCGTATTCACTTGATAATGAAATGCATTTTTTTCCTCATTCAACCTGGGGTGGGGGAGCGGGGTAGGAAATGAAGCTTTGTCTTATGATCGTATGCAACTTACATAAAACCAGAAAATGCATATGGCCAGCCAGCAGGGCACCTCCGCTCCCTTAGCGTGCAGGGTTCATGGCCAGCTGGTGCACGGTTACTCCAAGATGCTCCCTGTGAGCATGTGCCAAGCTTCTTTGGTACCCTTTGGCTGGAAACCCTACACACAGCTCAAAATGACCCATGGGACATCCATGCCCACTATGGAACAGGGAGATCTGGGTGAGGGAGATCCCCTGCCCTCCATCAATGCTGACCTTGTGAAGGAACACCTTGAGAGGCTGGATACCTTCAAGTCAGCTGGCCCTGACAATCTGCACCCCAGGGTGCTCAAGGAGCTGGCAAGCATCGTAGTCCAGCCCCTGGCATGGATTTTTGAAAACTCCTGGCGCTCCAGTGTAGTTCCCAAAGACTGGAAGAAGGCCAATATGGTGCCTACAAGAAAGGGAGGAAAGTGGAGCCAGCAAACTACAGGCCCATCAGCCTGACCCCTATCCTGGGGAAGATCTTAGAAAAGTTTATGAAAGAGGCCATCCTTAATGGACTGGCCGACGCCAACATCCTGAGGGATAGCTAGCACGGGTTTGTTGTGGGTGGGTCTTGCTTGACCAATCTCATTTTCTTTTATGGCCAGGTGACCTGTCACCCGGACAAGGGAGAAGAGATTGCTGTCATATATCTTGACTTCAAAAAAGCCTTTGATCTGGTATCCCAGGATCATCTCTTGGCAAAACTGGCCAGTTGTGGTCTTGGGTCCACCATGATCTGCCAGCTGGGAAATTGGCTCCATGGTCAGACCCAGAGGGTAGTAATTGACGAAAGTCAATCATCATGATGCCCTGTGAGTAGTGGGGTCCCCCAAGGCTCTGTCCTTGGACCCATATTGTTCAACAACTTCATTAACGATGTGGACATTGGAGTCAGAAGCGGACTGGCAAAGTTCACCGATGACACCAAACTTTGGAGCAAAGCATCCACACCAGAAGACAGGAGGGTGATTCAGGCTGACCTGGACAGGCTCAGCAAATGGGCAGACAAGAACCTGATGATGTATAACACTGAAAATTGCAAGGTTCTCCACCTTGGGAGGAAAACCTGCAGCATCCTTATAGGCTCAACAGTGCTATGAAAGAAAGAGACTTGGGGATCATCATTGACCACAAGACGAACATGAGCCTGCAATGTGATGCTACAGCTAGTAAAGCAACCAAAATGCTGGCTTGCATCCATAGATGCTTCCCAAGCAAATCCTGGGATGTCATTCTCCCCTTGTATTCAGCCTTGGTGAGGCCACAGCTGGACTACTGCATCCAGTTTTGGGCTCCACAATTCAAAAAGGACGTGGACAAGCTTGAGAGAGTCCAGAGAAGAACCACGTGCATGATCAGAGGTCAGGAAAACAGACCTTATGACGACAGGCTGAGAGCCATGGGGCTCTATAGCCTGGAAAAGCGTAGGCTCATGGGTGATTTGATGGCCACCAAAAGTTTATCAGGGGTGACCACCAGTATCTGGGGGAATGTTTGTTCACCAGAATGCCTTGGCATCAAGGGATGACAAGGTCAAACGGTTATCAACTACTGCAAGACCATTTCAGGCTGGACTTAAGGAAGAATTTCTTTACTGTCTAAGCACCCAAGGTCTGGAATAGCCTGCCATTGGAGGTGGTTCAAGCACCTACATTGAACTACCTTCCAGAGTAAATCGGATGCTTATCTTGCTGGGATCCTATGACCCCAGCTGACTTCCTGCCCTTTGGGCGGGGGGCTGGACTCGATGATCTTCCAAAGTCCCTTCCAGCCCTAATGTCTATGAAATCTATGAAAAAGTGATAAGCAAGTTGTCAAGTGTGTTCAAGAAAAGAGAAAGGAGGAAATGTCAATCACCTGCAAAGTGATTCAATTCAAAGTATTAGAAATAGAAAGGAATTGAACATTCCCCTTCAAAAATGCAAAGTAAGTAGTGGGTGGTGTATCTGAATGATGCGACTGAGATGAAGAACATCACTTGCACAAAAGTTACCATCAGATTGCAGTAAAAAACTTGTTGAATTCCAGTGGTACGATATTGGTCTATGCAAAACTCATCCTTACCTGCTGAACTCTAATCTATTTTGACATGCTAAATAATGTCACCATCCATGAAAAGGTGCACAATCCATAATTATGAGAAATATAAGAAATGAAGAGTTACAAATTACAGTGATGTTAGCAGTATTGGCAGATGGGAGAAAATTGCCACCGTATATGTTTCTGAAACACAGAACTCTCCCATAATAAAAACTGCCACTAGGAATAGTGGCTAGATGCTAG
The DNA here is from genome assembly GCF_052110815.1 of Crocodylus siamensis. Lineage (NCBI taxonomy): Eukaryota > Metazoa > Chordata > Crocodylia > Crocodylidae > Crocodylus > Crocodylus siamensis. The sequence continues at coordinate 122,503,826 of NC_143399.1, read as the reverse complement.
GAATAAGGACAGATGTCAAGTGAACTGATGAATGACTGGTTAGATGTTATGTGGAAATGGAGACCTGGGCTACTGCTAAAGAAAAAAGGAGTGTTAGTGTCAGATTCAGTGAAAGGGCGTATAACACCCTCTGTGTTAGATGTAAAAGCAAAAATTTGGTCAATGAATTGTGATCTTGTAGTCATACCTCCTGGTATGACATCTCAACTCCAAGTACTGAATGCCAGTGAATAAGCTCTTTAAGGGCCATTTTCAGTATCAGTACTGGGACTGGCTCTTGGCAGGGAACTATGCACTTACACCTGGTGGGAAGATTAAGCCAACCATAGCATTGCTTTACCAATGGACTCCAACTTCTTAAGGAAGGATGTCTTCAGAATCCATTATCAAAGGGTTCAAAAAGTACTGTGTATTCAGTGCCATGGATGGAACTAAAGAAAACGTTTTGTGGGAAGATGAGAGAGAAGATGAGAACAGTGAAGAGTGAAGATGCATGCAAAACTGGTCCTAAATTGCAGCATCTAAGAGTTGTAGCACTTCCCAGGTTCTGGACAGAACCTAATATAGGTTAAGTTAAGTTAATGTTTGAATTGAATTGAAGTTGATAATTTACTGGTATTGCTATAGTTTTGTCAGTAGGTCTGGTATAAAAATAGGTATTGGCTGACTAGGTATAAAAAGAGTAATAATACCAAAATTATTTTAAAAATACCAAATTATTTTTTTCTTGTGTGGCATCTAAGGGGTTGACTTAAATTCCGGGTCATCTTAGATTCAAGTAAATATGGTATTATTAGAAACTGGATACCATATCTTTGAAAATGACATATATGTACCCAACATAAACAAAGCACATTAAAAGAATGTACATACATATATACATACTCACTCTACATACATATATACATACTCACTCAAGATGCAAGGAATGTTACATCTAAGCTTGCCTAGGCCACCTTACCCTGGCCCCTGTGGGCACACACTATGATGCGGTCTCTAATTATGCAATCACTTCCTGGACTAGACCCTTGATTGGTATAAACTGTTCAGTTAATTGATGACACTGGTGCTATTCTGATCTCCATATACTGAAGAACTGATTCTTTGTTTTTCAATATTGGACTTTGGCTGCTTGCTTAGCAAAGAGACTTGCACAAACTCAAACTGGGTGCACAGTATCTATTTTCCAATGAGGTCATTATTTGGCCAAAGCAAAATCAAATTTCATTAGAAAATTTAAAAGGTAATTCCTTTCAGCCATAGCTATTTTTGTACAAATGCTAATTTTTATACCCCCACACATTTAAACTATAATTACAGCTCCAAAAAAATGATGCCTTTTTTATTTTTAAGATGACAACAATGTGTTCCCTTTATACACATAAAGGCTGATTTTTTGAAGAAAAAAAGAAAATTTTTTTTGCTCAAACTTCACTCCCTCATGAACAAAGGAACCCCAGACACTGAAAAATTCAACTCAAAGTTGTAAGCCTTCAAAATTGGCCTTGCTCCCCACTACGCCCCTCTACATGTTAGCTCCCATCTCAAACATTCCCATTCAATCCTAGGACATCGGAATGGAAGGGACCCAGCCTGCCTGGACATTTAATCCATTCCCCCTGCTTCTAAGCAGGATCAAGATATTTGTCTTCAAACTCTCCAATGAAAAGGATCCCATGACCTCCCCATGTAATCTGTTCCAGTTCTTAACCCTCCTTATAGATATTTTACACCTATTACTGCCTAGCATAGCGGTGGGCAAAGTCCAGCTTATGGACTGGATCAGGTCTGTGGCAGACTCCATTTCCCAGAAGCCCCTGTGGTGATGGCTCATTCTGGCTGCCATTACTGCATCCAGCCCCACTGCTGAAGCACCACGGCCCATCCAACCCACACCAGGACTGGCACCCATGCAGGCAAGGCTGGGCACCTGGGATGGGCATGCAGCCAAGAGGGAGATGGGCAAGTGAAGCCAGGGTGGTGATAATGTGGGGTTGGGGCAGGGACAGAGTCATGATCTGCAAAACCCCGCAATGAGTGTAGATGCCGTGGGCAGGGGTGTGTGTGGAACAGATTGCCACTCTGCCATGACCTGGGTTCCATGCTGTCACCACACCAAGATCCTGGCCCTGGCCCTGGCCCTGGCCCTGGCCCTGAAGCAGCTCCCCTCCCAGCCACATGTCCTTTGCTTGCAGCTCTGGCCAGTCTCCATGAAGTCCCCAGGAGTGTGGGGCTGGGGCAGAGCCCCAGTTCTGCAGCCTCGCACTGTCATGACCCCATGCTCCTAGGGTCTCCATGGAGACTGCCTGGGAGCCACACAGGCAGGGGGCTGCTGGGAAATGGAGTCCAGCCACCAGCCGGATCTGCCATTTTGCCTACCCCTGGCCTAGCCAGTCTCTGTTAAGCTTTTTGCCAGCTCAGACCCCTCACTACTTCCTCTCTTCTGTATTTTTCTTTTCCTGAAACATTCTCCTATCAATATTTACCAAATGGATGCATGCTTCTTTGAAAAATCTCTCAAAATATTTAATTAATTATTATTAAATAGCTTTTAAATTAATGAAAAACTTGTCCTCTTTCTGTTGTAATGCACCCCACCACCACCACCTTTAAAAGTTTTTTTTTTAATGCCCCATACCTTTAGACTGCTTTGGAGTGGTTACAGCACAGTTAGGAGGAGCAATAATAGTGCTAACAGTCACTGATATTATTGCACATGATTTTTACTTGCTGTTAGAAGGCTAACAACTGCATGTGATGAGACTAAGGTACAGAACGAGAAACACCGTCAAAACATATACAATGTGGTTTTCCCAAAATTTAAAAGCAGGAGACTTTGCATCAGGAGCGGTACAATAAAAATATGCAATGGCCATCACCAGTAAAACTGTTTGTGAGGAGACACTCACCCTCTATCTCATATCCCACTCCATTGTTATGTCTTTTTAGTACGTCTAACACAGTCCCTTCATTAAACTCCCTTCAGTAAACTCTTCATTTACTATCCCCCAATCTTGTATTACTGACCTTCTTATGGTGCGATTCAAAACTGATCACCATGCTATTCCTCTGAGTATGTTACTTTCTGAACGTTTCTAGTAACGCGCATCCACGCTGCACAGGAGATAATTTTGCCTTTGGTAAACAACTATTCTGGCCTGCTGCACTTAGAAGCATTAGCTGAAATGTCACCCAAATCATACATTTGAACCAAAGCAATACCTAAAACGTTACCTCTCCTGATTTCCTCCTTTCCATTGCGTCTAGGTTGGTTGCATATAACTGCAGTGAGCTTAGGGACAAGGGTAGAGGAAAGACTTAAATCACAGAGATTGCAGAAAGAACATGAGCAGAAGAAATCAAAGGACAAAATTGTGCTGCATGGAATTGAAACTCAGGGCAATATGTGTTGGCAAGGACAGTAATAGTGATAATCGCCATCAGTAACTACAGTGATACATATACACTTAGGAGTTGAATACTGCTACACTGTACTAAGAAATGAGAAAAACAAACATATACTGAGTGAGATACTATCAAGGTAGGGTGCTCAAATCTAATTGACATACAAAAAACTAGAACTCTTGGTTCCAATATGATACCTTTTATTAGACCAACTGGAAAATGGCAAGGAAACTGTCCTTTTCTGCAAGCTTTTGAGATCAAAGTCCCTTTTGTCAGGCTCTGAAAAAGTATAGATGGTATAAGATGGTAAAAAGTCCCCATAGGTAGGAAATAAACTTCATTTTTGCAGAGAAGAAGCTGAAGATGGAAGGCTGTTGGTATTTCCATTTTGCCATTTTCCATCTTCCATCTTGCCATTTTCCAGTTGGTCTAATAAAAGGTATCATTTTGTTACCATGAGTTCTAGTTTTTTGTATGCCTTTTTGTCTCAGACCAACATGGCTACCAAGTACACCCCTGAAGCATGGAAGATGCTGAATTTTAGCCTATTTTGGACTTTAAACTTCACAGCAGAACAAGAAGGAATTTTTTTTACCTCCCTGCCTGCCATCTGACACCTACAGGGAAGGAATTCTACCTGATCAACACATCAAATCGCTACTCAACACAGCTCACAAAGACACTCTCATGGACCCAGAGGGATGGCCTTCCATCTTCAGCTCCCTCTATGCAAAAATGAGGCTTATTTCTTAACTATGGGGACTTTTTACCATCTTGTACCATCTGTACTTTTCCCAGAGCTTCACAAAGGGCCTTTGATCCTGAAAGCTTACAGAAAAGGACAATTTTCCTGCCATTTTCCAGTTGGTCTAATAAAAGGCATCATTTTGGAACCAAGAGTTCTAATTTTATGTATGTCTTTTTGTCTCAGACCAACACGGCTATCAAGTACACCCCTGAAACCGAATTGAAACTTGAAATTTGCTAACTTTTGTATAATTATTTTGTCGCTTTTCATTTCATAGTTACAAGTAATTTACATACAAAATATATAACATTTATGTGGAGCAATAAATACTCTAAGAATTTACAAATGATGGAATTGCTTGTGCAAACTTAGATGGGAACCACAAATTTCAGTGGGATAACTCACACAAGTAAATGGTCATCAATCTACCTGAGGATGAAAAAATTACGCCACCTATTTGGAGAGTATAAATATTGCCCACAGCACCTGAAATGTACTCATCTCTGGAGAAAAGCTGGTAATCATACTGCATCAGACAGCAAAGTTTCACAGCCAGGGTGCAAAATTGCCCCACTAGATTTACGTTTGATAATACCCACAATTAGTCAAAAACAAGAAATAATATATTAAGTTGGAATACAAGCAACATTCTACATATGAGCACATACAAAACAAATGCAAACCTTTTCTTGGAATTCAATTCATGCACCATTCAGTCTATTCCACGATTATCCGGCACCATATAATCACCACAGAAACAAAATTTGGTCAAACAAACAGGTCAGACTTACGTAGTTCTCCTACTTTCAATATTTCACACAGCATCTTTGTCAGCTCAATGCTACTTCGGCCAAATGGGCATTCATGTTTGTCTTCTCGGCTACTATTTTCCAAGACAATCTAAAACGGAAATCAGAAAGGAAGTTAAATTATGCAGAAGATACAGGTATTGATGAATTAGTCTCTCTCTTCAGGATATTTAGTAAGCATCTGTATTAGGGGTGTAGATTATAAAGTTAATTTGTTATCATAAGCTAAGAATCTTCCTGCAAAATTGAAGTTAAAACAATGTCATGAATAATTCTGGCGGGGGAGAGGGAGGGGGAGGAAGACATCCCCCTATTTCTGTGTCACCACCACTGCCTCATGGAGCTGGTAGATTGAACAAAACACATGGAATATCACTCAATGTACAGACATGTATTTTGGAAGCCATGTCACTCCAGTGCAACACGATACTTTGGTTCCATCTCCCTGCATGAAGAAGTTGAGATAGAAGTCAATAGCAAGAAGTTGATTTTTTTTTCAATCTAATGTTGTGGTAGGTGTAAAAAGTTACGTTTTAATAAACTGAAAGAAATGTTAAAAATAAGAATATACCTGGGTTTAGAATCTAAAAGGCCTACATATCAAAAATCCTATTTTAGACAAGGTAACAGGGTAAGAAGATGTACTTATTGCATCTATGGTGAAATAAACCTTTTCTTGATGCACAAAACATTTGTAATTGTATAAATGCTATGGATGTAAGCAAATCGAACTTCAACAAGTAGTCTTATTATATCCAAGATAACTGTGCAAAAACAACAGAACATAGCATTTGTGAAATTAAGCAACTTATTTTCTTTGGGCTAGAACCTGCCCCACTCCTGCAAATCAACCAAGGATCTCACTGTCCAGCATATAAAGGTATTCTCTCTGAATATACCATGGAGTCTGCCTAAATTATGAGATGCTCATTTCTCATTTGGGTACAAGACAGGGAAGACAGATTAAGGACTGAAAATGAAAAGAAAATAATTCAAAGTAGGTTTTGTACTAAGCATTGGCTTTGTGATAAAACCTCTCCTACAAGCTTTAACAAAGAAACAAAGCACATGTCCCGAATAGCTGCTGCATGGCTAGAGGAAGAAATACTTCAAAAGCAGATTTTTCTGAAGTACAATAGGACCTCAGAGGCCCTGTGAATTTTCTTCATAAACAGGTGTTTATCTGCTGTACTCCCCTTGGTAGTGTTTTCCCCAATTCACTTTCCCACCCAATGCATCTTATCTGTTATGTCCCTTGTTTGAAAAGGCTTCTTTAAAATAGCACAGGGCAGTTTTTTAGCCTTTTCAATGTCTGTGGTGTGGCAACTGCACCATGCCCCTGACTATTTTTGTCACAAACCACAAAAAAAGATGTTCTATCAAGAAATGAACAGAAAACCAGTTGCTTCTCACACAGACCCTTCAACACAGAAGATGGAAATATACCGCCAATATAGCACTTTTCATCAGTAGATCTCAAAGGCTGGAAACAGAAGCTGCCTTAGGTCGCCTTTCTCCTGACCTAAACATTTTGATGGGAGCATAAAGGCCAAGCAAACAGACATCCACACCCCGTGTCATACCACAAATGCCCAAAGTTTGTGTCCATGACAAAAGGTTTTTAATTTGTGCTGCTATTTAACAGCAGACCTCTGTTTATTTTATGACACAAGGGCAGTCGCAGTTCTGAGCTGCCAGCACTCTGAAGGCATCCCACCCAGGTAGGTGCTCTGGGGGCTCAAAGTGCCCAATCCTGCACATCCCAGTAACTCCCATGAAGGACTGGGCCCCTAAAGACTTGGGAGCACTTACCCGGCTTTCCCCCTCTTACATAGATGCGCCCCTGAGACTCCCCAGGATGCGTCTCCATAAGCAGGGAAAGTCTAAGATTCCCCTCTTACCAAGATGCATCTCTGGGATATTTGGAGCATGGCTCCTTAAGTGGTGAAACCCTGAATGTTTCTGCTTATGGAGATGCACCCTGGAAATCCCAGGTGCATGTCTCTAAATGGGGAAAGCCAGGCAGGAACTTCCTGGGCTTGAGGGTTACAGGACTGGGCCCCTAAAGCCCTGTCTCGCCTCACCAGGAAGGAAAAAAGGCAATGTGCATTTCCTCCTATAAAGTGGATCACCTCCAATGCTGGGACACATCCCAGCCCAGCTGACATGCTTCATTTGTCAATGTCCTTTTCTAGCCAAGGTGTCTTAAACACTGAGAAACCATAATTACCCACTTTTACAGATGGAGGACACAGAGGTACAGTGGTGTGACTTGCCTAAGGTCACCCAGTCATGAACATAAGCAAAATACACGTCTTTTAAGCACCAGTCCAGTGGTCCAACCCCTTAATCATACCACTTCTCTGAGTATGTTCACAAACCTGCATGTTGTAAATCTTTTCTACCTTGGAGAACACATAACAGCAGCAGTCTCCCTATGCCTGGCGAAGGGTGTTTGTGCCCAAAAGCTTGCAAAGAACTTTTCCCCAACTATTTAGTTGGTCTAATAAAAGATATCACGTCTACCCAAAGAACCATGCCACCCTCAGACAAGTGGAGAAGGGTGTATATGCATATATACCATATATGAATATAAGGCAAGAATTTAGGGATTAAATCCTGGCTCTGTTCAAGTCAATGACAAAAATTCCACTGACTTGCAGGGAGCAGGATTTCACTCTTGCCTCCTATCTTAAAAAACATCTATCAGTATCACCTTGCCCTCATAGAAAATTATATGTGTATATATATAAAGAATGAAGCCAGAGAACACTGTAGGATGACAAACCCTACATTTCATTGATTATATTGGTTCTTATTAAAATTTCTATAGAACTCTATGGATTCCAACCCTAAATCTACAAAAAGGGACCCAAGCTCATGTAAAAACACTCTCCCACATCCCTCCAGGCATTCAGACTCTTTTGTTTATGACCCCTAACAGGACTGAGACAGTATCAGTGGTAGATAGAAAGAAAGGCAGGCAGTCTCTTGGCTACTGAGTGGTTCGGTGCTTTGCCTAGTGGAATTACTTTTTATGCTAAAAGTTGGGGTTTAAATTACATCTAATTGTTCAGTATAATACCTGGATAGCAGCTGTACTAAATCAAAGAAACACCCCTGCAATTTCTTTTTTGCATTCCTATAGCCACCTTTCAGGAACATGTGAACATCTCCACTGTGCACTGAGGATGAGTCATCCTGCTTTAGAGATCTTTGCAAAGGAAAAGCACTCCACTCCCTTACCCAAGTATAGGAGTCGTGGTAGAATGATGTAAATAAACTGCAACGCTATGTCTCACATCACTGAAATGACTTATGTTTTTTTTTCTTCTTCTCTTATCATACAAAATGAAATCTGCATAAGTGAGAAGGGGGGACAGTTCTCACACAGATTTAGATACAGCTAAGGAGAGCAGGTAAAAAGATGAATGAGGAGGCAAAATGAAAAGGGGGGAGGAAGGGCATTGTTCTCAGCAATATCACTGCTCTTGGAAAACATGTTTTCTTGAGCTTCATATTAACTCAACATATTAACATTTCATGAGTGCGTAAATATTTAATGGTGACACCATATATGCATATAAGGCAAGGCACAATTACTACAATCAATAAGAATGCATGAAAAATAGTTAAGGTACCGTGTAGTACTATCCAGCAAATTAAATGGCAATTTGAGTAATCAATATGAAAACAGCTGTAGAATGCTCTTCTTTCTACCTCCATTCTAGCATCCGTCTTTTCACATGCACTGTGCAGAATAAGGAAGGCATGACACATACTGTGTTTTTACAAGCAGAGAAGATGGAAGAGGCTTTGCCAAGCTAAATTTGTGGATGCAAATTTTACAGTTACAGAAACTGATGTTTTAGAGGCACTGATTACTGTAAGTGTTTGATTTTACTACAAAAAAAGGAAGAAAAAAATTCCTAATTCTATACATTCCTTAGTATATTCATAATACACTTTTTATGGATTAGCAAATCTTATCCTGCTGCAAAACAGAATGCCATACATTCTGTTGATAATAACTTTATTTTATCTTTATTTCCCTGATCTTCCTGGTTATGCCAGCAATCAAAAGAGTCAGACAATAAGCATGTTTGCTTAGCAAGTTGCTGAAAATACTAGCAAGGAAAGAAAGCTCAGCTGTAACAACCAAAAATATTTCTGTATCAGTATATGTAATCTGGTCTGATACATGACATTTTTATGGCATTATTGTTACAAGAAAAATTTAGTAGTAATGATGTCACCCACCCCACTTAACTGCTAACTGCATCTTCTCTTGCCTCAATCTTGACCCTGCATTATCTGGCAGATATCTCCTTTCACTGTCTGATAACACCTCCACCAATATTTATCTATGTGAATATTTAGGATTTGCTTTGCTACTGCACCCGTAGGCCTCAATCATGCTTTGGAGGTTTCAGTGTGGTAGGTGCTGAACACCCATAGGAGTGCTATACCCTGATAATTCTGGTCTCACAGTCCCTTTGATCACCAGCTCGCACGCCCCCCCGATCAGCTACAGAGACTGAGAGGAGAGAAACTGGAATGAACAATGCTCTAACAACAAAAAAAGGTGGAGGAAAAAAAAAGTCACAGTAGAGGGGAAAAATGGTGAGATCAATACAAAGGGGAAAAAAAGAGAGACCAGGGCAGAAGAGAACACTAAAGAGAAAAAGCAAGCCCAAGAAACCAGAACAGAAGAAGTGGGGTGGGAGGGAGATGGGGAACCAGGGAGAACAAAAATAAAGTGGACGGGAAAGAAATAACAAAAGGTAGAAGGGGAAAGGAGCATTGGTGGCAGTCTGGAATACAGAAGAGAGCACAGACAGAAAGACAAAAAGCATAAGAGAAATGAGTTAAGGAGCAACTGGAAGAAGGATAGCGGAAGGGAAAAAATAAATGTAAAAAGGGGCAAGAGGCAGCAATTCTTAGGGAAGCAACAATACATTACAGCCAAGGAAGGAAAAGGTTAGAGAATATTGTTTTTTCAGATAGGTCTCCTACTACTTTGTAACGCTGAGGATTTTTAAATACTATTTCTGCCACAGCAATTACCATTTCCCTCACCCTAATTTTGAATCCCAGAGAGGTGGTGTGGTCACAGGGCCAGAACAGTGGTGGCTCAATCTTTTTTGCCTGGTGGGCTGGATTGGCCAGACCCAGGAGGTGTTCCCAATCTGGTGCACGGGAAGGCATGGCAGGCACCATCTGGCTGCATGGAGGGTGGCGGGGGCAGGCTGGCCCCACAGGGGAAAGGAGCTTGACCTGACCCTATGGGAAGGGAAGGGTGCATGGCCAGCCCCCAGATTAGCCCTGCAAGGAGGGAAGGTGCTGGTCCCAGCCTTGCATGGGGGTAGGGAGAAGCTTTGTGGGAGAATCGGGCATAGCCAGGTCCAAACACAGGCCTGCAGAAAGGGAAAGAGGCACAAATCCAGTACTGCTGGGAACAAGGCAGGGAAGGTGGTATGGCCCAGCCCCAATCCAGAAGGAGGGAAGAGGCATGGCCCTGTCCCGTGGGGGAAGGGGTTCTGGCCTGGACCTGACCTGCACGGTGCTTGGAATTTGGTAGCCAGATCCAGACACTTGCATGGATGAACTGGACAGCCATCTGGGCCCAGATAGAAAGGGGAACCAAAAGGGTAATTTTTTTTCCCGTTGTCTGATTATTATTATCATTATCTCTGGTGAAGGGGAGCCCCATACTAAAAGTTTGCCTGGGGCTGCCAGGACTGTAGGTATAGTACTGTTGGTAGGGAGGAAGGTGGCCAACTTAATGACCCCTGCTCCCCGGCTGCCAAATGTCCAAACCCCTGGGGAGCCCTGTGGGCCAGATAAGATGACTCTGCAGGCTGGAGGCTGAGCACCGCTGAGCTAGAATATTGGACTGATATTTGAAAGATCTTTTTTGAGTCATATTCCTCCAATGAGTGACCTTAAACAAGTCAGCCTGTCAACTTCATTAACCTTCAGTATACTTCAGTTATCCCCATCTATAAAAGTGGATAATTATGGTTCTTCACTGTGTAAGACTCTTTGGGCCCCTCTACGTGTGCAGGGAAAGACAGGGTGGAATCTAATGCACAATTTACAATTACGCCTCCTGGCATGCCATGCATACATGGCAGGAGGGCTGATTGTGCATTAAGATCCCATCATGCCTCATCACTGGTGTAGGAGGAGCTGGGGTTTGCGATCCTCAACTCTCCCTGTACCAGCTCCCATAGCTGCCCCTTAGCAGCTCACACCCCTCAAGGCCCACAGCAGTGGCAGCATTCTCCTCTTTGCTCCCACTGTGAGGCCTGCAGCAATGGTGGCTATGGTGCTTGCAGCAGGAGCAGCACAGGGGAATGCTGAGGTACGGGGAATGCTGAGGTACAGGGCTTGCAGTGGCAGCAGAAGGCTGCAAGCCCTACAGCCAGGGGGGCAGCATTCTCCCCACTGCAAGCCCCACAGCTGACAACACTGCCATCACTGCAAGCCTTCTTAGCTGCGGGGCAAGTGGTGCTCACCTGTGGCAGGGGGACCCTCAGTTTTGGGGGCTCCTGGCCACCAGGGAGCACCTAGACATGTGTTCAATTAATGACATAATTAAAATAAGCAACAAAGTTAATGCACATTTTTTGTGGAATAACTTTGTAGCTTTTTGCTTGTATATCACACTTAAGATGCGATTGCTTGGTTAATCATGCCTTTCATGTAATGTGTAGAGGGAGCCCTTTGAGATAGCGAAGTGCTATAGAAAAAAGACTTAGATGGTATATTTCCACCTTCTTGGTTGGAAGGTCTATATGCAAAACAACTGCTTTTTTGTTCAATTCTTGGTGGAACATCTTTTCCTGTGGTCTGCTTATTGCAAGGGTTTCATAATAATTAGTAAACAAAACTAAGGGGTGTCAGAAATAGTAATGAAGGCATTGTCAACATTAGGAAATAGCATCATTTTAGCTTCTGGTCCACAGCAATGGGCTTAGCTGACTTGGTGCTGGCCATACATTTGACTATGTATGCTTCCAACTAAGACTTGATCAGCACAGAGGGCACAAACAGATGACATTTCCACCAACAAAATTTGCATCAGATTTGTTCACCAACAGAAATCACACTATGATATACAGTGGACAGAAATGCAACTACCCTAAAAGTCACTCAGACTGTCGGTTCCTATTATTGTCCTTAACCACTCAGTGACAAGGGAGCAAGCAACAGCCTGCTTACCTGGGAATCAGTAACCCCAGGATAAGATGAAAACAGACAAAACCTACACCAGTGTAACTGACCAGCAGTCGAGTACTTCTTACCTCTGATTTTTTAGGGTCTATTCTCTACCAGTTTGGGCAAAATTTCTCTAGGGTTGGGATTTGTTATCTGTCTGCTACATTTTTATCCTGGTAAAATGGCAAAGGTGACTGTACCAATGTAAAATGTCATTTGCCCATGCCCTGAGCCAACTACACCAAAGATGTAAATGCTGTCACAGTCTAAAAGGACATTTTTTTCCCTAGCAATTAACTTAGGGATTAAGAAACATGTAGAAAAAAATATATTTTTCTCAGTACATATGACTTTCTGTATATCCATTATGTACACACTTTACAGTATATCATAATAAATAGAAATCTTCATTACAACTGTGCCCAGAACCCCTAAAAAAACAAAACACAAAACAAAAAAAGACCTTTTACAAGAAATCAATACTTGCAGGAAAAAGTTCAAAATTTCAGAAATCATACATAATAAAAACTCAAGTTAATGCCAGATCATAGGGAAATAATGTAGCCTCTGGCAACAAAGAGGAAATAAAATTTTGTCTGATTTGCTTTATATGGTTGCAGGAAACTTTACATTATGTCTCTGTGATTCCTAGCTGAATTTTCCACTGAGCCCATTAAGTTGAAGAACAAGATATAGGTCTTGTTGATAAGACTCAATCAAATTTTTTCACTATATAATTTCATGATCTTAAAAACAACACTAAACTTAGCCAAGATATGCCCCAAAGCAACTGCTGGTGTATGTCTTAGATTTCCGCACCAAGCTTTGAGCTAGATAATACAACAGAGATTCATTACAATTGGGAAGAAAAAACAGAGTCAAAAATGACAAGATCCACTACAACTATACTTATAGTGAGTCCCAAAGCAGATGGATTTAACAGGCTTCACTGCCTATTAGAAATTAGTATTTCTCTAGACTTCTTTAACAGTTTTGTACCTGCTTTGATCCTATACTAAGACTTGCTTCTACTACAATCTGTGATAGGCAAATTTCAAAATATTCTGGGAGTTGGTTAAAATAACAACATCCATCTCCCTAGATCCAGGACAGAACAATTAGGGAGCATATTAAATGTTAAAAGAAACCTAATTTTATTTTGTCTTGTCTTCTTTGTTTTTGCATTTTTTTAATTTTCCCTACAGTTGGTATGTGGTGGGCTTTTCCATAAGTCCTGCAATGTCCATTGAGTTCTCTAGAAGCTGCATTTATTACTTGAGAAGAATAAGAGATCATAAAAAGACTAAACTTTCTGCCTTTCCATTTTCACAATTTTCTTGTTATCAAAGGCAGGCTATTATTTATTTATTGTTTTTAGAGAAGCCCTAATGTCTTTCTAAACTTGTTCCTCTACCCAGTGCCCCCTCTAAACCTTTCCTGCTGCCTTCTCTGACCATGCCTTCCTTGGTACTTGTCCCATGGTTCTTGTGCTCTCTCTCTCTCCCATTCTTCTGGTCCACATCTTTCCTTCTTTGCCTTCTACTGTATGTTCCTGTGAAATTACATAAATTCTGACAAACAAAAAAAAGCAGATACCGCCTCCTAGAGAAAAGGATTTGAATCACAGCCACTGATTCTAAGCTAGAGCAGCTGGAGAAAGGAGTTGAGGTTTTTGATTAAAAGGGCAGAAACAAAGAAAGGCTGATCAGCCCTCAAGGAAGCAGAGCCTTTGACCACCATAGGGGACATAACTAGGGAGGCTTGCTTTGAATGAATAACAAGTCCAATTTAAGGGTATGCTTGAGCAGCAATGTGAGGGATCATCCTACAGGGATACTGGAAACAATGTCCAGGTGGATATAGATGTACTGCACAAAGGCTGCCATGCAGTCAGCTTCTTAAAGGAAATGTGGTGAAGCAGAAGAATGCTCAAGACAGGTGTTTAAAATGGGACAGCTCTAACAAAAATAGAATTGTGTCCCTGCACCCTCAGCTGTCCAGCATGCACTGCTGAGACCAGAACAAGAAAATGGTGGAGAGTGGGAGACACATTCTAATAAGTGAGGGAATGAGTAGGTAAAATAGCTTTTTAGGGTGAAGAAGAGTCATCTAAAACCTTGCGAAATGTCCAAAAAAAATAGATAACAGAAAAATAAATAAAATGAAGATGAGAGGAAAAGAGTAGACAAAAGCAAATAGTGAAGTGGACTGAAGACAGCAATAGAATCAAAAAGATTGGGAACTACTAACCTAGAAAACAGGCTGTATATATTAAATCATATTCCCTAATGTGATACAAGAAAAAATGCATGCAATAAAGACTGTTTTTCTTACTGACTTGAACAAATTGTAAATACACTGCATCCCTTTCGGGGGGGGGAGAAGGGGGGCAGGTGGAAAAAAAAAAATCAAAGGAATCAACCTGAATTTTACTTTGAGAAACTGCTCTGATTATATGTTGGACTAATCATGTTTGATCAGAGTGAGATGAGTAGGCACAAGGAGACTTGTGAATTGGCGGAAGGATGTGGAGGCAGCCTCCTATACAACAAATGTACGGGTTATAAAATATACAGTACACAGTCTGACTCAACCCATTAAAGTTATGAATGGTCTTCATAGAATGTCAGCATAGAATCTTCATCTGCATCACTGTGGCTCAGAAATGACACCTACTCCTCCACATCATTTCTGAAGGCTCAAAGAAGAAAAAGAAAAAAGTGACTCAAGTAACTGCTTGCCAGAAAGATTACATCTGTATTACTGCTGTGTGTGAATACCTGAGTTGTCAATTCACTGGCAGTTCCAAAAAACAAAAAAATCAGGTTGGCCCAAAACTTAAAGTTACTGAAACGTTCAGCAGATGGGAGGGCAGGGGGTGGGGATCATTGTGAATGAAAAATAATGTGCCCCCTTGATTTGGGGCATTTTGACCACTTTTATGAAAAGCCAAGGAAATCTAGAAAATAAAGGCTAGCTTTCACAATGAAATGATGATAGGAATGGCCTCCTCAGAGCAAAGTGATTAACCTGGACATCAAGCCACTTCGGAGATCTGGTTTCTAACCCTCCTGCTGGATTTGGAACAGAAACTTGGACTCAGATTTCCTATCGCTCAGGATATATTTTATATTAAATTGACACTGGATAAAATAACTCAACAGTTACTGGAGCAGATGCTAGAAACTTTTTCTTTTTGGTCTGATAACTATTGAAGCATAGCAAGTAAAATGGAACAATAACAGGGGGACTAAGAGCACCTAGAAAAGCCTACTGTATGATGAGCAGGGCAGTCTCCTGAGAGCAGTGAAATGCATTTGGACTCTAACAAGTAGAGGAAGAAACTTAACTGAGGACTCTCAAAACCTGGATCTACCCAATAAGCTTGTAGATAAAAGAAGGGTGGCATTGTGCCCACCATTTGTAGCTAAATACAAAGAACTTGCACATACATGCAAGCACCCCCCCAGTTTATGGAAGAGCAAGATTGGGCATTTACCTCCAGGAGGTGGTTCAGGACAATGAATCCTTAGTGAACAGGAGGTGTCTCCCTGAAGGTCAGAGCAAGACGCTTACGCCTCTGACTTTCCTGCTAGATACCTTATGCATGTCCCAACTCAGAGTACTGGTTGTTGTGAATCCAGTTCTGAAGCACCTAACTCTTCCCAGGTGTTGTATAAAAAACCCAGGTATACAATTCAGGTCTGTAGTAAGCTGCCCCTAAAAGTTAGGCACTGCAAAGTTCAGCACTGGGACACCTCAGTCTTTTTGTGGATTTAGCCTTAATTTCCCATCCACCAGTGAGACCTGTTGAAATCTGGACAAAGGAGACATAGCATTTGCCTTCTACAGACACAATCTGAGCTTAGGAAGCCATGAAAATCTAACTCATAATCTAAGAGGAAAAAAGTACAAACCATTTCTAAAAGCTGCACATTACCCAAAACACATGCATTAGATTAAACTTATGGACACCATCATGGAGCCAAGATCATTCTGTGATTCCACAATAGTCCCAGCTTAGGACTTTTTTCCTCATACACCCACAGTGAAGCATGAGAATGATTTAAAATAAACCAGCATATTAGTAACTGAGGATAATAAGTGATCATCGTATTTTACAATGTCACGCATGTAGAGAGGTCAGTCCATTGTATACTACTATCCCTTGCAATAGCCTACAATCATTTCAGTTTTACCAATATGCATGGACAGACTATAGGAAAAGCAATAGTCCTCATTTTATTAATATTAGCAAGTATGCAATTATGTGTATACTAATGGACACAAAGCTCTATGATTCACTCTTAAGTGTATCCAGAAGAACAATGTTTTTAGAGAAAGTTTGAATTTTTCTGACAACGCAATGGTAATGGAAAGATTAAATAAACTACAAAGGCTGTAACACCAAAAAAAAAAAAATTCAAGGAAAGGTTTCTCCATCAAGCTATTTTTTACACATCAGAAAAGTTTCTGATCTATATTACTGCAGGTTCCCTGTAAGGAAAATTGCCACTCTAATAAAAAAAAAATCTCTGCTCTGTATAGCATGCATTTAAATGGTAACTTACAATTTTATTTTTAAAAATTAGTCAAAATTGCTGCTGAAGTGGTTTTTGAACAGGGAGGGGGAAAGAACTTGTCTGCTCCACAAGAACAAAAAGAATATCTGTCACAAAGCTTTATTCCAATCATTTGCTTCACTGTTAACTTTAATTATACAGTATGAACTGTCCTGTAATTATGTAGCTTGGGAAACTGCCAATTTTTCCTGTGGAATGTTAAAAGTTCTTTAATTTCTTCCAGAGATTCAGTGTTACTTCCATTGGTGCATACAGCATTTATTATGTGTCTGCACCTTTTAAAAGCAGGCCCTCTGAGGATGGCAATAGATTTAAGTGGAACATGAATAACTGCTGTGTGCTTCACTTAAATCACTAATCTTGCCAAAGTAATTAATAAAAAAAAGAAAAAAGAAAAGCTAATTCAGCAGCAAACTTTTTTTTCTCAAAACCATAAGGTAACTAGGAAACCATATAATCAGAGAAACCAGGGTTTATTTCTACTAAACAACCTTTCCCCCTTGGAGACCACAATCATTTTAAATGGTAAACAAACAGACAGCAAGATTCTGGAACAATTAACATAAAAGCCAAAATGAAAAACCAACTCAGAGCTTAAAAACTGAACTGGAGGAAAGGAGGAAGAGAGAGAGTTGGATAAAACATCGACAAAAACTTATTACAGCTATTGGAGTAACAACAGTCTTGCTGAACAGTAAGCAAGGAAGAATGCAGAATGGGGGAGAGGGGTAAAAGGAAGGGCAATATGACTCCAATAAACTATTGTTCAAGTTTGTCTCTAATTTTTCTCTTTCAGTAGTATGACAGTCCTGTTTTCTTCCTGAGATTCTTTCGTCCTTTAAGATACAACTATATCTCTTCCATCTGCAGTTGCCATGCATCACCTGGCATTCTCCTTTGTTTTAAGGGTTTTTTTGACACAGCATATCATTCCTCCACCCTTTCACGAAGCACAAGGCCTATAAATTCTACTCTGCCCTGTCTCAATAGCTCCATATGTTCACAAGCATGTTTGGAGAGCTTTACATGCATGAAGAGAGGCATAAGCAAAGTATCTGAAAAAAAAATCAGGCTAACATCATCAACTTCAGCAGCGCTGTTTCCGTGCAGTTTCCCTTAAACAATGGGGTTTTTTTGTTTTTTTGTTTTTTGGGTTTTTTTGCACCGGTCCTGGAAGCACTGGAATACCAGGTGAATGCATGGAGTGGACGGAGCACGCTCCAGTTCCACCAACCAATACCAAAAAGAATCTGCTCAACATGAGCGGAATGCGGGTGCTTTTGCAAAACTTTGTGTGACTTTTTGCAACTAAGCTCCTCCTGTTACAGACATGGTTGTTCATGCCCTTTGGACTGTACCACACACTTATGGTGATATGTGCATGCACATTAAATACTGGGTTTATTTTGGAGCTTTCCGCTTTACCAGGAAGGACAAGCTGAGGTTAGATCTATTTGGAGAAAAAACATGGAATTTTTGTACATGAGAGCTACTGATTTGCATTTTCATAGTACAGATGAGAAATAACTACACAGCTATAAAAATCACTGTACCCTGGCTGGCTACCATCCATTACTAATGAGAATACGGAGATTTGTAATCAGCTGAGGACTGTACAAAATGTACCCTGATTATGCAACCTGATTAGCTACTAGTCTTCCCAGGGACATACCCATAATCATAGCCAATTTAGCTTTCCACCCAGGTATTCCACTTGTTACCTACAGTTTAATTCTAAACAGATTACTCACTGAAGGGAAGAAAAATTAGTCTTCCTTCAATCACCAAATGAAACCGGACACAGGCAATGTCAGAAGGCTGAGGAGGAAGGGAGTAAGTAGAGGAGAATACATTTATTGTAGCCATATTGATGGGGAGCTATAAAGTGTATTTAGAGCTCAGGGATTTGTAAAGCCACTCACAACGCTGGACATAGGAAGAAGGTGCCCTCAGTATAACTAGCACAATTTCTTGATGATACACCTTTTAATTCCCCACATCCTGGGATAAGAATCTGTCTGGCTTGTAACTTTATTTCTCATCAGCTCTGGTTGCGAGCCTCAGATTGTAATTAGTCCAGGGCATGGATATTCCCTCAATGAAACCCAATGTACAGTAATTAACTTTGTTACAAAGGGCAATTTTACAAAATTTCTTCTTCCAGGACACTGTGTTCCAATCATAATGTAGGAAGGTTTAAAAAAAGCATTGGCCACAATGGATATTTTTATTTGCTGACAATTCTAAGTGTCCCTGAATGTTACCACATAACCAAGGACGAGACTCCTCTAGACATCATAACAGGCTCCAGGACTGCAGCTACTAATAAAAGTTTCATAGGTACATCAGCAAAGGCTAGAATTTTACAAAGTAAATTGTAAGGCATGGATGTGAATGTCACCTACACTCCAGTAATTCAGCTCCGAATCCTCACGTAATGTCACTGAGACCACAGACATTCACTGTGGGTTCAGGATGATCCTGTAAGGTGCTGAGAATAGCCCCAATCCAGAATAGTACAAATGTACCTTGACCTTTTAAGCATGTGCATTGTGTCATTGGCTTCAATGGAACCATTCATATGCTTGGAACTAAATATATCCTTAATTATCTTGTTGGATTAGGAACACTGGCTCAGCTACTTAAAAGACTGAGTAACTACAGGCCTCATCTTGAACCATTAATATCATAAGGAGCTTTATCATTGTCTTCAATGGGCATAAAATCAAGCCATATGTATTAAAATCTTCCTTTTTATTTTCCTTCTATCACCCTTCTTCATACCCTCCCCATTCCTTTTTGCTCTCAATCAGCTTATTATCCTTATTATCTGCAAGGGGAGATAACATGTATACAGTGTTGATGTCAAAACAGAAGTGCAGTTCATTAATATTGAATTTCATATATGAGGAGTTTTAAAGATTTTCATCTATAGTATGAGCATCACATTCTTAAACTCCACTTTTGTGACATTTTCTCTTAAATTCCAGAGCAAGGGGTGTGTGGGGAAGCAGAGGTATGTTTGAAGAGACAGCTGGGAATAGATGGTTACTGAGATCACATAAAAATCCATTGTAGGGTTATGACTGATCACGTCTGGCAGGATTGAGGAGTGGAGTGCGTACAAGTGAGACTCAGAGAAATGAGCACCAGAAGCCAAAGTTCAGGAACAGCTGTGAAATAACATGTTAAAAGACATGTAAAGAGCATGAGGATGGCAAAAAGAGAAGGAAACAAGCAAGCAAGAGCTAAACAGGAAGATCCAACAGGGACCTGCTAAGACGAATGTGGCCTGCTGGGATAGATCAGGGTCTGTGAGACAAGGAGATGAATGACATGAAAGCCAGATGTCTTCCTATGATCAAAGAGTTGCAGCACTCCAGTTACATTCCCAACTCTTTGATCCCAGAATTGTTTGGGCACAATGCTAACATGGTACATTGGAACAATGTGGTTAGCTGGGATGGCAGAGACAGTGTTCAAGTGATGAAGGCACTCATGAGGTCTGGGGTGGATTTCCAGAACTGCTGCAAACTCTTATGACCTGAGCAGGTCATTTAAATCACCCTGTACAACAAATCCCTGTTCATTAAATGAGAATAAAATTGCTGCCTCTCAAGGTGCCATGAGAACAAGTTTATTAATGCACAAGAAGCATTTAGTGACCCTAATAACATAGATTATATACAAACAGGCACGCATATACAAGGGAATAATGTATACAGTGAATGCAAGGACTCCTGTCAATCAGAATGGTATTAGAAAAAAATTTACATTGCAGAATCAAGTAAAGCCATGACCAAGAAGCTGAGTAGCATTTAAATAGTGGTGAATTTGCAAACCTAGTTCTTAAGTACTTGCAAAAATGAATTTAAAGAAAAAGATGAAATTTCGTGATGATTTTTATTCAGTAGCAAGAGCCTTTTTTGCAAAAATTTATTGGACCTACTTAATAATCAGGAGAGATATTAAACAAGCTTTTCAGCACAAAATGCTTTCCTCAGGTATTGGAAAGACACAGATGTGGCTCTATATGAAAGAGCAAATAAAAAAAAAACCTTGTGTTTCATTGCATTATGTACATGAAAACAGTCACTTAAGAAAGGATGATGGGGCATCATGTGACGAAAAAGGGAAGTGAGAAAGGAGGAATGGCATTATGTGCCCAAAAGCTTACTTAACACCTTTCCCAACTTAACAGTTGATCCAGTGAAAGGATATCACCAAACAAATCTTGCTTCATATATTTCCCCAAACCACCATGGCCACAATACCACTCCAACTGTACTACTTTACTCCTACATTCAAAAAAATTGGCCTGGTCTCAACTGGGAACAGATGCTGTGCTCCTTCAGCAAAGAGTATTTCATCTCTCAAGATCAGGATGTTCAAAAATGAGTTTATGGACAGTAGCATCCAGCTTCTAATACATTTCAAAGACAATGAGTATTTACTTCTCTTAGACGATGAAAGAAAATAGAATTCAACTTAGTTGTTTGGTCATTTTTTAAAGTTGATCTTTTAATATATAATAATGGTCCTGATTTCTTTTTTTTTTTTAAAATACAGACATAATAGTCATTGCATTGCATGCTACCCCTGCTTCTTTAATGGCCACATTAGAGCTGAGCTGTGTATGAGAGGTCTTTAAAGGGCAAATCTGACAAGTATCCTTATTGTTTCCAATTATGGTGACATTCTGCTTATGGGTCTGCTTTGGACTGGATGTCAGCATGCCCTTTTGCAAACAACTGAAGGCATCTTCTTTGAGTGACAGCTGTAGGGTAATGAACATAACTTAAAAGTTCACATTTTATTAGCACCTTTATGCACCATATTTTACAGCGCTCCCGTAAAAAAATTACCAGCAATGATTTATACATTTATTATTTTCTGGATGTATTTAAGGAAGACTTCAATAGACTTCTTTCCCCATCCCCAAACCCCCTTGGAACTGCACCATTTAGCTGTCCCAGCTATTTCAGGACCATTTGACTTATGGGTCTTCTACCAAATTGATTTCCACATCCTCTGTTCTCATTCATACTAGGAAGGCTTACTGAAGGCAAAATATTCAGTTTCAGTTAAAAATCAGTAAAACTGATTCTA
This sequence comes from Crocodylus siamensis, assembly GCF_052110815.1. NCBI lineage: Eukaryota > Metazoa > Chordata > Crocodylia > Crocodylidae > Crocodylus > Crocodylus siamensis. Next base: position 122,481,948 of record NC_143399.1, on the reverse strand, counting down.
TTTAGATGCTGGAATTATTCCGTTATATGACTCTTTACATAAGGAGACAACATATAAACGGTTGTTACCAAACTGCCTTTAAAATAACCAATGTAGGAGGAGGAGTGGGCAGGGACTGGGGGCAGGAGCAGGGTGTGCAAAGTGAATCATACTCCTTTTCTCCCACTTTGCCAAATGAAGTGCATCATTTCCAATGCCATGCCAGTAGGACTATCTTCATTCTTAGGACACTGTTGATAAGGTCAGTTGACAAGGTGGTTATTAGTCAAGCACTGGAGAAATTCCTACCTGCAGAGATGAGGTGCATTTTTGACTAGGTAAAGGGAATGGAGAAGGGCACAGAATCATGCTGCTATGTGTAAAAATATGCAAAAATACATACATATATTTTTATCATTCAAGCCTTCCTTCATACATCACATAAGGCACATGCTTATTCCCACCTCCCCACCTTTTTTTGTACATAATCTTAGAAAATAAAGAGTTTTTTAGATTATCTGAACTAGTTATACAAACAGTAGAACATTGACCCAAAGCTTAAAATGGTGGTGTTTTATGCTGTCAGGTATTCTTTCCAGTAGTTAATCCCTATGCGCGGTGTCAGGATCCCATCTATTTTCCTGAAATTATGCGCAGAAATTATATAAAGCATGTAAACTGGGAATCTAATCTGTTAAATGAGAAACAAACCTTACCCGTATATATGCATCTTGGTGATGCTTAGCGAAGTACAACATGTTGTCAAGGGCTAGCATTCCTGGAGGGGTCTGTGTAAAATCCATTGCTGGGTTTACATGGTTCTGTGGAAAGATAATAAAGACTACTCTGTAAACATCTGTGCTAAAGTTATCAGTATCTACTATTATCTTTTAATAAATGTATCATGAGGCCCTGCTATGCATTCAAATTGAAGATGCAGAGAAACCAGCTACAGAGTTGTTATACATTTTCAAGCACTACTTTTACAGCTGGTTGGCTCTTTTTATAACTGGATAGTTCTTTTTATCGTGTGATAATTACTTTGTACATGTCACCAGCGTAATTTTTTTTGCATGATTAACCACATAATTGCGTAATGTGTCATGTGTAGCAGGGGTCATAGTAAAACCCTAGGGTGCCAGTCCAGAATCAACTAAGTAATGTATAGAAATAACGAGATGACCCATGTTCTGAAAAGCTTAAGTACAATTATTATCTGGTGGGCATATTGATCCATCAGTTTCATAAATTTCACCGTGTAAATTTTCAAAAGCTCAAATAATGCAGGAACACAAAACTTATAGTCAATGGGACATGGGCTCCTAAGTTACATGGATATTTATAAAAATCCCACCCATGGTATCATTTTTACATTGAACATGAAATTGGAAATACTTGCATACTACGTACGTGCACAGCAAAATATCTATCTATATAGAACATATTGTTTTATATCAAAGGTGCAATGAAGAGCACAGAAAGTAACTGAGTTCAGAAGGTAACATATATAAACTGTTTTGGATCTCATGGACTTCTGAAGGTAAAGCGGGGTGGACAATTATTTTGGGTGGAGGGCCCCGCTTACTGAGTTTTGGCAAGTCATAGAGGGTTGCATGATAGGCAGCCAGGGGCAGATCAATATTAATTTTCTAAATTTTTTAGGGGCCGCATGGGCTGGATAGAATGGCCTGGCAGGCCGCATCCAGCCCCTGGGCCGTATTTTGCCCACCCCTGACGTAAAGGGTCATAAGCAAAGTATTCCAAAATTCAACAATTTCATTTAGGGAAGTTCTACACACCTGAATTTCAAATTTGCATTTTGGCTTTGATTGCACCCAAGAATGCATGGCAAGGCAATGGAAATTAGGTAAAATGTGGAAGCTTCTAGACCAAGCTGTAAAAATCTGTAATTTCAGGGACTTTAGGACCTTGTTGCACCTTACAGTGTGAGCTGCACAAATGCTGATTAGTGGACATGTCTACACATGCACACTTAATGTGCATCAGTCCAATCTAAGGCACATTAAGAGTGTGCATCTACATGTGCGTGCCCTTAATGCACCTTAAAAATGGCAAATTTAGGTTAATCCCACCTAAATTTGATACCTGCATAAAGCGAGTATCAAATTTCGGTGCAATTAATTAAAGCACATTAATGTGTTAATGCACATTAATGCAGGGACTTTAGTGCTGGGTCTGCCCAGCCACTAGAGGGCCAGCCAGAGTTCCTGGCTGACTTTCTCCTCCTCCTCCAGGGCTGAGCTATAAAAGCCTCCACCCATTCTGTGCCTTGGGGCATACAGCATAGGTATCCTGAAGGAGCCAGCATTGTCAGCATGAGACCACCAACCCCTGACTGTCTCCCCTGGACAAGACCCAGGCAGCCTGTGCCCACCCTGTCCCCTAGCCAGAGTTGCTCCTTGGCTACAGGTGAATGTTGCAAAGGGCTGCAGCCTGCTGCATCCTTTGCCCAGCCCTGAGATTTCCCCCAGGGGTGCTGGCCCTGCTCCCTGCTCCTATACAACCCCAGCAGTCTCTTTGCAGGCACTGTGGTGAAGCATCTCTGCTGCACAGCTCCCTGTCCCTGGCCATGCCCCTGTCCACCCTCCAGGGGCATCATTGCAGGGACAGCTGCACAGGGGCCCAGAATGCTGAAGCAGGTAGCATGTCCAGCACATCATCCCTGTCAAGTCGTGTGAAGACCAAGGTCTTATTGGCACAGTGGGTGGCCATGACTGAGTTCAATCATCAATCCAATCTTCCTGGAGTAGTGCTGGGGGGTGGGCAGGGGGTAAGGTGTGCGTGGGTAGTGCGGCAGGCAGGTGTCAGAGAGAACAGTCAGGTGCACCTCCATGTCTTAACACTCCAGGTAGGGCTGAAGCTGGTGCAGCAGGTCTTCAAAGGTCACCCAAGTCATCCAGAATGTGTTGACCCACTAGTCATCATCCCATTCCTGCAGCAGAACATGTTGCCACGAGTCCTGGCTGGCGTGGTGGGGCTTGTGGGACAGGAGGGTGACAGCAGTCCCAGAGGGGGCATCCTGGAGCCTGTGGTTACTGTGGCTGGCCGCTGCAACTGTGCAGCAGTGGGTGCCCCAGAACACTATATACTAGTCATCCAGCCAGTGGCCAAAGTGGGTGGAGGAGGCAGGTGGCGCAAGGTGGCCAAGCGCTAGGCACTCAGAATGGTGGCAGGTGAGCCAGGGTCAGGAGTTGGGGCAGCCAGGGATGGGAAGCACAGGATGGCAAGAGCAGGGCAGGTATGTTCTACCTGTGTCTGTGCCATGCTGCTGCTCTGACATAGGAAGCATCAGCCCAGAGGCAACAGTGCAGTGGGTGTGGTTTCAAGATGGCTGCTAAGTGCTGGCAGCTATGTGTCTTGAGGGTGGAGCTTCCCATGGTGGTCATAGGGTCACCTGGCAGGGCTGGAGCAATTTGGAACTAAAGTTAATCTCAAATTCCAGCACATGTAGACAGACACCTGCCAAAAATACTTAATGTGCATTACTTTAATGTGCATTAAATTTAAGCGCACTTAAATTCATGTGTAGATGTGCCCAATATTAGTGCTCTCTCTAGTTTGCAGCACACTTCAGGCCAGTGGGGACCTTGAGGACTGAAAGGTAAGAATTGCCACCCACACCTCACCCCCATTCTGAGTGACTTTCCCACTGCCTCCCACCCTCCCCCTGGTCTCCACCCCATCACCTCTGAGGATCTCCCCCTGCTCCTTGGGGTTCTTCCCTGCTCCTCCACCCCACAGTCACTTACTTGTAGCTGCCTGCCTCTCCATCCAAGGGGAAGCAGGCAGAGAAGGGTTAACCTGCTGCCCCAACCTGCTGCTCTTCTAGGGGCTGAGCTTGCCCAGAGAGCTAGTGGCAGGTTAGCCCTTCCCTGTCTGCTCCCCCGGGACAGACAGCACAAGCAGCCACAAGTGAGGAGGAAGAGTGGAAAAGGGGCAGTGAGCAAGGATCTGGAGTATTAGGGAGGGCGGTGGGGGGAGGGGGAAGCAGGCCCAATACTAAGGTGTAACTTAGACTGCATACACTTTAGTGTAGCATGAGCTGGATGGCATGGATCAGAGAAAATCCTGCCCTGAAATGGCAGGATTTTGCTGCATAATGAATGCTTAAACCAGTTTCAGGTGTTAATGTCTGGACAATCCAAGGGTTAAGAGCTCCCCAAAATTACTGTGCAATAAGGTCCTTAAAGCATTTTTACCGCTTTAATTAAAGCACCTGGAGCATCACATGTATCAACATCCTTGCACTGAAAAATGGCAGCAGGGGCACTTTAACTAAAGTTCATTGAATAAGCTTTAGTTAAAGCATCCCCACCACCATTTTTTCAGCATGGGGATGCTGATGAATGTGATGGAGTCTGCTTCAATGTGCTGTAATTACAGCCTTGCTGCATGTGTATAGGCACCCTTAGATGCAAAACCACAAATCTGCCCCAGGTTTGTTCAACAGTTTTGTTAACAAATCCAGCCTTGGATCAGATAGTATGAAATCTGCTTAGGGTGAATTTCATGCAGCTCAATGTTTGCAGTTCTAAACAGGCTCTTAAAAGCAACATGCATAGCTATCTCTCACAAAGACCAAGACCCAGGGGTATGGATTCATCTGAAATTCTTATCTTGCCTTACACACTTTCTTATCAGAATCGCCTTTTCAGTGTTCATCTCCACTCATCATTCTGACATGCAGAGATGTCCCCAGTCACTCAGCAATCGCACTTTCATTGTGTGAGACCCAGCTGTGAGACACTTTAAAAGTGCATTTATTATCAGAAAAGTGCCTATATAAGAATAGGATAGATTTTTACCCCAACAATCTTTTCCTTGTGTGTATTCAGAGTCCTATCTACTAACTTTACTGACAAAAACATGTTTTTACTACTTTTATTCTGGTTGGTTCTGCAGGGCCAATAAAACTACAGGAGGTTGAGATGGAATTCTATTCACTCTCATGCATCATTGGAACTAATTTCAAGCTGCAGAATCTCTTGTCTTTAGATATTTGACAGGTTGGTTTTAACCTGTCAATAATTCATATTCAGTATAAGAGCAGAACTATTAGCAAGAGGAAACTATATATTAAAATGTCCATTGTGTCTCTGTAAAGACACAAAAATTGAATCACTTTCATGCCCCTAGCCCAAGACAACTGAAATGCACCCATGGATCTAGTCAGCTGCTATTTTAGGCTGAGTAATGTGCATGATCAAGGGGACATTTAAAATGAAAAAGGAATTTGTGAAATATCCCTTAAGCAGTATAAAGCGGAAGGAAGAGAGGGAATGCATCTTGGCACAGAAGGCAATAACCTTTGCATCAAAAACAAAGATAGTTAGGATATCGGATTAAAGTTTTCCAAAATGCTTCTTTTTTTTTTTGGCTACATTTATTCTTTAATTTTTTTAATAACTGACGCGAAATGAGGACAAAATTGTCATGGCAATAAAAGTTCTATTTTTGACCAACTCCCCTTCTTACACTTCCTGGCTCTTTACAAAACATGCATTGGATCAAATATGATATTTCTGAAATGTTGATACAAGTAACCTCCACTATTTGAATGATAATGAATTCTGGCTCTCTCTTAACATAAAAAAGGGTCACAGACTATGGAAGACTGAGCTAGAGAGGCAGAGGCAGAAAATTTGATTGACAAAATGAATATCCAAAAGGGACATAAGGAAGAAAAGGAAAAATTGCTTTCTTCACATAACAGCAATGACCTTGGGCCAACACCAGGGAAGAGAGGAAGGATATCCAGTGCTAAAAGCATAAGCAAGCTACAGATTGATCTAAAGTGCCAGTCCCTCAATTTGAGAACCATAACAGATCCCCTTATCCTCCTTTTATCAGGCAGACAACACATACACACTTACTACTGTGTCATGCCAGCTAAATCTGAAGGGGACAATGGTAGAAAAACCTTGCATAGTTTCATACTAAATGCATTCTTGTGGACTTAAAGCTATGTATAAAGTCAGATTTTTAGACCCCTTGAGTCTCAGGTCTTGTCTACAAACATTTTTTTACCAATTTAAATTTACTCAATAGGGAATTAAAGAGGCATGGTTCCCCCAGAGTAAGCACAGTTATATTACAACCTAGGTGCAGTTTCATGATTTAACTCCATGCCTTTCCATCCAATATGGGCAGTGCAGAAATACCATTACATGGCTATCTTACTTGGGCCAATTCAGAGAAATAAGTTGTATTAAGATAAACTGTTTTATGCTGGTATAAATTCAGGGTGTTGTGAGGCTTTAACTAAATTGATATGCAAGTTAAAAACCAGTATAAAAACTGGAGATTACTGCTTGGTAGGGCTGTGAGAGGCTTTGGGTGCTGATTCGATTTGAAGGAGATTTGACCAAATTTGGCGGCCAAATCTCTGAATCCAAATTGAATCAGGGGACCAATAAAAAGGTCTGAATCTATTCGGAAAATATTCAGAATCCCCAGCCGCTGCAGCAGTGAGCTCGAGCCAGACATGGAGCTGGTAAGTAGGGGGCAGGGGAGGGGGGGCTGGAGAGGGGGAAGGGACCATGGGGGGACCCCTGCCAGGCTCCATCCCCTGCCTGCTTCCCCAGCTCCCCTGAGTGCCCCCCACCTGCTCCCCCAGCACCCCCCATAGCTGCCATGCCTGACCCAAGCTCCTAGTGCTTAAAAAAAACCCAAAAAAACCCCCCCACTCACCAAGTGCTACCCATTGGGGGGGTGATCCCTGCTGTCTCCCACTGCCCCATGCTGCATGGGGAGCTCTGCCACAAGCCCCCCGATCCCCTCTCCCACCACTTCCCCAGCCCTGCCTGCTCCAGCTCCAGCTCTGGTCCTTTAAACCACCCCCCCCAAACTCATCAGCTCCTGCAGTGGACTTGGGGCACTTGTGGAAGAGCCCCCCCACATGGCATGGTACAATGGGGGCACCAGGGATTGTCCCCCTTGAGGCAGGAACTGGTGAAACTGGGGTTTGTTTATTTTTCCTTAAAGGGTCGGAGCTGGGGCAGGCGGGGTAGCCATGGGGGAGTCTGGGACAGCAGCAGTGGTCGGGGGGGGTCTTATGCAGAGCCCCCCACACAGTGTGGACCAGTGGAGAATGCCCCTCTGCCTGGCAGCACCTGGTGAGTTGGGGCTTTTTTTTTTTTCAAAGTGCCAGAAGCTGGGGTGGGGGGAGGGGGGGGCAGCCATTGCTAGGGCTGGGAGAACAGGTGTGGGTGGGCCTGATTGAATCAGATCTGGCTAAATCAATTTGGGTCAGTGATTCAAATCACCGACTTGAATCACTGTCCCCCAAATCAGCCGATACTGAAGCAAATACTAGCCACTTCATGCAAGCTTACTGCTTGGTAATTTCACAGAGACAACTGTAGACAGGCAAAAGAGCCTTCAGCCTCTGCGAACAAATAAAGGATAGTGTCTGAAGCCTGACCTGCCTAGTTCTTAGGAAGACTATATTCTTTGGGTAAATATGAGCTCTTCTATTAGACCAACTAAATAGTTGGAAAAATTGTTTTTTGCAAGCTCTCTGACACAAACACCCTTCTTCAGGCATAGGGAGACTCTGCTGTTGTTTTGTGTTCTCCTGGATGGAATAGAAGTCAATATGCAAAATGCAGGTCTGTGAAAATGCAAATGCGTGGCAGTAAGAATCAGAGAAGATACATGTTGCTGTTGAGATGGGCTTCTTTCTTCTTCATGTTGTGAAGTTTCCATTTCAAATGGCAAAATTCAGTATCTTCCATGCCTGAGTTAAGGAGTCCCTTACATAAGATGTTGCTTGTAAGCCTAATTTTGGCAGACGTACAGGAAAAATTTAAGTACCATGAACGGTAGCTGAGTGTAAGGCACAAAAGGAAGTAATGAACATCTCAACTGCACTTTTTACACTGTTCCACATGAGCAGAAGGAGACATGAGCCCTGGAGAACACGTCTTAAATGTCATATCCTAAAGCAGATTTACAGAACTGGTGCTTTGGGTGGGGGTGGGGGGGAGATGAGGGGGGAGTAAGGGAAGGGAGAGAGAGCGTATGTGCATGGAAATGTTTGTACAGCTAAACTTAGCACTTTTAATTGGAAAGTTATTGAGAAGCCATAAGCAGAAACCATAAAGTGCCATTTTTACAATCAGTTTTCAAAGTGGAAAAGCAGTTCCAACCTTATTCTGTGATCTTAAACAACATGGAGACTGCAGCAAAGAACTCATAAGCAAGAAAAATCTCACCACACTTTATGCTCATGGCTCATTTCTCCTGACAGCATCACTTGATAGTATTTGATCAGTCACACAGCCAGGCTTCTATCACTCATTGTTTTATTACTTTTGAGTCATACCTATGTGCTCAGTTAACCTAGGGTTCCTAATTTTTAAGCTTTCTCTTCGTTTGACTGTAGGACACATGAGGCGTGATTATTAGCCGTGAGAAAAATCACAAATCTCTGGAGCTAGGCAACTGACAACAACTGAGGATGCCAAAGAGAAAGGTAATGTGGCATGTGTGAAACAGTGTATTATTTTCAATCATTTCTTTAAAATCAGGAAACAGTATAGCTGGCACTTTATTTAAAAACAGTAACATAATGCCTGTTTATGGATGAAATAAAAACCCAACAAGATTTGGGTTTAAACTGAAGATACTGAGCAAAATAGCATAGTGAATAATTTAAAAGTATGCAAAGATCCAGTTTATTTATTAAAAATACAGGACACAATGCTCCAGGCACATTAGCTACATCTGTTTTGCATAAAGTCTATTGCATTTTATTCTTTGTAGAGAGCCAAGAGTGAGAAGCACACACTGTACCTATTTACTTTGTAGCCTAGGGTATCTCAGATCATTTATTACTTGTGGATAATAGACTGAAGAGCATCTATCAGCCCCTGAAAGATATGTATCTGCATAACTTTCAGCATTAACAACGTGTGCTGTACATGCTAAAATATTAAAAACATTGAGGATTTGTTAGCTTAATAATGTACAGTGCTACTGGCGTTGCTATCTTCTCAAAGAGATGTAAATCCCAAATCCTGACTAATTATACAATTAAGAGTTCCAGTCCATTTTTCATGAGATGCAAGTTATAATGGACAAATTCTTGCCTAATTCTTGTAGTCTAAATTCTTGTAGTCCACACTTCCTGGCCTGACCTGCTGTATTTCATAAATTTGTTTTTTTAAAATAATCACCTTCAGCCTCAAGTAGGCATGTTGCCAACACCTGATTATCTATCCTTACACATGGCATACATAACTACATGGTATACTGTTTACTAAAAACTATTAATCATTTATTACCTCTAGTTCTTTATGTTATCCCTATATTACCTTACAGTTAAATGTATAATTTATTTTCCTATATTCAGATTCTGCTCAATGACTGACCAGCTGTTTCCCACTTGACAAGCTACCATGAATTCTGAACCATCAGAAAATTCATCACCTTATTGAGCTATTCACTTCTTGCAATCAATTCCCAGGTTGAATTAAATATGAATTAGGGAGCAGTTTGGCTGAGTGAGGTGCTGGACTCTATCACCATTGTGCATGAAGACCAGGCTTGAGTTTGTCTCATTTCAAGAAAAAAAAGGTTGGTTTGGTGGGAACAGGGAGACATGAAAGATGAGCTATGGGGTTTTTCCAGGGCGGAAGCTAGACAGTAGTAGTAGTAAAGTCACTATATAAAATAGGACTGCATGGCAGGAGGCCCAGTGACCTCGCTACCCATATAATGGCACCAGTGGAAAGCTTGGGTGGCACCAACAGGAGGGAGAAATCATCCATGTGGTGGTGGCAGCAGGGAGTAGCTCAAACAGCAGCAAGGAAGAAGCTCATACTGCTTGGGAAGTAGGTATCATCCATGCAGTGCTGGCAGCAATACTGGGGGGTGGGGGAGAGGCTCACATGGTACAGAACGGAGAGGGAAGAGAGAGGTGGGACAGCACCCAGAAGGGGGTCTCAGGGTGCATGCTACACAGGTCATAAGCCCTCAGCCACTGTGAAGTTGGACAGCCCTTATATAAGGATAAGACTTTTCAAAATAAGAGCCTAAACTGTTAGAGGTCTAATTTGAATGGAACCACCAAACCCCTTGAGAAGAATATGTTGTTAGTTATGGATTAGACTGATATTATTTTTCCTACTGAAAAAGGTATATTGTCTTTTTAAAAATGGTTAAAATAGCTCATTTTCTGACTAGCATTTTGTGAAAATTAGCTGATCATTCTCCCTCCCCACTTCATCCTAATTTTTTTCTAGTTATGTTTCTTTCGAATCCAAGCTAATGTTTAAGAAATAAGAAGGAAACAAGAGTTAATCAGTTCCTCATTGCCGAAGCACCTACATTCAAATGTTTATTAAGTAAAATAAGAAAAGCATTGACACGCACATGGTTGCAAACTGATCTTTGCTAAGGAAGAGCTCAGAACACAGAAGGTACAAATGTTACAAATTAGGTTTATAGTGCATTGATATAATGGCATAGGGAATATTTCACACTATCAATGAATTTCTAATTCCATAAATTACCCTTTGCCTAGATATACATCCCACACCAGTATATTGACTGTAGTAAGGAAATGTAGCTCTGGAGAACATATGACATACAAATGTATTTGTGCAAAGCTAGTTAAAGCTTTTAAGGAAGAAATAATCAGAGCTTTTTATTTAATAGCACTTAAACAGGTCAGGCACAAGTTTCGCTATTCAATGTAATGAGATGTGACAGCAGTATCAGAGTTTTTAACCTCTGAACATTCTAGAAAAATGAAAATGAGAAACATCAAGAGAAAATTCTTATCAACTCTCAGACTATGCAAATGTGTACTTTGATATTTCAAAGCTTTATCTGATTTTTGCATTTGTACAATCTGACAATAAAAAATAAATTACCTCAAGGACCACTAAATAAAAATCATAAATGAGCTTGAAGCCATCTAAAAATATTTTAAATTATGTATTTATAAACTCTGTTAAGATACTTTTAGCATGAGCTATTTAACAGTAGTTATGCATGACCATGTGTGCACAGATGTACAATGAAATGCAATCTCCCATGTTCCTAATTGATAAAACTTTATCTAGGACTTAAAAAAATTATGTTTGCCTACTTACACAAGGACATTTTAAAGACAAGTAGAACATGGTTATTTTCTTCAGTAGAATCACAGAAATCAATTGGCCCTTCATTTACCTCTATCTGGGATGGTAAATCTGTGTGAGAGTTCCCATAGAATCATAGAAAATTAGGGTTGGAAGGGACCTCAGGAGGTCATCTAGTCCAGCCTCTTACTCAAAGCAGGGCCATCCCCATCTAGATCATCCCAGCCAAGGATTTGTCTAGCTGAGTCTTCAAAACCTCTAATGATGCAGATTCCACAACCTCTGGGTAACCTGTTCCAGTGCTTTACTACCCTCCTAGTGAGAAAGTTCTTCCTAATATCTGACCTAAACTTCTTTCTGCAACTTGAGACCATCACTCCTTGTTCTTTTATATGCCACGAGAACAGCCTTGCTCCATTCTCTTTGGAACCACCCTTCAGGTAGTTGACGGCTGCTTTAAAACTGTCCTCTGGAGTCTTCTCTTCTCCAGATTAAATAAGCCCAGTCCCTTAGTCTCTCCTCAGAAGTCATGTGCCCTATCCCACACAGCTTTTTTGTTGCCTTCCACTGGACTCTCTTCAATTTGTCCACACCCACAATACTGACCATTCATTTGCTGAGGGCATTACCATGACTGACACCACCATCTTTCCCCCACAAAAAGTACTGAAGTTTGAAAATCTGTCATCCGAAATCCTACAATTCATTGGGCTACAGTCTTTTCTAACGTAAGTCAGAATAGTTGCATAGAAATACATGAAGATTCATCATGTAATGCCCACTGAAAATTGAAGAGAAGAGAACAGAGTTCTGAAAATATGAATATTATGTTTCCGTGATCTAAGTAAGGTTCTAGAGCCATCTGACAAAATATGCTAGTGCAGGTCAAAGAGCATTGCGCAGGTTTCTGACTTTAGCTAACTGACTTTATCAGCACATTTTAAAACTCTCTTTTGGCCTGGGTTCAGCTGTCCACACAATTTATACTATCGTTTTACAGTTATGCTGAATTAACTTTCTGGGTCTTGGGATTTCTAAACTTACTGACTACAACAAAACTTCTAAAAAGAAAAAGATGGGACTTCTGCTCACTCACGTGGCCATGTCTTTTATGCTAAAGCTACTGATCACCTTTTCATCTGCCTGTTAGCAAATAAATGGCTGACTTCTAGAATTTGACAGGCACCTGCACTCTCCATCTGAACTGGCTTTTTGATGTTCAAATCAACAACTAGTTTCACTGAAAGGAAGACTGAATTCAGCTCACGCATTCTCATGACGTTCAAAGCAAATCAAGGGTCATCTCCATTACATTTACATTTTGTTTTCTCATTAGCATAAAGCAGCATCATTAAACACATAGTAGTCTCCACTGAGCTCACTAGAGTAACTAAGATCTAGCTTGCACAGTTTTTGTGATGCCTGCAATTATGTTGATTAGAGATGCAAAGTCTTTTCAATGTAATCATACTGATATTGCCCCTCAAGTGAGTATGGTTATTCTAGTAGACAGGTGCTTCACACCAGTATTGTTTATTGCCTTTCCTATACAGGAATAGCTATGCCAATATAAGTAGTTTTTGTTGATGTAACTGGGCGCATCTACACGAGACACTAAAAGTACAGTAGATTAATGTGACTGTGCATTAGCACAGCAAAAGCTGTGTTAATGCATTAGTAGAATTAGTCTACTGCACATTAGCATCACTTCAAAGATGTGCGCTGGCACTGCTGCACAGTAATTGTGGTGTAGTAATGCATGTGTAGATGTGACAACTGTGTCCATACTAGAGGAGATGCTTTACTTGTAACTAAATCTAGCTTTACATATACCATTGTAATTATACCAGTACATTTCTTGTGAAGAAATCTTCTAGAGAAGACTTAACATATCATCCTAAACCAAAGAATTAGTGTAGGTTGAGGGGAGGGATTTAAATTTAGTGGACACAGCGGAAACTTCAACTGTGAATCTGCTTTACATCTGTTTTCTTTTAATTGCTGCAACCCTGTGTCAAAACTGTTCCTCAGAAAAACATTTACAGGATAATTCAGGTGAGTATTTTGACAGACTGCATGTGGCAAGGATGGACTGTGTACACCCTGAGAGATGAACTCACACCTGAAGAAAAAGAACTGCCTCTTGCTTTCTTTGTTTCAAACCCCTCCCCCAGTTTCCTATATGGTTTGATTCTGATTCAACAAAGACTTGAAGCCAACAGGATGCAAAAAAAATCATCATAATGGTAACAAGAGTGTCACAGAGATAACCAGCAAATCTCATGTAAACCAAACTCCACAGAGCTTATGCTCTGCCTGCCTCAGAGGTGCTCACTCGCTCTGTCTCCTTCCGTGCATCTGAGAAAAGGTACTTAATAACGTGGCTGTACTAAAATCTCCTATAAGAGAGAGATCAGTATACATGGTTCAGAGAAATCAACATTCTGAACTGGCAAATGGCTTCCCATAAGCAGCTCTTCGGCATCTGCTTGTAGTAGCATCTGCCTATTTTAGATGGATTATTTGGGTATTTTAGTAGAGAGCTCTGAAGTCTACTTCCTTTCTCTGGTCCTTCATAGCACCACTTGGTTAGGCTGCAAGGCCTACTTGTTTTCCAAAGCTTTTCCAAGGGAAGAGCATAGATGTTGACTGGGGCAATAGGAATCATAATTGGTGAAATATTTTTCCCATTATTCTAAATTAATACATTATATTGTAAAAACATTCACAAAAATTAGATTAATACCTCAACCCTTACTTTCCCCTCAAGAAAAGGAATCTCAGACTTTCACTAAAATAATATCACCTCAAGAACTGAAAACCAAAATTCTTTCAAATATGCCTTAGATAAGGAAATATGTTGTGCTCACTATGTTAAAGGCAATGGAAAAAGGTTCTTTGCCAAGATCCCTGTCTGGGATTCTGTTTCATTTGCCATAATTGATACATTCAGGAACATATACCATTGCTGGAAGTTACATATGGTGCGACTCTCATCATCAGCAAGAGCAGAGGAAAAAGGCATGGTAAAACTATCTAGTTTTAAACTATATTTATTCACAGTATGTAAGTACTCATAACAAATAGGGGGTCAAGTGGGGCACAACTAAATGTATGTTTAAATATAATCTAATAGTGAATCTAAATACATTCAATAGGATTTGGGGGCTTAATCTGACTGAAGGAGGAAAGCCTTTTCTGGATTTTGTTAATATAAATTTTATGCTGACTGAAGTAAACCATGCCCTCCAATTAACCGATTATTTAGGGACAGAGGCCAGTAGAGATCATTTATTTGTATATTAAATGTAATGCTCCTAGTTGAATATATTTGAGATTATTTATTGTTAGAGAATTAAGATTTTGTATAAACAGCATCTCTCAGTGTACAAGCACAGTGATGTCAAATCTGAAAAATGGCTAAAATGCTAGTACTAACAAACCAAGGGTAAAATTTAATAATTATAATTTTTCTGAAGGCACATATCTATCAGGAACTCACAAAGGAAATGTACAGGTTTATTGCTGCAGTTGTTTTTCTTCCAAGTGCTAACGAACAGGAATCTGGATACAAGTCTGTTGTGGATTGATCATATCCCTCTACTACTATCCTTCACTGAGAACCTCAATGATGGACCCTAAACTTAACTTACTAAGCACTATACTGGCATGGAACAAAATGCAGCACAGAATATTATTGATTATTATTTGTCACAGGATTGAATTTCCTTTGGAAAGAAAGTGTTGCTTTGGAGAACACTTAATCCAGATGTTCTAAACCAGCAGTTTTCAACCTTTTTTAATTTGCAGACCCTTAAAAAAATTTCAAATGGCAGTGTGGACTCTTTGGGAAATTTTAAATGAAGATATGGATTCCTTTGAACTGTAGGTGTGGGTGTTCACAAACTTTTGATTGATCATAGTCATCTTTCACGGATCCCTTAGACATAGTTTAAGAACCCCCAGGGGTCCATGGACCACAGGTAGAAAACTGCTGTTCTAGACTGCTTGAGTTTTGCAAAATATGTCCATATGCTCAGTGACAGTTATTGAAAATAAAAATTGGCACAAAAATTCAGAGATTTCTGCAAAGAAAAGGTAAGGTGGGGCTTCTTATTTTGGGAGGGGGAAGAGGGGTTTCTTTCTGTTTTACTATTTATTGCAAGCAAGCTAATACTGCTGTTGTGTGCAAAAGTAATGGATCAAATTGCTTTGTAACAAAAGTTCAAAGATATGTCAGCCCTGTACTTCAGAATACTTCATTTTAAAATGAATCAGCCATGTGAATTTACTGGCTGCCTGGGAGATGGATACAGCAGCTGTCAAAATTCAAAACCAGGCAACCAAGTTAAAATGTTATCCATGGCTAGACATACCGACACAAAGCCTAAAAGGTAACAAAGCATGTGGTTCACCCAGTGCCATTTATTTTCTTATCTGTGACCTAGTCAACTTTCCAGTGACTAAGAAAGACAGGCCAAAAAGTCTTCTACAACAAAGTAACCATCAAAACCTATGACATCCTAAGGAGCTTTGATTTTAAGTCACTATATGAAACTACTACTCTTTTGGGCAAATCCTGTTCTGGGATCTTACAGCCTCTGCCTGACTCCATGTGTTGGGATCAAGCTCTGGGGGGCCGGTGCTGCCCCTGCCCAGTCCCACATGCTGAAATCAGTTCCCGTGCACTCTGGATCTAGGGTGCAGGGCAATGGGCCCCATGGGGAATGCTGTGGGTTGGATGACAATGCACCCAGGGCTAGATATGGCCCATGGGCCCGGAGTTGGGTATCCAGTTGTGCAAGAAACTATGCCTACCTGATGTGAGGGCATGGCAAACGGGCAAAGGTGTCAGATGCATTGTTGAATTCAACTAACCTAACCTTGTCCTCTTTCCTGGTCACCATATAAGAATGAAGATAGGTCCTGCATACAGCAGGATTCTGTAACATATATGTACCTTCACCCTGAGTTTCCTGCAGCCTAGACACTGGAAAACCAGGGCTTCTACAGCTGTCTCCAGACATTAGAAAGAACATGATTTGTTCTACATTTTGGAATAGTATATAGGATATTCTATAAAACATTTTAGAAGAATGTATTCCATTATTGGCCCCTTGGGATATTTAACTGAGCAGACTATACAAAAGCACAGTACTAGGAATTTGGAAATGAAGTTTCCTGAATTAACAAAAACATTGCACTTCTTCTCTGTCTCTCTGTATCCGTCTTTCCTCCCACCCTACTATTAATTACTGTTCAAGCCAAAAAGTTTTGAAGCTTGGGAACAAATATTAAAGATGATTTTTTTCTCTCACCCTGACAAAGCTCTTCAGATCTAACCATGACCCAAAACACTGTTCTTGGTAAAGTGTTCACATTTCTCTGATGTTAACAGAGAGGGAGGTGTGTTCATGTACACACAGGGAAATGATGTAGGAATATTTGGATAATTGTGATACTTTCATCAGTGATGAAAAAGTCTTGCAAGACAAGTAAGGCTGATATTCCATGTAAAAACTAAGAACTAATGGATTTTGAGGGACTGTTTCACTCTTATGCCATGTCTGAAAAATATATTCTACAGTTCTGAGAGAGATTTCCAAGATGTATTCTTAACTTTGGGAGGTTAGAAAATTATTAAGAAATTACCATGCTGTCACAGATGAGCAATATGTCTATTTGATTGTATAGGAAAATAACTTTGTCTCTCATCTATACCATATCAAAAGATACTATATCCAAGTCATATTTTTTCCAACAAGGCTGTAGCTGTACTGTAGATAGGATAACACAAAAACAGTGTTAAAGCATACAATGAAATCATGTAAAGTAAACAAGGCAACAAAAGGTATGCGTGTAAAATAGCAACATCATAACATTTTTAATTTTGTTACTCTTCTTTACATTCATATTTATTTTTGTTTAGAAGAAGCATACTTTACATCAAATAAAAATTTTAAATTTCTTAATGTTTTTTCTGCAGAACTCATAATGAGTAATGAATTAAATATTCAAAGATAATGGTATTTTTACTCCAACAAAATGCATGGGGTTTTTTCTTCCATTAAAAAGCTCTATAATTTTGACTCAATTTAAATGATGCTTTCACCTAATATTCATAAAAGTCCAAAAGCAATCAAATGAAGAATTAAAACAACCAAAAGTGCACAAAGAACAACTTTATGTGAACAGACTTCTGTTAAATGTTCATTAAAGATGAAATTGTAGATATTTAAAATCTCATTATTTTTAATGTAGTCTTTAAAGTAAAAATAAGATTACAGCAGACTGGCAACACATCAGCATCTCTCTTTCCAACAGAATTTATTCTCAACACAATGCAACATTAAACTGTGGCTAAAATTAAATGAGCCATTCCTTTGTGAAATACTCACAGCTACCGAGAATCATCAACATGAGCTTAAAGAATGGTTTATTTTAATGATTTACTTTACGAGTTGTAAGTTGATCATTTCCATCTGATGCACACAATTTGGCAAACTGCATGCAGCTGCATGGTAAACAAAACCAATGGTTTTAAAATGGATTTTCTAGCCATGATCATCAGTCCTAGCAACAATATTTCTGAACCATCAACCTTCCCTTCAGGTGATTATTAGTTCAGAAACTCCTCCTCAAAGCTTTACATATTGTTAGCACTGGGACAAAAGGCAAACAACCTTGTACTAGAAGACGGCAGCAGATTTACAAATCTTAGGCTTTCCATCCTTGAAATGTATTTTTATAATCTTTTAAAATAAAATAAACTTCAAGGGACAAGAGAAACTTGCCCCAACAAGGAAGATGAGGACCAACTGGAAAGAATCCAGAGAAGGACAAATATGACTAGAAATCCATCAAATTGACACATGAAGAAAAATTGAAAGAACTGAGACTGTTTAGAAAAAAGACTGGAAAAGCATTTGATAAGTGTTCAAAATAGGAGAGTTTTGATAAGGAGGAAAGCAATCAATTGTTCTCTATGCCTACCAGGGACAGAAGAAGAATTGATGTGCTTGCAAATGATAATTGCAGGTTGGAAAAGCATTTGTCAAAGATGTTTTAGACTAGCGCATAGCTGACTGGGGTCCTGAATGGGGAGCTGCTGCAGATGAGCTCTTGAAGTCCCTTCTGTCCTTGTTTTTCTAGAATTCTATGATGTACCTGAAATCTTACATTAGCCCACAACTGTCAAACATCCATTTGTCATTTTAATACCAGTTAGGTCAACAAATAGATGCCGCATTCACGGAAAATCACATCATGTTTTTGTCTGGATTTCATGATCATCTGCTGATCTGATCACAGCCTTAACAAATTAAATGATTTTTTAAAGTTCCAGGTGAGATAAGTAAACGAGAACCTCGGCTTTCCTTTTTTTTTTTTTAAATAATAAAATAAGGAAGTATTTAGACCTGATTGCTACAGAGAATCAGGACCTTAAATTCTCTCCCTCTCCCTGTCTCTCACACACACACACACACACACACACTTGAAAAATTGTGAGATTCAAAAAAATCTCAATTTTAGGCCATAGCCTCTGACTTTTGAACACAGTGGTTAGCAATATTAAACACAAGATATGTCCAGGAATTCAAACTGCAGCTGAAATATATATTTCAATATTACAATTGGAGAGAGATTTCCCAACAATTTTTTTCTAGAGTTAAATAAATAAAATAGAAAACTTTTGGATTGAGTATGGATTTTTAAACAGTATGTAGGATGGGTAGAAAGGGCAGGAATAATTTATACAACTTCATTATCTATTTCTAACACATGGATTACAGCAAGTCAAAACAATTTAAAATAAAAGTAATCAGGTAGCCAACACTATTTTTTCCTATTGGACCAAATCCCAGTCCCACATTTACTACAATGTCATTACTGTCAAAACACGGAATACTGTACAATCCTGAATTGCAGGATCTTGCAAATTAAGTGTACTGAAACTGGGGGCAGACCTATCTTTCAGCACAGGGGCAGGAGATGATGCTCAGGTGCTTGCATTCTCTTTCGCAGTGACCCTTACATTTGCATGTATAAGCACATATGATTCAAATCACTACCTTTAACCTTGGGCAGATCTAGGATTTTGAAAAGGGTGTTCAGATGGTGTGGTATATCATTACAAATAATACATTTTGTATTTTTATCACTTTACAAAAACTAGAGGCTTTAGTAATATGCTAGTGGCCTAGGGATATATTATTCAGTTTAAGATTGAAGCAAAACCAAATATTTATATATTGGAATGTGGTATAGTGTAATGTGTAATCATATCGTATTACAAAAGTAACACAACAAAGTCGATAAAAATAATCAAAATGTGCTGTTTCATTAGTCCTGCAGGCATTCAAATTAAATGGACATCTCTTCTGATTCATAAAACAAAATCTAGCCTTCTTGAGCATCTTGATAGTCTATCCAGTGCTTGTTACAGTTAAAATGACTAACCTTAATATGGTTATAGGCACATTAAGTTGTTAAGATTTACATTATAAATGATATCTACAGTTATCATTTATTATTGGTACAATTTTATGTGTCTACACCATGAAGTTCATCTGCCACCTTCAACAAACTCTTGATAAACCTTAACAAAAACCAAAAAAACCAAACAAATTTTGTTTTCAAGTGAGACAGAACCCATATGAGTATCCTCTGAGCTCAGATTCTCCCTTCAACTTCAAAGGCTTCATTTCTGCATTATTGTAAATTTCATTTATTCATGTAAATTTCCACTGAGTTTCTTCAAATGCGCATGGATCTTTCAATTAATCCCAGTAACAGATGACTGGAATCAAAGGCCCTCAAAAGGTAGACTTAAAACCCATAGAATTAAAAAAACCTGCCAAATAAAGATTAAACTACATATTTCCACAGTAGTTAAGAATCTGCAGCTGAGGGCAGCAGGGTGCCTGTGACTGTTCAAGAATTACAGAATTAGATGGCATTCACCTAAACAGCTGTAGAGAGTGGAATTTGTATATGCTAACTGCAACTATTTCTCTGTGTGTCCTAGAGAATAAGTTCCTAATGTGTTTTTTCTCCTCCTTTCCTTACTTCTTTCTCTTGGGAGGAAAAAAAGGAGAGGAGAGGAAGTGGGGGGAAGAGGGAAAGGACAGAATCCCACCTAGAAAATGAAATGTAAAAACATTCTAGCCTTGTTTACATAGAAAAGCATGACAGCTATGCTAATAAAGCTGAACTCTTGGTTTCTCTTATTTTTGGTTTAATACGAGCTTTTTTATTATTGCTATTTAACCCTTTCCCAATAGACCAAAAGTAAAGCCAAGCCACACATTCCAAAATAAATGTGCCCCTAAGGAGGACTGGAAGTGAGAGGAGAATAATTATATGTATATAGCTTCAAGTTTCATACAAAGAAAGGGGAATAGGGGAGGAAGAGAGAGAGAAATGCCTGTGGTAGCCAAACCAGTGTCAACACTGGTATACACAGAAAATACCAGTGTTGTCACTGAAGCTACAATATGAATTCTACATATTTTAGCACAATCCTTAATCATGCAATTTCTCAAATACAATGTAGTACAGTAAGAGCTCTGTTATCCGGCATCCCCTGGGAATGGGAGATGCCAGTTAATCAAATATGCCAGTTAATCAAATGTGCACCGTCTGATGCACTCCCTTGTGTCAGTGTGCTAGGAGACAGAGAGGGGGCCCTGAGCAGGCTGCTTTGTCCCCAGGTCATGGGCCGAAGAAGTGACAAATAAAAATTTGGCTTGCAGCAGTGAAACTGGAAGAGGGACTTTTGGTTTCATTTTTGCTGTGTCCCTCGGATACTAATTAGTAGAGTTTTCTGGCTAATAAAGTGCCAGTTAACACAGCTTTTGCTGTATTTAAAAAAAAAATCCCACAAGTTAACTCTGCATGTGCAACTTAACTCTGAATGTTACAAAGGTGAGGAACACTTTGTTTGTGCCACAGAGCGTATTAAAATAAAAAAAAAAAACCATTCAGTTAAACGTACTGACATGCAATATGCTACCAATAAGGCAAATGCAATAATAAATAACATACAGAAACAATTCAAGTATCCCAGCACTGGAGGGCATCATAATCTTGCAATGATTTTTCTATTCAGTGTACACCGATTTACAAATCAAAAATGAAGTTTTCTAAATGCCAGCACTGTGAACTGGACTTACACTTTACAAATTAAGCCCGAGTTCTTCTCATCTACTGGACTGCCATCAGCAAGAGTTTCTAAGAGCCAGATTTGGCTGTTTTCTTCAATACGTTTGCACAAACATAAGTTATTGGTTTTTAATAAGCATTTCTGTGGATGATGCACAGAAATGACTAGAAAATCTCTCTCTCTGTCTCTCAGGTGAAGTGTCCTACTAAGTAATCATAAGTGAAAAGAAATTTTAAAAAATTCATCCCTAAATTAAGGAGATTTCATGCTGAATACATTCAAACTAGAAACAGACATTCAAAAAGCCTGAGCCTGAATTGATTCAATCTTTGCAGATTAATCGAACCTGGCTAGGCTGAACCAGTTTGTAACCATATACCCATCCTCTCTGGACTGAAGAAATGCAAGCATACACCTGCAGTGGTTCAGGCTAAAAGCTGGGGGCAGTACAGAAGCTCTTCCTTCCCTTCTACACTGTTGAGCTGTGGGGGGCAGGCCCCAGCAGGACACTCTGATTAGGGAGGGGTCTCCCCCCCCGCATAACAGACCATTTATTAGCTCTGTTCTTACCATTTAACACCCCATAGAAAACAAAGCCTCTCTCATTAGTTCCAACTCTTCTTAAACAACTTTTTCCAAGGAAGAAATGATGGAGGGACATTACTAGCTACCTGTTGATTGGTTCTAAAAAGCCCTAAGCGGACACTGTCCTGTCTGTCTTACATAGACATCTCTCAGCATTAGCTAGTAAACCACATGCTGGCTACAGTCCATGTTCTGGGAGAGGGGAGTGGGGGAATCCCTGTGTGAGCGGGTAGTATTTATGGTGGAAGTGGTGGGGGGAAGAGGCAGGAAGAAGTCAGGCAGATGCTGTTGTGCCTGCCATCTCTGCCAGAGCTCCAGCAAGGGAGCAGAAGGGGTGGTGCCAGCCCTGCTGTGTTGAAGCAGAGAGCCCTGCCCAAGGCTGCAAAGTATCTGGGATGCTGAGGGACTCTGGTTTCAATTAAACCAGGAAGGGGTCTGGGACAGACATTGCATAAACTGGTTTGGCTTAAATCAGTTAAGATTTACTGATACTACATTCAACCAGGTTTATCTCAAACCAGTTTCAGACACTGTCAAACTGGTTTATGTGCACTGAAGATCCATTTTGTTACAGGTTTAAACCAGTTTCTTATCACTTAAAACGGTTTAGGTGTAATGCCTGTCCCTAGCCTCAGGGATATACACTGGGGATGCTGGCATAATTTTTACAAGGCCATTTTTCAGAGCAGACCATTCTTAACAATTAATTATTCATAACAGCAGCAAAACCTTGAACTGAGACTTCAGTGAGTTGTCTTCAGATGTTGGTTAACCCAGGAAGAGCTCCACCAAGGGTTTTTTTTTTTTCTTCTCTCTCTCTCTCATCTTTTACTGTTACCAAGAAGTAAGAGATGCTGTTTTTAAAAAGATACCTCTAATGTTTATCAAGTGATACCCAACTCATGTCCCTATATTATTTCATGTATTTCAATTTATTTTATGCTATATACAAAGCAGTGAAGGAAAATCCAATCTGCAGCAGAAGGAATCTGATATTGCATCTAAACAAGTCTGATACAAAAGCCACAAATACAATTAATGTTCCAGAAGAAAAAATATTTGTTGCATTCAAATGAATACAGTACAAGTTTGTTTTCATTTAATGTAGACCAGATAAATAGCAAGCCACCACCTACTAGTGCTCAGATGAGTAAACAATTTACAGCAGCCAAAGTGTTTCCAATTCCTACCATATTTGAAACAATGTTGTACAACAAATGCTATATGATCTGTTTGATGGTGCCTATGCACACTATAAATCTATTGTGGTGTTGGTGCCCTCTAGTGATAGCTACGAAAAATAAGGTTAAATCTTGCATTTAAAACCACAGTATTATAATCTGTAACATAATTACATCTGTAGTAATATCTGAAGTAATCCACTTCCAGAATGAAAATGGGCAGGGAAAGTGACAACATGATGTGGAAAAGTATATTATGCTTCCTATTTTTAAATAGGAAACTAATGAAGTTAAAATGTTGTTCTTTGCTTTGTACACAATAGAATGGAAAAACAGCTTTCAAATTAAAAGATCCCCTGGATATCCAGGGGTAAAAAAAAAAAAAAAAAAAAGGTGAAAAAACAACAAAAAAAGAAGCAATACAAGCACAGGCAATGTGCACTGCTGAAAAGTGGAGCCAGGCCTCCCACAGCCATGCTCTGCATGGCAGAATCACTGCAGCTGCAGCTCCAGGAGGCCCTAGGACCCCAGGTAAGGCTGCTGAGGCCAGCCCAGTGTTGGCCTCAGCCTCCCCTACCCCACCCGCAGCAAGCTGCTGTGCACCAAAGTGTGCATGGCATGGACACTCCCCATGGACAAGTAGCAGCGGTGAAAGGTGCACCGCCAGTACTTGTCCCTGGGGAACCAAACATCCACACACATCTGGACACATCCTCACCAGGCAAAATGGATAGCACTTTCTCCACACCCACTCTATCCTGGAAGAAAAAGAACCTGTTTGTATTGAACAAGTTTGCCAAAGGGCACCCTTTTTCAAGATCAGGGAAGCATATTGCAATCCAATTTATCCCATGCAAGGACATCACATACTGGGGTGTCTGCGACACTTTGTACTTGTTGTTGGGGCCTTGTTACACACTGTACTGCTCAAATGTTTTTTGGTGTTTGTGCTATCTCAAGTTTGGAGCAGTCATAATTGAAGGCTAAAAACTTTTTATGACTGTCCCCAACCTGCCCAGTTGTGACTTGCCAATAGACAGCTGGTGAGTAGGGACCTGACTAGGAATCACAGCTGTGAGATGCCACTACAGGGCTGATAAGTAAGGGCAGACTTCTGTCCCTGCTCTATGTGGAGATGTATGAGAGATGGGCTTGGGGGGGGGGGAGGGGGAAAGGGACGTGAAGCTGGGAGGCAGAGAGTTAATGGGATGGGGGTGGGTAATGAAATAGGAGTTGGAAAGGGTACTGAAATGAAGTCAGTCAGCCAGCTACTGAAGGGTAAAATAAAAAAGTTAAACTAAAAAGAATTTAAAAAGAAATAAAGAAGGTCTCATGGTTTAATAAACTGAGATGTAGGATTGGTGTGGGGGGTGCTGTTCATGGTTCCCAGGGTGACTGGGGGGTGGAAAAAGTAAAGGAAGGCACTTTTGGGGGAGTTACTGCCCCAGGAAGGAAGCCTTAGCTCATGGGGACCAAATCCAGCTCCCTATCTTGTTCTCTCCCCTCCCCCCGATCCCACTCTTGGACTCATACATGTCCTACAACCTGGCTACCTGGCAAGTGCTCTGTAGACTGTTTCCACAGGACTGCACCCCTGGAAAACTCCAGGAAGGGGAGTTGGCTTGGTGCCAGAACCACCCACTAAGCCATAAAACAGGAAGGTGGAGGAGGGAACACTGCATCCTGAGATGCTGGAAAACTACAATTTGGGCAGCTCATTGATGTGGAGTGCCCATATATTAATAGAAGGGGTGCTTGCTAACATGGAGCAGAGATAAATCTACCCTGGATTGGCATAACTTTAAGCCATCTAAAGTGCACATAAAACTAGTTTCAAGTGTTAAATGTGGGGAACAATGCAGTGGGTAACAGCTTCAGGAGCCACCTAAAACTAGTATGTAACAAGATCCTTAGTTTACTTCTAAAAGATTTACTACCCTGCTTGTGTCAATTAAGAGTTAGAGGGGAAGGGGGGAGTCATACTTTTAATAAAACCTAACATAGGTGCAGTTGTATCAACAAAATGTTATTTTGCTAGTGTGTACTTTGTCTTGGTGAAGGAAGGAAGTTTACTGGCAGAGCTCAACTGGTATATGCATACGGACTAAACTTTACAGAGTTGTCAAGCTCTGGAGTATAGTTTAGACATTTATAGAGGAGTTACCAGCCTTACAAAGCTTAACATGCCAATTTCTGTCTTTTGGGATACACACTGGGAATGCTGCAAAAAAATCATAGGCAACTGGTAGGGGGTGCATATACCCCACTGATAGGGCTGGTGTCCCCCCCCACAATGGCTGACACTGATGTTGTCGGCAGGGCTGGTGCCCCCCCTAACAGAGCCGCTGCCATTGGCAGCTTCTGTGGGTGCCCCCCCAGATTCAGGAGGAACCAGTCACTCATCCAGAAAAGTGCCCTGTTCTCTGCACTCCTGGCATTATGTTGCACATGGCCGTAAATCATTCAAAACCACTTCTAGGGTTTTATTAGAACAGGATGTTTAGGATAAGTGGAAACAAAATACTAAGTGGGAAATGCCCAATTCATAAAAAGCAAAATGTAAATACATATAAATTAAACCAAACCTCTTTGCTCTCTCAGGAAGGCAAAGAAACAGTATTAAATTAGCTTCATCATTTCATAGCTGGTAGGGTTAGAAAGGACCTGAGCAGATCATCAAGTCTGACCCCTGCCATGAGCAGGAAAAGAATGCTGGGGCCAAACGACCCTGGCTAGGTGATCATCTAGCCTCCTTGTGAAGACCCCCAGGGTAGAAGTGAGCACCACTTCCCTTGGAAGTTGGTTCCAGATCTTAGCCACCCTGACGGTGAAGTAGCACCTCCTGATATCTAGCCCGAATCTACTCTCCATCAACTTATGGCCATTATTCCTCGTTACTCCCAGTAGTGCTCAGGGACACAGGGACTCTCCCACTGCCTACTGGTCCCTCTTGGTCTATTTATAGATGGCCACCAGATCCCCTCTCAACCTTCTCTTGTGGAGGCTGAACAGGTTCAGGTCCCATAGCCTCCGCTCGTAGGGCCTGCCTTGCTGCACCCTGATCATGTGATTAGCCCTCCTCTGGACCCTCTCAATGCTTTCCACATCCCTCCTAAAGCGCAGCACCCAGAACTGGACACAGTACCCTAACTGCAGCCTGACCAGTAGCACACAGAGGGGGAGGATCACCTCTGTGGACCAGCTTGTGATGCATCTATGGATGCATGACAAGGTGCGGTTAGCCTTACTGATTGCGTTCCCACATTGTCGGCCCACATTCATCCTGGAGTTAATAATGACTCCAAGATGCTTTTCTGTCTCTGTGCTGACGAGAAGGGAGTTCCCCAGTCTGTAGGTATGCTGCTGGTTCTTCCTCCCTAGGTGCAATACCTTGCACTTCTCAGTATTGAAACCCATCCTGTTCTCATCCGTCCACCCCTGTAACCTGTCCAGATCCAATTGCAGCCTGTCCCTCCCTTCCAGTGTGCCCACTTCTCCCCACATCTTCGTGCCATCTATGAATTTGAACAAGGTGCTTTTCACCCCCTCGTCCAAGTCACTGATGAAAGTGTTAAACAGTGTGGGCCTGGGGACCGAGCCCTGGGGGACCCTACTGCCCACATCACTCCAGGTCAAAAATGACCCATCCACCACCACTCTCTGGGTGCAGCCCTCCAGCCAATAGGCAACCCATCTGACTGTGTAGGCATCACCTAATTTTTTAATGAGAATGGGGTGAGAGACAGTGTCGAAGGCCTTCCTAAAGTCCAGATAGACTATGCCCAATGCGACACCTGCCTCCAAGGTTTTTGTGACCTGGTTGTAGAAGGCCACCAGGTGGGTCTGACAGGACCTGCCTCTAATGAACCCATGTTGGTTGCCCCTAAACATACGCTCCCCTAGTTGCCCCTCGCAGATGTGCACCTGGATAATTTTCTCAAAGAGCCTCCCCAGGATCAAGGTAAGACTAACAGGCCTATAGTTTCCTGGGTCTTCCTTCCTCATTTTTTTGAAAATGGGGACCACATGGGCCCCTTTCCAGTCCTCTGGCACCTTGCCAGAGCACCATGAGTGCTCATAAAGCCATGCTAGGAGTCCCCCAATGACCTTTGCTAATTCCTTCGGCACTCTGGGGTGCAGATCATCAGGACCTGCTGATCTGAACACATCTAGTCCCACCAGAAGTTCCCTAACTAGATCCTCACTGACTGTGAGCTTGTTTCATTACTTTGCACCAACATGTGAACTAACAGTCAAAAGCAAAAGAAAACTAGAGAAATGTGCATTATTGCAGCTGGAACAATGTCACCTATAGATAACGTTACTCAGCATGTTCCATTATAACATGTAGTGGATTACAGTATGTAAGAACCAAAATCTTGCACTACAGAATCTAAAGGAGCAATCTCTAGTGGTCAGAAAAATAGAAACCAAATGCTTGTCAGTAATATTTTTGTCTGACTTGGATGGTATGGTACTGTTCATTAAATAGAGCTTCACTGACCAAAAAAAGACCTATTTTTTTCAGAAGAGACATTTTATTATCTGCACAAGAAATTTTACATCTTTTAAATTAAAAGTCTGTCAAATCAGAGCCTACAACCTCCTCTGTATTCTACAGTGGTTAACATATTATCAAAGTTTAGTCATTAACCAAAATAAGCTGACTTTTCTTAAGCTTGATGTTGTATACATACTTATGTCTATTTTTGTTTCAGAGGTTGTTTTAAAGTTGTTCCGAGTAATTTGCCACCCTGACCATTAACAATACTGTTCAATATTCTTATTTAAAAAGTGAGCAAATGAGTATTTTATATTTATTTCCTTCCTTTAGACTACAGGCGACGCTCACCATTTGCAGGGGATACATTCTCGTATCCCCCGCAAATGGCAAAATCTGTGAATAAGGTATTGCGTTCATGAATCCAGTCTGCATTCATGAATAAAGTTCCCCCCGAGGGCTGGGGTAGGGGGCACAGTGGGAGCCTTGCGGTGGCAGGAGCTCAGCAGCAGCAAGCGCAGAGCTCCCGAGGAGCCCCTGTAAGTGTATAAAGTGTATTTAAAATGCGGGTTCGGCATTCACAAATATCTGAAACCATGAATGCCGAATCCACAAATAGTGAGGGTTTCCTGTACTGTTTTATAAGCAGTTAAGGGCATTGATGTATAGATGAAGCATACGTTATCCATGGAATCTCTCTATTTGTATACAGATTGACAAAAAAAAAAAATTCAGTGTCCCAAATACACTGAACCAATCTCAGCCTGTCTGGTAAACAGCTTGCATTTCTTCTTAGCTGGACTTATTTTGTAGCTATACCCAGGCATGGAAAAAGCCATTTATGAAACAGGTAATGACATGGGGAAAATGAACTGGGGATGTTCATATAGCATTCTGGATTATAATTCAACTGTTACATTCAAGTTTCTAATTCGGTACAGTTAAATCCTACAATAAGTGTTCCTTTCCCCCAATTTTTTCTCCTTCTTAAAAGCAGCAGAAAACTGCTGAGTGTTAAAGCTATCAACGGAAGAAAAATGAAGGGACCAGCAAAGGTCAGGCCATAGGAGATGGGCATGACAAATGGGGATCAGCTACATTCCACAACGATGACAAATGTTGTTTCTCCAAGCAGAACAGCCTAGGCAAAGAAGAGCAGACATGTAACACAGAGGCCTGCAGCTCTGAGACTGATCAGCCATTAGTCTTTGCAATTCATATTTTCTTGTCTGAATCATTAAAAGGAACAAGATTTTTGCTTTCTTTTAGTCACCTATTTCTGCTATGTACAGCTGTTCTTAGGCCTGGTTCCAATAAACTCCAGAACTGAGATTTTGGCTGCTGCTTTTCCCATCTACAATCAGCATGTTGTAGAAATAGGGATGAGGGGGTGGAACCTCCCAGCTGTTTCATGATGAACTCTTTAAATTCCTACGAGAGATTTAATAGGATGAATTTATGACACTGAGGCCAAGTCTAGTTCTAACCAGGCTATATAAATTTAAGTCACAATGAAACTTTCACCTCCCCACATTCATAGGGAGAGTGGAAAAGTAAAGCCAGAACTCCTGTGATAGTTAGCTCCAGAATAAGATTTAATTAGATGCTGACTTTTCCCTCTTCAAGATAGTAATTGCAGAGCCAGGGCAATTTAGAGAGTGAACACACATCATTCTAGTGTGACTGAAATTACTTGGCCTTTGACATTAGGCCTCGCCTAGAACCCCTGGCATGAAACAATCTTCCAGAAAAGTTGTGCCATCCCCACCCAACTGTTCTAAAAAACCTCTTCCCAAACAACCACTGGTAATATGAACAAAAGTTTGTTGAGTATACCCTGTGCTGCTAGAGGTACTGAGAGATTCTCAGTTGGCAGGCTC
The DNA here is from genome assembly GCF_052110815.1 of Crocodylus siamensis. Classification (NCBI taxonomy): domain Eukaryota; kingdom Metazoa; phylum Chordata; order Crocodylia; family Crocodylidae; genus Crocodylus; species Crocodylus siamensis. The sequence goes on along the minus strand of NC_143399.1, from coordinate 122,452,546 downwards.
TGAGACTGACTGCAGCATCAGTTAGCCAAAAGTAAATCCAGAGTAAAAAAACACTGGCTTCAGGGAATTTACAGCAACATAACTGAAATCTAAATCAGATAGCAACAATATGCCCAGAAAACAACACCTGCTTGGAAAAGCTTCAAGCTTTTGGGTAGAGCAACCCCTGAAGTAAACCACCAAGCCAGTGCACCAATTTTTGGTAAATGTTATAGCTAGCAATTCTGGATATTTATTGTAGTGTTTGCTAGAGAGTGCTAGAAAGGGAAACACATCAGTCGTCAGCCCTTCACTGGATGAGGAGTGGGATAGTGCAAATTAACATATGGGTATATGCAACTGGCAAAACTTAATTCCTCATCAAAATGCAATTAACAGTAACAATGTAAAGGAAGTATAAAGATGGCAAATTTACAAATTACTGGCTGTTTAGGGCATGGACACATCAACAAATTACCAGAAAAGGAGGGGTGGGATTTGCAGCTGCTCTGCAGCAGCTGCCAGCACACATCCTCTTACCCCACAGTAGATGAAAGCTGACCTCCGTCAACTTAGTCCGCTTTCATCAAAGGGGAAGCTACTCTGGGGTAAGTATTCATAGGCAGTTGCCACAGAGCAGCTGGTGTATTTTAAATCCTTGCCATCCTTTATATCCCTCTGCTTCATCCATACATCAGTTCCTTTGACATTTTTATATAATTCCCCAGAAATGCAAGTGCTTTCTGTCCATTTAGTTGGCTCAAATAATGCCAAGCTTGATCTGCCCTTGTCCATACTCTCAGCTAAACTGATCCAACTAAAGCAGTGGTGCTCTCTACCTTTCTGCTTGGCAGGCTGGATTGGTGGTGCCCAGTCATGCTGGATCCAACCAGTGATCCTGATCTGGCACACTGGTAGGCACAGTAAGCACCACTTGGCTGTGTGGTATTAACATTTATAATTCATTGCCAGTCAGAGATCAAATGCTAGGGACAGACATTACACACAAACTGGTTTAAGTGATCAGAAACTGCCTTAAACCTGTAACAGAACAGAAATTTAGCGCACATAAAACAGTTTAAGAATGGCTAAAACTGGTTGGAGATAAATCTGGTTGAGTGTAGTATCACAGTTCCATAGTTTCTAGGGTTGGAAGGGACCTGAATAGATCTAGTCCAACCCCCTGCCATGGCAGGAAAGAGTACTGGGGTCAAATGACCCCAGCAAGGTGTTTGTCTAACCTCCTCTTAAAGACCCCCAGGGTAGGAGCCAGCACCACTTCTCTTGGAAGTTGGTTCCAGATCCTAGCCTCCCTGACGTAAAGTAGCGCCTCTTGATATCTAACCTAAATCTACCCTCTGCCAGCTTGTGACCGTTATTCCTGGTCACTCCTGGCAGTGCTCGGGGGAACAGGGACTTCCCCAATGCCTGCTGATCCCCCCTAACTAATTTGTAACAGGCCACTAGATCCCCCCTCAGCCTTCGCTTGTGGAGGCTGAACAGGTTCAGGTCCCATAGCCTCTCCTCATAAGGCCTGCCCCGCTGCACCAGATTTGGCTCAAGCTGGTTTATCCAATGTCTGTCCCAGACCCCTTGCTGATTTAAGATGAACCAGACTTCCCCAGCACCCCGGCATGATCTCCGGGCTGGGTGGAGCTCTTTGTTCCACATCAGGGCTGGCTCCTCCCCTCTGCTCCCTGGCTGCATCTCTGGCAGAGACTTGCAGGCACGGAGCATCTGCCTGGCTTCTCCCTGCTAAGCAGGAACTATTCCCCCACCTCTCTGCCATACACATGATGCTTAGGGAACTTTAATTAGAGCGGCTCTTGGACCCGCTTTAATTAAAGCTCCCCCCCTTCCACAGAGCATGTGTATAAATGCCATTTGATCTTAACATCCCCTCTTACACCAAAGCTCCTGATCTTTCCCCTCAGTTCCCAGCCACTTTGTCCAAATATTCTGGCTAGGGGCAGACATTCAAAAAGCCTGACCCTGAATTGATTCAATCTTTGCACGTTAGTCTAACCTGGCAAGGCTAAATCAGTAACCGGACAGACACTCCAGAAATGCAGGCACATGCCTGCAGTAATTCAAGCTAGAAGCCAGGGGGCACTAGAGCAGCTCTCCCTTCCTTCCACAGCATGAAGCATGGTCAGGCTCCAGCAGGATGTTGTGATTAGCCCACTAGGGAACTGATATCTGTGTTTATCACCCAATTAAGAAAGCAACAGAGGGACATTACTAGCTACTTGTTGATTCTGCCTTTTGATTCAGAAAGGACCATAGCCGGTATGTGATCTGACAGCTAATACACAGACACCTCCTCAGCAAGGCTGAGGGGTGGGAGGAATTCCTCCTTAGCAGGGAGTGGTGGTGGGGAGCTGCAGCCAGAGGGGAGGGGCCATCCCTGCTGTGGAGCAGAAAGCTCTGCCCAGCCCAGAGAGCATGCTAGGATGCTGGGGCTGTCTGGTTTACCTTAAACCAGCAAGGGATCTGGAACAGACATTGCATAAACTGGTTTGAGCCAAATCAGTTAAGTCTGATACTACACTCAACCAGGTTTATCTCCAACCAGTTTCAGCCATTCTCAAACTGGTTTATGTGCACTGAATTTCTGTTCTGTTACAGGTTTAAGGCAGTTTCTGATCACTTAAACCAGTTTGTGTGTAATGTCTGTCTCTAGCATTTGATCTCTGACTCCTATGCAATGACTTTTCCAGAGCCTGCTCTGATGGTTAGAAAGTTTCTTCTAATTTCCATCCTAAATTTATTCATAGAACAGTCATAACCCATTTGTTCTTATGCTGACACCACTCTTTATTTCAAACAGCTCTTCTGCTTCCATGATATTTGCTGCGCCTCATAACCTGTCTAAAGAGAACAATCATTTCACTTTTCAGCCTTCATCTTGCTAAACAAAACAAATCTGTTTTTTTTCCACTCTCCTCTTTCAGGCTCTCCACTCCACTGATCATCCTAATAGCACTTCTCTGCACCTGCTCCAGTCTGAATTCACCTTTCTTAAAAGTGGGTAAAACCAGAATTATAAGCAGCATTCCAGATGAGGTCTCATTAATACAATGGTACTAATATGCCTCTTTCTGTACTTGAAATACTTCACCTAATCATATTTTTCACAACATATAGGCGGCTCTTAGTTGCTGTACGAGCTATACCCAAACCTTCCTCTTACCCTGTCACTTCCAAACAATGAGCTCCCAGCTTAGATAGCCAACATTCTTGCATTATTGTATGTGCACAACCTCACATTTTGATGCAATTATTAGGCGTGTGTGAAACAGGCCCTATTCAATTTGGATTTGGCCCAAATTGGGGGCAGTGATTTGATTCGGATCACTATCCCCGATTCAATTTGGCCAAATCTGTCCAAATCAGAGAATCAGCAATTCAGACACAGATACAGCTTTAAATGTTTTTTCTACATACCTTGGAGGTACCAGTGTGGCTCATGATTGCTATGATGCTGGGGCACATGGAGTGTCCCACAGAAGCACGGAGGGTGGGGCGGGGCACATGCACAGCGGTGAACCTGGAAATGGACCCTCTGGCTTGGCGATCAGCCGCAAGGGGACCCTAGGTGCCTCCTCAGACCCAGGAGGCACCAGTCGCCAAGCCACGAGGGTGCTGGGGGGCCTCCCAGCATGTTCCCCAGTGAACCCGGAATTGGACCAGAAGTGCTTCTAGTCCACTTCCAGGTCTGCTGCCAAGTGCACTGGACAGCCCCCCATGCTTCTGTGGGACACTCTATACACCCCAGCATCACAACAATCACGAGCCCCTGCTACCTAGATTCAGGAACCAAAGCCTCAAACAGCCCTAGTAATTATATGCCCTTTCATTTTAATTATGATAGTTTTCAAGGTCATCCTTAAGATTTTCCCATATGTTCATTCAATCCTCCTCTGTATTAATGATGCCTCCAGCTTTGTGCTATTTACAATCACAGCATATAAATGCACAAAACACAACTGGAGCTGTTGCACTCCAAAAAAATTGAAAACCTGGCCCTAAAAGAGCAGCTCAAATCACTCTGATCAGTTGAAATGTCTTGGAACCTGGCGAGAGCTACCTCATTATAAGAAAACAATTGTATTATAATTTCTCAGTGATGGGCCTGACGTTAGGCATGTAACTCTTAATTGTCTTTTTATGATTGATGCATACTTTTTTTTTGAAACTGTGGAAAAACTTATCAAAGGCTTTGTTGCTTCTTGTTTGAAATTTCATTGTCTGAAACAAATTGATAGAAATGGAATTCAGACCACTAAGGATGTCCTGTATTGTACATCATCTTTTTTTATTTTTTTTACTGATTGCTGCTGTTTGAAATGTAATCAAAGAGAGCGAGGTCATCTGAACCAGCACAGACATCTGTAAAGGCCCTGCGGCTTCTGCAACTGAATGTGGGTTTCTGACTATGCTGTTTTACAGATGTTGTGGTAATCCCCTGAACCCAAGTTTGTGCTATTTTCACAATGTGGTAAAACTTTGACGTGGCAGAGAAATGACATCACAGTACACTTGCATTCTAAATACAGAAAGGGAAAATGTAATACTGGTGAAACATAACTTTGCTCTTTGTATCTGAAAGTGTTTAGTCAATTAATGAGGGAGAAGAAACTACCTTTCTGGCACATGGATGAATGCTTACAGGATATACATATGTAGAGAGAAAAGAAGCATTCCAAGGCACAGTCTTTGCCGTGAGCCCAATTCCTGAGCAACACGTGCAAGTAGCAAATATAGGGGGAAGGAACCCTTTCATAACTTCCCTGTGGGCACAGAGTAGGTAAATAAGTTTGCTATATCTCTTTCCCTCTAAAAAACAGAAAGCGGTTTGGAGGTAGCCTGGGAAAAGGTAGGGAGTAACAGAACCCAGTTTCAATGTACGCTCCCAATCTCCTGCTGGCATACAGTTCTTTGAGAAGGAAGTTACTCCTTCAAAAGTGCTTGAGGAAGAAAACTTGAGAACTGTAACTTGCTCCCTGACAGGCTCCTCCTTCCTCTGTTAAGCCCTATGGGACAAATTCCATTTTTGACTGATACAGAAATGTGGTAGTTCCCTGTAAACTAACAGAGCATTTGCAAGCTTTATGATGGCAGCAATGGGCGTTTTCCTAGAAACCAAGAGGGGACTACAGAACTTATGAATTAACATTGCCCATTATTTGTCCAATACCTTGTTGTCTCATTCAGCAACACTTAGTGAGAAAACACACTTTTCCCTTGGGATCCTTGCTATGGTTCTCTTCTTGTACCCTGCTTCTTAATTTTCTCTCCACCTTGCCCATCTTTTTGTCTCCTCAACTTTATCCTTGCAATTCCTTCACTTAAGTGACTTCCAATTCTTATACCTCATTAAGGGATTTGTTGCCCATTTCATCTGATAAATTACTGTCAATTCAACAGCAAATGTTGACAGCAAAGTGTTTTCACTACTTTTTAAAATGAACAACCCCCCACAAAAATAAGGAAGTTGGAGGAGAATTGACACTGTAAAGCCTTTTAAAGGCTCTTTCCCAACTCAGGCAGACATTTTATCAGTTGCATCTAAATTGCAACTGGAAGATTTTCTTTAAACCATGCATGCATGGGTTAAAAGGTTTGGTTTTTTTTTTTCCCCCTACAAAGGAAAAACCTTCAAGTCTGCAAAATCTGAGCACTGTTTATAGGCCACATAAATGCATCAAGTGAGCAGAGCTAAGTACAGATATTTGGGGGCATTCAGGGGAAGTTAAATTGATTCAAAATGGCTGCCCAATATCAGGTAAGTCAGGATTTGCAGGGGGAGGGGTAAGCATAGCTGGGAGGCTGGGGGTCTAGCAGGCTGGAAGGGATAGGAGGTCCTGCTGGGGGATGGGGAGAAGGTGCAACCCGCAAGGGGCAGGGGGAGCAGGCACAACCCACGTATGGGGTGGGGGAGGCAGGTGCGACCCAAGAAGGATAGGGGAAGCAGGCATAACCCACGGGTTGGGTGGGGAGATGGGGTGGGCCCTCTCCAGCAAACCTCCTGCCCCTTCCCCCGCTGGGACTTGCTTGGTTGGCTCAGGCGGCAGTGAATGCTGGTAAAAGTGGCTGTACCCAGAACAGCTTGTGGAACGTCTACAGATATGAAATACAGTGTTATGGAAGTCAAATACTTGGTAGTTTCAACTCAAAAGATTGCACTAATGAGGACCACATGCCCTGCAGACAACACCAGTGGGGTCACAGGCCACCAGACCTCACACCACATTGATGCTCTCCCTCCACTGCAGCATATGCCAACCCCGTGACCTCTGCAGTGACTCTGTATAGACATTCCCCTCCATACCACTGCAGCTCATGCCCACATGGGCACCCTGTGAGTGCACTACATAGCCCCAGCCTCACCTCAAGTGCCCTGTGCCATACCACACTGCAGCACACTGTCCCCTGGAGCAGACAAAACATGGAAGTCAGAGGATGGAGGGGGAGCCCAACAACTCTAGATGCTGTTGCAACCAGAGCGAGAGGGGCAGTTACAGCATGGTGCAAGCTGCCAGCTGGACAGCTCTGCTGTAGACTGAGCTCATTACATGCACCAGGAACTCTTTTCACTCTACAGTTCTCTCCACCTTCAAGCTCCCTGAAAATCCCACTCTTCCCCACAAGCCAGGTCTCTGTCTTTTGTTCCCCCACCTCCATTACAATCCCTTGCCCATCACCCAGGCATGAGCTTGTGTGTGCCCCCACTGGGAGCTCTGCATACCCTTCAGTTCCTCACCAACAGGATCTCTGCTCCCTCCATTTCCCACTCCCTACCACCTTTCCCAGACCTGAGTTCCCACTTTTCCTTCTTCAACGCTTCCCATCCCTACCCCTGGTGGTCTACCTCAGTGACAACCTGCCCACCCACTCCTCTCTACCCAGGCCCCTATCTGCACCATTCTATCCCTTTCTCCTACACATAATACCCTACGGGTCCCTGCAGTGCCACTTACCCATCTACTTTCCTCTCTTCAAGATCATGGCTCTCAGTACCAGCAATGTTCCCAATTCTCTCCTGCCCTGACCCCCGCTTTCCTTCCTGCCTCCCCCCATACTACCAATACTCCATTCCCCATCCCTGTTTCCTACTCCACTACTTCCTCTTACTGTTTCAACATTCTTACTGCCTCCCCATAAACAGTTTCTATAACGCTCTTCCATTCCTGTTAAAGTCAAGGCTAAACACACAGGTTAAGCTACAGTCTCTGATTCTGTTGCCAGCATCAAGTGCCAGGAGTGAGATTCCCTGCCTATAGCACAAGGCAACACAGGGGTGTAATCTTCCTCTGAATTAAGCTTTCCTGGCGTTCTGGTTGGCATCCAAATTAAAATGCCTATGCTGATTAATGTCCAGAACATCCCAGAAAGCCTGGAACTGATTAGATGCACCAGGCAAGAATTATTACACTGCAAACAGACAAACTGTTGAGGTTGAGGCCTAGTCCCAAGTATGCAAAAATTCCTGAGTCAGACCTCAAGCATCACAAGCTTGTGCAGCCCGTGACGCTCTTTGGTGGCCATGCAGCTCCTGTCCTGCTTTGTCTGGGCAGGATAACCTTCTTTCCCTTTTCCTGCCATGCCTTATATGGAATAATTTGATTTAAAAGAGGGAGGCTGCCCCAGGGTCCCAGAGTGAGCCTTTTCTGTTCTTTGTCCAGTGAGTCCCTCCCAGATTCAGCTGATCTCAATCTTGCCCTTCGAGTTTTAAGAGGAGTTCTACTGGCCCAGTCCATGCCCCTATGGCACTAGAGGCCTTATGGGCTAGTCACAGCCTTCTTCTGCCCCTTCAGTCTGGGAAAGATGGTAGGGAATATTTCATTCATCCCTCAGTTATAGATGTCTCTTTAAAATTTCCATGGGTCTTCATGGCCCTGTTGGTTAATCAACAAAATCCACCAAAATCCAGCCTGCCAAGTGCCTAGTCCTGGCAAGACTCTTTTCTCTGGGCCCCTGGCCTGTCTTCTGCCTTTCTTGGGCTTCTGTCCCTTTCCAGGCTTTAGCTCTCCTTGACTTAAGCCTGCTCAGCTCCAACCTCCCAGCTGTGCCCTCAACCTCTTGTTCTCCTCTGATCGCAGGCAGATAAGGGCCCGCACCCTGGGGAGGAGTCAGGCAGGGCCCCACCGCCCTCCCAGGGGTGCAGGCGGGAGGCTGCTGCTGCTGCCTGTGACCAGCGCTGGGAGCTGAGCAGTGGAGGGAGGTGGACCACAGCCCCACCAGGGTCAGTTCCACGGGGCTGTAAGTGGCTGGGAACCAAGCCCGGTGGACATGGGTGGAGCGGCCTCCCTCCACTGGGCTGCAAGCCACAGGGAACCAAGGCCAGTGGAGGCTAGTGGAGTGTAGCCCTGGGGGCTGTGCCCCACCTCCCTCCATTGGGCTGCAAGCACCTGGGAATCGAGCCCAGTGGAGGTGGGAAGAGCGCAGCCCTGGGGGCTGTGCCCCACCTCCCTCCACCGGGCTGCAAGTGCCTGGGAACTGAGCCCGGTGGAAGGAGCCTGCCTCCTGGGCCACCTCCACTGAGCTCGGTTTCCAGGCACTTGCAGCCTGCTGGAGGGAGGTGGGGTGCAGCCCTGGGGCTATACTCCACCTATCTCCACCTTGCAGCCCCATGGAACTCAGCTCGGTGGTGGGAGGTGGAATGCAGACCTGGCTTTGCCCACCTCCCACCACCAGGCTGAGCTCCATGGGGCTGATGGAGCCGATCAGGGCGCAGCCCAGCAGTGGGAGGCACTCCAATAGGCTCTGCCAGCCCTACAAAGTGCAGCCCAGTGGCAGGCAGCAGGGCATCCGGACAGCAGGCAGCAGGGCATCCGGGGCTGCGCTCCCTGCTGGGCTGAGCCACATGGGACTGCACGGAACAGCTCTGAGCGCAGTCCTGGCTCTCCCCTGTCTTCCACCACCGGTTGCTGTTTCGAAACTCGAAATGTTTTGAAATTTTCGAAAGGTTTCAACTGGCCTCGTTTCATTACAAGGCTGTTTTGAAGCCCTCTGTTTCTTTTTTATTTCACTATTTTGAGCTCAAAATGAGTCAAAGCAGTATTGAAATGAAACATCTGCCAAATTTTGCATAGCCCCAGCATACATTTATACTACATCACTTTAGACAGACAGTAGTTTGGACCTAAACCTGCTCCTATTGAGGTCAACAACAGAACTCCTGTTCCTTTGACTACGAGCTGGTTAGATATCCTATACCCTTTTGTTGTAAGAAACAAAGAGAAAGAGAAGGGTAAGCAGATTCAGGATCCTTTTCTTTAAACAAAACACTCCTTGCAATTTATGGTGTTCCTTCTTTTTATGTCACTAGCTATTTACTCCATGGACACTAAATTATATTTGGTTGTGTTTGTTTCTTCAAAATATCCTTAATAGATTTTTTCATATAATAAATACTAGAGTTAAATAGCAAATAGTCGGCTTTGTCTTCTAAAACTGACTTTCACCAACTTATATGCTATGAAAATAATACAGTTCATATGCTAATCAGATTTGTATGAGAACAAATAGAAACTAAAACTTATTTTACTAACTTTCCACTTAACTGAAAGAAAAAGAAGCATCTGACATGTCAGGCAATAGTGGAATGGAGTGATTAAGGACATACAAAAGCAAGTATTAAACATGATTCAAAAGGTTAATACAATTGGTTTTAAGAAAGAAAATACTCACAATAAATCCAAGTTTTTTATAATCTCTGGTATACATAGATTTGCGTTTCTCAATACTGCCACTACTGTTGTTGGTCTCAGACTCTGCATCAAAAGCAATTCTTCGGAGTTCAAATATGATATCTCGCTGGGCCTGGGGGGTTGTGGCGTAAAAAAACAAAGTCAGTTAAAAACGGGAAAGAAAGAAATGTCCCTTGTTTTTCAAACAAATGACAAAAAAAGTAGTATTAACTGCAGAGTCCAGGATGAACAGTGCATGTGTGTGTACTCGAGTGCATGCACATTTTGTTTGTTTTAAAACAATCACAAAAGAACAACACTGAGTAACAAGGAGTGTCAATATGATGCATCTATCTTCCCCATTATAGAGACAAAGCCTGGTATTATAGCTATCCTCTAACAGTTCTAACTGGATTGTGATCGATACTTACCTGATCCTGTGGATCCATTTTGGTCATCATTCTGTCCTCCAAAAGATTAAAGGTGAGCACTTGCAGAACATAAAGCTGGTGTGCCATTTCATTATTGATGGCCCTCTGTGCTCTGATAACGTGCTATGAAAGAAAGATAAACAAGTGAGCACTACCTACTATGTTCCTATCACCCCCTCCCATCAGCTGGGCTCAGGTATTCCCTTTCCCGTGTCTGATAAGTAATACTATAAGTTTAACATAGGAAAAAAAAGGTAAAACTTATGCTAGCAAAGTACACAGGTACTCCATGAACTGTGATGGTATAGTGTATCCCTCCCCTTAAATTTCTTGACAGAAGTACACAGGAATCTTCTCCTCCAATGCCTTAGATACAGTATATGCATCTGCACATGTAAAGGGCAGAAATTAGTAACAAGACCTAGGGAGAGATATGACCCATAAACCGGTTTAAGTGACCAGAAACTGGTTTAAACTTGTAACAATAGATGTTCAGTGCACATAAACCAATTTCAAAATGGCTGAAACTGGTTGGAGATAAACCTGGTTGAATGTAGTATCAGACTTAACTGATTTAGGTCAAACCAGTTTATGCAATGTCTGTCCCAGACCCTTTGCTGGTTTAAGTTAAACCAGACATGCTCTCTGGGCTTGGCAGAGCATTCTGCTCCACAGCAAAGCTGCCCTCCTCCCCTCTGCCCACAGTAGGATCTGCTGGCTTCCCTGTGCCCCCTTCTTCCCCCTCCCTCACCACTGGCTACTTAAGCAGGATCCCTTCCTCCTCTCTCCCACAGCACAGAGTATAGCCAGTATGTGGTATGCTAGCTAATGCTGTGTAAGGCAGATAGGGCAGTGTCTGCTTAGGGCTTTTTGGAGGTAATCACCAGCTCCGATGGTAATGTCCCTGCATTCCTTCCTTTGGAAAAAGCTGTGTAAGAAGAGCTTGTAATGAGTGAGGCTTTGTTTTCTGATGGGGTTTAAATGTTGTGAACAGAGCTGCTAAATGCTCTGTTATCGGGGGGGGGGGGGAGGAGGGGGGGAAGGGAGATGGAAGGACCCCTCCCTAATCACTGTGTCCTGCTGGGGACTGGCCATGCACCCCTTAGCTCAATTCTGTGGAAGGGAAGGGAGGGCTTCACTAGTGCCTCCCAGCTTCTAGCCTGAGCCACAGCAGGCATTTGCCTGCATTTCTGGAATGTATATCTGGTTACAAAACCAATTTAGCCTAGCCAGGTTAGACTAACCTGAAAAGATTAAATCAATTCAGGCTCAGGTGTTTTGAATGTCTGTCCCTAGCCAAGGGCATCCTTTTAAAGAGAATCCACATCAAGAGGGTATGTGCAAAGTGCATATTAAAAACAGACAATGGGTGTCTAAGCCTAATATTATTCCTGCTGTGGTTATAGCTTGCTGATATAACTGTAATATTACAACTACTGCTGCAAGGGAGCAGCACTGCAGTCCTACCTCTATCAGGCTAGCTCATTCAACATGAGGAAAATGATTTAAAATGTAACTAAAATTACAATTAAACACCCATAAAACACAAAAAGAAGTCATTATTGTTACAATGCAGGTGCTAAAAATGGTGGACAATTTTAAAAATTCACTGAGGCAGACAAGAACATCCATGATGCTAAATGATACAATCTTCATTTTAAGGGATTGCACATAAGTTATAAATCACATATCCCCACCACCCGTCAGCACACTAATGTAGAAAAGAATGGGTATGCTAACCAACATGGTACTGTTCAACAGCAATGAAAAACAGGATGCTCTTTCTTCCATACAGAAGAACATTTTTGACTGTGAATGTCTCTTCTACATAAACATCTCCCTGCAAGGAAAAGCATCTATTCCTAGATCTAGTATAATATGTACATAGCCATTTAGGGAAAAATATATAGGAGCAGTCTACTTTTCCCACAATGACCATCTGAAAGACACAGAGAGAGAGATCTCCAAACTGCATTATTTGTTTAGCCTGCCTATTGTCAGATGCTGCACTCATACATTTTAGCCTGGCCTTCCCTTTTTGTGGGCTTGTTAACATCCAGTGGCAAAACTCCCAAGATTTTTCAGGGAGAACAGGAGCAAGCATGTATTATTAAGTTTATTATTCCTCTTTGAAGCATGTATTGTGTTTCTTCCATTTAAGTACCATCATTACAAACAATCTATCAGGCTGCAAATAATCTAAACTGAGATACGCAAAAATTAGCTATAGAATCAGCATAGTGGCTGATTTGGTAAGACATGCAGAACTGTGCATCCTTGCATGCTTGGTCGTTGGTTCAAGCCCTGTTATTAGAAATGCATTACTAACACCAGATCATTACACATTTTTGAAACCTTTTCTGGTTTTCATGATAGAGCTCACAACCTCCATGAAAAGAAGAGCCAGAGCCTCCCTCTTCTTCCCCCTCCTCCCATTCCCAATTATTACTTCTTGGTGGTGTAAATGCCAAATGTACTCAAGCTGGGAAAATAACCTCTCTCACAGAAAAATTTTAGCTTACTCATTAGCAGATTGACTAGGGTAGCAAGTCAAAAAACCATAATGAAATACAGAAATAGGTATGTTTATTCTTTCACCTATCAAAAAAATTGCACTTGGGTTTTTCTTCATGTTGATGAATAAAATCTTTCAAAACTTTACGCTAATACTTACTGTTAAGATGATTGAACGAAGCTGTTTTTGTGCCAAAATGTTTGCCATCTCCTGTATTGGTAAAACATAAAGATTTAGCTAGAAGTATATATTTCCATGCTGTAACCACAAAAAGGCTGACTCTCTTTACTGATGTGTTTTACTGTTGCATATTTTTAGTGCTTGTCATCAAGACGACAAATTGGAGGTCTGAACTTCATGAAGTTGGCATTTTAGAAGTATCTAGATTCCAGAATTATATATATATGGAAGGGGGCTCAGGGTATTTTTATGATTTTCCATTTGCGTGTTAGATGGCTCCATATATTTTTAAACCTATTTTTTTTCATAAATACATTATGTAATAATATGGGTGAAATCTTTTGCATTACTATTTACACATACATTGGGATAAGAAAGGTGGTCTCCATAAGAGATAACACCTCAGCGGGTTAAATCTAGAAGTCAAGAGACTCTCTCATAAATTAGAGGTCACTCCTTTACAAAATGCATCTCATTTGTACTGATATTTTGTATTTAAGAAAACCATTATGCTCACTAGGGTCCTATACAGATAAAAGTGACTTCAGAATATAAGTTGTTTAGTTTCTATTAAAATATAGAAGCTAGAAAATAAGACAATTGAGAAACAGAGAACTGCAGGAAAGATGCATCAGCAAGTTCAAAGCAGCATAAACAAAGGTACTAGAAGTGTTAGAAGAAAACCTAGATGAGAACAAAGAGAGAATATTCTAATTTACAGTGAGAATGTAATTAAAGATGCTAACAGTTTTCTCTTCATCAAGCTAATGGCATTATGACAAACAGCAGAATTAAGAAAAGAAAAAAGTGGCGGAAGACCAAAAAATGGTTTTTTTTATTTGCAAGAGTCTGCTAACACAACAGACCATGAGTAGAGCAACCATTCAAATTATAGCAATGCTTTTATTGATGCTTTTTAGAAAGTACAACAGAACTGCAGGGGGAGTGCTAGCCTTACAATGTGCTTCACAATGCAGAGACTGAATGAGGCAAAAAACAGTTTAGTCAGAACTTTTGCCCACTATAAGTAAAAAGGCCATAGCAGGAATGCATTGAATAATTCTTTCCCCATTCAAAGGGAAAATCATGGAATGATTGCAAAAAACATGCGATAGCAGCACACCTGCTTTCGTTAAAGTTTGTTAGTTCCCAGATTTAACCCAAGGTGGAGTATTTTTTATTAGGTTCTTCTTTCTGGTCACTGCTTTTACCTTACAGGTTTGGGAAAATGTTATTGAAATAAATCATCAGGCCTCTTCAGTAAACCTGCTAAAATTTATACCTACTGAGTGGCTGGCTCAGGTAAAAAATATCCTGAGGTCTTTCATCTGGTACTCGAATAGTGAAAAAAGTGAACAAGATTTGCTAGACAAAAGTTCTCCACCTAGTTCTCTGCAGCATCACCTCCATAAATGTGGACTATGAAGAGAAAATATTACACTTTAAACAGTTTTATTTAAATGTGTGCTTTGTGTTTCAGACTTTTACTATAGCAAGAACTATTTTTCCCCTAACACTACTTATTCTACTGTGATTAAGAAGGAGTTTTCTTTTTTTCATTTTCCTTACAGAGCCAGAAAAAGAAAGGGGAAAAAGCAATAAAAGCACAAAAGCATCTAGCAGCAATTCAGATCTGTTCCTTGATTACAGTGTAGCTGACTACAGTCTTGGATCCTCATAAAAATGCAGTTTACAAGCGTTAGCCAAAGCTGCTGGCATCATGCAGGATTTTGATATACAACTGTGGACTGCAATCCCTTTACAGAACCTACAGTGAAATATTCAGACAATTAGTATGCGTTTCCTACATTCTCCAGGTCACAGCACTGTATGTGATTGCCAATTAGGAAGAGCCAGGCAGCACTCTTTTATAGAGCCCAGTATAAATTCTAGACTACAGGCATGAGAATTCTTATTGAAACTCCTTCGACCACTGTACCTGTATATTTTCTATTTTTGACAATATAATTTTTCAGTTCACTGCTTCGCACATCAGCTAGTTGCAGTAGGTATTTGACCTGCAAATCTTAGTCCTCATAGCAGAACATTAAATTTGCTGAGACTGTATCACCTCATTATTTTGTTCCGGAGAAACAGAATGCAATAACTCAAAGTCAGAAGAAACTTTTGGATGTACAACCTAATGCTTAAGAAGATACAAAAAGCAAGATGTTGTCTACTTTTAGTTGTTAACGGTTTTGTGACACTTTCTGCAAGTATTTCAGGGTGTTAAAACTTCAGCTCCATCACTTTTGATGGAGACACACCTGAGACACACCCTCCATATGAATCTGTTGCTATTTTTTTCCTTCCCGGTATGTAATAAAGGAGAAAAGCAAAGCTGCACTGCAATGGTAGAAGCAGTTTAAGTGGGTGAAAGGAAACTCCTGTACCTATGACCAACCTCACAGGGATGTTGTGAAACTCAACTGGCATCTACAAGGCACTATATATGGAATGACTATGTAGAAGTACTGATTTCAGAAGCATGCAAAGTCACAGGTAAAATATATGAAGGTGCTTTTATTCCTGGAAAATGAAAATGGCATCTTTTCAGCTTGAGTTCTACCTAAATTTTAGGTTTCAAACATGGAACTGAACTGTTAAGAAGCAAGGACCAATAGATTCCCCTTTTAACAACGTGAGATCAGATCCTACAACCACATCAAGTAGAACTCATTAAAAAGGAAAGTATTTTAAAAACTACCAAAATTGTTTCTTGTGAACATTTTCCATATTTTTCTAGTCTAATATTTTGATTTTATTTAAATAGATCTCCTTGGTTATTTCCTAGCTCAGCATTGCTGAGGAATAAGAGATGTAAAAAACAAAAATAAACCCCAGCAACAAAAATATTATATTTAAACTGTCATCTAAATGAATAAAATGGCTCCCTTATGCAATACATTCACATTCTTAAAATAGTTCTATTTGAGGCTTCTGATTTTTGGCATTGAGTTAACTAAGTGAAACATTACTACATTTAAGGAACTCCCATATGACAGGATATTTTCTTTTAAAACTCTGGTATGAAAAGGCTTTCACTTTTGAAAAAAAAAAATCACAAAAAGGCAAGGGTTTGCTGGCAAAAAACTCAGTGCACCAACTAACACAGCCAGCCTCACAGCAGCAAATGGAAATATATTGTGTGGTTTTCCTAACACTGTCAGTACATTTTACATTGCAGCAGGAAGCAGCCAGAAAAGCATGATTTGCCTCTTGTTGATGCCCGTGCAAGGTAGAAGTAACTGCATGCAAGTGAATGAACTCTTTACTAGTGTAAAGCAAGTGTGAGTGTGCTCAAAATTAGCCCCTTCCTCAGTTCCAGCCAATAACAACAAAAGGGCATGAGACATAACAGTGATGAATGTAAGCAACCAAAAATAGTCAGCATAGGCCTGTAGATGTACAACCAAAACCCAAGACTCACCTGCCTCTTGTCATCAGGTGCTTTGAGGAAAAGTGCATTTATGACTGCAATGGTATATGTTTGGATTTCTTGATCTGTCCTATATGGAACAAAATGGTAATAATAAAGGCAGATGACATGCACACAGATATTCTTCCGGAAATATTTCTCTGGGAACAACAGTATATTAAACTGTAGTGAAAAGATGTTTTTTAAACTAGCCAGATAGCAAATGACTAAAATATTTTATTTTAACTAGACTGAAAGCTCCTAAATTGTGTTGCAACAAAAAAAAAAATTACCCAATATGCAGGATCATGGAGGACAGGTTCTACCTAAACTTCCATTACTTACACAAGGCACAGCCATATTTAAAACTCTTTCCTCTTTTATCTGCATTCAAAAAGGGACATTGCTCAGTTTTCCAGAGAATGGTAGGTAAATGCACCTATCTATCTATTAATCAGTATTTCCCACCTTAACTGGAATATCATCTCTTCATTTGGTTTCTCCCTTTTGTTCAGCCTTGTAAACAGCTACTGCATAGTCAGTTTGGTCAAACCCGGTTATACACAATGAACAATATTACAGGATTGGTTACAAGTTGTTCAGTCATGATTAACAGATTAACTAACTCTATTGAGGGGGCTAATTTATTTTAATATTCATTTCTACCCCTAAAACACTGAGTTTACTTGAGAATCAGACAGTATCCAAGATACTCACCCCTGAAGATGTGGGATTAATTGGCCAATAGTAATTTCTTGTGCTACTTTTTGGTATAGATCATGGCTATTGAGCACCATGGATTCCAGGATCGCTAATGACCGTTGCAAGATAGAGATGTCTGCTGCAAATTTGTTCACATAACTTGCTATCTGCAAATGTAAATACACAGATAATTCATATCTTGTTATGAGGATGGGGAAAAGAGAGAAGGGGGAAACACAAGGTTCAAAAGCAAAGGAACTGTTTATGTAGCAGCAACTTCTTAAACATACACGAAGGAATACAGGAAAGTGATCAACCAATCTGCTCTCTGAAATATGAACATTCTGTAGCAAATATTGATTCAAATCCCCAGTTTCCTCCAGCTATTTCATCAAACATTCAGACATCATATACAAAATGAATCACCATCAAAAAAGTTTTTTTTTTGTGGGGAAAATTTTAGAGAGAGAGAAGAGATTTTTACTTTTTTTTACATTGCTCATAATAAATGAGCAATGTGGTTATTTTTCTCCAATTTCTTTTTTTCTTAATAGCACTATGACTGATTAAAGCAACTAACGGTCAGAACATTCTAAAGCAAGAGCAAACTCCCCAGTGAAAGCTGCTTCCTTTTAACATAACACACGCACATTTCTCTCACTGTCATGATAACAATTGAAAAATTCTACATGCTACAACTTACAAATCAAGGAACCAAGCCTGGCTCCAGACAATGTTTGATAGTACAAAGTTGTTAAAACATTGTTAGCTCCCCACCCTTAGTAAATATTTAATCTCTGCTTAAACTAAAACAGTTGCCTTGGTTTTGTGCAGTGTGGTCATAATACCCTTTAGCAAGCCATATAAAAAGTTTGGCTATGCAGTACAGCACATCAGAGTGTACCATACCAGATACCCCTGATGGTACACTGTGTACACAGTCTTTAGGAACATTGCATTCTGCTGAGGAGGTGTTCAAAAAGTTCCCCAATTTCCTAGAATGCACTGACAAACATGTCTTAGCAAAACAGCCCATGTGGAAATACAAACGAGGCTTGGGTAGAAGAACAGCTGTTCTGTAGCTATATACTAAATATTTCAGCTTTAACTGAATGAGGTGTCTGCCTTGGATTACACAACTGCAATTAAAAGCTGCTATGAAGGGCAGAATCTTAGTTTAGTGCTTGCGAAATTTTGAGAGGAAACAGATGTGGAAAACCTGCTGTTTTAAAACTTGTGTCACAGACTTAGAGACAAAAGGAAGGGAGAAAAAATAAATCTAGTATATGTGGGAACTGTCCCTGCTGCTACAGACTCCTGTTCCTCTCTGCATGTGTTTTAGCACTTGCACCTGACATAGGGAGTGTCCACACATGCAAGCACATGCACTTACAGCAGCTGAAATAGAAGCGGTGCAAATTTGAGCTGGGGTTTTTTGCCTCAGCACACATGCTTAGACATGCATTTTGTTGTGGTACAAATTGTGTCACTTGGGGCAAAATAACCCTGCCTGGCTCCTCCCGGATCTACAGCCAGGGGGAGCTAGAGCCCAGGGCCAGCACCTGTGCTGTCCCCAGCAGTATAAAAAGCTGCCCTGTCTTGGCCCCAACAGTACAAAAACCTGCCCTGACAAGCAGCTCAGGGCTACTCACTCTCTGGAACTTCTGGGGCTCAGCCACTTGGTACCTGGGGACACTACCCATATGCCAGGTGGACTGCTGCAGCAGCACCCCAAATCCATTTTTAAAAATATCCCAAAATCCATGTTTTTCCATAATTAACATAAAAGACCACTCTACACACACACACAGAGCAATCAGTTGGGCAATGTTTTATTGGTATGTTAACAATGTTAAAGTAATGTGGAAGCCTACCAGTGTCTCTATCATCATGATAAAATAAATTCTAAAAACCTATGTGTGTTGAGGTGTACTTTTGGTTTTCTTTGCACATAATGGGTGTGTGATGGGGGGGATGTGGTGTTTGCAGGAAGGGGTTGGGAAGGGGTGTGAGGGAAGGCAGGGGGGTGGGTGGCGGGATGTGGGTTGGTGTTTGGGTAGGTGTGGGGCAATTGCTGGGGGAACTGTAGATGTGGGGAACCTTGTGGGGGGGCTGCTCAGGAAGGGTGGGTGAAGCCCCCCCTGACAGGGCCCTAGCTCCCCCCAGAGGGCCACAGCCCCTATCCCCTACAGGGCCCCTGCCCCACCACCCAGGGTCCCAGGCACCCTGGAGGACCACAGCCCTTCCCCCCTCCCCCAGGGACCCAGCTCCCCCTGGAGGGCCCTAGCTTCCCCACCCAGGACCCATAACTTACCTTTAGCAGCAACAGCAGGAGGTGCTCTGAGCCATGGCAGCAAGACCCAGCATGGCACACAGGGACTGCGTGCCAGGCCCAACTGGGTCCTGGGGCCTCTCTGCTGCCGGGCCGGGCCCTTGGTGGCAGGACCTGCCACCCTTGGGGCCCCTCTGCTGCCCAGCTGGGTTTGACCCTTGGTGACAGGACCCAGTGCAGTGCACAGGGACCGTGTGCAAGCCCATCTGGGCCCTGCCAGCCCTGGGGTCCCTGTGCTGCCTGGCTGGGCTGGGTCCTTGGTGGCAGGATCGGGTACAGTGTGTAGGGACCATGTGCCAGGCCCATCCAGGCCCTGCCACCCTCGGGGCCCGTGCCACCTAGCCAGGCCAGGCCTAGGGCAGCAGGACTGAGTGCAAGGACCACGTGCCAGGCCCAGCCAGGTGCTGCCACCCTCAGGGCCATTGTGCTGCTCAGATAGGCCCAGGCCAGCAGGACCAAGTGCAGCATGTGCTGGCCGGGCACCAGGAGCAGCCCCAAGGCCGGCAGGAGCTAGCAGGCATGGCACGCGGTCCCTGTGCACCATGCCAGGTCCTGCTGCCCCGGGCCTGGACCAGCCAGGTGGCGCAGGGGCCCCAGGGGTAACAGGGCCTGGCTGGGAATGGCATGTGGGGACTGTGTGCCGTGCTGGGTCCTGCCGCCCTTGGCCCAGCCCGACCAGGCAGTACAGGGACCCTGAGGGTGGCAGGACCCAGCTGGGCAAGGATCGGGGAGGGTCTGGGGGGCTGGTGTGGGGAGGGGCCAGGCAGGGATTGAGGGGTTGGGGGCCTGGCGGGGGGAGAGACTGAGCAGGGCAGGGATCAGGGGGCTGGGGGAGTGGGCAGAGCTGCCGATCCCTTACTCACCGGCACTGGAGCCCTGCTGCTGAACACACGACCTTGCCAGCCACGTGTTTCAGCACCAGGGCGAGGGGACAACCTTGGAGATGCTCTGGTAGCACATGCGTGCTTATCTGGACATGCCCATAATGGGCAACATTCCTCCTTACATAGCAGTCTGATCACTGACTCAAATGTATGAGGTTAAATGATTAATACATACATCTGAGTTCCTCAGCTCCTCAGGAAGGCAGTAAAGAGAGTGTAGGCCCTTTTAAATTGTTTTGCATTCAAGTGAGGGGAACATAAGTGTGCATGATGGAATTTAGATCCAGTAGTCAGAACGCAGATCAGCATGGCAGGAAGTGACCTTTGTAGTCATCTTTGTAAAGTATAAGGAAGTATCAAGAGTAGGAGCAACAGCAGTGCTAGTAGCCCTTGCCTACATTAGGATTTCAGCCATTGCTGCAAACTGCAAGTGATGATGTAGTTTATATATCAGTACAACAGAATATAGCCTGTTCCATTTTACTGTAACCTCATTTTGAAATCACAGCAATTCAAATCATGTTTCACTGGTGTAAATAATGAGGCATTTGACCTAGTCCAGCTATACAGGTAGGTGAAATTCCAATGAAAACAAAGTCTCAGGCAGACCTATTAATTTTTGTATTGCCACAAAGGGAGAGTTGAAACATATAAATCAGGTTTGCCCATTTGCAGTCACAGACTGCATTAAATTATGTTCCCAATGCTCCCTGGGGGACAGGCAACTTGCATACACTCTTCAAAGCCATTCGTATTCATGCTGGCCAGAAATAGCTGCTGCTCAGTTGTGAATCCTGAACTAATGTATTTTCCTTTTCCCCTTTAAATAAGTCATGTCAGATTTCTAGGACTAGACAAGGAGAATAAAAATAAGCAAAAAACAAAAGCAGTCCTCTCTATTAGGATAGTTGAAATTCTGAATTCACCAAAATATCTGTCTGAAAACAGAGCTGTCTGAGTGTATACAAAATATTCATCATATGGTTGCCACTGTTTGCTGAACACAGCGTGATGACCACTCTGTACCTAAAGATGGGATTTTGGGGGGCAGACAGAGGATGTAGTTTGACAAATTCAAAGCATGTGGAAAAAAATTGCTACAGTTATCAAAAATGTTGCTTATGCAAAGCATATTATATAAAACAGTAGGTCCTAGTGGAAAACATCAAACAGAAAATAGGCAAAAATTTCAATTGTTTTTAAATTTTCAGTAAAAGCTTGTCACATTGCTCTAGATTACGCATGTCGGGGAAGGATAGCTCAGTGTTTAAAGTCTCAGCAAGACAGTAAAACCATCAGCATCCGAATAGTCCTGCTGAGGTGTCTACTCCATCCTGTTTCAGTGGTGTAGATTGTAGCCGTGTTGGTCTAAGGACATAGACAGACAAAGTTCTTTGGGTAAATCTGGTATCTTTTATTAAGCCAATTAATCTGCCCTGTATAATGAAGACTTTAATGTCTTGCCACAAGGCACACAGAAAATCTGTAGCAAATTGGATCACATCATCTGAACCACTGCCCCATGGTTTAATCCCATCACCAGCTATGGGGGAAGGGAGGGAAACCCCCACAAAAGAAAGACAATTATAACAGAATGGTGACAGAAAGCAAAATGCATCTGGTTCTTTAAACAGCGCACTCTTCATTAGTTTCCTGGCCTGGAACATTTTGATGTCATTGAAGGGATACTGAAAGAGACCAATGCAGAATTGTTCTCATGCCAAGTCTTACTGCCGAGCAAACTTTTCAAGCATGTGCTTCATTTTATTTTATAAAGGACTGTTGTGCCAGTTGGCACAAGATAAGCAAACTGTGAGTTGTAAAAGATACGGAGATATCTTCCCTGCTGCTTGGCCAGCTGAAAAGAACTCATCTGTCAGTTGGAGTAAAAAAGAGAAGTGGATGAAGGGAAATGATTATTAAAATCCAACACTGGAAGAAACCCATACAAAGCGTAGGCTGACAGGTGCTAAAGTATGCACTCCATTGAATGTCATGCTGCCGTTCATTATAATTATTAATTTGGTCCCGGTCTGGTAGGGAAAGGGTAGGAGCATTTCTCAGCCCCCTTACCAGCACCCTCTGTGACTGAATCAGACCATCAGCAACTTTAAAGGGCTTAACATGGGAGAACAGAGCAGCAGGTTTCAACGACAGAGAAAATTCCACATGAGTGCAGAGCTCTTTAAATATTTTGCCAGATCAACAGAAGAGGCACTTTTCCTCTGTTTCTACCCTTTTCCTCCTTTTTTTGTTTTCTGTCTTCTCAATGTCTTTCTTCACTGTGTTTGTCACTGCCCTGATAACTTTTTCCTCTTTCTCCTTGCCAGGATGATGCAACGAAGCATTAGAAGATGCAACTCTACTTTTTAAACGAGGCTGCTCAGGGAGAGTTACTTTATACAAATGCCAAGTACTGAAAACAATGGGGAAGTACCAATTTCAGGAGCATACCTACACATTTTTCCTGTAATTACTTTTACCCTGAAAGCAAAAGATGTGACAGGATTGGACAAAGATATCTATGATAACATTTAAAAATCCTTCTGTGGTTTTCATATACAAGTATTAATGGGCTCCTCCAAGCCAAAAGCATATACTGTACTTGGTCTTGTCCTTGACAAAGTGTTTATGAACAGCTGGGTTTTTTGAGGGGAAGGGTGTTGGCAGGGAGGGGGGGTTGTAAAAGGAAATTGATAATTTTATTTGGAAACCATCAAGTTGGGGATTTTTTGTCTTTTTTTTTTTTAAAGAAGCAAAATATGCAACACTATATACTCAAGATATGTATCTATACACACTTATCTATAAATATTTATACACAGCAATCCAAACAGGACACTCCAGCAATTCCCTGAAGAAGTTGCTGCAGGTATGTCTACACCACCACAGGCCATGCCAGGTTGACAATAGACATGCAGTGAAACACACCAAACTCACTCCATGTGTTGTATGCTTCAAAGAGATGCAATGTAACACCTTTACTGTGTCACTGAATATGTTTATTGGCATATGACTAGGGCAGCACTAAAGGCAGATATATTACATACCTTTTGGGTATACTGGGCACACATGGGAAGGACAGGTCATGCTTCCCTAGGATATTCTCTAGTACATGAAATACAGACCAAATTAACCCCATTACCTTCAGTGACGTTCCACAGGACCAAAAAACAAAAAAACCCCCCAAAAAACCCCACAAAAAACTAGGCTTAGGCCCATATTTTTTATAAACCAACTATCCCAACCTGAATTAGAAGTTAATTAAAGCTGGGTGCATCCACACATGCAATTAATGCAAAGCAATAAACTCCAGTGCATATCATGCCAGAGTTTATTTCTCCTGGGCGGTCCATTTGAATGTTTGCCCAGATCCACAGCATGCTGAGCTGGGTCAGAGCAGCCATAGCTGGCAGGAGGTCCCCCCAGGGGTCAGCCTGCTAGCTCAGGGCTGCTGCCCACTGACTCAATGTGTTGCGGAGTGGCTGGCTGGGTCATGAGGGTTTCAGTGTGGGGTACTGAAGAGTGAAAAACTGAAGCAGGGTAGTACTGGTATTTATAAGCACTACCCTCCTTTGGAGTTTGTTTACTCTAGCCTAATGAGGTGCATGTGTAGGCGTGCAACATTTAACGAGGAGCTATTTAGTCAACTCCACAATAAATGTCTTGTGTAGACGTGCCCACTGAATGCTAAAATCCTAGTTCTGTATGTTGCTTTTTTACTTCCATCTTGGAAACAAACTTCCAAGTCCATCTTCTCTTAAGTGATAGTCATTTTCAAACCAAATTTAAATTGCAAACACTACCAGAAAAATATTTATTTGGAAAGAAGAGGATAGAAGAGCAGGTCTTGTTCCATGGGATATTTTAATGTTATTGCTCCTGCTGCTATTTCACAAAAATATTTTTAGTCTTAGATTTCATAAAAGCTAAATTTGTGACCCAATTTGTCCTGACAGCACTTTAAAAGAGACATGGTCACTGTAATAAAAAAGCCCCACACTTCTGCCTGCTTTCCTTAAACTATGGGGGCACAAGTGACACAAGATTGTCACAAGTAAAAAGGATTTGTGCAGAAAAATGCTCTATTTTTGTCTCTTCTATTAGTGTATTTTACATTCCTTTTTATAACAACTTTTTATTGTCTAGCTAGTTTTTTTGTTTGTTGGTTTTTTAAATTCTGGGACAAAAGACTTTTGAAAATAGGAAAATGTTAGAAAATTACAGGGCTCTCTGTTGAACTGGTGTACTAGATTCCCAAATGACTTTTAACTCACTTTGCAAACTGACCAGATTTTATGTTAATAGTCTCCATTTATAATACTCCCTCTGGGGAAATAGTCTACCCAACCAAAACAAAAAAATAAAAAAGAAAGCATTCCAACACTGTTCTTGATTCAAGTAAAAAAGAGCTTTATCTATACTTCCATTAAGTGAGGTTGGTATGAATCACAATTTCATAATTAAACTAAAATTAACTTCATTACTAGGGAGTTGCCTTGATTTAACGGTGTCAGTTCCTAATCTAAAATGATTCCTGGCAGATGTCAATTTAAACATGCAGTGGGATATGACAAATTTTATCTCAGATCTCAAAAATAATTCATCCTGCCACACCAGATATTCAAGATATGGCATGGCTGGACACACAGTTTTCAAGATCTGGGATAAAATTCCTCAGATCTCATTGCATATCTGGATCTTTCAAGTCATACTGAGCAGCTCAATATTAGGAATCAGTCTCCAATGCTGAGCTTCATGGCACAGCTTTAAACTTGCAAATGCTTGAAAGACCAGGGAGAAGCTCCCATATCCTGGACTCTCTGTGCACTAGGAAATTTAAACAGGCTTCTGGGCAGTCCAGCTACAAGGAGCAGCTCCAGGGCAGGCTTCATGGTAGCCCTTTAACATGCCACACGTGCAAATTAAACCATGATAAAAAAAACACCCACAAAGATGCTCCATATTAAAAGCAGATCATCATTGTGACTCATTTGCCATTTTTATTAGATGATAAATTGGTTAAATTTGCAGCATGTTACAGTTAACTGTACAATTAATGTAATATCTTTCAGGGGTCCTAAAAAAATCAGTAAACTTTTTCTCATATTGATAACGTGTTAGAAAGCACAGTGGAACTCACCTTGTTCAACCAAAACCTAGAGCGACACACACACACTGAATTCAGTAGAAATCATATCAGAGCTACAGTAAAAATATATTATAGCTTGAAATACCACCATCGATCTCCCCACTTTCAGAAACAGGTTTTTGCCCAGATAATTATGAGCTAGTTGAAAAAAGAAACCCTCTCCAAATTATTAAAATCTACAGATAAATGGACATTAAATGGACACATTCTCAGATACAAATTTACCTTTTTGATGAATGCCACAGAGAATGTATCCCATGATACAATCCCATGATCCATCAGCTCAACAAAGGCAGTCAGTGTAAAGGACAACATGTCTCCAAAGCTAGAAGAAACAAGATTCATAACAATTACCAGCAATGCAGCACAGTTAAGACAATGGAAAAAGTGGCAGAAAGCTTTTAGAAAGGCAAGACAACGAAGCCAGGTATGTATTAAGAGGCAGCAGCAGAGTGAAAGAGGCCGTGCAACAAAGATGCTCCAGAACAATTTAGCATAGATATAAAAAACTGTCACCTGAAAAAGATACAGTTCAGTAAGAAAAGCACCCATCACTGGGAGAAAACTTCATGCAACACCCAAGGGAAAAGGAAAAAAAGAGTCAGCTAGTACAGATCAAACCTTTCCATCATTTCACAGTATAAGAGCTGAGGGAAAAAAGCTAGCTGAGCTGTCTATTAGCCAATTATGTGGACACTCCCATTTGACATCATCTTGCTTTCATGCCAGAGTGGCAAGCATGTTGGCAGCAAATTAGTAATTATTAATGCTTTCTATTACCAGAAAAAGACTCACAGTCTAAATATTTTTTATCTTTGTTGTGCAACAATTTTTCCAATAATCAACATTTAAAAATCTATTTACAGGAGGAGGGCATGTATCCAAGCTGCCTAAAAGGAAAATAATACTACCCTTTACTCATATCAAGTAGTACCTCAGAAGCAGTCTAGAGCCAAAGCTGCAGCAATTTAACTGAAGCTATACTGCTAAACTGTTTTAGTGCAACCAGTACAAAAGGCTGTGCGGATGTTCAAGCTGAAATGATAAGCCTAGTTTATATCTGTTCAATTAGGCATGGGTTTAAATTGAACCCAAATACCACACATTTAAACTGAAGTAAGAGAGTAGCTAGGAAAGGTTTTTCACCATTTATTAGCAATTTAAAAATGGATTTTTCAAGTCCAAGTCCATCAGCCATTCCCCTAGTTTGAACAAGGCTAAGCACGGAGTGATAGGAATCCTGTGCCCTATATGATGGGATTAATGTGATTTAGACATTGCAAAGTGCATAATTAAGAGATTTACTGGTTCAGATCTACCATATTCAGCAGAGTGCAGAACTGAACCTAATACCCAAATAATAGTGAGGAACACAGCAATTCCTTACCTTTACAGGGTAAGTTAGTTTGCAAACCCTGCACCAGCCTAGGACAAATCTGCTCAAAATGGAAAGTTATCTTGGTACAGAGGGATACGAGACAAAAACTGTTGGAAGGGTCATTGTTGCGGCCATCACTCATCCTTTACTTGGAATGCTAGGAACATCAGTCTGAATCCAGAACTAAACCACTTTCAAAAATATAAAGCTTTCATTAGATTCTGAAGTTGAAAAAATTGAACAACATTAAATTTTTCAAAAAATTGGACAACAGTTTGTTCTGTTAAATTTGACTAAGTGCTTACATTTTCAAAGCTGGGAGACACTTCATTTAAGCACTAGGCATTACAGCTCCACTAGCCTTAACATAGTAGTAGTGGTATTACACTGCTACTTCTTTTGCCCTTTTCGTTGTATAGCCTAACATTAAAATGGGACCCATTATCAATGACTATTAGAGATGGGCTAAATTACCTATAGAGACCACAGCCATAAGTGAGGAGCCCATTTATTAATTATTTCTGATATTATGTATATATTCTAACTGACAAGCCCAAGTTTTTAATACATTTTATCATATTATTGATATTATGACTTAGATTAGGTATAATGTATATAATTTGTCATTCATTAATAAATTAGGGGGAATTTTCTCCCTTTTTTTTGTTACCTTATCTACCATGGGTGCCTTTATAGAAACTAGAAAACCAGCAAAATAGAGAAATTGTATCACAAATAAGTTGAAACCAAGTCATTGAGGGAAAAAAAGAGTTGAAAACTTTGGAGTTTCTGTTCCCTTCGTTAACATCTAACTTGATGTCAGGATGTAATTGGCACTGGGAAGAAAAATATCATTGCTAAGGATTCAGGCCACCTACCTCTTCAGTTCAGGCATGAAAACTTACAATGCTCATCTCCAAACTTCCCTCCAAGTAGTACTCCACTAACACTGTGGAATATTACATTTAACATTCCTGATATTTCAAGCAAAAGTCAAGCATTATTTTTTGATGCTATCAATCTTTTTCAGATCTTGCTACTATAGCAAAAAGAAGCAGATGCAAAACAATTTTAAAAATCCAGTAGTGAGCAAGGATGATTACTGGCATCCTCACAGTGCATCCTGCATTTTGGGAATCACATCAGATTAAAAAATCTTAAATGACAACACAGTTATAGCTGTCATAATTTAATACAAACAAAACAGCTGAGATGTGCAAGAAACTTCAGTGCCTGTCTCCTCCTCCTGCACCTTTTCCTTGCTGCACTGAGGATACTCTGGTTATCAGGTAACTAAAACTAATGTCATGAGAAATGTTAGTTTTCCAAAAACTGTTTCCAAAACACCATCCATGTCCTCATATCAGTGTACCCCAGTGAATTACAATGTCTGGAGCCAACTTAAATTTCATAACACAAGTTAGAAACGACCTGCTCAATAGGACATCTATGGGAATGTCAAGAAAATATATTAAAGGGTACTCTTCTAGTCCTAAACTGAGGATGTAACAATATTAGTGTTGTTTCCACTAATTAGTTATATATTTGGTATAATAAGGACTTACCTAACATGAGGACAAATCAGGAGAGAATCTGAATTAACTAAGTTTATGGACCCAAAAACAAGTTACTTCAAAGCAACTAGGGTGTAAACCTATACCACAAACTACTTCATACTAGTGTACATACATGTGTACAGGCTAACAGGGTTCTTTGGGTAGATGTGATATCTTTTATTAGATCAACTAAATAGTTGGAAAAATTGTTGTTTTCAAGCTTCCAGGCACAAACACCTTTCTTCAGGCATATAGCTAGGGACAGACATTCAAAACACCTGAGACTGAATTGATTGAATCTTTGCAGGTTAGTCTAACCTGGCTAGGCTGAACTGGTTTGTAACCATACAGACATTCCCTCTGGACTGAGAAAATGTAGGGATATGCATGCAGTAGCTCAGGCAGGAAGCTGGGGGTGCTAGAGCAGCCCTCCCTCTCTTCCAGTGCTGAGCTGAGAGGTGGTGTGGCCAGGCCCCAACAGGATGCTGATTAGGGAGGGGTGCCCCCCCCAATGCTCCTGACCAGCCCAGCAGGGAATTGATAACAGAGCATTTATCAGCCCATCAAGAAAAGCCTCGCTCATTCAAGGCCTTCTTAAACAAACTTTTTCCAGGGAAGGAACAGAGGGACATAACCAATCTGCTGATTAGCTCCAAAAAGCCCTGGCCTGTCTGCCTTACACAGACACCTCACATCAGCTAGCATACCACATGCTGGCTACAGTCCTGCTGTGGGAGAGGGGAGGGGGAAATTCCTACCTGAGCAGGGAGTAGTTGGGGGAGGTGGGGGCATAGGGAAGCCAGGCAGACCCTGCTGTGCCTACAGCCTCTACTGGAGCTCCAGCCAGGGAGCAGAGGGGCAGGGCCAGTCCTCCTGTGGAGCAGAGAGCCCCACCCAGTGCTGCAAAGCATCGGGGATGCTGGAGGACTCTAGTTTAAGTTAAAACAAGAAGAGGTCTGGGACAGACATTGCATAAACCAGTTTGACCCAAATCAGTTAAGTCTGATACTACATTCAACCAGATTCATCTCAACCCGGTTTCAGTTATTTTCAAAGTGGTTCATGTGCACTGAATGTTTGTTCTGTTACAGGTTTAAACCAGTTTCTGATCACTTAAACTGGTTTATGTGTAATGTCTGTCCCTAGCCATAGAGCATCTCCTGTGTATAGGCCTTAATTTGGTTTATTCCAGTTCCTTTCAAATTAATTATTAAAAGCATACTAGTTATTATTAATCCAGACCTATCTGCACCTGTGGAAAGTGAAGTAGGGGTAAAGTTTGGTCCCCAAAAACATTGGTAGTGCTTTGTTTAATAAACCTGTTCCTTAACCATGAAGTGACAGAAGGTAGAAGCTTCTACCACAAAACTCTCGACCTCCACCAGATGTCACTGTAGCATTGTTGTAAATAGTATACTGGAATAAAACTGTAATGTTGGGGACTGACCAAGTAGAATTAATAAAAATCCGAATTCCATATAACATACATCAGTAAAAGCATAATATTATCCAAAAACCAATCAGCCAAAGGTAAGTTTAATAAAGAAGCATCGGAAATAGCACTGCCAAGCAATGAAAGCAATCAGTTAATCAGCAAGTTAAAATAGGATCAGTGTATTCTGGATCATTAATTTAAGTTTACAAAATGGCAGTCAACTTTTGCAAGTGGAAATGGACTTCAACTTCCAAACAAAAATATTAAATTTACTTTTGGAACTTTATGTTAAAAATATTAAATTTACTTTTGGAACTTTATGTTACTATATTCACATACATATAGACTCACACATATGTTTTCATACTATTAAGCAAGACAGGTAGTATCATCACTTGTGGAAACTTCATGGTAATCCAAGTTTGTTCAGAACAATAGTAATTTAAGAAAATAAATGGTAGGCACCATTCAACCAGTGTTTCATACTGAAACAGAGTAGGAAGATAGAATCCTCTTGTATACATATTAGTACCAACATCTCAGACATATTTAATACCCTGAGGCAAAACTCTGGAAGCATCTGGTCTCAGTGGGGTTAACACCAGAGCAGGATGAGAGCTCTTTTGCCTAAAGGGTAGTGCTGGCACAGGGACAAATAGGCATAAATACACTATGAATATGTTCTAACCATCAAAGAAGTGAAGTTTTGAAAAGGCTTCCTATAGAAGTGGGGGCAAAAATACTTAACTGGCTTTGAGATGGAATTTTGAAATGATGTGGTGACCCAGTAGGTCCCCTCTGTCCTATTTTATGTTCTTATGACTTAACTGCACAGTTCACAGGCCTTATTCTTTTCTACTCTGTACCCTGTGTAATCAATTGGTTTCAAAACAAATCCTAACCTCTACCGAACTGGAACAGGAACACTTCACAGAAATACTTTATACAGGAGAAAATGACTAAATGGGCAAGGCAATTTTCCTGCAGTTATCCCTGCAATATATCCAACTGGATAAGACCAGTAGTGCAGCTGACTACAAGCTAGAGTAGTAGCATCTCACACAAAGTTATAACTAATCCTTGTAATTCAACCAATACAGAACCTAGCTGAAACTTTCAAGGAAGCTCTATCTGTTATTTTTTAACTCAGCTAAAACTATGGACACGTGAACAGAGAGGAAATGCTCAAGGCATAAACCAAAAGCTAGCTGCACTCTAGCAGCTGCACACAAATAAGCAGGCTTTGCATTTAAATGCATCAGAAACTATCAGGCCTTGCACTGAAAGATACTCATTTGAAAATCTGACAAATGTAGCCCTGATTCTTTCAGGGTTAAATGACACTATAGGGCCAAGACCAAAATTACTGTTAAGGGCAGTGTCGTGTGTGCAGTTCTTAAAAAAAATAAATAAATCAGAGCAGGTTGACTTGCCAGTGTTAATCAGCTTTTCTGTGTACACAAGTCCTTAACACAGAAAAAGGAATCACCCTTATACTAGTGATTTGACTCCATGATAGTGTTCCATTTGAAGGTCAGTGTATATTGCTGTTTTAATGGGAACTACTTTTATCCCTTCAAAATGTTAGTAAAGATGCTCTGAAAATAAGAAAGCTGCCAACAGGGCTGATTAGACACAGGCAATACAATCCACTTTAAAAAATAATAATTCAGAGAAGAAAAATATTATATGAACTTCTCAGGGCATTGGAATATTTTTAATCGTGTCACATTCCCTAAATAAGGGCCTTGTTACACATTCATTTTAGGCAGCTCCTGGAGCTCTTAAGCCCTGTATTGTCCACACACTAATACCCGAAACTAGTTTTAAGGCATGCTTTAGGTGGCTTAAAAGTTAAGTCACTCCATGACCGGTTTCTCTTTGATCTGTGTTACTCAGCTTGTGTTGCATTAATGTGTGGCCACTCCCCATAGATGAGTCATCCAAATTGCAGTCATCCAGCATCCCAGGATGCAGTGTTGCCTTCCCCACCCTCCTGTTCTGTATGAACAAACTTTCCACCTCCTGAACTCTACTCCCCAGGGGGAAGTTCTGGCACCAAACCAACTAACCCTCCAGTCCAGAGAACATGCCAGGATTCTGGGGACCTCTGATTTAACTTAAACCAGCAAGGGTTGTGGGACAGATATTGCATAAACCAGTTTGATCCAAATCAGTTAAGTATGATACTATATTCAATCAGGTTCATCTCAAACCAGTTTCAGCCATTTTTAAACTGGTTTATGTGTACTGAACATCTGTTCTGTTACAGGTTTAAACCAGTTTCTGATCACTTAAACTCGTTTATATGTAATGTCTGTCCTTAGCCCTAGTGGCAAGTCACAGCTGTGCAGGTGGGGGACAGTCAGAGGTTTTTAGCCTTAAAGTGCAACTAACCTGGAGCAACATTTGAGCAGCTCAAAATACAACATGTAACAATGCCCTAAGCCTGTACAGGATACTGTCAGTGATAAAATGAAGTAGTAGTATATTATGAAATAGCAAGCCATCCTGTTAAGCAGATATGACTCTCTGCTAAAATTAGTTTTTGACTACTTTAAAGTCATGAGGATAGGAAGTAGAGGCTGTAAGTATGAAAAGGGTAATTTTTATAGTGAAATCTGGCTGTTAAATTTGTCTCCAGATGTAATGCCTACTCCTAGACCTCGTCCTATCAGGTGGATGGCTAAATAAAAACTGCAACAAGCAGTCTGAATGTGCAAAACAAGTAGGCCTGTATTTGCTCGGCAGAAGGCAGGGTAGAGTTTCACCTTATAAACAAAGTGAAATCAGAGATGCCCAAGCTTTTACAAGCAACAGCTATGATAGCATATGAAAGTGAGCCATTACTCATTAAAGCTTATGAATCTTTGATTTAGGTAGACTACTCTGGTGTTTACCTTAGTATGTACTGACATACAGAGCAAGTTTCTCCTCTTCTTAGGATATTAAAAAAATTTTCACAAGTGTATTTTATTTTCATTGACTGAAACCCATAATGTAAAACACATTAGGTTGATGTAAAATGGGCCTTAAACTGTTGTAGTATAAATGCATGAATTATCAAAATTCAATGGAGCAATCTCCTCTTCCCATTATATCACTATAGTTATACCAGTGTGGATTTATTTACTGTAAAAAGGATCACTCCTACAAGTTAATGTGATTACTTTGTAGATAAAAGTTATTTACATTACAGGTCATCACCTTGGATGAAAGTCCAGAGTAATGCTTTAGCCCTCTTGTAGGGACCTGTTTAGATGCCAGGATACACAGTCTAATGTAAAAACTGGGGAGGAAGTGCAGAATTAGAATCTTTGCCAAAACTTCATGAAAATAGACTGCCAGCTCGGAAGCAGATTGAGGCCCAGGAAATGCAACTGACTCTTACCATAACAGCAGCTCTTACTCAAATACAAGTGAGAAGAATGAAACATCTCCATGCATGAGAGTCACCCTGTCAGCAGGAATTGTAACTCCTGGGATTTTAAGCCATTCTGACAGCCTAATTATTTCATTCAGAATTATTTTATTTTACTGGTATTTTATACTGGAACAAGAAAGGGAACTCAAATATATTCAAGTTTGTTAATGATGATTGGGGTTTTTCTTCAGTCATTTAGAAATAACTGAACTATAGATGGACAAGAGTTTTCTTAATGACATTTTTGAAATGATGAGTTACCATTCATTCCAATGGGAAACTGCATTTCCTATGTGGAAAACTACATTAAGCTACTGAAGTAGCAGATGCACAGTTAACTGATTTTTTGTTGTTGTTTTGCTTGGCTGGTTTTTAGCTATATTTGACATTTCACATTTGTGGCCTAATCTACTGATTAGAATAATTTGTATAATTTCAATTCAGCAAAGCCTGGCTTAAGTACGGCCCTACAAAGCAGTCCCATTTGAAATTAACTGAGCAACACATGTTCAGTTTTCTGATATGAAAAGATTAAAACCTTCTTGTATTACCTGGGACTAGCAAACACCAGAAAAATCAAACCAACATGACTGATCTTAATTTATCCCACCAACATCAATAAGCAAAGCCATTCATAAACTATGAACAGCCACACAAGCCACAGACATTAAAAGGACAAAAATGGTGCTTGCCCAAATTCAAACAAACCTATAAAGAATAGCAGAACTCCTGCATAACAGGTTAAGCAGTTATAGAAATGAAGTGCCCATTCCACAAGCAAAGCACAAAAGAAAAAAAAAACAAAAGCTCCATAGGAAATTTTTGACAGGTAACATCAAAAAGCAGGAAACAGAGGTTGAAGATTTGTTGAATCAATATGCGCAGATGTATTTATATAAAAAATTAGCATGAAGGCCTGGATTTAATCATGCAAAAGAAGAGGAAGTGTGCAAAGTGATGATCCAATCAGATTCTTACCAGGGCTTCATTATCTTCTGCAATTTCTGATATCGTCTGTAAAATTTAAAAACTTCCACGTGAGGTGATACATTCTAAAACATGTATAACTCAGCTATTATAAATATATATATATGTTTATGCACCTGAGGGACAGACATATAGAATAAAAAGCAGTAAATTACTATAATTTATTCAAAAAGGAAACAGTTCTATATCTGGTGATGGAAAAGGCTTCAGTTAACTCAAAACACTTTTTTAACGATCTGTCTCAAACACTTGTTTCAATCTCCATTGGAAAGGAAAAGTAACAGTTTCCAAGGTAAAGATAAGTTGCATATAGATTCCTGAATGATAAAGACACAAATCTAAACATCATTATTGTGGGTTCTTTCAGAGACATCTTCAACACTAAATACAAAGTTTACATATAAAATACCTCCTGCCTTAGCATTGCTATGAAATGAAAGCCACTGTAACAAAATCAAGGGCTTGTTGTTTTGTTTTTTTTAAATTCAGTCTCTACTTCATATGATACTCAGGTAGAGAAGTAGCTGAAAGCTGAGGTGTAGCCAGGAGCTCGTTGTTCTGAAAACATGACCGGGGGGAAATTCTGTGACTCCTTTGAAGTCAATGACAAATAGCCCATTGACTTCAAATTGGGGTCAGAATTTTACCCTAGGTTTTTAATCTAGTTATAGGGACATAACTAGGTCATGTCTACGCAACATCTTTAAACCACATGGTAGCCAGCTCCCCTGACACAAGGCTTTAGTATCGCTGAGCCTTATTTTAAAAAAGGGTTCTGAAATCCCAGCTGGCTCTGTAGGTCCAAATTTCATACATCTAAATTCCTGACAAAATCCAGGATGTTGAATTAACCCATTTCAGAAAGCTGTGAAAAATGTATTTATGGAGTTCAGAATCCAACACTTGGACCCATCTTCACTTATAACCTTTGGGATACCCTCCCCTCTCCCTCCAAACTTCTGAAAAACACTTGGTTCCTATTTGTGAGAGGAGGTTTATATACCACAGCCAAGGGGGTTTTATTTAGACATTTCCTGTTTTTCTGAGACATGCGGTACTGTGCATCATTAGTAAACCAGAAACTATGGCATCACATTACTATACTTAGGATGCTGACAGGCAAATATTAAGGGGGACTGGGGGGAAAGATAATAAGAGCATTTCAAAACCATAGTTCACTAATCATGATTTGCAGATCATCATCCCACTAATGACCAGTTCCAGAACTGCTGATCATGTTACTAAAAGAGGTAAAGAAGCTACGAATGATGACAGAGATATCCAAAACCAGACAAAATGAAATAAAAAGAAAACCTCATAGAATCCAGAGAACAAAAATCAGCCTTCTTCCCTGCACAGATACCTCATCCGACTGGCAAAAAGAACTCTTGATTTTGTAGTTCTCGGTAGCCTTTCTTTGTAATCCCTTCTATCCTCTTTTTGGGAGCACCTTTGTTTATTTGTAAAGATGCTGTTCCATGTTTGTATTTGGACGGATATACACTGTCCCACAGCCTAAATTACTCTAAGGTGCTTGATAAGCCAATTCTGTTATCCTCACAAGGCAGCTACTATTCATTCCAGTAGACAATTAAAAAAAAGAAAAGAAAAAGGAAGACAAATTCCATGTTAAAATGCGGTACCTATCCACACAGGGCCAACCTTTTACCCAGCCACCTGGCAGAAGAAATACAGGGATGTCAATTTAGGTCAGTAGGGGTATTAACTGGGTTGGGATTGGAACAATGTTATCAGCTGCTTTGCCACCTATGCTGATGAATCCTAACATCCCAATTGCTTTTATCCAAATAGTATTCAGTTCCAAGTCTGTAATAATTTTGACACTTCAATTGAGTTAACTTTGATGATCTATACAATGATAATGCACAACCTCTTCTCCTTTTATATCTTGATTTGGGTGTATACGGTACTCTTATATAAATAGTGCTTCTTGCCAGATATGATCACTGTTGTACACACATCACTATATCCAATCATAAAGTCAATATGTTAAACATAAGCATTCGTGTGCATGTCACGATGTTATATTTCTTCTGGGCAAGTTTCTCATTTTCAGTCATTGAAGCAAGGGATGCGAGGGGAAGTATAAAAAGTGAACTCATTCTTGAGACAGCTTGTGCCCCCATCCAGAGTCAGACAGACATACTTTCTTCACTGAGACAACATTTATAGTAGAGCTGCATTCTAGCGGAAGCATGGCCTTGCGGTTAAAACCCTGTACTGGAACTCAGATCCCAGCTCTGGAGACATCCTGTGTAGCTCTGGGCAGTTCCATTCACTTCCTTGGGGGTCACTTCTCCATTTATAAAATCTAGGTATTTATAACCCCCTGTTACTACGGTATCTGAACACCTTCTGATTATTTAGAAACAAATGAAACAAATGCCCCTTTGATTTCTTCCCCCCCATTTCATGCAAGAAATAGAGAAGGGTGGGTTTGGAGGGGGAGGGAGGGGTCTTTTTTTGTTTGTTTGTTTTGGTTTCTTTGCATGTTCGGAGCCATGCTGAGACAAATGTTTTTTGGATTTAGTCCTGAAACAGGTAAGGTCCTTGCTTTTTCTTTTCAATTGAAGGATTGAGTGTCATAGCTTGAGTTCAGTTCCTATGCAAATTCTCTGACTTCTGCAAGTACAAGCCTCCATCTATTGCTTGACTGATTCATTGTTCCTTGTGACAAGTCATGGTTGCAGAGAGGGGGCTTGATTTCTCAGGCAATGAGAGAGAATCTGGTGCATATCAGAAAAGCAACTTTGTACTGGATGCTTGTTTTCGGTAGGGAGAGAGTATAAAAAGAATATCAGCAGGAGAGATGTGTTCACAACGCTCTCTGCTACGTAAAATATGAGCTACAGAGTTTTGTATCAGTTTGACATTTTTGGGGGCATGCAGCCTCACTCCTGGAAAGAAGCTGAAATAATCAAGCCTGGAGATGCTGAAAGAGTGCATCACTATGGTTGGGTATGTGTCTGTTAAAACAGGGCACAATCTGCCTAGTAGCTGTAATAAAAAAGGGACTTTTTTTTCCTGGATTTTTGTTTAATCTTCTACAGTTATGACTATTTGGATCAAAGGTCTGTTCAAGATTCACAGACCATCAGGCTAATGACATTAGGGCACACTAGTTTTCTAGCATTTCTAGTAAGAAAAACTCCAGAAGGAACCCAATGCAGTATGTCAATTTATCAATGGGAAGGGAAATCCCTAAATAGCAAGGTACATTATAGAGGAAGGTAGGTAAGTTATAGAGGAAGCAGGTTTCTTTAAACACTTCTTTCTTCTGACTGGCCACATCTACTTCAGGAAGTTAGGCTGCCAGAAGTTTTGTAGGCTTACAGATGCTATGCTGCTGAGGAATCAGAACTCATGGTAGAGGAGATCTCTTTTATTAAACCAACTAGATTTTTGTCAAAAAAAAAAAGTATTCAGTTATAATGTATTTATTATTTATTTATAAAGTGTTTTTTTTGGCAAAATCTAGTTGGTCTAATAAAAGATATCAGCTCTACTATGAGTTCTGATTCATTTTGCCTCTAGTCTAAACCAATACGGATACAATCTGGATACCTAACACATGCTGCTGAAGTGCATACATGCTGAACTACTCTAGCCAGTGCACACATCCTCGACTTGAGAGACTGTACCAGAGAATGTGAAGTGCCCTTGGACTGACGCGCAGGTCTTAAAGCAACTAACACTGCTGTGTCAATGGGGTGCTTTTCACATAGGCCTTTTTTACAGCTGCTACATCCTAAAAGAAGAGGGGTTTGTTCTTCAGGTTATACAAAGACAATGCTTTGCCAGCTCACACCTAACCTGTGTGAGGATGGACACACACTTGTGGCAAGACCAGTGTGCGTGCAACTTCTGGCAACTAAACTTTGTACTGCAGCTTAATTTTAAATCAGCAGCTTTCTATTTTAGTGTTGATTTTGATTAGGTAATGAATAAACTAGGAGATAGGATTGTTTTACATATATAAACAAGATCTAGTGCTGGCTGGGCTTTGCATACTGATGGTATTTCAAATTCGAACCTTGTTTTGATCAACAGGGTGTTTTGTTTTTTTAATATCCTGATTCGCCTGCTCCCCCAACACACACACACACACACACACACACACACACACACACACACACACACAGAGCTAAGCTCTAAGACAAGCATAGAGGCTGTAAAGAGGGGTCTCGTTTGAGGTTGTCATGACCGTTCAGGGTTTTAACCCATATTAAAACACAAATGGCACAGGCCTCCTAAACTGCATTGCTATCTCTGCAACAGGCTTGTTCTTAGAGTGTTTGGCAATTAACTTAAATGACCCACGATTAATTTATAAATGTACACAGCACTGAGGAGGCTGGAGGGGGTGAGGAAAATGTTAGCACATTTTATCTTCTATACTTGACAGGTGCTTCATGGACAAAGGACTTTTCTTCAGCAAAATGTTTGTTTAGGAAGTAGTCATGTAACCTTAACTAAACAGACTTACATGGTGATCAATTAATATAAGATCAAGATAATATCTTGTATAAACCAGCCCATAGGTGTCAAATAATTTTGGAGTAAGAAGACTCTGAGGACCCTACCATTGAAAAAACCCAGGAACAGGACCATTTTAGTTTGAGGAAGGAACTTAGCCATTTTAGGATAATACCTCTATTCATCCCTGATCTCTCTTGGAGCTAAGCCTGTAACTGTGATCAACTGCATCAAATGTGAAGAGATTGTACAGGATGGAGTACAGATGTGCTTCTCTTGCTTACAGACGGTTGGTATCCATCACCTGGAACAATAAATGTGACCTTAGACCATTCCTTGACTGAGAGGCACCTAATACACTGGTAGTTAATAGGAGTTGTCAAAGATCATTTCCGTTTAGTTCCTCATTCAGCTGATTAAAACCAGAATGGCAGTTTATAAGAATCCTAGTGCTGAGGATAGATTTGAGTTAGAGATATGAGGTGCTGGATTGTCACAAAGAGATGTCATCTACGACTGTAAATGATTTGGGGAGCATTGTCACTGCATCAGATGGAAAGCAGGATGCACAGTTCAAACTTATTGCTAATTAAGTGAACACACTCACAGGATTTCCATTTAAGTACCTGTAACATATCAAGATAACACTCTTCCCCCTGTTCCCACCTTGCTGACAGCTGGGGAAGAGGGGGTGTTAATTCAAGTGAATTGTCATTCAAGAGAGATGTATACAGGCCTGCCCCACACTTGTTTTGATGCGATTCAAAGACAGGGACAAATCGGACTTGTGATAGCCTTATGCTGAAAATCTTATTCGTTAGGAAAAGAATTAGGTGCTGATATTTGCCTTTTTGGAAGCAAATGGGAGGGAAATATATCACCACCATTATTCATTGAAATGTTATATGGGAAAATGAATTATGTTTGTGAAGGGTGCAGATAACAGTCAGGAGAGCTACATAAGTACTTTATCTTTATCATACTAATTTCCATAAAGCCAGGTATCCAGGTCATAGCTGCATTGGTTTAGAGGAAAAGGCAATCAGGGCTTGTAGTAGAGGGGATATCTTTTATTACACCAACAAGATTTTTTCAAAATTTTGTGGCGATTGTAAGTTTTGCAGAGATTTTTTGCAAAAATCTTGTTGCTCTAATAAATGATAAAACCTCTACCATGAGCCCTGATCGTAATTTCCATAAAAGAAGAAAGCACAAAGCTGAACAAAATGTTTTAAAAAATTAACAAGAAGTTACTTGTTGAGAACTTCTGCAACCACAGTATGTTTCCTTAAAGCAGTGTTGTGATAAATTTCTTGCTGAATCTCAAACAGCAGCAGTTCTATTAGCATTCCCCAAGCCAAACAGCCTTAATGCTTGCTGAAAGTGTATTATAATATATGCCAAGAGTAGCTTGAACCTGAGACAAATTTAGTGCAGCTCCTACTGGATCAACCCCATTTTGGGTCATGTGATAAAACTTCTGTCTAAGGATCAAAAGGATCCAAATCTGAACCTCAGCCAGGGCAATTTACAGGATGCAAAAGGAGCTTATCAACATCAGGGAGTTTTTTGTGAAAATGTCACCAATTGATAGTGAAACTGAAGTTTTGCCGCTGTGGGAACTCTTGGGAGTGCTAAAACAGATCAGATACTCCGTGGCTTCCAGTGTTTTTAAAAGCTGCATTATTTAGGTATTTGGGGGTGGGAGGGTAGGGCTACCATATTTTCAGTATCAAAAAAGAGGACACCTGTGTGGGGGAGAAAGGGGGAACCAGATGGGGGGGGTAAGGGATAAGGGAGGGTTATATGACTGTGGGGGAGGTGATATTTCTATGCCCTGCCTCTGCCCCTCACTCCTAAGCCACAGCCCACCCCTCCCAACCCTGCTGCTGTCTTTCACTCCTGACCCATTGTACCCCACCCCCAGCCTCATTCCCAACTCACAGCCCCCTGCCCCTCCTGGCCCTGTCGGCATGAGCGACTGGTGCCTCCTGAATCTTGGGGAGGCTCCTGCAGAAGCCACATGGGGCAGACAGTGGTGGTGGGGTTATGGGGGCACTATGTGGAATTTTGGGGTAGTTATAGCCCCCCAAAAGCCTCCTAGCACTATCCCCACCTGCAGCTCCGCCCTGCTGTTTTTCCCTTATGCAACCAGCACCGGGCTTCTAAGGGAAAGGCAGCAGAGCGTGTATTTAGGCATTTATCAGTCATTATTGGCTACACTGGCCAAGAAAAGCCAATAGCTTCTAATGTTAATTTTCCTTTTATTGGTGCCAATCTGATATGCCACCGATATATCTGTGCACCTGTAATTAACACAGAAAAAGCTCCTACCACTGAGGGGATTCAGTATCAGGAAAGAGGAAAATTCAGATAAATCTGATATTAGAATGATGAAGGATGTAACTAAACTGATTTTGCATCAAGCCATTAACTTTTTGGGTAAATATCAAGGTATCTCTATTCTGGATAGCTGATGCTGTTTAAAACCAAAAGGACAATCAAACTATGCTTTAGAAATGTTTCTTGTTATAGTAACTCTTGCCCCATATTTTTTCTAGCTTCTACAAATATAGAAAACACAAGAAATCTAAGCAAAATGCCCTGCAATATGGTTGCCTGGCAGCAGCAAAACCAAAGAAAAATATGAAAATGCCTACTGGTTCTGTTTGTATCGAGTCTTTTTTCTATCGTACATACTGTAGCAAAATAATGTCTGACAAACATTCTGACCAGAGGTCTAATTATGAAATTACTGGGTGAAGTTTTAAAAACTACTCCTACATATACAGCAGCACTCTTAGAGAAGCCACATATTCATGTGCACTAGAGACCCACAGGCCAAATCTATGAAAAAGCAGATTTGGGGATTTTAAATTTGAGATAGATACAGAGAGAGAGACAAAAAAAGCCCCCCTCCTTCCAGGATTTGTTCTTTGCCATCTCATTCTGCAGAGCAGACTTTTCCTGTCATTCACAATGCCCAGGTTGTAAAAGGGGAAAGGGGAGGCGGGGTGTGGGAATCCAAGGAACTAGACTGAAAACACAGCCCAAACAAAATTACTTCTTCTGTTTAAGGAGCCCTGCCTCTATTCCCTTTATATAGCAATTGCAAATACTAATAATAGTAATAACAACAACTGGCAGATGACTTTTTTCCCCCCTTCTCTTCTATTACTATTGTTCTTTTTGTATTGTAAAAAGATCACTCAACTTTAGAAAAAGACAATTCCGCCTGGTGCTTTTTTCATGCATTCCTGTCACTAAAGGGGCACTAAAAGTACAGCAACTTCTAGATCACTCTGACATAAATGCCCCTTCTAGTGAGTCACAAAAAGGGGAGGGTGAAAAAAAAAGAATAAAGAGTGTAAAAAGAGGAAAACTCCCAGACCTATACTTCCTACAGGTTTTTTTTTAACTGGCGTTTTCTGGCATACAACCTGAAAATGAAGACAAGAGCTAGAAAATTCCCCTATAAGCCAGCTCTTGAACAATATGACTTGTTTCATTTGTGCTTAACTCATGAATGGTTGTTATCTCATATATTTTCAATAACATAATAGCTAAATGAACACTGTGTCTGACTTGTTCACTGGAGGATTTCTATTGCTTTAAAATATTAATTTAAAAGTAAATTCACATTAATCCGGTCTGGCTCCATTTGTAATTTCCAGTCAGGACAGGGCATATCTCCTCTACTGTAGTTAACTGAAGTAAATTTCCTTCTCTGATCTCTCCACAAAAACAATTACATACCTATCCATGGTATAACTGAAACCATGTTAGTTGCAGCCATGTTGAAACACAGCTTAGAAACATTTGTTGCTAGAATGCTTGCAAGGATTATGTTGTGACCAGGGTCCTAAGCAGTAATTTTTATTGTGACAAACATAGAACAGTTTCATAACAAAGTTAATTGCTGCTAATATAATTGTTGCTGCTAATATAATTGTTGCTAGTTGGAACCATCAATACAGAAAAGTAGAAACATAAGGTTGGAAGGTGGATCATTTAAAAATCCAACTCCCTGCAGAAATAAAGGATATGCTGTTTCTAGACTGGCCCTGAAAAATGCTTATCCACACTCTTCTTGAAAAGATTCCAGTGAAGAAGATGCCATAACTTCCCTGGGCAACTTGTTCCACTATCACACTATTCTTACAGCCAGGAAGTTTTTTTCTGATATTTATTTCAAATGTCTTTTGCTAAGGTTTAAGCCCCTTGTTTTAATGCCCTGCACTCTGAGGCAAAGGTTCTGCCTCTCCTTTATGGTAGCCTAGCCTTTCAAACATTACAAAATTGTTACCGTGTCTCCTTAATCTCCTTTTCTCCATATTAGACACACCTAGTTATCTCAACCTTTCCTCAAAAAGCTTGCACTCCAATGCCTTTGCCATCTTCATTGCTCACTTCTGGAGTGTCCCCATGTTCTCTACATCATTCTTAAAACATGGAGCCCAGAACAGGACATAATATTCCATCCAGGCACTAACCAGCATCACATAAAGTAGTAGCATCACCTCTACGTCTTACATAAAATACTCCTGCTAGTGAAAACTAAAATCACATTTGTTTTCTTTTCTCTTTTTGCTAATGCATCACGTTGAGTCTGTGACCTCTCTACAGACACACACACCAGAAGTGCTACTGCCCAGCTAGTTATCCTTTGTGCTCTACGTGGAAATTTGTTTTTTCTTCTCTAGCTATAGCATCTTACATTTGTCTTTGTTGAATTTTATTCTTTTGTGCAAATCCTGGTTTTCCAATTTATCAAGATCCATTTCCATCTATTCCTATCTTGTAAAACAGTAGTTACCAACCTTTTTAAGTAGATCACCTTTGACATTTAAAAGCAACCCAAGGTCTACTGTGTGCCACTGCCAACCTGCCCACCCAGCAGGTAAGTCTGTGGGGAGGGAAGATGCGGGGGCTAGATTGGGACCCCAGCAGTGAGGGACAGTGCTGCAAAGGCACAAGCAGGGGTAAGTTGAGAGGGACTCCGGCCAGGTGGGACTTACCTGCTGGGGAGACGTGCCCCCAAATAATATTTCTCCCTCTGCCTTGATCTGACCCCCACTCCTTCCCTCTCCCACAGACCTGCTGGGCTGGGGTACACGCATGCATGCATGAGGGCACTCAGCCCCCCCCACCCAGGCCTCACATCCACCAGTGGATCAAGATCCACTGGTTGGTGACCACTGTTCTAATATGAGCCCCCTTTGTGCTTCCAAATGTGTATTCAAAGCACAGAACCTCACTTACATGTCTATCCATGGCTATATGCACAATCTGCGCTGCTTGCACAAGATAATACAAACCCCTTGGCAATATCATAGTCCAGATGGAATAGCTAATTTAAAAAAAACAAACATGTTCTCTAGTATGTTTATTGAGTATATAATTTCTTGCACTTGTGTGATTGAAAACAATTAAATTATTTGTATTCAGGATCAAAGTCATAGAAATGACTGCACGGAAGGATGGTCTCCTTCTCTGCCTGACTCAGCTAGACATAGGCATCCTAAACATGCCATACTCTGCAACCACCCTAAAAATATTGATATTAACAGGACACATTTGCAGCTTCATTATGGATCTGTCCACACTGTGATCAGAATGCTGTAACTATCATATTTTAAACCTCAGCACATCCAGAACCTACAGCTCTTTTATTCTAACCGAGAAACTCTTCAATGGAAAATGTTGGCAGAATTATGGTCGTTATGCAGCATTATAAAGAATACTTGTGCAAACTTACAGGAATTGCAAAAGTATGGACCACCATCAC
Organism: Crocodylus siamensis; assembly: GCF_052110815.1. Lineage (NCBI taxonomy): Eukaryota > Metazoa > Chordata > Crocodylia > Crocodylidae > Crocodylus > Crocodylus siamensis. Next base: position 122,408,193 of record NC_143399.1, on the reverse strand, counting down.
TTACAACAGGCTATGCAGCAAACTAATAATTTCTAATTTGTTTAAACCAATATACTATGCATACGTAGAGCACACATGTGAGAACGTAAGTAGGAGCCATTTTTTTTAAAATTACACTATATTCCTAAAAAAAAATACTATAGAGCTACCTGTAAAACCTAGGGGTGTACATTCTCATGAACCTGATCACTAAAACTGAGTTGTAACTGTCACAAAACGAGTGAGAAATAAGCTATAAAGATTTTAAAAGGTTCCTCCAGCACCTCCAGGTGCTCACTATCCAGCACCTGTCCACTGAAGGTTAATAAGGATGTATCATTCCTGTAGAGTTAACCTGCATTATAAGTGTTACCCCTGCCTTGATTTCACAGACAGAAATCCTTACCATGAGCATGATGATGCTGAGTATTTGGCCTATTAGGAGACATGGCTAAAGCTAGAATAAGCACAAACCATCAAATGCTAACACATCTCTGTGGGTGCAGACTAACTCTATTTGAATGTCCTTAATTCTCTGGTGCCATCCCTCAATTAATCATTATCAAGTGCTCAGAAAAAAAAAAAAGACACATTTTTCCACAATTCATTGTCAAAGAACCCATGGAGTAGCTCAGGTTTTTGGAGATGTGTGTCTCCAGAAGTCTTGACTGTAGTCTTAGAAGAAGGGATACCCAGTAAGGCTGTGTGATGCTTCAGTAGCCAATTTGATTCAGAGATTCAGCCCGATTCAGCAGCCAAATCTCCAAATCTGAATTGAATCGGGAGACCCATTAATCTCTCCAAATCAAATCGGAAGCCTCTGAATTGATTCACAGAGATTCAGCCATAGACTGTCTGGGGGAGCAGCTGGACAAATTCAGCCATAGACTGCTGGGGGAGCAGCTGGACAAATGCCGGCTTCAACCAGCAGCCCCAGGAGAAGCCGCAGCTCATCTGGCTACTCCCCTGGTTGCTTCCCTGCTGGAGCAAAACAGGCAGTGCTGGCAGCCCCAGGAGAAGCTGCAGGGACTGGGGGAATGATTGGGAGTGGGGATCAAACCAGGAAATCGAATGGGGAGCTGGGGGGAATGATTGGGGGCCGGGGGAACGAACAGGGGGTTCTCCCCAGCTCGCCATTTGATTCCCCAGCTCCCCAATTATTCCCCCCAGTCTCCGGGCCTTCTCTCAGGGCTGCCAGCACTGTCTGCCTCAGCCTGGCAGGGGAGCAGCCAGGGGAGCATCCAGACAAGCCATAGCTGGAGCCAGCAGCCCCAGGAGAAGCTGCAGGGGCTGGGGGAATGATTGGGAGCTGGGGGATCGAACCAGGAGGTGAGGGGGAAGTCCCTTTTCATTCCTCCAGCTCCCGATCATTCCCTCCAACTCCCTGATCATCCCCTCCAGCCCCTGCAGCTTCTGCCAGGGCTGCCAGCCTTGCCCCAGTGGGAGGGCAGCTGGGGGAGCAGCCAGGGGAGCCACAGCTTCTCCCAGGACTACTGACTCAAGCTAGGGCTTGTGTGGCTGCTCCCCCAGCTGCTCCTGCTAGCACCACCTATCTGTATAATCTATGGCCAAATAAGATTCAGCACTGAATATCTTCGGATTTGGATTAGGCCAGATCAAATCAGGACAGTGATTCAAATCACCGAATTGAATCACTGTCCCTCCGAATCCAAAGTGAATACTTTCTGCTTCGCGCAGACCTGATACCCAGCTTGAGTTTAATCTTGGTGCGACTCCTCTCATTTGCACAAGGCTAACTTGGAAAAATTAACTTTAGTGTGGAGGTAATTTTGCCAGGAGGATGTGCCTACAACAAGAACAAAGAAGGTCAATAATGAAGTGATACTAGAAAATGTGGGAGAAATTATGCTCAGGTATGTGTGTTGTAAGGTACAGAACTTGTTCTTTCCATTATACCCAAAATTCATTGTATATGCCTATTGAGGATTTTCTGTTCTGTGTTATAAACCTAGATTAGGTTTATAACCTGTGTGGTGCAGATATCCCTGCCTTCCAATTACCCTCAAAAAACAAAATGAACACTCACTTCAGTTACCACTGTGAATTACAGAGACTCCAAATTGCCAAATGGGTAGGAAAAATGCAGCGAGCAACTAGAGGTCAAATATATGAACCTGTCAGATATTATTTGGTTCCCGATTCCTTATTAAGTAACATCATTTTTAAGGTTGCTAACACCTGACTTTTTTACAGGCACATAGGTATGTCAATATTGCTATACTGTTGCAAACTTGTATTGCAGACAGGTTCCCCAAATAAGTGATTTGTACCAATGCAATTCATTTAGCTAATGGAAGACTTGTTTTAGTTTTGTTACTAGTGCTAGAGTTCCACAGTACATTCCTACAGCAGTAGCTCTCAGCCTTTTTAGACTCTGGGAAGCCTTCTTAGACTCCAGACACTCCTCAGAAATTTTTGACTACAGAAAAGTGCTAGAGCAATTATTCTGTTGCAGATAACTCAGAAAAACCACAACAGGTAAAAATCTTTAACACTTTGGATTTCAGAGAACTTTCCTAGGAAAGTAAGATTCTTACCTGTAAATTCTGGATTTGATTTTGTGAATCATGTCTGCACACCTAACAATGCTAACATTATATGACACCCCACAGCACCCTTGAAAGGATTTCATGATACCACAGGATGCTGTAGTACCCTGATTGAGAACCTCACTTGAACCTCATTACCTATAGCTATTCTTTTAAACCAAAAACATATGTGTTTTAGTTAAATTCCACTGTGTAGAAACTTAAGTGAATTTAAACATAGTTAGCTTGTGTGGTTGGTGATTAAATTAAGCTAGGATGCTAAAAAGTAAATCTATTTAATTTTCTTAATTAAACCAGTAGAACTTGTGTTTGTAGACCAGCATGGTTTATACCAGTACAGAATTCTTCATTGCAAACAAGGCCTTAGGGTAATGTAACTCCAGAAAAACTGATATTTAAGAAGTGGAAAAAAATCAAACCAAAATTCACTATAGCTAGGGTGAGAGAAGTGATCTAACACATCTACATAGGCTACAAAACAAGGCTGTTCTACAGTATTAGCTTCCTCCCAAGTGCCTGTGGCAGCGATGCTACATCAACAGCACATGTAGATCTTGATACAGTAACTGCAAAGCATTAAGAAACACCATCTTTTAATGGAGGATCTCAAAATCCCATGAGAAATAACATCTATTAAAACAGTAGTTAACATAAAGATGATCAGGCTGCTGGGGCAAATCTTCCTGTAACATCCGTATTAACAATAAATGTCTCATTCCTCTTCCCGTTAAAGCCAATAGCAAAAACTCATTTACTTTAATGGAACAGGATTAGGTCAATTAACACCAGGATAAAAGGCTGAGTTTTTTTAAAATACCCTGAGGGGGTCAGGTGCCCAACTGCCACAAAATTCCAACTAGCCTTTGTTCTTTACAAATCCACAACCACAAAAGTTTTTAAAAAATAGTTAAGAAAGAAGAAGAAAACGAAAGGAAGTGGATTGTTAGTGCTGTATTAAAGAGCATATATTTAAACAAAGTTATCTTCAGTCACCATTTAACAGCAGACTCCAGATGGAACTATTAACAAATGAGGGTGTGGGGGTTTTTGTTGATGTTTTTGGGACAGGGGGTAGGTTTGGGGGTTTTTTTTAAATTCTAGGGGATGGCAGGAGAATAAGACCGAGTACTTTGTAAGGAAATACTTTAAGCTACAATAAAGAGGACAGAGAAAACAACTATGCACTGAAAAAAAATGACAGTTCAAACAACATACTTACTCTGTTCCACTTTCAACCATCTGCGTAAGGAGAGAGATACCATCTAGGTTTATAAATTCCTGGGCAAACGTAACATCCCGCGAGTAACTGGCTAAATCTTTCAGTGATTCTAATTTGGCATCCATACTAGAAGACTGGATCCTCTCGTGCAGCTGCTGTGCATTTTGAGCCTCATTGGAGACAGAAAGAAAACATAAAAAACCCACCAAAACCTTAGTTATAAATGTAACAGTGAACACATTTGTGCACAAATAGTAACAATCATCATACTTAATATTAAGAACGCATTTCCCCATAGTTCATGATAAGTTAACAAGTGGTTAAGTAACACATTATTAGTTAACCACACATAATCTATGCATCTGTTTCCTACTTAGATAACCATCCATGGGTTACTTATAATATTTATTTAAAATGTACTGCCCACTATTATTATTTATTACAGTTTCTATTTTGGTAGCTTCCAGGAAACCCAGGACCCATTTGTGTTAGCTAACATACTGGAAAACAGCCCTTGCCCTGAAGAGTTTATACACCTCTAAAATGACAATAATAAAGCTAGGGGGTAAATGGTGGGGGGAAAAAACCCAAGAAAAAAAAAACAAAAAAAACCCAGACATGGCAAAAAATGTAATCTCACCATAATTTGGACAATAAAAGGTTCTCTCAATCTATACTTATTCCATTCTGTGCACTTTTCCATCTCTTTTAACCAACAGAAATGTACTTAGATTCATGCATCTAAATTGTGTGCAGAGTATACATATTACTGTTTTCTTTTCCCTTCTCTCCCTCCATTCCTTTACCCCACCTCCTTCTGCTTCATTCTCAGATCTCCAGAAATACAAATATTCTCTATGTGAAACGTGGAAATTAATTCCTCTTACAGTGTGTGATGTTTATCTCACAGCTACCTTCATATTAGCTCAATTTAAATATCATTTAAAATGTTTTTCCTCAATGCTTTATTAGCACTCTTGCCAAATAGTTAATAAAGAGCTAAAAAATTTTTTTATTTAAAACATTACAATGCCCAAAATCCATATAAATCCATTTTGTTCATTTAAGTAAATCGTTTAACACACATCAGTCTCACATTTTTAGTTGATGCACTAACTAATATTTGCCTGGCCACAAAGTCCGAAAAACTTCAACTAATAACAAACCAATATTTCCAATTGTCAAAGAGTCTTCTCTGCTTTATTCAGATGCCTGTACTATTCAGTTTCCTACTGCCCACTTCTGACGTGCACTGAACAAACCGTGAATCTGAAGCAGCAAGCTATTAGGAAACCAAATTAATGGTAGGGTCTTGCACAGTTACTCTCTTTAATGGTATATTTACACTTCCTTAGCTAAAGGCAGGGAAAAGGGAAAAAAGGGAGAAGCTGCTTTGGCTGACAATTCCTTTTCTATACAATAAGCCTTCTATATCCTCAAGGACAGCATGCTGTACCTTTTAAGATGTGCAGTGGAAGGTGTTATTATAACTGAACATTCTCGAACGGGGAAAATGGGAACTAATTAATGATAATAAGCACTTATACAAGTCTTTCTATACATGGATCAGAGACTAATTTATTAATGTTTATACAGTAAATGTCCCAACAACCCTGCCAGGTAGGCACAGATCATTACCTCTCATTTTCCGGATGACTAAATTAAAACACACAGTCTTGGTCTATATTTAAATAGGTTTTTCAAGCACAGATATGTCAGTTAGAAATGTAAAAAGCTGGTACCCCCTAACTGATATAGTTCTGAGCAAAAACCCTAAGCTGTAGACACAACTTGTGCCAATAAAAAGACATAGCAAATCAGTTAACCTCTGAGTTGCCTTGCTGGTGAGACTATAATAGAAAGTCTCACTGAAGACACAACTGAACCACCACAAAACCCTTTTCCCCATATTGCTTATCCATTTCAGGTGTTGGTTTACCTTATATTGGCAAGAGTGTTCTTATAAAGTTGCAACTCTAACAGAGGTGTTCACCAGCACATGTGTACCAGCAAACCCTTTAAAGCAGGGTTCAGTATTGCCAACCCTACCTTGTCAAAAATCATGAGACAAACTTTTTAAAATCAAGAGATTTGGAATGTAAATCATGAAATGCTATTTTTGAAGTGTGTGCTTGTAGGGGGGTTATTTATGAAGGTGGGGGTTTAGAACCTGGGGAGGGGGTGTTGCTGCATACCCTGGTAGATTACAGGGTACTGTGGCTTGGGAATGAGGGGCAGACACACAAACAGACACATACACAGACAGATGCGCATAGACGGGTCAGGACAGGCAGCAGGCAGCTTGACTAAGAGTACAGGTGTGTGCTCCCTGCCACTGCACACACCATCGGGGAGGCATGGGGAAATATGACCCCCCTGATTTGTCCATGGAGCAAAAGCATGCTGCTCACTGGTTCTCTGTCCCCTGCTGCCTTTGCCCCAGGAGCTGCAAAATGCCTCTGGGCAGGCAGGGGACACATGGTGTGGCCAGTGTGCAACTCTGATGCTCCTGGATGAGCCACCCACAGCTCTGTCACACATCCTGCCCTTGCCCCAGAGCCCCATTCACCCCAGCCCCTGCCCCACTCCCTTCCTCACCATGGGGGCCTGGAACTGCCCCCTACTCATTCCCACTCCCCACCACCTCTTCCCCTCCACAGACTTACCAGCACAGCACTGTTCTACATGCACCAGAAGAAAAATCCCAAGATCTGATCTCTCTATCCAGAGATCATGAGTCAGAATTGATTTGACTTGGAAGTTGGGAGTCTCATGACTTTTTCATGAGTTGGTATTACTGAGGGTTTAAAGGCTGATATATAGCTGTCAGCTGGATCTGGTCTGCAAAGGTAGGCCATCTGGCCTGCACGGCTTTTTACTGAAGGTGCCACCAGCCAAGGTGTTAACACTGCCGCTGCTCAAGCCCCATTACCATGGCTGCTGGAGCTGCAGTGTCAGTGCAGCCACGACCCACCCAAGAAGTAAACATGGGTGCAGAATTTAATGGTTTTAGTCATGCTGGCAACTAAAAATTGGCAGCATTCACCCTCTGGATGCTGGTCAGGCAAACATTGCAGATCCAGCAGCCACAGGGACAGGGACTGAATGGAGGCATTATTAACTCCTTGGCTGATGCTGAGGTACAACAGCCATGGTGAAAACTCTAATCAGCCAGATCTGGGTGTGTCTTCAGCCTTATGAGAAGCCCAGCGCTCTGGATCCTGCCCACTAATTCATGTGTGTCTGACATCCTCCTTTAAAGTACAAGCCAGTCCAGAGTTTAAGTGATTTCTCTATCCTATTCATGAAATCTACAGTTTATGGCAGAGATGAGATTGAGTCTCACAAGGGCACTTGATGCTCAAAAGCTGGCCCAACAGCTCTTTCAACTATATAGCTGAGCTAAACAAAACCATTTTTAAAAAAGTGTTGACATTTCCAGGACAATCACAGGTACAACAACACTCCAACCCCATTTCATAATTCCACATAAATCTCATAAGTACTTTCCTACAAAATACACCTCTGCCCCTCAAGAAAGAAAAGTTTTTGCCAATAGGAGCCAAATTGTCTATAATACTGTTATAGACAGCAATGTTTTAGAACCTGACTCAGGTCTGAGAAAGACAGGTGGTCCAGCTGTTGCCAGTGCCACTGTTTCTCCTACTCCCTGGCTGTAGCATGGGTGCAGCTCCCTGCTGCCTAGCCCTGAAACAAATGAAGCCCCCAATGCTAGAACACTGCCAAAGCCAACCACAAGTCTACATAATTATCTATACCAGTGGAGGCTAAACTTTTCAGCAGGTGTGACAAATTAAGGCATTTCCACCACCATCCCGCCTCCCAAAATGCCACTCTGATCCCCTTCCCTGCCTGATCTGCTGTTCTGCTTTCTGCTGTACATGCTGGTCTGCTCTTCAAGCCCTTCCTTGTGCTCCCCAAATCAGCTGCTGCTCCGCTCTCTGCATCCTCCCCAATCCGCTGCATGTCACATGTAAAAGCTGCCTATGCACTTATAGCATGTAGGACAGACTGGCAACCCCTAATCTATATTGTTTTATGTCTTTAGCACTAACAATTTACATCGTCTGTATCGGGTGGGGGGTGCAAGGACTATCTACTTCAAACAAAAGTTAAATCACTTCCTTTCTTACCAACCTTTCATTAAATTTTTCCTTCTCTCACCTAAGATTTCATACTATTACATCCACAAAGAAAGTCTAGTTGCTGGTGTGAATTTACATCCACTAAAAGCTCTCAAAATAATTTTAACTTCCAATTTCTTACTTATCACAGAATGGTCACTCTGACAGGTCTTCAATGCTCCTAAGTAATTCAGCTGGATGACATCATTGAAGCACCCTTGAAGCCAATTCTGATCACTACTGCTCCAAGAATAGGCACAAAACTACAATGTTACAGCTCAATCCACATGGGCGGAATCAACAAGTTTGACAAAGATTCATAAATGCATTTTCGACAGATGGTTGGTTTGCATGACTGAGGATAACCCCATTTTCTAACCAAGTTTAGTCAATGTAGAGGTGAAAAGTTATGTATATTCCAAACCTACTATGACAAGATATCCTTTGCTAATGCCTCAGCAGATGTATATATAATGTGAGCAAGATCAAACTACAGCTTTGTAAAGGTCAAAGGTGAAATCCTGGTCCCAATAAACTCAACAGGAGTTGTGCCATTGATTTCAGTGAGGCCAGTATTTAATCCCAGGAGCAAAGTCCTTTCTAGATAGAGTAGCCATACCATGCGGTAACTTTCTGTGATGCAAAGGTGGTTAAAAGTAGTTTTGTCTCTACAGATGAGAACTCAGTTATATTCTAACCTTCATCTGTCTACTCCAAGGTAAATACCACATTAGCAGTTGTGCAACATTATAGTAGTGTCCCGGGAAGCTAAGTAAGCTTGGGACAGAGCCCACGTGCAGGGGAGAGAGGAACCCTCATGGCTTGTTAGCCATCTCTATGTACAGCTGTGGCCGGCTGGTGATGTCAGCGTCAGATGCCAGCCAGCGAAAATAAAAATGGTGGCCACTGCTGTGGAGGGGGCAGATGGCCAGGAGGCAAGGCTGCAGCTGACACCGGTAGCAGGGGGAGCTCCAGGGACAGACCCCAAAGAGACCAACGAGCTGGTGGCAAAGTTGGCCAGGGAGAGGAGCACCCCGTTGAAGACCCCTGCCAGACACCAGAGGAATGAATGGCTGGCTGAGGGAAAGGGGATTGGAGGCAGGACACAGGTGGGAGTGCTGGGACGATGGGGTGTGGAAGACGGCATGCCGAGAGGCAAAGACCCAGGGACAGCCTGGACGGGGGGTGTAATCAGAGCGGGGTTGCCGCCGGGACCAAGGAGGTCAAGCGAAGGATCAGAATGAGGCCTGGGGGCGACAAACAGAGTGTAGAGGCCTTCCTTCTCTTTAAGGGTCCAGGGACAGGGAATAGGTGGTGGGGCTGGTGGAGGTGCACTGTTTTTTTTGTTGTTGTTGGACCCCAAGCTGGGGCTGAGTTTGGTAGGGGCATTCTTGTGCTCGGGTCATAGGGAAGCCCCCAAGAGCGAGCGTTATCTGCAAGGAAGGCAGCATGATAACGAGGCGGCCCACCAACGGAGGCCTGAGGCCAGGGTGTAGGGGTGGCTGAGCCCCATGAGCAACCATCGGGCCTAACCTGGGCCACCAAGGGACCTGCTAACTAACCCTGCCCACTGCAGAACACCAAGATGTGGCAGACGAGAACGGGTTTGGCAATGCGGGAGGAAAGAATTACCATGATGACAAACCAGCCCAGAAGGAGCGGGACATCCGCCAAGAGACCAGAGCCGCCAGGGAGCAGCTAGCTGAAGACCAGTGGTCGCAGGCAGATTTCCTGGAAAACCTCAATGATTAAGAGGTCAAAAGATAAAGTCTCTAAGTAGGAATGCTTAAATGCAAGTCAATGAACAGCTCTGCAAATCAAGCATGTGCAGAAACCCATAATCCTTTTACCATCAGAAAGAGAGTAGAACACATACTGGCAGAGTAGACTGTGATTAAGGAGTAAACAAATTGTGATTAAGGAGTATACACCTGGCAGCACAGTTTGGGGAGGAGGTAAGCAGCTAACAGTGGCAAAGGAACAGATTAAGGATAAGTTTATGGGGTAACAAGAAGAGTTTCTACAAGTACATCAGCAACATCCCTGAAATGGGGGAAGCAACCTAGTAAAAGATGATGTGGAAAAGGCTGAAATGCCTTTTCTACCTCAGTCTTCACAGGAAAGGTCAGCTACCAGACCACCACACCTGGCAGCACAGTCCAGGGAAGAGGAAAGCTGCTGACAGTGGCAAAAGAACAGGTTAGGGTTTATTTAGAAAAGCTGGACAAGTACAAGTCAACAGGGCCAGACGTGTTGCACTACAGGGTGCTGAGGGAGTTAACCAATGTGATTGCAAAGCTGCTGTCCATTATCTTTAAAAACTCACAGTGATTTGGAGAGATCCCAGGCAACTGAAAAAGGGCAAATATAATGCCCATCTTTAAGAGGAGGAGGAGGATCTGGGGAATTACAAACTACTCAGCCTCACCTCAGTCCCTGGAAAAATTATGGAGCAGTTCATCAAAGAATCTGTTTCTAAGCACTTGGAGAAGAAGAAGGTGAATAAGAACAAATCATTCATGACTAACCAACCTGATTGCCTTCTATGACAAGATGACTGCCTCTGTGGATCCAGAAACATCTGTGGATGTGATATACATTGACTTTAGCAAGCCTTCTGATACAGTCTCCCAAAACATTCTCACAAACAAACTAAGGAAGAATGGACTGCAAGGTGGATAGAAAACTGGGGATCATCAAGCTCAAAGGGCTCGATGTTGAGTTGGCAGCTGGTATCAAGTGCCCGCAGGCTCAGTTCTGGAGCCAGTTTTGATTAATATTTTCATCAACGACCTGGAAGATAGGATGGAGTGCACCCTCAGCACCAACCTAGGGGGAACAGTAGATACAATAGAGGGTAGGGCTAGCACTCAGAGAGACCTCAATAAATTAGATGTTCAGACCAAAAGAAATCTTATGAAGTTCAACAAGGACAAGCGAAAAGTCCTACACTTAGGACAGAACAATCCCAAGCAACGGTATAGGCTTGGGACTATTGGCTAGGCAGCAGCTCCACAAAAAAGCACCTAGGGGTTATAGTGGACTAAATAATACAGTGGAATAAGCTGAATATTAGGAAACAGCGTGCCCTTGTTGCGAAGAAAGCTAACAGCATACTGGGCTTCATCAGTACGAGTGTTGCCAGAAGATCAAGGGAAGGGATGATTACCCTCTATTCAGCACTGGCGAGGCCACATCTGGAGCGTTAATAACAGCCTTCAGTGATCTGAATGGTGGTTACAAAGAGGATGGAACCAGATAGTTCTCAGCAAATAACAAAACAAGGACCAATGGTCTTAAGTTGCAGTAAGGGAAGTTTAGGTTAGATATTAAGAAAAAGTATTCTCACCACGAAGGTAGGTATTAGAACAGATTACCCAGAGAGATTGTGGAATCTCCATCCTTGGAGTTTTGTAACACCTTTTGTAACACCTGACTAGACAAAGCCTTTGTTGGGGATGGTCTTGCTTTGATGATCTAGTTGGAGATGGTCCTGCTTTGAGCAGGAACATCTACTATATGACCTCCTGAGGTCCCTTCCAACCCTAATTTTCTATGATTCTATAAAATATTTTTCTTGTAAAAAATATTGGTGTTTGTCTCACATGGCACCCTGCCAAAGGTAATGCTGGCCACTGTCATTATGTGCCTGTTGGAAAACACTTCCCATGCACTCTCTGCAAATCTCCTAGCTCTTGTTGCCATAGTGCTCATATGTGCTTATGGAATGTAGAGTCTCGCTTATGAATGTATTAAAAAAATGAAACCCAGATGATGCATTCTCTGAGTGGTAACCAGTGAGTTCTTTTAATGATTTATAATCCATCAGTGGATGGACAGTAGAGAACACAACTCATTAAAGAATAGTACAGCTGGCTGCCAGGTCTGCTCTTATTAAAATACCATCTAGGTAGGAACAAAAAATAAATCCTTTCTGACTGGGAAACATAATGAGGGGAATTAGCAAGAATAATGCTTTTAAAATTAAGTGGGGATTGTAAAAAAAATAAATAAAAAAATAAACTTCCCAATTTAAGAAAGGACAGGAAGCTGGTAAGATGTTCTTTGTCAAAGCTTAAGTATTTCAAAAGGCCTTCAAGAGTCCTAAAATGCCTCTTCAGTTTTGGCTGACTTGTTCCAAGGACAGCCGGGAAAGGCTGCTCTGTCTGAACTGTGATACTTAAAAAGAGGGGTAGCTTGACAGGGTAGTCTGATTAAAAGAAAGAAACGAACCAATTTAAGTTCAAGATGGGTGGTTGCAGAGAAAACCTTTCAACCCTTTAGAGGTTAGGAACCTTGAAGTTATCCTACAAAAGACTCCAGTGACTGCCACAGATAAACAGCATTACTGTACAGAGCCCAAATCCTCATTCCTCTAGCAAAGAATTCTTTACTTACCATATAATAATGAATACACATCTGTATAGAAGAGGAAGATGAAGACTGCTGGGCTTGGAAATAGAATTTTGTAAACAGTGTCACATGCTAACAGGTTTGAGGTGAAATCCTTGACCCAACTGTGAAAATGCTCACTGAACTCAACTGGGTCAGAATTTTACCCTTTGTCTTTCAAGACATAACCTTTAAAGAATTAAGTAAAATGTGATTTCAGCATATTACCCAGATAAATTTAGATGCATCATGTCCATCTAAAAAAATAAAATCTGAATGGCTCACCTCCCCGGAACAAAGTTGTGTATAGGTCATTAAGGACTAATACATGAACTAACCAAGCAAGAAAATTTAGTGTTAATGCTACTACTTCATCAGTTACCCAACCGCAATTCACTCCAGAAAAGACTAATTGATTGGACATCCCATCTCATTTTTACTATATGCAAAATAGGTCCAACAATTGACATAAGACTGACTGGCACCTTATGCTAACCAAGCAGTGAGATTCTATTTCAGTTTGCATCAGCATTAACAAAATGGTTAAGATTTTTTATAATAATAGCTAGCAATCAGAATGTATACATACAGCAACCTATATAAACATAATCCACAAAGCAGACCTGTGATATTCATAATTTTATAGTTTTTAAAAGGAAAAAACTGAGGTGGAAGAGAAAAGATTAGATCAAGGTCACACAGTGAATGAGAGGGTAGAAGCATTGAAGAAGTAGCTCATTAGCACAGAAAAGAATATGTGTGCTTAAAGGCATTTCAGTAACCACCTTTTTTTACATTTATTAAACACACACCGAGGGCGCATCCACACCTGCAAGCACGTGCACTTGCAGCAGCTTAAATAGAAGTGGCGCAAATTTGAGCTGGGGCTTTTTGCTTCAGCGCACGTGCTTGGATGTGCACTTTGGTGTGGAGCAAATGGTGCCATTTGGGGCAAAATAACCCTGCCTGGCTTCTCTCAGACCTTCAGCCAGGGGGAGCTAGAGCCCGGGGACAGTATCTGTGCTGTCCCCAGCAGTACAAAAACCTGCCCTGGCAAGTAGTTCAGGGCTACTCACTCTCAGGAGCTTCTGGGGCCCAGCCAATTGGTACTTGGGGACACTACCCCTTGTGCCAGCTGGACTGCTGAAGCAGCCAATAGTTCCCTGCACCCTTTACCCACTGCAGCAGTCTGGCAGTGGGGGCTGCTGCCTGGCTGTGACCTGCTGCGCACCTGCCAGACCTGGATGGAGACTGTACAGCCAGTAGAGGCATCCGCCTCTCTGGGCCAGCTGCCAGTGGGCTGTGGCTGCAGAATTGGCCTCTGTGCAGCACTACTGCCATGTGTGCCCCCTGCCTGGCCATCTGGACAGCTATCACCCAGAAAATGTTCTGGGCATGGTGGTCTGATTTGAACTGTCAAAGTGTGTCCTCCTGGCCCTATCTGGCCAGGAGGTCAGCCACCTCCAGCTGGGTCCACGGTGCCAACTCTGAGCAGGCAGGGTCCTGCTACTGGCCTCCCTAGCATCAATTCTGGTGTTTCCCTATTGGAAAACTGAAAAGGCCCTGTTAAAAAAAATACCAGTCACTGTAAAATACCCGAAATCCATGTTCCTCCACAATTAAAACAAAAGACCACTATAAAGAGAGAGAGAGCACAAGACAGAGACAGCTATCAGTTGGGCAATGTTTTATTGGTATAACTGCAGTGTTAAAGCAATGTGGAACTCCATCCCACCCCAAACTTGCAGCTCAGGGAACATTTTTTCATTCCCACATGTGCCTCTTGACTTGTCTCAAAGGGGTTTGAGATGGGGCAAGAGGCACGTGTGCACTCATCTGGACGCACCCCAAGAGGTTTTATTTCTGTAAGATTTAATTTTATTAGAGCACGGGCGGGCAATTGTTTTGGGCAGAGGGCTGCTTACTGAGTTTTAGGAAGGCATTGAAGGCCACATGACAGGCAGCCAGGGGCAGATAAATATTAATTTTCTACATTTTTTAGGGGCCCCGCAGGCCAGATAGAATGGCCTGGCGGGCCACATCCAGCCCTCGGACCACATTTTGCCCACCCCTGCCTTAAAGACTTGAAAATGAAGCTTTTACCTTAACCCTAAGACAAACCTCTATCCATTCATCATATGCAGGCAGACACACAAAAGTAGTGTATTGCATATTATGATAGTTAATCACAATTGCCAGTATAGCTGCCTTTAAATAATTAGTTCGTTATTAAATCATACAATCTGAAGCCTTGATCTGCAAACCTATATGCAGGTACTTAACTTTATTACTTTGGCAATAACCCCAATCAAAACAAGTATGTATGAGGAGGGCCTTAAGTCATCCCTGCAAAAACATTGGGCCTACACACATGATTAAGGACTGCACATGGGCAAAAAGGTCAAGAAACCTTTTTAATTTTTATGAAAAATTTGTGCAAATCAAAGTAAATGTTGTTTGCATTTGTAAAAACACTCATGGAAATGCCAAATTATTATAAATACATGTGGACATGTATTCTTATGTGCATTTAGAATATTAATGTTAATATAGCCAGGTTGAAAGCAATTTTGCAAGTTCAGGACTCTTCAAATCTTCTTCAGGGAGCCAAAAATACACCACATGAGAAAAGCTGTTAATCGTACATCACGACTAGCACAGGATTAAAACAAATACTAAAATCTATACCAACTATTGTTCATGAGCAAGCCCTGTTTTTATAAAAAAACTGTTTCATAATTTTGAACAAACAAATACACAGATGTCCAATTGTTTGCAAATAATTCAGGCCAAAAACATACTAAAGTAGTTACTTAAACTGAGTGCTATTACTATTTCCCCCACCTTTTGGAAGGGTTCATCATTAGAACATGATTTTTCAGGATCCATCCCATAAAATATATGAATCATCATTTACAAAGACTACAGGTAATTAGGCTTGCTGCAAGGATAAACATCTTGTCTTCAGAAATATTCTGACATTATACAAAGATTACAATTCATTCATCAACCTACTTGCCAATCATAAGGGAAGAAACACCTGAGAATGGTCAATATCTGACAAAGTGACATTTCAGGTCTCAAATATGTGGGAAGAGACATAAAAGAGACAAATGGTAGACAAAACAGAGATTACGAGCTCCACTGGAACACAAAGGGAGTCATGAGGGAAAAAACGGGTCATGGAAAATGGCAAAAATTTTATATGGCATCTACAAAGATTTGCTGAGAAAGGTAATATCAAGGTAAAAATAAATAAGAAAGCTGGGATGAGAGCAAAGTTTATATGCAAGAAATCCAATCTACACTCAAGTAACCTAGGAAACAGAATATGTGTGCACACAAGTGTTTTAAAGAGTGGGGGAGGAAAAAACCCACAACATTGTTTAGAAAAACAGCCCTTCAAAGAATCACACGCACTTAGTGAACAGATCTAAGGAAACAAAGAAGCAGGTCAAATTCACAACAGCTCTGATAACTTGTATTTGCAAAGTTCCAACTGAATGAAATATAAAATAGACAAGTTAAAAATCTCTAATAGAATGCATTTATAATGATTTAGCAACATGCTGTAAGTAATGGTAATGGTACAATGAATTAGGGAAAAGGCTATGTACATCTTCAGGTTACAGACCCCCCCCCCCCCCACACACACACACAAGTATAAAACAAGTAAACTAAAAATTGCGGCAATTAAAATAAAAAGAAAATTGGTAGTCAGTATGTAAGATTTCTAGTCTTAATTTAAAGGAATCTTCAATGTCACTCCCACAAAAGCAGTTTGGCTGTAGGGATAAAAGACCCACAACTTTCACCTGGAGTTAAAAGCAGCTGCTCTGCTCAAATGAACGACATATTGTAGTTAAAAAACAGTAAAATTACAGTTAAACAGACCACAAGCAAGTCCACAGTCCCTACATGATTCAAGGTATCCACAGAAAAGACCACATCCTAACAGTCATCTCACTATTCCTATCAGCCAACAAATGGTTTACATCCCTTTCCATTTAACAGTTTCATGCCAGCCTGCTGGCAACTATTTTAAATTACATTTGGAAAGACTTCGGCATTTTTAGCTGTATGGAACATGAAAAACTAGTCAGGAATTTTTGGATAATTTTTTTCACGTGTCAGGAAATGCTAATTAGTCAAGACAAAAGCCATGTACAGGCATTGCATTTCTACTGAGAGAATCATCACTCTCCTGGTAGAAATGAGAAGCATACAAGTGTTCACTGAATTTCCCCTATGGGAAACATGCCCTTTGCGGGAGAAAGATCTTCTGGTCTCAACCTGAAAGATATCTCGAGGGAGAGTTTCTTTCTCAAGAGTGAATGCTTATATGCCTCTCTTGATCAGCCCCAACAAGGGATGGGAGCAATAATACCTCAAACCAGGGATTGCTCGGTTTGAGGAGCATGCTGGGGGCTTTGCCCTGTTGCTCTTCTTCCTTCCTTGGACTGGTCTGGGAGAAGATGGGAGAAGCAGCCAGTGTTCCCCATCCCTTTCTAAACCAAACAGTCACCAGTTTGGGAAAAGACGTGGGAATGGGCTTTGCCAACCCTTTCTGTTGCCTTTACCACATACCTGGGCAGTAGGAGGTCAGACTGCAAAGCCTGGGGACTGCAAATCAGGCTTGGAGAGGCTGTCACCAAGCCTGGTTTCTAGCCCCAGCTGGCTTCCCCTTGCTACCCTGCTGAGGTACCACTAGGAAGTGAGCAAAGGAGCAGCTGGCTGCTTCTCTGTCAGCTCTCCAGCCTGGAGTCCCCAGTCTGAAGAGCAGGCAAGAGGAAGGATTTGCCCCACTGGGAGGACAGCAGCAGTCACTGCTTCCCATGCTTTCCCCAGACCAAGACAACCCCAGTCTTGGAAAGGTGTGAGGAGCAGGGAAGAGGGGATGGATGCAGGCTGAATGCCTGTACAGATTCCTGTCTTGGAAGAATTTCTAATGGTAGAAGTTTTCCATCACTAGAAATGAAAGCCAGTCCACAGCCTAGAATAGATAGCAAACGTACCAGGAAATTCTAAGGGTTAGGATAGAATTTTGGGATCCAAAACAGGTATTTTCACTCAGCAGAACAGCTCACACCCAGTGGTTAGAGTACTCACCTGGAATGACTTGCAAGTGGCAGTCGAACCTGATTCTCTCACATCCAATGCAAGTGCCCTAATTAGCTGTCCACAGACTATTCTGTCTGGGCGTGGGAGGGCACAAGACCCTGCCTGCGAACCCCCAGAATAGTCAGTCCCAGCCGTAGCCAGCCTACCAGAGGCATGACACGGATGGGCACGCGCCGCACCCCGAGGCTCCCCTCAGGATCTGTGGCCCCCCCACTGGGCACCTCAGAGACGGCTGCCCAGACGGAGCCCATGGTTCCAGGCTCCACGCAGACGGAGCCCCTGGCTCTTGGCTGCGGGGGCTGCCTGTCCCTTTTTCAGGCTCTGGGGCCCGGGAGCATGGCCACCTCCCATTGCGGGGTCTGCTCCCTACTGGGGTCTCTGGCGCGCCAGCTGGAGGAGCTCCAGGCCACAGTCCAGAGACTGCGTGCCATAAGGGACTGCGAGCAGGAGATAGACTCCTACTTCCAGGCCCTGCTCCCCCGGGTGCCGCAGGGTAGAGCACTGTCTCCCTCCAGGACTAAGGAGGACTCTGGGACCTCCCGCTCTGCCCAGTCAGGGGCATGGACCAAGGTGGTCAAGGGCCTCAAGGCCCACCGCACCAAGGCCCCTCCCTCGCCGGAGCTTAGCAACAGGTTCACACCTCTTGCAGCCCCAGCAGAGCCTGCTCAGTTGCCGGCTCCCGCAGGCAAACCAGGCTCAACCACAGCTACTGCCCCCGCTCTCCCCAAGACAAAACAAAAGGTGTTTGTTGTAGGAGACTCCATACTGCGGGGCACTGAGGGGGCAATCTGCCGCCCCGACCCCTTAGACCAGGAAGTCTGCTGCTTCCCAGGGGCCCGCATCCGAGACATTGCAGAGAGGATCCCTGAGCTCCTCCGGCCCACAGACCACTATCCCATGCTCCTTATTCACATGGGCACCAATGACATGGCTCGGAGCACCCCCAGCCAGGTCATGAGGCGCTACAGGGATTTGGGAGCGGGGCTTAGGGGTCTGGGAGCTCAGGTAGTGTTTTCGTCAATCCTCCCAGTCTCGGGCTATGGGCTGAGGAGGGAGAGGAGGATCCATGTAGTGAACCAAAGACTGTGGAGCTGGTGTCATCGGGAAGGCTTTGGCTTCCATGACCACAGCCTGCTCTTTGGCGAGAGAGGCAGCGAGCTGCTGGGAAGAGATGGCCTCCACCTCTCCCCCCTGGCTGGCTGACCTGCTCCACCGGGCTTTAAACTAAGCCCCCTGGGGGATGGGGGGACTACTGCCACTGCTGGCCCACTGAGCAACCCTTGCAAAGCCAGCAGACCAAGGCACTGCCCCAGCCCTGGCACAATCTGTGGGCAAGGCAAGAGCCCCAAAGGGGACACTTGCCTGCCTGTACACTAATGCCAGGAGTCTGGGCAACAAGCAGGAGGAGCTCATCCTCCTGCTCAGTGCAAAGAATTATGACGTCATTGGGATAACAGAGACCTGGTGGGACTCCACCCATGACTGGACCATGGGTATAGAGGGCTATACCCTATACAGGAGGGATCGTGTTAACAAAAGGGGCGGGGGTGTAGCTCTCTATGTGAAGGAAAGCTACATGTCCCTGCAAGCTGATGTTGGCGACCAGCTTGGACAGCTAGAGATCCTCTGGGTAAAAATTCGTGGGGAATACGGCACAGGGGACACAACGGTGGGAGTCTACTACAGACCTTCCACTCAAAGTCCTGAGCTTGACCAGGAGTTCGCCCGAGAACTGACTGAGGCCGCTTGCTCCAGAACCTTGGTTGTCATGGGTGACTTCAATTACCCGGACATCTCGTGGCAAGATCACTCAGCAAAATCCGAGCGGTCGCAAAGCTTTCTCTCGTGTGTGGATGACCTCTACCTGACTCAAGAAGTCTATGGGCCAACGAGAGGCAAAGCGCTGCTCGACCTGGTACTGGCTAGGGGGACAACCTAATCGGCAACCTAGTGATGGATGGGAAGCTGGGTGACAGCGACCACGAGCTGATCACCTTCACCATCCGCCATAAAGCTGGCAAGTCAGTCAGCAACACAGAAGTCCTTGACTTCAGAAAAGCCGACTCTGACAAGCTCAAGAGGCTTGTCAGTCAGGCCCTTAGGGACCATGACCCCAGGGAGAGGGGAGTTCAAGAAGAGTGGTTGCTTCTCAAGGAAGCGATCCTCAATGCACAAGCTAAATCTCTTCCAACACGGAGGAAAGGCAGCAAGAAGGCACAGCAGCCCTCCTGGCTCTCCAGGGACCTAGCGGACCTCCTACGGCTAAAAAGGAAAGCCTACAAAGGATGGAGGACGGGATTCACCTCCAAGGAGGATTATTCTGCGCTGGTCCGATCCTGCAGGGAGCAAACCAGGAAAGCCAAGGCTGCAACTGAACTCCAACTAGCTTCAAGCATCAAGGACAACAAAAAGTCCTTTTTCAGATATGTAGGGAACCGGAGGAAAAGCAAGGGCAATGTTGGACCCCTGCTAAACCAGATGGGGCAACTGACAACTGATGCCCAGGAAAAAGCCAACCTATTAAATAGGTACTTTGCGTCAGTCTTTCATCAGTCCCATGGGACGCCCATGCCTGCTATGGGACAGGGAGATCCGGGTGATGGGGATCCCCTACCCTCCATAAATGCTGACCTCGTGAAGGAACATCTTGAAAAGCTGGATACCTTCAAGTCAGCTGGCCCTGACAATCTGCACCCCAGGGTACTCAAGGAGCTGGCGAGCGTCATAGCCCAGCCCCTGGCATGGGTCTTTGAAAACTCCTGGCGCTCTAGTGTAGTGCCCGAAGACTGGAAGAAGGCCAATGTGGTGCCGATCTTCAAGAAAGGGAGGAGAGTGGATCCGGCTAACTACAGGCCCATTAGCCTGACTTCTATCCTGGGGAAGATCTTAGAAAAGTTTATTAAGGAGGCCATCCTTGATGGACTGGCCCAGGCTAACATCCTAAGGGATAGCCAGCATGGGTTTGTTGTGGGTAGGTCTTGTTTGACCAATCTCGTTTCCTTCTATGACCAGGTGACCTATCACCTGGACAAGGGAGAAGAGATTGATGTCATATATCTTGACTTCAAAAAAGCTTTTGATCTGGTATCCCATGATCAACTCTTGGCCAAACTGCCCAGTTGCGGCCTTGGCTCCACCATGATCTGCTGGCTGGGAAACTGGCTCCGTGGTCGGACCCAGAGGGTTGTAATTGATGGCAGTCACTCATTGTGGTGCCCTGTGACCAGTGGGGTCCCTCAAGGCTCTGTCCTTGGGCCCATACTGTTCAACATCTTCATTAATGATGTGGACATTGGAGTCAGGAATGGAGTTCGCCGATGACACCAAACTTTGGGGCAAAGCATCCACGCCAGAAGATAGGCGGGTGATCCAGGCTGACCTGGACAAGCTCAGCAAATGGGCAGATGAGAACCTGATGGTGTTTAACACCGATTAAATGCAAGGTTCTCCACCTTGGGAGGAAAAACCTGCAGCACCCTTATAGGCTCGGCAGTGCTACGTTGGTTAGCACTACAGAAGAAAGACTTGGGGGTCATCATTGACCACAAGATGAACATGAGCCTCCAATGCGATGCTTCGGCTAGTAAAGCGACCAAAATGCTGGCGTGCATCCATAGATGCTTCTCGAGCAAATCCCGGGACGTCATTCTCCCCTTGTATTCAGGCTTGGTGAGGCCGCAGCTGGAGTACTGCGTCCAGTTTTGGGCTCCACAATTCAAAAAGGATGTGGAGAAGCTTGAGAGAGTCCAGAGGAGAGCCACGCATGTGATCAGAGGTCAGGAAAACAGATCTTATGATGATAGGCTGAGAGCCATGGGACTCTTTAGCCTGGAAAAGCAGGCTCAGGAGTGATCTGATGGCCACCTATAAGTTTATCAGGGGTGACCACCAGGATCTGGGGGAACATTTGTTCACCAGAGCGCCCCAAGGAATGACGAGGTCGAACGGTCACAAACTCCTGCAAGACCGTTTCAGGCTGGACATAAGGAAGAATTTCTTTACTGTCCGAGCCCCCAAGGTCTGGAACTGTCTGCCATCGGAGGTGGTTCAAGCACCTACATTGAACACCTTCAAGAGTAAATTGGATGCTTATCTTGCTGGGATCCTATGACCCCAGCTGACTTCCTGCCCTTTGGGCAGGGGGCTGGACTCGATCTCCCGAGGTCCCTTCCAGCCCTGATGTCTATGAAATCTATTCTCAGTGGGGTCTCTCTCAGGACTTCCTTCCCCCCTCCATCCCCACTTCCAATTTTTTTTTCTTTTTTGTAGACATTCTCAGTTTCATCCAGATCCAAAACAGGAAAACAAAGTGAAAATGTCTCATCAGCTCTAGCAATGTGCTAAGTATTGTATCTGTGGCACAGGTGTACAATACAAAGTTTGCTCTACATATCTCTCAATCTATTCTCCTGCTCCCAGAAAGGAAAAAAAAAGAATAGATAAAGAGTTTCTGTGCCGAAGTATCAAGGGTCAACCCCATCATTTGAGACACTGAAGTATGTTAAATAAGACAAAAATCTCACTCTCACAAGGTCAAAGCAAGGAAGGCAAGGGAGCTAAGGAACAGCTCTCTCAATCTACCTTCCTCCCTCATCACTCCACCATCATTGCATTCAGTCCTCCTGCCCTCCTTCCCAGCTGTGAACAGAGGGAATGTTTCTGATGGAGCCTGCAGTATTAACTTAACAGATCTTGGAAGCTCAAATACCTTGGAGAGGTGCACGATACAAGGCTAAAAAGGCTAAACACCCAGAAAAAGAGAACCAACTGCATGTTATTCTGCTAGCTTCATGTACAGGTTTGTTTCCTTCATGGCTAAAGAAAAAAAAATTCCGTGGCCAAACTCCCACAGTCCCTTCCAGATGGACCATGGCACATGGTGGTCACAGGGCACTATTTCACACCATTTTCTGAGTCAGGCCCCCAAAAAGGTAGAGAACTACTGTTTTTAGGCTCTCAATTTAAAAAAAAAACAAACTTAAATTCATTGCAATTTTCCCTGGACAACCCCAAGGTTACAATGAATCCCTGAACCAAACAGCACTAAGGAAGAGCCAAAGGACAGGGAATGGAAAGGTAACTTACTGGAGAGGTTGTTAATCGAAGGATAGCTCCATTTTTTATTTCATTACGATTCTGAAAGAGAAAATCCAAAAGTTTTATTTCAGACTTGTACCAGAGATGCAACACACTTTGAATGCAACATTAAATGAACAACAGTATTTTCTCTGTATATAAGCCTATGAATACCTACCCACCCCAGCATAAACATATGCTCTCCCATGTATGCATGTAGTTACAAATGATATATCAAACACAAATCTGAACCATTTTAGGATTCAGACTTTAAGAATGACTTCATGTATTGCAGAATTTAGCTTCCATTGGCAATTTTAAATATTTCTTTAAAATATACTATGTAATATACATAAATAACTTTCCACGACGTCTGGCTCTAATTTTGGACTGCATAGCTGAGGAGTTTGTAAGTTTGCTGAAACCTATCATTAAACATCTGCACTGTTTAAAAATTATCCCACTGGCTCTCAATTTCCTATAACAAGAACATGCTGACTTAAACCACTGGAACCAACCACTGAGCTCTGCCCACCACGACTTTGCACCCACCCTCACGGAGAGAAAGAGAGTTCATATTGAAGAGCTAAGACAACACAATGTGTATCCATTGCTACTCTGCACATTGAAATATACAGCAAGTCATTCTCTTAAACTGTTGGTAGACACAGAGATGACATTAAACTTTTGCCTTGGGTTAAGCTCTTATAATATGTTAAACTAAACGATGCTTCCGGGGGAACTGAAGATTCCATAACAGTTTTTGAAAGATATGTGATAATCCAATTCCCTTGATCAAAAATCCAATATGTCCCAGAGAAGCAGGTTCTAATAAGTGTGATACAGATGGTTTCATAGACTTACAATACAAACCAATCTGATTTTTATTTCAAAGTGATTCTCCCCAATTTCCCTTCACCCCCATATAATGCACATCAAATCAAAAATGCCTCCTAGGCACACTCCAGTATACAGTTTCACTCCCAGTATTCAAAGCCCTCCATGAAATTGGCGTTAGCTACCATGAGTTCACCTTTCCATGCAAGAGCTGGTTCTTCCATAACAGCTACTTTTCACTGCAACAATTACATTACTGAATAACGGGAGAGGTTTAAGAGCATTGGAGACCACTTTTACAAAGTTATAGCTGGACTATGTCCTTCATTCTTGTAGGAGATCACTTCCAACCTTGCCATTTTCAGCACAAAGTTTACACAACAATATTGTACATTTTGTCTTGAGTGTAAAGTTTATCTTCTTGGTTAAACTAGCAGACATTTTTATTCTCTTCAAAAAACTCAATTCAGTTTAAAATTGTGCCTACTTTTTATAAGAGGCCTTGCCAGTATTGCCACACCTCAAGAGATCAAAACATCAGGGCCAGATCCAGACATGCAGCCACATGCAGTTTGCGTTGCTATAAACCTAAATGACACCACAAACTGCACACATTGCATGTTAAACTGTGTGCAGCACTGCTAATGTGCAGCAGTAGGACAAATTTGCTACTGGGATTTCTCAGTAACAAAAACCCAAAAAACAACCAAACAAAAAACAACCCTGAAGAAAAAGCAGCGCAAAGCATGCCAAAGCAGCATGTGCCAAGACAAATGTGGAGATGGACCAGGCAGCCCAGGGCTGACTGCTCCCATGTCTTCACATGCTAAAAAGCCCGCACACTGAGGCACCCTGCCACTCTGCAGCTGACTGAGGTTCAGTGTGCCTCGAGACGGGGGAACAGGCAGCCCTTGGCCAATTTCCTTATGCCTCAGCACGGAGGCTGCACTGCAGAGCCCTGGGCTGCTGGCTACCAGCCCTGGGCTGACTGCTCTCCTGTCTTGAAGCACACTGCATCCCAGCCAGCTGCTCCACAGGGGCTCTATGTGCTTCAGTATGGGGGCTCCACAGCACAGCCTCCACGATGAGGCAGAAAGATTCAGAAGAGCAGCCAGCCTAGGGTTGCCTGCTCCCCCATCTTGAGGCACACTACACCCCAGCCAGCTAGGGAGCAGCTGGCTGGGGCACAGGGTGCCTCAGCACAGAAACTCCGCAGCATGAGGAGACGGGGGAGCCCTGGGCCTGGTCTCCCGTGTCCACATGCTGCTCTCAGGCTGGCTGGGGTACAGGGTGCCTCTGTATGGGGGCTGCCTGCTAGATAGCCCCACCTGAGGCACCCTGTGCCCCAGCCAGCTTCACCCACTCCCCCCACAGCACATGGAGCAGTGGGACAATGTTTCCTGCTGCAATGCACATGGGCAGGGGCATGTACTGTGGCACAAAGCAGTGGCGCAAATTTATGCTCCTACTATTTATGCTGTTGTGAATGCATGCCCCTGCTCTTGCAGATGTGGCTCAGGAGTTGGATTCTACCCCACACCACCTCCCTCCTTCCTTTTTCTTTTCTAATTTTATTTTAGAACATGAGCAAGCTAAAATATGGTTTTGGTCTGTTGATTTTGCCTTTCCCATACTACACTATTCAGAGTGTTTATATATCACCACCACCCAGGACTGTGTTTGGACCAGCAATTCATTTGTCCCTTCACTTCTAGACCCATCCTGTTCCCTGACCAAACAATTCAACCTATTCCCAGCCCACACATCTGCCCAACACCCCCTTCCAACCACAAACTCAATTCTGACTATCCTTACCACCTAGACCTTTCCATCTCTTACATATCACATCAGTTCTATGCTCCCCACCAATCTCACTTCTGTCCTGCAACCTCCTAGCCTAGGAAGTTGAGGAACAGAAACCAGTTTAAGTGATCAGATTACACATAAACTGTTTTAAGTGATCAGAAACTGGTTTAAAACTGTAACAGAACAGACATTCAGTGCACACAAACCAGTTTGAAAATGGCCAAAACCGGTTTGAGATAAACATGGTTGAATGTAGTATCAGACTTAACTGATTTGACACAAACCAGTTATTTGCAATGTCTGTCCCAGACTCCTTGCTGGTTTAAGTTAAATCAGAGACCCCCCCAGCATCCTGGCATGCTCTGTGGGCTGGGTGGGGTGCTCTGCTCCACAACAGCAATGGCCCATCCCCTTTGCTCCCCTGTGTGTGGGGCGTAGCCAGATGCTGGCTTGTCATGGCCCCCGAGGCAAATTCCTCCCTCTATCTCTTCTCCCCTCTGCTGGCAAAGCCTGTTTGCCAGTCCCAGACACACCTCCACAGCTTTCCTGCAGCGAGGCAAAGACAGAGTTAATTCCTCCCCCCGTCCATCTTGCCTGCAGCCAGGGAGGGGATTAATTCCACAGGGGTCCTGGAGCAGGGGAGAGAGGCAAGACCTGCACCTGTGATCCCAGAGCTAAGACCTGCAGGACCAGACTAAGAGGTGGGAAGTGTTGGCAAAGACCTGACAATCATCACACATATGTGCTGGAGATGGAGTTAAGGGAAGTTGCAGACAGCTTCTGGCTGGAAGTTGCAGACCAAAGAATGCAGAGAAATACATATACATTATAAAGCGGAACCTGTAAAACCTAAACAAACATTTCTGAATGCCTGGCTCTCAGGAGACACTTTGCCCTCAGGTTTAATAAGACTTATGCACTGTTCTCTCTTGTCTTCCTGCTTTACATTTGAAGATAGATTAAGTTGTATATGCTGTGTTTTACTGGGCTGTATCTCAGTATCTCAGCTTAGGCAAAGATTTTTGGTAGTTCCCTGTTGTATGCTTTGCAAATTGCTGTGTTCAATATATGCTTGCTTCAGAGAAAGGAGTTTTCCCCACACCCACTCCTCAGTCTGGCAGCAGCTCTGCCCCCCACTCTACCCCCAGACTGGTGGCTGGCATCCCTTGTGTCGTGCTAGCCCTAGGCTGGTGCCTGGCCATGCCACCTCTGCTCCAGCAGGGAGGGGTAAGAGTCTTGGAGGGCATTTCTCTACCCTTCCCTTTGGCAGTGGCTGGCAGGCATGCTCTAGCACCCCCTGGCTTCTGGTTTCAACCACTGCAGGCACATGCCTGCACTTCCTGATTTAACAGAGAATGTCTGTGCAGTTATTAATCAGTTTAAGCTTCACAGCTTAGACTAACCTGCAAAGAGTGAATCAGTTCATGCTCAGGTACACATTTTTTCCTAGATAAGGCCAAAATCCAACATGCAAGCCAGGAGAAAAAAAAATCCATTATCAAGTAATCAAGTAATTTTTTTATGGTCTTTGAAGACAGGAAGTGATTGCTGAAATGATTTTTAGATGCCTGGGTGCAGCTCATAGACTATAGTCGTACAGATGGAAAAAACAATTAGGTAAATATATGCTGAAGTAAAATGTGCATCAGTACAAGAAACAAATTTACAGAAGAGAGAGACCATACCACATAAGAAGTACTACAAGAGATTTTGTTTTGCACCTTTCTACCTGTTGATCAACCTGAGCCTACACTAAGTTTTCAGATCCAAAAGTTCCCAATGAGTATTCAGAAGCTGTAGCCTAGATGAAGAAAAAACATTTTTAACACAAAGCCATCACATCTTTCTTAGAGCAAGGTGCATTTCCTAAGTTACAACTTGTATTGGTGCAATCACTAGCAGAGCTATATGTATTGACAATTAGTAGTCTGTAAAATCACAGTGTAGACAAGGATTTAGGGAACATTGCTTACACCTCCTGGCTGAATTTATTCAAAGCACCAGCTATAAAAACACAGCAGGCTGGCCAAAACCTAAGAAAGGCTAGATATACGCCAATCAAAAATCCAATTTTGTTTATCCATTCTATATAATGACTTAAGAGCCTACAAGGAAACAGTCTGTAAACTCACAATTAAACCAAGAGGATTTTCTACATTAGCATACTGAGTACTGCATCATGCCGTTAGTTAATTTCAATTGAAACATTTATATACAGCTAATCTTCTTAGTGCTAGGGAGGCTGTTCATGGAGTTTTCATTCAGGATAACAGAATGCCATTTGAGCACAACATCCAGGCTTTGGCACTCAGAATAAGTGTCATTGTTATCTAGGCAGGATATGCCACTAATCTAAAATGTAAAATGCATTTGATATTCTTGGAAAACGAACAATCTGTTTCTCAGCTGTGTACTGGATTCATAATATCATTAAGATGGCTGACCCACATTAGAACAGCAACTTGGTCAGTGAGGAGATTGCTTTTAAAAAAAATGCTAAAGAAGTTTAATATTCTTCGACAGCAAGAGATTTTTTAAAATGGTCACCTAAAAGTAAGTCAGTCATGTGAGAGCCAAAACAAGGAGTCACTTTTTACACAACAACATCTATTAGGAAACCAGACATACTAAAGACTTAATTGCAAGTACATTATTTCCCTCTATTGTACTACTATGCAATGCCTAACAATCCCTATTCTCGTCATCATGTATGTGAATACCCCAACTAAAATATGTAAAAAGTGACTTTGGAAGGAGCTTCATTTCACTATACTTGTATTTGAATTCAGGATATAAGAGGAATGTATGTATCATTGTATAGTGACATATCAGAACATATTTTGCTTACATATATTGTAAACATTTGGCCTTTTTATTTCATGTTATTGTCCAATAGAGATTTCTTCAGGTTTCAGATGGAATCAAATGCCAAGTTCCCCTGATGGGCACAATAGTATCTTAAGTTTTAATCTTTCTCTTGCAGTTTAAAAAATAGGCATAAGTATAAGGGGTCTAAATAAGACTGCATTTGCTATAATCAAGGTTCAAAGGAAGAATACACAAGCAAATGAGTGAAATTTTCTTTTCAAAATTTCTCTGCTACCATGCTCATTATTCTTCTGTGCCATCCCTTTAACATGTGTTCTTAGGTTTGCTTTTTTAGTTGAGGTAATGCCTAGAATTCCCAGGGGAATTTAAAAGTGGACTCTGCAGCCTGGAACAGGATGAAGATATGAACTCAGATGCCATCAAAATATCCAAGCTATCTAGAAAGGGTTTTGCTGGAAAGACACTTAAAATTTGCCAAGCCAAACAAAATGTTTACTTTGTCATGTAAATGTCCTATCAATCTCTTGCATCTCTTAAATGCCTCATGATTTCACTTGCTGCAACGGGTTGGAATGGAATGCTTTCCTAGCATATTTGGGGAAAGCCACCTAAAGACTTTGGTTCTTGTGGTATAGCTCACTCAGCATTCAATTCATTTTTCAGAACTGAGCAAACATTTTTGAGCGTGGCTCATTTTATGATCAGCTTTAAGAAATCCCGAACTTACACATTTACAAATTTATACATTTACAGCCAATAATAATTGTTCCTTTGTTTGGTCTTTTCTTTTTACTGAGCTTCTCTCCAAAATGCTAAAGCATTTTTCACTTTTAGGGATTATGGAATATATTTAATGAATGTCTCCACGACTTTCTCACTGTTCAGTGTCCAAATGGAACACAATGCAATAGCAATCAAACAGTATAAATTGAAAACAACAGACAGGTTTCTCTGGAAAAATCACAGGTACAACATCATTCTTGCACTAACTTAGGTTTTCTAAGATTTTTTGTGGATTTTTTTTTAATCAATCTATGGTATTATTACATTGGAAGTTAAGAGAGGCCCACATAAATTGCAAGTTCTTTCTCTTGGCATACAAGCAATGCACAAAATGAGAAGAAATGAGTATATTACTCATTTTGTAAAGTTTTGTTTTGAGGGAGCTGTTGCAAACAGGAAGAGAAGTTTTCTACCTTGTTACTGGTTAGAAACATTTGGAGGAATGTTTCCTCTGAGAACCAAAATCAGTGATTTGGCCAAGGTTTCTAAAGGGGGTCGGGGGAGGGTAAACTGTCTATGTGCCATTTGTCCACAGCTGTTCAAGAACAGCTATAGTAGGATAAAGTAAACGAGAACATACATAAACTTTAAATCATTGATTTACTATCCAATGGGAAGTTGACAACTATTCATTGCTCTGTACAGGGGCAACAGTGGTATAATATACAAGTACATTTTTAAAAAGTTTTAGCATGTCTTTTTAAGATTACACTACATAATAAGGCAGTTATTTCAGAAAAATACAACTTCCAACATGCGCCAAAAAAGTGGGCAGGTTACTTATAGCAAGATCAATCCACATAGAAATTCTGTACTGAAATCTATTCTATTGAAAGTATTTTCATCATTTCATATCATCTCCTCTCCCATCTTGCTGATTCCAAAATTTGGTTCAGGTAAGCCTCAGAGTCAAGGTCATTTAAAACGTCCATGGAAATGGGTCATTTTTACCTGCTGGCTTCTGCAGAAGAGTTTGAGCACTTATGAGATCCTCAGCCAGTTCTCCAAAGCAAATTCAAATCTTAGAGCAAAGAAATAAACAGAACAACTACAACAACAACATCCTTGTATCCTCTCCTAGACACTAGGAGAAAAGCTCCTTTCTGCTCCGATAGCAGCCTGACTATGCCTTGCAGCCAACGGTTCCCTTCACAGCTTGCTTTCTCTTCAGGGAGCTTTTAAAACTCCCAGTGAGATACTCCCTCTTTACCCAAATCAGAGAATCAAAGAAAGTTAGGGTTGGAAGGGACCTCAGGAGGTCACCTAGTCCAACCCCCTGCTCAAGGCAAGCCTTAACTATATTATCCCAGTGAAGGCTTTGTCTAGCCATGTCTTAACAACCTCCAAGGATAGAGATTCCACAACCTCTCTGGGTAGCCTGTTTTACTACCCTCCTAGTGAGAAAGTTTTTCCTAATATCTAACCTCAACGTCCCTTGCTGCAATTTGAAACCATTGCTCCTTGTTTTGTCATAGGCCACCACTGATAACAGTCCTTCTCCATCCTCTTCTGAACTCCCCTTCAGGTAATTGAAGGCTGCTATTAAATCCCCTCTCGGTCTTCTCTTCTCTAGACTAAATACATTTAGTTCCCTCAACTTCTACTCAGAAGTCGTGTCCCCCAGACCCCTCACCATTTTCACTGCTCTCTGCTGGACTCTCTCCAATTTCTCCACATCCTTTCTGCCAATGGGAGGCCCAAAACTGGATACAGTACTCCAAATGTGACCATATGAGTTTCCTTAACAAAACTGATTGTTCCCTCTTTAAGGGATGGACCATTCTGCTAAGGAAAGACTTCCCCTTCCCCCAAGTAAGTTTGTGGCATTGGTAGGACTGGTTTTAGGTGTGAATTGGAAACGATTTGGAGGGCTTTATTATTTAAAGTACAGCAGTCTACAGAGATAAAAACAGTATTTGCACATACATCCAAAATAAAGGATAAGTACATTTTCAAAGCAAGTGGAAAATGCATGCTCCACACAAAATATATTGGCAGATACAATGGTAATATTCTATCAGTGAAAATTTTCAACAGAATTTTGCCAATAAGGCAGAGTTCCTTATCAACCTAGGTAAAACTCCTAAAAGATAAAGGTCAAGGCATTTAACATGAATATTCAATATATTAGACAATTTTCCACACATTAAAGATTTACATATATAAATACAAAAGTTAATTCTATTGAAATTTTCAATGGAATAAACTGGAATCAAGGGCGCACATCTGCATTAATGTTGGACCAGAAAGCAACAGAAAGATACACCCAGTCAAAGAGCAGAGGGAAAAATGACAAACTACCAAGGTTGGTGTATGAGGGTGAAGTAAACATGAAACAGAGGCTTACAAATGTATCCACACCACTACCACAACAACCTCCTCCTCCAAGATGCTAAAAAAGCTAATCAAGTAGCTAATCATTAAGAAGCTGCAAAAAAACAGGAAGAATGTGACTTGCTCATACTAGTCCAAGTAATAGAATGATTTTTTTTTCTAGAAGAAATTGTAGGGGGAACACAAGCAAGAATTTTAAAAGTGATTTCTCAAATAGTGGCACAGTTTGCCAAGAAGTGATGAAACCCCCATTGTTTCCTATCATTTGTAATACAAACTGGACCATGCAGTTAACAGTATGCTCCGGGGAATATGCTGCAGCCAGTAACACTGAAAGGGCAAGACTAGATATCCTGGTCTAGATAACTAGGACTAAATAATTTCCATGCTGTCTCCCATTTTCAGATTTTTCTAAAAATGAATAGGAAGTCCTAGGTCAACCATTGAAACCCACTGTTACTCAGCAAATTTGCATACAGCTCAACAGAAACAGTAATGAAAAAGTAAAGACTACAAAAAGGTTCATTTCTTGTTCTATCATTTGCATAGCCTCCTACACACAGAGCTTACAATGGTGTGGTGGAATTTCACCAGAATATACAATTACAGGTTTTATTCACTGAAAAATAGGTCACAAGTAAAAGTACCTTTAAGACAAAAGGAATGCTGGTTACTATACTCATTTCACAAAACAGAGCATTGCATTTGCAAATGGACTATGGAGCTGACTACTTGGGGGGAGGGAGCAAAAAGTTGAAAAACAAGGTATTGACATTATTGCAAAACAATACAAACATAAAATGTTCTCAAAATAAAAGGAGAGAACCCACTGCCCACTCCCTCTTTCATGCATTGATGTTCGTAAGTGAATTTTTTACAAATGAAAGCAAACCGTAGGTGGTACAAAAGAAACAGAAATGGGGCGTCTTTGCAGGTGTCAGAAATAAGCTTGATGGCAACAAAAAAAATGTGACTGACTAAAACCTGACTGCAGCCAAAAATGAATGAATGAAGTTTCATTATGTTTAAAGAAGATACAAACTCCAGGAGAAACTTTTTTTTTTTGTCTTTTTAAATAAAAGGGTGATTTGCTTTCCTTTAGCTTATACCTGCTCCTCTCTCCAGTTCAAGCAAAACAAACTTCTTCTTCAGCTCCCCTTCTCCCATTCACCTCTTACCACCCCCCACCCCCGCCATGGCTGGCTTCACCACCCGGCCACAAACTTTATCATACTAGTCCAAGTGGCCACAACAGCCACAAGAACTGTTGGAAACCCAGAGGAAGGCAGTATTTTATTTTAGCTGAGGTTTTTTTTTTCCCCCCAATGGAGCCTGCCGAAAGGGCAGACCCCATGTTTTTTCACAGAGCTCATGCTTTTTTGCAGGGCCTACCCAAAATGTTGGCAGGACCCTAGTCATAGCCATTCATGTCAAACATACAGTACAGAACCATTGTCTGAGGCCATGGACAGGGGGTTAGAGGAGACTGGTATTCTCTGCTGGTGCTAGAGAAGCAGGCAGAAAACAGGAGCAACCTTTCTAGCAAGGTATGCTGGGGGAAGTATGCTATTCAAGTGTAAAGCAGCAGGGGAGAAGCATAGTGATTTATTCTTAGTGATCTTAGGGAGAGGCATATAAAAGTGGGGAGGAGGGCAATCATATGTCCATACCCTGCCTCTGCTCCTCACTCCTAAACCCCTGCCAGCCCCCCTCACTCCCAACCCACAGCCCCCTGCCACCCAGCCCTGCCAGTACCCCCTTACTTTCAACCCGCAGCAGCTTGCCCCTGCAGCCGGCCCAGGAGAGCAGAGGAACAGCAAAAAACTGGACATTTGATCTCATTTTTAAAAACCTGCCCGGACATGAAGAAAGGGGCCAAAAAAAGAGGACATGCCTGGGAAAACCCAGACATACAGCAACTCTACTGCGGAGGAAGGAGAGCTTGTTTGTTTTTTGTTTTAAAAAGGCAGCATGTCAAAATGAAGATCAAATATAAAAATATGAGTTCTCCTTATAACAACCAAGGCACCTATGTACTACTCACCACCCAAAAATAAAAATAATTGTAGCCATGAACAGTCTCATATTCATGAAACAAAAAGATTCCTGTTACTTCATATAGACTTTTGTGTTTCTTTTCTTTCCAAAAACTTAAATATGGCAAGTCTTATAATAGGCATCTAGAGCAGAAAGGTCATAAATTAACAAGCAACAAACTCAGCAAATATGACCTGCAAAAATGACTTCTGAACACCTATACAGGGCAGGATTCATCTTTATTTAAGGTACAAAATAATTTGCTTTAGTGCTCACCTCCCATAAGAGTTAAGTGTAAATTGTCCAGCATGAGAGTTAAAGTGATCAGTGCTTTAGTCCAGCTATTCATTAGCTTCCCTGAAGAACAGGATTGGCATGACCCCTATTGTTTTTCTTGCATTAATTGGGGAAGGAACAGCACGTTCCTAAGAAGAGGGTGGGTAGACCACGTAGAAGGGGCACCAGCCTCTCTTTACAGCCTTCATCCAACGGGCAGTGATAAACAGTGAACAACATTTACTGAAGTCAGTCATATCAAGTAATACTGGTGGCATTTAATGCTGTTTTCTCTCTCATCTTTGTGACTCAGCGTCAGACACGCTACATATTTCCAAGATGAAATAAACGAACTCCTCAAAATCTTCATTCAGTACACCCAAAAGAGTACTGTTAGTCCCTTCCCTGCCTTAAGATGAACTAAAAACATTTTTAAATCTCTAAACTTCCTAGTGAACAGAACAGATACCCCTCATGAATCATCTTCATGACACAATCATGCAGGGTGGAGGTGAGACTGAGGAGTTCGGTGTAAATAAATGTACCCCCAACTCCATCCACCCAGATAGTTGATGTATTTGCTCAAATTTTGCTTCTTGGAAGCATTTTAAAACACAGAGCAATTAAGTGCAAATCAGCAAGTTCAGTTGTGCCTTGTTCGCTAGAAAATGTGTGTCACAATTTACTTAGATTTACAAAAGCATTCACATTATTTAATTCAGGAAGAGAGAAGAACAACAGCCACTCCCTAAATTAACTACTTCAACAGTTTCCTTCATAGAACCCTTTGATGTAGTTATCCATTTACATCTTTAAAGAGGAACAAAAGAAAAGAAGGGTGGTCCCGCCATCACCTGGGGGACATGGAGAAAGTTGCCTGGGGTGACAACTTTTCCATGAAAAACTGAAAGTGGTCTGTTTAAAAAGTATAAGCAAATCAATCTAGTAGGCAGCCTCTCTACCATCTTGCTAAATTCAGTCTTTCTACACATTTAATTGTCATCAAAGTTTCTTCCACCTTCCTCCTCTTCCCCATCCCCCCACTATTTTATGTTGAGGAAGTAAAATGGGCTCAAGGTCCAACTGGAACTACACTAAGCAGCTGGTGACCGTACAATGAGCATCTGCCCAATTCTTCAGAAGTCCCAGCTGGGGCAAAACCAAACTGCTATTAAGAAAACAGCTAGAAAAAAAATCTATGCAGCTCCACCAGGACATGTTCCAGAGTCCTCTGGTGAAAACATGGAATCTTCCTATTTATTTCAGCAAGTTTCTGATCAGGCCTTTTCTGCCCAGGTTAAGAATACCATCTTTGTAGCACCACAGCACATGCAAGCTTTAGATTAAATTCATTGTTGTAATTTTAACAAGCTCAGCAGTTACACTGGAAATACATGTAGAATCTAGAAATGTTTAAATGACTATATCCTTTTCTGCCTACATATCCCAGTTTTAGTAGAGCTACAATAATTAATTACTCTTTATGCTTACATAATTGTTTATTTTTGTGAATCACTTATTGCCAGGGCATCTGGGGATCTAAAAAATTTGGACTAGAATAACATATACAATGCTGGAACGGAAATGCAGCTTGTAATAGGGAGGTGGCAAGCGTTACACAGTCCTTGCACTTAGTTTCAACTAGATCAGCTACTGAGAAAAAACAGAAGTAGTGTGCTGAAGCTTTCTTTAGCCTACAAGTACTGTCTTCTTATATATTTTAATTTCCTGTAAACTTCCTCCTGATAGCATATTGACTATGTACACATGCCAGTGGCTGAAGGATTGAATGTCCGCAATCTGAATAGACTTCATAGACATCAAGGCTCTGAACAGCAGTCTTATTTCACATTTTTTAAATATTTACACCAGCAATTCTAAAAACAACCAAACAAATTTTAATCAACTGACAAGTTAGTGATGAGTGGCAATTCTTAATTAATCGAGTGTATGCTGTTGGACAATATATACGTTAGTTTATACCAGTGGTTCCCAACCTTGTTTTCTGTGACCCACTGCTGGGAGCGGACTGCGGCGGTGATGGCAGCGGCCTGGGGCTGGGGGAGCTCCCGATATGGGGCGCTTTTGTGTGTGGTACCACCAGCATTGTCGCCGTGACCCTCATTTGGGCGGGACCCAAGGTTGGAAACCACTAATTTATACCCTGTGCTCCCAATGAGGCTTGAAATCTTCCTTGTACATTGTAGGCAGTACATTGTAAGGTTCAAATCAAGATTTTGACTCTTACCCTTTAGCATTTAAAGTTTGCAAACTCCCGTTCCTTCCATTTCATGTGTACACATTAAAAACAGTGTTTAAAAATGGAAATGTTTTTATACAAACCATTACAAGCTGGCAAAGCTCAGAGATCATACTAAATTTAGTGTAAGATAATACTAACTTTACCTTTATCTGAACTGGCTCACGCAAGCACTAAATAATCTGTGACGCTATATATCCAATGAACTGCAATCTTAAGAGTCAATTTCAATTTAGGATGATGTTATTCCCTAGACTTGGAATTTCTTACAGAAAGTACACAAAATCTTATGTCATTATTCAACAATCATCATCTCTGGTGTTTTTACATAGAACCATCCAACAATTGCTATTTAACCAGGGCTACAGGGTCAGTGGTAAAAATGCTACCGGCAGGAGTGAACTACAGTGGCCATATTTTGCTAGTATAGCCAAAGTGTACAGACCCCTCTACTCAGCAAAAAAGGTTGTCATGATTAGCTCCCAAGCTTAAACTATAATCCTTATTTGGCTCTGAGCCAAATTCTGTGTTGTTTTACATTTTGTACCATCCCACTGATAGCAGCAGTAGTTTAGTGGCTCTAAATATGCAACACATTTTCTGAAATTACAGATCAGAGTCATCTCAGTTAATAAGAAGAAATCAGTGGCAGCATACTGACCAGTCCTAACTAATGGGAAATTCCACTGAAAAGCACTCAGATATTTGTATTGCAGTTCTGATGTGGAAATGTGTTATTACGTTTCCATGTAGAATTCAGACAGCTAGGCAGAATGATGCAAGGCTGACTCATTCCAACCTGGCTAGTCTAGGTACTTAGAAAGAAAAATATTTCCTCCTCCTCTGTATATGAGCTTCAAAATTCATTTTAATAGAACATGCAGAAGTAAGGTGGATTAGTTTACATACCTTTTCCGTAATGTAGAAATTAGAACCATCAGCATGTTGCAGTGCATAATAGTCATGGTTTGCAAGAGACCACCTTAAAAATATGAAAATAAAGGAATCAGAAAGTGATAGGTAAAAGAAAGAAATGTTTGCATTATAGAAATTTACAGCCGTCAAGCAAGAGTCCATTTGACTCGCATGCTTCTTACATCTACCTATAGCTTTAAATGGGTCCAGTGAACAAAGGAAAGTGAGAGAGAGAGAAATAAAAACAAACACCAGTGCTAAATATAATATAGTTCTGTTCCTCCCTGTCTGAATATTTGAAACCAAAAGACCTAAGCTTCACATGGGTTAGACTAAGGGAGATGCTACAAATGCAAAGACTTATTTCAAATACCAAAATTCAATATAAAACTTTTTGTGGGGACAAAATTGCTTAAGTATGAAGTAGATTAAATTCTGCATGGCAGCACATTGTTTAAAATAAAAGATATCTGATCTGAGTTTTTGGCTCATTCCTATGAACATCACTATGGGCACATCTAAACATGCAAACGCTCCACAGTTTACAAGAGTAAACCCACCATGGGCAAGCATCTACAAGTGCAGAGACATGGAAGCAGATTTGCTGATCACTCCCTACCAGCCCCACACTGGCCCCAGCAGCTCTAGGCTCCCCCTGGATGCTAGGCTAGGGGCTGGCAGGGAACACGGGGCCAAGAGACAGCTGTCTCCTGCCAGCGTCTGAGTCATTTCTCCCTGCCCCCAGGAGCTGCCTGCTGCCAGGGTGAGCTCTGCCACGAGAGCCTAGGCAGGGACAACATCCCCCTGTCTCAGCATCAGAGAGCACCCAGCCCCTGCTCTGTGATTGCAGGGCTGGGGATGGAAAATTCTTATCTTACAGCCATAGCTCCACAGTCGTGGGGTCCAGGCTGGAATATTCTTATCTCACAGCCCTAACTCCACAGTTGCAGGGCCTGGGCTGGGAGAATTGCATCTCATAGCCAGAGCCCACCCCCCTCCCAACTACAGAGCTAGGGCTAGGAGATAAGAATCTCCCATCTCTCACTCCCAGATTGTGATCATGAAGCTGGGGCTGGGTTCTCCCTGCTGCTAGGGCAGGGGGACATTGCCTCCACCCAGGCACCAGTGGTAGAGCCCACCCCAGCAGCAGGCAGCTCCTAGGGCCAGGAAGCAATTTCCCACCTCCTGCTGCCCAGCTGACCAGGAGCACATTTGCTCCTGGTCAGCTGTCTACACATTCACTACTGAACAATAGATAATCAGGAGTAGATTTGCTACTTGTATTTACAGGTAGCAAAAGTACTCATGATTAGAGCCAATTACTATGCAGTAAGCATCTGCATGTGTAGACAGTGACACTTACTGCACCGTAATTGGCTCTAATAGAGTAAAATGTCTCGTATAGAAGCACGCTATGTGTAGTTTTCATCAGCATGGGAGACCTACTGAAGTCATTACAATAAATAGCATTTTTCTATAATATCAGACCCTTATGCTGGAACCATGATTGAAGAAAAATTTGGGTTGTTATTCTCAGTGCTAGGGACACAGTTAGTATTCAGATAATAAAATAATAATACAATAATTAGTTTTTACTATATTTTAGCTATAGTTTAAATGACTGTAAATAAGTTTCAGCTCTGCTATAATACTGGATAAAATTAATTAAAAGAGCATTATTTTACACATATTAAACCTGCTGTTTAAATATTTAAAATGCTACAGTTTCTCCTGCTTCTTACTCGATTGTTACACCAGCTTGGCAACATGATTATTATGTTCAATATTTCAGTTCCATGCTACTATTACCAAGAAATAGACAATTGTACAGCAGTTACAGCAGCTAAGCTTAAAAATACATATTGCAGTCTATTCAGTAATCTCCTAAATTGTGAACTGGAACATCTGGGCAATAAAAGTAGGTGCACTCTAAAGTTTTAAGGTAAACTCTCTCCCTTCACCACTTAATACCACTCACTGGACACAGCTACACTTACATATTAATGCAATGCAAAAAACTCCAGTACTTATTGATCCCAGGAATGAATTTACATGTGCGCTCAGGATGGCAGCACGTTGAACCAGCTCA
The DNA here is from genome assembly GCF_052110815.1 of Crocodylus siamensis. Lineage (NCBI taxonomy): Eukaryota > Metazoa > Chordata > Crocodylia > Crocodylidae > Crocodylus > Crocodylus siamensis. Next base: position 122,369,525 of record NC_143399.1, on the reverse strand, counting down.
GAGCAGCCCCAGGTGGCTGGGGAATCAACAGGTCAACCTGCCAGCCTGGGACTGCTCTGCCTGGCTCATTGTGCTGCAGAGGGGCTGGCTGGGGCACAAGGGTGCTTCAGCATAGAGCTAGCTGGCAGGCACCCCCTCACTGAAGTGCCCTCATGCCCCAGCCAGCCAGGGCAGTGTCTACATATGTGCTGCTGCAGTTTTTTTACTCTGCAGCAGGATAGGATTTGTATTTATAAATGTTATCGTGCTGCAGAGTAAATTAATTTACTGCAGCCTAATAGAGGCACATGTGTAGACGTGTGACATTTACCGCAGAGCTAATTAGTCTACTGCCCAGTAAATATCTTATGTAGACACGCCCACTGGTACAACGCATAGGCATTTTGTTGGCTTTCTGCATAGAAATAAATCTCCATCTTAACAGAAATAAATATAAGTCCATGCCAACGCACAGCCTTTCAAGCAATTGATTCAATAGATATTACCTATTCTAAGTTTAAAGATAAAACAGCTTCAAAATTTATTAAACTAATCAGCAGTATCTATGGACATCTGAATGATCCTGCAGAAAACCTATGCCTGTTATTTATTTTAGCAATGAAAGAAAGTATAATATCCAGTTTCTAGATACAGAGCAGAACTTACCCATCACAGACTTCTTTTATTATTGCAGACAATGGCTTTTTCTGTTTAAAACAAAGGAAAATTCACTGAACTGAAACATCAAAACATTGCATTTAAATATGCATTTTAACAAAATGTATACCTCTGGTTCAATTCAATAATGGAAGTTAATAGTAATTAATTTTTAATATTTAGATTGATAACATTAAGAACTTTTTCTGGCATTTTGGGCACCTGACCCACGCATATATTAATACTATGTATCATCACAATGACCTTTTTATTACAGCTGTTTAGCATTATGAGTCAAGAGAGATTTTGGTCACCTTTAACCCTGCAGTATCATATAAGCTTTTTGGATGGAAAAAAGAATCAAGTGATTGTTGTATATGTTGCATCTCATGGTCTAACAGAGACAGAATGTTCAAATTCCAACATGAGCATTTTTTAGGAATGATGCATGGAGAAAGCTGCAACTTGTTTTTTATTTTTCAGCAGCTTTTGTTGCTTCCAGATACCAATATTGGGTGATGATAAAATCATGTTTTGATTGGGAAATTCAGCAAAAAGAACATAATTTATTCTGCAGTGCTCCCTTTTAAGTACACATGACATTATCCCTGAAGCACATCCATTGAAAGGTGCTAAGATTCCAATTGTGTGAATTCTCCTTTATAATGTATCTGCAATGTAACCATTTGTGTGTGGTACCATATGGACTAAATAAAGTTGGCTTTACTGTTTTAGCTCCCAAAATAGAAGGAACAGTCTAGTTTGGTGATGTTGCAATACTCTGAATGCTTTTACAGGCATAACGTACATCTCTAAAAGAGACACCATCAGCTGAAAGAAAATAAGTGTTTGCCACTTGCGAAGCAGTTGGTATTTGTGGGTAAAGATAAAAGGGCTTCAACTAATTTTTGAAACACTGTTGTAGCATTTCTCACCTCCTCTCTACTAAAAGGCTGTATAGACTGCAGTATCAAACCTTTGTTTCTTAAAAAAAGGCTCTGGATGAAATTTTCACATGGAAGTCTCACATACTATCAATGGCTCCTGAATGTCCAATTTGTGTATAGAATCATAGAAAATTAGGGTTGGAAGGGACCTCAGGAGGTCACCTAGTCCACTGTTTCTCAACCCATGGTACATGCACCCCTTGGGGCAAGTGAGACACGAGCAGGGGGTAGGCGGGTGCTGTGTTTCGAGTTTGGTCCTTCCCACCACACCCCCACTGGACAGGTTAGAGAAGTCTGCCTGTTTGGGCTGAAAATTCTGGCCACCGCCCCTATCGTCGTATCCAGTATGTTGGGGTTTTGACTCCCCGGCATCAGTGTGCTAGGGGACAGGGAGGGGGGCCCCATGCAGGCTGCTTTCCCAGGCAGTGAGGAAGAAGTAGGACTTGGTTCATGCAGTAAAACCAGAAGTGCCACAGTGGGACTTCTGGTTTCACATTTTTTGCGTCGATTGGTACTAAAGGTTGAGAACCACTGATCTAGTCCAACCTCCTGCTCAAAGTAGCACCAGCCCCAACTAGATCATCCCAGGCATGACTTTGGCAACCCAGGCGTTAAAAACCTCCAAGGATGGAGATTCCACTGCCTCTCTAGGGAACCCATTCCAGTGTTTCACCACCCTCCTAGTTAGAAAGTTTTTCTTAATATCCAACCTAAACTTCCTTTGCAGCAACTTGAGACCATTGATCCTTCTTCTGTCATCGGCCATCACTGAGAACAGTCCAGCTCCACCCTCTTTGGAACCACCATTCAGGTAGTTGAAGGCTCCTATCGAATCTCCCTTCAAGTCTTCTCTTCTAAATAAGCCCAGTTCCCTCAGCTTCTCCTCAGATATCATTGCTCTAGCCTCTTCACCATTTTCGCTGACCTCTGCTAGATTCTTTTCAATTTGTCTATATCCCTTCTATAGTGAGGGACCCCAAAACTGGACACAGTACTCCAGGTGTGGCTTCACCAGTGCCAAACAGAGGGGAAGAATCACTTCCCTCGACCTGCAGGCAACGCTCCTCCTAATGCAGCCCAGTATACTGTTAGCCTTCTTAGCAACAAGGGCACACTGTTGAGTCATATTCAGCTTATTGTCCACTGTAACTCCCAGGTCCTTTTCTGCAGAGCTGCTACTTAGCCAGTTAGTCCCCAGCCTGTAGTGGTACATGGGATTCTTCTGTCCTAAGTTCAGGACTTTCCACTTGTCCTTGTTGAACCTTGTTGAGATTTATTTTGACCCAATCCTCCAATTTATCTAGGTCCCTCTGAACCCTAATCTTACCCTCCAGCATATCTACTACTCCCCTTACCTTGGTGTCATCCATGAACTTGCCAAGGATCCAGTCATCTCATCATAAAAAGCAATCAGGTTGGTCAGGCAAGACTTGCCATTGGTGAATCCATGCTGACTGTTCCTGCTCACTTTCTTCTCCTCCAAGTCCTTAAAAATGAATTCCTTGAGGACATGCTCCATGATTTTTCTAGGACTAAGGTGAGGCTGACTGGTCTGTAGTTCCCTAGATCCTCCTTCTTCTCTTTGTTAAATATGAGTACTATATTTGCCCTTTTCCAATTGTCTGGGACCTCCCCCTATCACCACAAGTTTTCAAAGGTAATGGCTGGTGGCTCTGCAATCACATTGGCCAGCTACCCCATGAACTTGTATACTCCAGCTTTTGTAAATGAAGAAAGCTGAGGCACTTTAATCTACAGCAAAAGCCATGTTATCTGGCACTTTACCATCTAGAACGCTCCACTAACCAGAATGTGTTGATACAAATCTTCCTTCCGAGGAACGCGGCAAAAGTGAAACCGGAGTTCCCACTTCTAGTTTCGTCACAAGCCAAGTCCCACTTCTTCCTTGTGGAACACGGCCCAGGGCAAAGCATGGGGATGGACACAGCATATTTGATTCACTGGCATATTTGATTAACCAGTATCCCCCATTTGCCATAGATGTCGGATAACAGAGCTTTTACTATATCTATATATAAAATGAAGTGTATGTCTGTATGTATGTTCACTTATAACTTGAGAATGGCTCGTCCTATCTACTCTAAACCTTCCAAAAATCACTGAATACCACCTGAGGAAAATTATAGGTAGGTTATTTTTCACTTGACCCTTTTTGGGGCTTCCAGTGACTATTTAATGGAGCAATGCTTTCCACATTCATAGATTCATAGATTGTAGAGTCAGAAGGAAAGAGGACCAAGGTCAGATGACCCCAGCCAGGTGTCTATCAGGCCTCCTCTTGAAGACCTCCAAGTTAGGTGATAGTACCACCTCTCTTGGAAGCCCATTCCAGATTCTGGCCACCCTTACTGTAAACAATTTCTTCCTTATGTCTAACCTGAATCTACTCTCCACTAGTTTGCACCCATTATTCCTAGTTATTCCTAGGGGTGGCTCTGGTAAATAGCTCATCTTCAATTCTCTGTTGTCCTCCCTTGATAAACTTATAGGCGGCTACCGGGTCTCCCCTCAGACATCTCTTGTGAAGGCTGAAGAGATCCAGATCCCTCAGCTTCCCTTGTAGGGTCTTTCACGGAGGTCACTAATCATGAGAGTGGCCCTCCTTCTGAACCCTCTTCAGATTCTCTGTGTCCCTCTTGAAATGCGGTGCCCAAAACTGGACACAGTACTCCAACTGCGGGCTGATCAACGCTGCATAGAGGGGGAGCTTCACCTCCCTCTACCTGTTGATCATGCATCTGCTAATGCATGACAAGGTGCAATTGGCCTTGTTGATGGCTTCATTACACAACCAGCTCCTATTCATCTTGGAGTCAACTATGACACCAAGATCCCTCTCAGCCACTGAGGAGGTCATCCCCCAACCTATAGGGGTGCTGGGGATTCCTCCTCCCTAGGTGGAGTATACCTTGCATTTATCTTTGTTGAATTATGTCCTATTTCGTTCTGCCCATTGATCCAACCTGTTCAGATCAGCCTGTATCTCCTCCCTGCTCTCCAGTGTGTTAACTTTGCCCCATAACTTAGTATCATCTGTAAACTTGGGAGAGGGTGCTCTCCACACCCTCATCCAAATCGCTGATGAAGATATTAAATAACACCGATCCAAGGACCGAACCCCGAGGGACTCCACTGCCTACCTCCTTCCAGGCTGAGAACAACCCGTCCACCATGACTCTCTGGGTACAGTCCCTAAGCCAGTTGGCCACCCACCCAACTGTGTAAATGTCCACTCCACAGCCTGCTATCTTCCCTATGAGAATAGTATGCGAAACTGTGTCAAAAACCTTCTTAAAGTCCAGGCAGATGACATCAGCCTCAGCTCCTGTGTCAAGGCATTGTGTGACCTGGTCATAAAAGGCTATAAGGTTTGTCAGCCAGGATCTACCTGTGACAAACACATGCTGGTTTCCTTTCAGCATCATTTTGCCTGCTGGGCTTTCGCAAATGCGTTCTTTGATTATTTTTTCCAGTATTTTCCCAAGGATAGAGGTAAGATTGACTGGCGTAAAATTACCTGGCTCATCCCTTCTCTCCTTCTTAAAAATGGGCACCACACTGGCCCTTTTCCAATTCTCAGGGACCTGGCCAGAGCACCATGAATGCTCAAACAGCTGTACCAGTGGCTCAACTATGACACTGGCCAATTCCTTCAGCACCTGTGGATGGAGATTATCTGGGCTGCTGACTTCTACCCATCCAGCCCCTCCAAGTGCTCCTTAACTAAGTCAGCACTAACCTTTGGTGGTCTGGTGCCTTTTGTACATCTGTCTATGCTCAAGGTGGGGGGATTGTCTTGGTCAGTACTTAGGAATACTGAAGCAAAGAACTCATTGAAGAGCTCCACCTTTTTCCTTGTGTCAACTACCAATTCTCCTGATTTGTCCTGCAGGGGCCTTATGTTACTCTGTGCCTTCCTTTTGCTCGCTATGTATCCTCAGAAGGATTTTTTATCGTCCTTAATTGTTGTAGCCAGCCTAAGCTCCAAACCTGCCTTCGCCCAACTAACTGATTCCCTGCAACAGCACACCAGTGAGGTGTATTCCTCCTTGGTGGCTGCCCCCTGCTTCCACCACCTATAAATCTCTCTCTTTTCCCCCAGTCTTTTTGGGGTTCCCTGTTTAGCCAAGGGGGCTTTTTATTCCCTTACCCCTTTTCCTGCATAAATGGATCCTTTTGTGCCCCAAGGATCACTCCCTTGAGAAACCTCCAACCTTCCTGGACCCCCATTTGCTCAATGCTCTTGAGTTTCACTACCTCACTAACTAGCCTTCTAAGTTTACTAAAGTTGTCCCTTCTGAAGTCTAACACTTTAGCCTCACTGGATATTTTTCCCACCCTTTGCTGGACAGTGAACTCTACCAAGTGATGGTCACTATCTCCCAGGTTACATCGACAGTTATATGTGGCTTGCTTCACAAGTGGTAGTTGAAGAGGGTTGTCTATAACTGGCTACAACAGGAAACACTACAAACATCGTTTACAAAGAAGTTCTACAATGAAGATTAGTCATTTGGATGTCATTTGAAATGTCACTCCACATTAAATATTAAATGTTAAAAATGTTGTATTATGTTCTTTAAAAATAAACAATTTTTTACCTAAATATGTTGTAATAAGTTCTTTGAAAATAAACAAACACTGCAATTACAAAAATAACGATTCAGGCAAAGAACAGGTCCTTTCACTAGTTATACCACTAATATTGAAGCTGTGCATACAGATTTACACTGAGTTTAAGGTGTTTTATATAAATTTTGAGATGACTTATTAACCATCTCAACTGGCATAGGCTACACTAATATACGGTATAATATATATGTACCCATACTTGGGGTTGTACTGGTTTAACCAATTTAGTTACATGACTTTTGTAGCAGAATGCCATCTCTGTCTCTTCCCAGGCTGATGATCAATCTGCAGTTTGGTTGCCCTGATCACTGCAGAAGGCAGACATCCCTGGCCCCATCAGCTTCAGGTAACCCTGAGTTGTAAACTGAGCTGGATACATTCCTGTGGGACGGGGAAACCTGCTCCATCTGCCTATGTGACTGGCCTCACACACCTGGGTTGGGGCTTCAACTCCCTATTATTCTAAGCAGGGCGGGTGATTATTTTGGGCAGAGGGCCGCTTGCTGAATTTTGGCAAGCCATCAAGGGCTACATGACAGGCAGCCCAGGACAGATAAATATTAATTTTCTAAATTTTTTAGGGGCCTCATGAGCTGGATAAAATGGCCTGGTGGGCCACATCCAGCCCCCGGGCCGCATTTTGCCCACCCCTGTTCTAAGCAATGTTGTCAAGACCAGGAGGGGGCTACAGACCCTGCCAGTCTACCCAGCAACCAGTGATGCATTTCAAATTGGTTGGCTGGCAGGCAACAACTGCTGGCCTTCACTGGATCAGGTAAATGAGGTCATAAGGTCTATATAAGTTAAGGACTGCCCAAGAGGAGGGGCAGCAACTGAAAACTCACTCTCTGTCTTGAAACTCATGTTCAATCAAATGCTTGCTTCCAGAGGGAATCATTACCTACCTCTGGATGGTATTTGTGAGTGAGCTACTTGAGATCTAATTAGATATATAGCTTATAGTAACTCAGATGCATGATCAAAAACTACCATGCCACTGTTTGCTCCAAGGTATTTCTCTGATATTGCTCTACCCTGTACCCTATTCCAAACCTATTCCTTGTAACCAATAAAGTCCTCCTCTGTACACCTAGCATGGGAGATTTATTGGGAGAGAGTCTAAATTATGCCTTGGGGTCCCCTTGATTCAGCTAAGGGAGACCACCATATGCGCTTCAGACAGAAGGAACCACCCCAAGTTCTTGCAGTGAGTCAAGTACCCCTCAAGGACTACTAGGCCTGTGTTTCCAGGGGGCACAGAGCCAAAATTAGTCCAGACCCTTGGTGGAAGTGGTGTTACCACCAGGAAGGGGGTTGGCAAGCCATGAGTCACCCCCAGGGAGGCACTCAGAGCCTGGAAGGTGGTCAGGCTCAGTGAGGCGGGTGGCTTAGCACAGAAGCACCCCCTACTAGCCCACCACAACTTTCACTATACTGCACACTGGTCATTTAGTTATATAAATTAATTTGACATTTGATACTTAAACTATGAAATAAATATAAGGTAACAAGACTTGTGCACCAGTTAGAAAGGAAGTCAGTCAGGGCTGTTCCTAGGAGGGGTGCGAATCAGGGCAAATGTCCCAGGCCCTGAACTTTAGGGGGGCCCGCAGAGCCAGGCAGAGCAGCAGCTCCACTTCTCCACTTCCAGCCACTCACTACTTCCCTCCCTTCTTTCCCCCCCAGCCCCGCTGCTGATGCTACAATGGCATCAACAGCTTCTTCGGGTCTGGGATTGGAGCGGGGGTGGGGCCCTGCATGGGCTGATTTGCCCCAGGTCCCACACCCTGCTCAGGTCACCTTTGGCCCTAATACTTAAAAACAAATGGCTTCTGCCATGAGAGTGGAAGTGTATTAGTGAAATCTGTCAGAGGAACTTAGTTAACACTAAAATGAATAACTGGCACTCCACCAGAATACAAATATTACCCTACCCATTAATTACCATATAGCACACTAAAGCAACTTGATACTAGTAAAACAAGCATTTATAAATTAACCAATCTAAAATACAAGATAGTAAGATGCTAATAATCTACTAACACATTCTTTCTGTTAGCTGCACTAAATAATAATGAACAACACTGGACAAAAATCCTCTCCCCATTTCATACAAGGCAGATGCAATGACACCAGTTCAAATGTTCACAGCTGTAAGCAAGATGTTGTAAAAATATGATGGCTGCTGCAACTCTCCCCATGAAATCACTCTAGTAAAGTTAAGTAACTCATGGCTGCAGGGAAAGCTTTGGCAGACCACATATCAAAAGTGTAATGCAAGTATTACTACAACAAGCTCTGCACACAAGACATTCCTCTAGACCAACAGAAGAGTTATTCTCTTTGAAAGTGACAGATGAGTTAGGGAATAACTTCACTGCTCTCTCTTCTTCCAAGTTATCTCACAAGTGTGTTAAGAATTCCTCTGGCACCCTGATATTACATGCGGTAAGAAGAACCTTTATGCTCAGACCAACAATTACAGGACTGCTATTTACTGTACAGATAGTACCTTATTTGTGATAGAAGGCCAATAGAAGCTACTTCTTTTCCCCTGTCAAATTAACAGCAAAAAGGCTCTCTTGTTTTCTCCAGAGTAACTTTTGCCCAATGCATTCCAAGTGTACCAGTTTTCTAATCTAGCTGTAAAATACTGGCATGGTGTCAAGGGAAAGGGAATCATTATATCTACCATTGTTTAATTATGCAACTCAAGAATCTATGTTACTGAATTTAAATATGACTACTGTGCATGTATTTCTGAAAGACAAATCCACTTCATTATTGTTTGGTTTAATGATTGATTACAAGAACACGATCCAAGATCTCAGACTTTTCTGTATCAGGAACAGTATTTCATACAGTAATTTAGTAGCAAACAATTTCTGTATACTTCTAAGGATGGAAGAGACCTGACCAAGGAAAGGGAAGTCATCAACACTTGATGGAAAGAAGCATTTTGAAGACCTTCTCAAATTGAGAGTCTGTTATTGACAAGAGTGCTCCCAACTCCATCCCATAACACTCGGATACAATCTTGTAATCCATCCAACCCTTGATGAGGTGAGGAAAACCATCAAGTAGATGAAGAATGACAATGCATCTGGAACTGACAGAATCCCTGCTGAAATCTTCAAGCAGGGGGAGAGGAGTTTATACCAGAGCTCCATGCCCTCATTTTAAGGATCTGGAATGATGAGAAAATCTCAGATGACCTCAAGGATGCCAAGATCATGACAATCTTCAGGAAAGGAGATAGTCTGACTGTGGAAATGACAGAGGGATCACCTTGCTGTTCATCATTGCAAGAACCTTCCTGAGCTGTCTACTTCCTCCTGCTGAAGAGCTTCTCCCAGAATCTCAGTGTGGGTTTAGGGCATCAAGAGGTACAACCAACATGATCTTCACCACTCACCAGCTGCAGGAAAAATGCCAGGAACAACATAAACGTCTCTATATGGCCTCCTAACACAAGCCTTCAAGTCTGTCAACCAAGAAGCGCAGTGAAAAATCCTTCTGAAGTGTAGATTCCAAATGAAATTTATTACCATTTTTTGCCTGCTCCATAACAGTATGTATGGTGATTCTCAGTAATGGATCTTTCACAGATCCCTTTGGGGTTAAGACAGGAGTTTAGCAAGGCTTTGTCATCACTCTGACACTCTTCTCAATATGCCATATTGTGATGGTAATTCTGACCACCAACAACTTTCCAGTCAGAGTCGAGCTAAATTACTGAATGGATGGTAAACTGCTTAATCCTTGACTGAGCCAAAACCAAGACTATCCTGACCTCAATCATCAAGCTCCAGTTACACTGATGAAGCTATTGTGTGTTGTCACTCAGAAGCAGACCTTTAGGCAATTGTGAACATCTTTACCAAGGCACACAAGAAAATGGGACTGATGCTTAACATTCAGAAGACTAAGGTCCTCTATCAACAAGCTCTTAACGAGCAGTCCCCAGCTCTGGTAATTCAGATTTATGGTGAGACTCTGGAGAACACTGACGATTTCCCATACCTCGGATGCTGTCTCTTGCAGAAGGCTGACATTGATTAACAAATCCAACACCACCTCAAATGTGCAAGTGCAGCCTTAGGACACCCAAGGAAACAGGTGGTTGAAGATCACAACATCAGATCCAAAACCAAGCTCATGATTTATCAAGCAGTCATGATCCCTACCTTAGTGTGTGGAGCTGAGACATGGACAATGTATAGGAGACACCTCAAGTCACTGGAAAAGTACCATCAATGCTGCCTGTGGAAGATCCTTCCCGTTCAGTGGGAAAGACAGACAAACCAACATTAGCGCTAACAAACACCATGAGCATCAAGGCAATGTTCATCCAACATAAACTTCACCAGGCTGACTACATCATCCAGATGTTCAAGTCCAGACTCCCAAAGCAAGTTTTAGTTTCCCAACTCAGTCAAGGTATAAACACTCAAGGAGAGGTCAGAGAAAGCACTTCAAGGACATCCTCAAGGCCAACTTAAAAAGAAATGCAACATTGACATCAACTCATGGGAGAGTACCACCCAAAACTGCCCCAAATAGAGGAAGAGTCTGTTGCAAGATCTCATTACTTTGTGACCTCACAACAACAGGAGATGGAAAAGTGGGAGAGTGGCAAAAACAGCATGTCGCAGACCAAATCAAGAATCTGTAGCCACCCACCCCACAAGGAAATGTGCACAAGTTGCAGGAAAATCTGTTGATCTTGGATGGGCCTTGTCAACCATCTTCAGACCCACAGATAAGACAATCATGGAAGACAATCATCTTCAACTGTGAGAGATTGCCACTGATCCTGATTTTCACTGATAAAAATACATTTATTTTTAAATATACATGAGAACATAAGAGACCACCTAGCACACTTGTAAACATACTACTAACATTAGTTCAACCTGCTTATACTATGCCTTATTTTAAAGCAAGCTGCAATATTAACATGGCATAACTGGTCAAGGTAAGCCCTAGGCTATCCCAACCACCTAACCCTTCAAAAAATATTACTTTGAGTATACTTTGATTTTAACTCTTCAGTTAACATGTTCAGAAACAACTTTGTTCAAGAATAGCCTACATTACTGGTTCCAATCCAAACAAGAGGTATTTGAGGAACTTGTCACGTAACAGCTGCTTGGTCTACGATGTAGAAATAGAAAAGCATTTATGATTGTAACAGGGACTCAGGCAGGAGCCCTGTTACTTAGGCAAAGTTGACCTGAGGATGAACCCTGCCAGTGGAAGAACTTACACACCTGAAAAAGGATCAGGTGATTAGCCCACCAAAAAAATCGGCATAAAAGCTAGCAGCGGGGAGAGACCCATTGCCTTCAGGCACGAGAGGACAATGAGGGGCAGCCAAAGCCTGAGACAGAGAGAGAAAAGACAAAAGGCTCACCTGACAACTTCAGAGAGCCATTAGGACCCCGGGATTTGAATCTGAGAAATGCCAGGCAAGCCCTGTACCTTGTAAACTTTAGCAGCTCCAGTGAGTGAAGGAAGAACTGGAGCTGGGCACAACATCATGGCAGGGAAACCCTGAGCAGCAGTAGGGACCCCGAGACTTCAGGCTGGCAGGAGGAGCCTATGCCAGACCCTGACCCCCAGATTGATAGCATTGCCGAGAGCAGTGGCGTGGGAAACAGGGAAACAGCCAGTACTGCTCCTGATAAGCGGCAGATATGGGAGATGCGAGGAACATGCCTCGTTAATGAGACAATCAGCGCTTGAAATGTTCAGCGCTACATTGTATCTGTAAAGTGTTTGACACCGAGTTAGCTGTCCTGCAACTCAGAAGTGCTTTGCTAATGGAGTAATTAGTGAGGCTATTCTGCTGGAGCTACTTTATTTTGAGAAAATAAAATCACAGTGAGAATGTTCCATCTGGGTGGCATTTATTGATCACTAGCCTTCAGAAAATCACTGATCTCCCCCATTTTCTTTCAATCTAAGTATTGGCAGGTGAGTACAGAGGAGAGACGACACTAAGATCACCCGACATGCTCACAGTGGCTATGCCCACAACTAACCATAAAACATAACCACTGCTACTACAAGCATTAATGTTTTCACATTCTCGACAGAGAAAGTTCTGTCTTCATTAAACAGGTAAAGGATGATCAGCTGCTGTATCTGGACATGTGGATTATCATCAGACCTGGTGTAAGTACCCACCATTACACAGCCTTACCCACAGCTTCTATATCCTCTCTGCCTGTGCATTCATCTGTGAGGGTTACACCCCAGGGCTCTTTGGGCTAACATGCTCTAAGATTTTTTTTCCCCCTAGCCAGCTGCGTCAAATGCAGGAAAAACACCGTGTTCTTTCAGAACTGTGGATAGGTCAGTAGTGGACTAAGAGCACTTGAGAGATTTAATCGGCTTCCTTGCTGAAGGACCCAAACCAAATTAAAGCAGGGCTAGGATCAGTTCCATGAGCAATGCACTGGATCAGTCCAGGTAAGCACTAGACAGCAGGACAGGGGGTCTCTATATGAAGGATGAAGGAATCGAATAAGCTGATTTTTTTTTTAATTGTTATCTCTTTTGGAATATGATTCTAAAGTCCTAGAGGAAGGTTATAATTGAATGATAAGGTACTTGCAGCTATTCCAGCTGGCCAGAAGGTGAATTAGGTAATTAATAGGTAACCTGGTAATTAATTCACTCATGTATACCCCCAAGTAGCTCATTAGTATGCAAAACACTTCCCATAAATATAGAAGAATTAACTTTAAAGGGCTACAAGAGGGACTCCTGCTGTTTTAGAAAGCAAGCTATCCCAGGGCTTTTGTTTCTTTGCACATGCAAGTGCACATACATACACTACCATCTTAATGTTGTTAGCTCTACCTCAAGAGGTACAGTGATAACATACATGCAGATATATAGCAACTTCAAGGTTCTTACTGGAAGTTCTCAGCAAACAGTACAGTACCAACAAATTCAAATACTGAATTTGAAAACACATTACTAGAACCAGATTCTCTTTTTCTCCTAAAAGCATTCCTGCACTCTCTCTAGTCTGAGGGCTAGAAAGGAAAGATCTGGCGATAGCCACAATCTTCCAACACGGATGAAAAGAAACAGTTTCTGGTGACTGCCATTGTCCAAGGCCCATTATTATATTATTACAAATAGGTTTATGTCCATCTCACATTCTTCCTAGGGCATAATAGCTTTCAACATCCCAATGCTGGCTGAGTCAGAGGTTCAGCCTTCATAAGGTGGTAGGAAAGGGTTGACCCCAAAACTAAGGCTTGTTTGATGGTTGAACACACCCAGAAATGCAAGAAAGTGTTGAACAACCTAGGAAAGCTGGGAATTGCCGAAAAGCATTGATGGTTAAAAATTAACTATTGCGCACACAATCTAATTTCTTTATTGAGTATTTCATCAAAAGTAATCCAGAGCATACTTTCCTTGGTAACTTGCAAAGTGACTAAGAATGAGACAGAGAGGTGTGTGTGTGTGTGTGTGTGTGTGTGTGTGTGTGTGTGTGTGTGTGTACACATGTACAAATGTAGGTGCACATTTTCTGGAGAACTTTGGATTTGTGCACTCTGGCATTTATTTCCTCTGCCAATTGGCTTGATCAGCCAACTGACAGTACACGGACTAATTTATACTCGGTAGAACCTGCAGCTGGGGTTGGAAAGAATCCTTGGAAATTGAAGCAAGCTACTGCTAAAAAGTACTTAGTAAAAGTAGCTTACTAATGTCCATCCTTTTATCACTAATTATTACAGTATTTGATTCTAACCTATTAAATGTAAATCCCACACTTCTCTTTCATACAGTTGGTCTAATTTTAATTACTGTTATTCCTCTGATAATTTCTGCTAGTCTGTCCATATCTAATCTAAGGGATTGAGGCATATTCTGGATTTTCAGTGATGAGTTCCAAGCTCTGCACCACTAGAAGTTGGTTCATAGTCTTAAAAGAGTCCTCACCAGGCAATCAGTGTGGGCCGGGACAATATGCAGCCAGACTAATAAAATTTAATACTTGGATGCAAGTACTGCTTCTTTTATCCAGAATGGCTCCCCGTCACCAGAGCCAAGAATTTCTGGTGCCCTAGCATTGACCACTTCAGCTCTGCAGCACTAATACTTTTTCATCACCCACTGTAATTGAATAATGATTGATTTATATCAAAATGCCATACAATACTACAAAATGAACCCACTGAATTATATCCAATACCATAAAGCATTTGGATCATTTCTTCCATGAGAGTTTGTTGCAGGACAGCCGCTCAAAGAAAGAAACATAAAAATAAAAGCTTCCCGTTAGTCTTACGAACAAATTGGTAAATTAAACTGACAATTTCTTTATCGGGGCTATTAATAAGCCCTTATGGGATTAAAACAGAAATACTTTTAGAAGTGTTAATTATTTTTACTCTGCTGTTTGTTTATTGATTTCTTTCAGGTTGAGTAATGAATATAGGTTGGTTACTTTCTACTTTATTTATTAATTTTTTTTAATTCAGTGAAGTTTTTTGCTCACTTCACACAACAGAAAATCAAACTGGAAATAAAGTACTTGCAGCATTATTTAAAAAAAAGGCTGTGTGCTCAAGTTGTATAAATCACCATAAAGCTCCATTGGCTTCAGGCACTTTAATTCAACAGAGCTAAGTCAATTTCACAAGCTGAAGATTTGGCCCCAAATTTCTGGCCTAAAAGTCATCTTGCAAAAATACAGTTTCAACTGCTGCCTTATGACAAAGCACAATACAGAAAAATCAGATTTCTCTGGAAGAAGGAGAATCCATTGAAATTAAAGTCTGTGGCATTCCTGAGTAATATGATGATGCAAAAGAAAAAAAAAAAAGCACTATTCCAAAACTCAGGAAACCACTGAGAAAGAATAAGCCTGTTGATGAGACTTAGGAAGTCAAAGCTTAGAGAAGGTATTAGTATAAACTAATACATATGGTTCCTGTGATGTGCCTCATTACATTGTGTCAATAAAAAAAACCTCACTTGACAAGGCTGCCGTAGCTTTTGCCAACAGTACCAGATTTTTGAAATATGTGATACTAAATATTTTTTATTCAGGTTTCTTATTTGTGGGATTATGGATGTAAGAAACAAATGTATATATAAAGTACAAATTTAGTTTTGTTGTATCACTGCATATCTAGAGTAATTTCAAGAAGCAAGGATTTCTCCAAGTTTCTACTAGCATAAATGAAAGCAGAAGTTCTCCCTTTATTTTTAAAAATTATGTACTGATCAACCTGTTTTAGTAGCAAAGGAAAAACACTGACAGACTGTAAGTGACAGTTTTGTAGGGTTTGTAATGGTAACTGGTTTTAACCCATAAAGTTAAATCCGCTCGCTTTCCACTCACTCTACCAAATAAATCCTGGATCCTATGTACAGCTTTTTGCAAGATCTCAGTGCAGATTTAGACAACTCCTTCCCACTCTTCTAATATCCAGAAAAAACCAGTATGTGTAGGATTTTGGGGATTTCTTCTGGGAGTGAGGGGCACTGGCAGGGCCAGGGGGCTGCGGGTCAGGAATGAGGAACACCAGCCAGGATTGGGGGGGCATCGACACAGCCAGAGGGCTATGGCTTGGGAGTGAGGGACACCAGCATGGGCAGGGGCACAGCACTGGCATATCAGGGCTATTCAGCACCACAAAGCAGCTGAGGGATAGGCACAGCTGGACCTGCTCCTGGTGAGCCAAGGGGGCAGGGGGAGCTCTGATTTTCCATGATAAAAAAGCCAAAAATCAACTGCCAAAATATATAGGTATTTAGAATGTATTCTATTATAATGACTGAGGAACTGGTAGGCAGATGGAGGGGGTTTATCAGAGAATTTGGGATTTGATTTGATTTTTTTTTTAAATCAAAGAGTTTGCAATTTTTAAAACAGAGAAAACCAGGATCTCTGTTCATGAGCATACTCATGGACAACAGTGATTCTGGTGGTGCCCTGGGACCACACAAGAAAGCAGTTGTATGACATTTTTCTGGCATGTGGAACAAAAGCAAGTGGGTGGGGTATATTTTCCTGGTGATGTCGACATAACCAGTCTGTATCCATGAGGAGAAAGAGAAGAATGAAAATGAAACTACAGCTTTAACATTTGAGAAGAAGTTACCCATTGCCAGGATTTATACATCTGACACATGGGAAGCATCTGACAAAAACAATATTGAGGGAAAAACACAGTTGCAAACATTTTTGGCATTTATTCCAAACATTCCATTTGCCATGGAAAAACACAAATTTCCCCCTTTAAAAGAGGAAAAAAAAAGGATTTTCTTCCTTAAGGTGAAGGAGGCAGGGAACAGTGGGTTTTCCCTTGGAGGCTGGCAGAGTTCCAGTCTGCAAGGGGCTGCTTGGGCTAAGGGAAGTGGGACACATGGGGTAGGGGGTGCCACATGCATTTGTGCTCGCATATATGCGCATGGCAATCAGGCAGAATGGTTGAGAGCGGCTTCTGCAGTTCCCTCCAGGGAAGTCTATGGAGGTGAGGGGGCTACAGATGATGTTTCCAGGGGGCTGGAAACACCCCTCGAGATTTCTGCTCCCACAGCAGGGCATGGGGCTGGGAGGGAGCATTGTGCCACCATGACCATGAAGGTGACAAACCCCCCTGCTGCTGCTGGGTGGGCAGGGGGCACAACTCCACACTGCCGCTATGTCTCACCTTGGTCGCCATGGCAATGTGGCATTTTCTCCTGCATCAGGTCCTGCCAGCTGGGCTGAAGAAGCAGCTCCTGCCCAGAGCTGGTCCAGACAGGTCAAAACCCCAGTGTGGGTGCAGAAAACTGGGGGAGGTATATGCACCACCCACCCTCTGGATGTGTTACCTGTGCCTACATCCCCCCTTCCTCATACAGCCACCTTGGTCCCTACACACAGGTGGTCAGAGGCCTTGGGGTAGGGGGCAGTGGGTAAGGAATGAGGGGCACCAGCAGAGCTGGGGGGACTGTAGGTCAAGAGTGAGGGGCACTGGGGGGAGGGGTGTTGTGGATTGGAAGTGAGGGGCACAGACATGCCTGGGGGGATTTAAAAAACAAAACAAAACTCTAACACCAATATATATATAAAACCTATACATATAGGTTTTATTATCATGATTGAGGCACTGGTAGGCTTTCAAATTGCTTTTAAACTGTAAATATATGAATAAAACATTGTGTTCAACTGATATATATACACATGTACATATAACACACACACACACAGAGCTATACACACACACACAAGCACACACAGTGGCATTCATTTTAATAACAGAAAAAACACAAATTTGGGGGTGGTGTTTATCAGAGAATTTGGGATTTTTAAACAGAGAAAACCAAGATCCTGGCTCATGAAGTTTACTGAGACTTCACATGTTTAAAAATAGATACATCAAACCTCTTGACAAGCCATTAAAGCACAGTCATTTACTGGGTCACACCATAGGTACATCTTTCTGCCCAATAGTCTGTGTCACACAAAGGCAGAGAGTAGACATTGAAAGGGAGAATAAACTGGGCAAGACCAGGGTTTTCTCTGCACTGTCCTCCTCTCACTTGCAGCCTCCAGCATTTAAGGTGTAGGAAATCCCAAACTCTCATCATGTCTTGCCCTTAAGCAGCTCTCTTCTAAACTGAATAGGCCTAGTCTCTTTAGTCTCCTTGTTGCCTTTGTCTGGACCTTCTCTAGTTTTTCTATATCCTTTTCCAGGTGTGTAAACTAGAACTGGGCACAGTATTCAAGGTATGGGTGCACCATGGATTTATAAGGCATGGGGCAGACATTACACATAAACCAGTTTAAACCAGTGATCAGAGACTGTTTTAAACCTGTAACAGAACAGAAACTCAGTGCACATAAATCAGTTTCAAAATGGCCGAAACTGGCTTAAGGTTGAATGCAGCATCAGTTAACTGATTTGGGTCAAACAGATTTATAATATTTCTGTCCCAGACCCCTTCCTGGTTCAAGTTAAATCACAGCCCAACCAGCACCCCAATATGCTTTCTAGCCATGGGCTGAGCTGTGTTGTCTGCTCCAGATAACAGTGCTAGCCCCACCCCTCTGCTCCCTAGCTGGAGCAGTGAGGACTATCTGACAAGAGGTGGGGCGTGGGGGCAAACCCAGCTGGGGATGCAACCGGCAAACCCCAGCTGGGGTCTGAGACAGCCACTGAGGGGGGTTAAACACCCCTGCCCCCACTCACACTTACTGCTGGCTGTGACTGTGGACTATAAATCCCAGAGGCACCTGGAAGTAGAAAGAGGAAGTGATGAGCAATCCTGTAGAGTCCTGCTACTGTGAGTCTGGACTACAAATCCCAACAACTTCAGGGGCAACAGGAAGAGGAAGCAAACACACAGCCCATGCTGGCTACATGCCAGACAGCTATGCTCTAGTATCCCTGGCTTCTGGCACGAGCCACTGCAGGCATGTGGCTGCATTTCCTGATTCAAAGGTAAATATCTGTTCACCTCTGTTTCAATATAATCTCTGCATTTAAGACTAACATGCAAAGACTAAATTAATTCAGGCTTTTTGACCACCTGTACTTTGACTAAAAGAGCATAATGATACTTTGACTTTTGATCACAATTCTATACTGAATAATTCCTAATATTTTGTGTGCCTTTCTGAGCAGAGCACCAAGTTGATATTTTTAGTGTACTGTCCACATTGACTCCCAGACCTTTTTCCTGTGTGGTAACAGCTAATGTAGAGCCCATCACAATGTAGGTAGAGTTTGGGTTATTATTGCTCGGGTGCATCACTTTACTCTTATCTGTATTCAATTTCAACTGCCATTTAGTTGCCTACTTGCTCAATAGTGCCAGATCCTTCTGTAGTTCATCACAGTCCATCTTGGTCTTTACCACTCTGCACAGTTTGTTGTCATCGGCAAATCTGTCCACTTTGCTACTCGCCCCCTTTCCCAGATCATTTATAAATATGTTAAATAGTACTGGTCCTAACACAGATCATTGGGGAACACCACTGTTTACTTCTTTCCATCCTGAAAACTGACTATTTATATTCACTCTGCACAAGTACAGAAGATAGAAATAACTTTAATCCAATTTCTAATCCACAAGTAGACATTCCCTGTAATCCTATGACAACCTAGTTTAGTTAAGAGCCTCTGAAGGGGAACCTGTCAAAGGCTTTTCAGAAGAGCAAATATCCTAGGTTAACTGGATCACCCTGATCCACCTTCTTATTGACACCCTCAAAAAACTCTAGTAGGTTGGTAAGGCATTATTTCCCCAATTCCTCCCCAGAAAGTCATGTTCATCCATGTGCTGAACATTTTCTTATGATGGTGATTATTATTAATATCAATTTCCCAGGAACAGAGACATATAACACAATTACTGACCTTAGAGTATAACAGCATATGAAGCCCTGAAGATGTTCTCTCAAGAGGGATGTTTAAACTTGAAATTCAGTACATTGTTGGGGAAATTGCTTTTAAATATTTTTCAGATACTATAGCACCTAAGTCATACTGACAGTTGCTGTGATGTTTGCAATCACTTTCCTCTGTTATTATGCCACTTTCTACTCTCTAATTGCGTGTAAATAAAGGGTACACAGGAAGGGTGATATAGTACATGCTATTATGAAACAGACTATAAATAAACTGCTGTCAAGGGGACAAAGCAAGCAATTTAACATGCACAATTTTTTCTTCTCTAGTTTCTCTCAATTTTCTTTATTTATAATTCCATAGTGCTCAAAAATGTCTAGGTGCTCTCCACACAAAGTCCCTGCCATAAAGTTTATGACTTAACAGGATGAGCAATTTGCAACAACAGCTCCACACTTTTACATACTTTCTTGTCTCGAAGATAAGTTGTATATATGTCTCCATGTGATAAACAGGACGAAAAAGCTATTCAACCAAATTAATTCTGCAAGCTGGATGGGTTTTTAAGAGTTTGCAGAAAGGTAACATCTACTGAAACCTAAGGCCGCTAAGCTGGATCTGGCTTGACAGCCCCTAGATCTAGTGTACTGAACAGGGGTTTCAGCAGCATTCGGCAATGGGGGGCTTCACCCATGCCACAATGTGGCCAGGCACTTTGCCCATCCTGCACTGTAGCTAGGAGACAGAGAGAAGCACTAGCAGGAAAAAGTGGCAGTGGTGGCAAGAAGCAGCACTAGCAGTGGCAGCCAGGCCCTAGCACCAGTCCACCTTTGATCTGAGCTGGGTCATTTGGCCAAGCACCAGAAACAACGTTACCAATCCCTGGTCTACTGGGCTGAGCCCCAGACTGACTAGAGACACCTGGGGTTTTATTCCTGGTTCTACCCACTGACCTGACCTTTGGCAAATCACTTGCCTCTGTGCCTCTCTTTCCTTCCCCAAGCTGGGGGCGTGTGTGCAGGGCGGGGGGGCCTACTTGCTCCTTGGCAAACCCAGAAGTAGACAGGAAGTGCTTCTGGACCACATCTGGGTCTGCTGTCGAGTGTACCAGGGAGCCCCCCACACTTCTGTGGGACACTCCATGAGCCCCAGCATCGCAGCACTCAAGAGCCACGTGCTATCTAGAGGTATATAGAAAAAAAACATTAAAAGCTGTGTCTGTGTCCAAATTGATCCGGAGGGTTCCAATTTGATTCAGAGAAATTAAACGGTCCTCTGATTTGATTCGGATTCAGAGATTCGGCCACCGAATCAGGCTGAATCTCTGCTGAGTCGAATCAGGAACCAAAGCTTCACAGAGCCTTACTGATCTTGTTTGAAGTCTCCAAACATTATTACAAAGAATAGTTAGAAAGTATCTTTGCAACTGTAGACAAACACCTTAATGTGCAATTCTTGCCATTTCAGTGCCTCTTTAATTTTAGTGCCTCTATTTTGAGAATCCAACAATCGGGATATGTTTTGCTTTGTTGTTACTCAACAGAAGATTGAATTACATTTTTTCATTTTTATCCATATTGTTCCTGAGGGACTGAGTTTTTCAATACCTGCAGCACTATTCCTTGTACCTGCAGCACAATACCTGAGACATTCCTTTCTCAGCTAATTAATGCACCATGTTTCGCATCTGTAACATAAATAATTAAAAAGGCAAAGGTTCTCTCAGAAGTCAAGGAAGGGGATTTTGATGTGCAGGAGTCAAGTTAAAAAAAAGAGAAAGAGAAAGATTTCAGCAGCAACAACTTGAGGTCTGATTTACTGAATTTCCAAAGAGCAAAACACTGGTAACTGACTTTAATGGAAGCAGTTATAGATGTCATTATTTTGTCCATTTTACAGTACTATATTTTTCTGCAATGACAGCAGCCATGCCTGATAGCTGCATATCTCAATGCAATTGATGAGAAGTAGGGTAGGGTAAAATTAAGCAAAGAATTAGTATCCCAGTTCAGCAGAACACATTTATTTAAAAGCTAGTGAAGTGTTTGGAGGCATCAGAGATTAAATGTATTGTGAAAAATTCTGAAGCATTTTCTTTTGCCTGAAATAATCACCACATGGCTTTTCACCATGTGGCTTTCTAAAGAAGTGATGTTACATGTTTCCACATATTATTGTAAATGAATGGTAATATATTGAACGAGGTCACCTTTAATATTGATATATGTACATATTTAGTATCTTATGCAAGTTCCACACATCAACCATTACAATTCTATAGGTTTCAAGTAAGTGCCCTCTAGTTTTGTTCCAAATATACTGCAACAAAATATTTTTATTCTACACAGGCAATACGTTTCTCTTTATATAGTGCCTTAACAGTCCACCTCTGTTGCTGGATCCCTTCAGCCCATCTGTGTCCAAATTTAAAAAGCATTTTCCTGACAGCATATTATGTATTGAGCTGTTGCTCACTTAGAGCTATAGTCATCCAATTGAACAGGTCACTGCCTCAGTGACATCTGGGTAGAGCAACAAAACTGTCTTGTCCACACAGCACGCTACCAATCAGGTATCCAGAAATTAAAGCCTGCTGCAGCTATCTACTATAACAATACCTTGCATTAATAGAGTGCTTTTCATCTTCAAGCAATTTACATTAATAAGTAAAGCAGCATTATCACAATTTTACAGATGAGCAAGCTGAGGCACAACTGTTAAGTAGATGACAGAATAAATTAATGAATGTCTCATTTAAGTAACAGGCAGAAAAACAGCCGATGTGTCAAAAAAGTATTAAAATAAGCAACACACATTTTATACAGCAGATATTCAAATAAACCTATATGTGCCTTTAAGTAAACACACAGGTATGCACAAGCATACACCTTTCAACATACAAATACACTTCTGTACACATACATACATGGCAGCATTGATAAATAAGCACTCACTTGATCAATTTCCATTAACTTGGGGAAGGCACCTGGCCATTCTATGGCCACTTTCACTATATCAGCAGGAGGTGGCATTGTCAATGCCGCTGTTCTTCAAAGCCAGTAAAACTGGACACTAAATACTGCAGAGACTCTGTTTCATTCACACCTGCAGGGAGAGAGAGAGAGAGAGAGAAAAAAAACACAGCAGTTCAGACAAAATTCTAACAATGCTCTTTCATTTCCTATATTTTGCCTGGCTGGGCAGGTGCATGAAAATGTGCAAGAGAGTGAGAATACACATTCTGAAAGCAAACACAGGACAATGCTATCACCCACTACACAACTAGGCAATCTGTTAAAAAGATGGCTGAAGCACTGGAACCTACTGTGAATAACAGTCGTGCATTGGACACATTTAAACAGAAAAACTATTTTAAATATTATTAAAAATGGTTGGTTTAAAGCTACAAGCTACCTGAGGCTGATGTTATATTTCACTTCCGGATATCCAAGAAGTATATTAAATTAGTTAGAGCTTAAGTCAGCACTCCAGAAGGAAAGATTGCCCAGGAAGTTATGGCCAGGAAACACTGTTTCTGTTAACTACAGCAATGATCTTCTATGTGTTCACAAATAGATCAGTGCACTATAGCAACCAGGATGTCAGAAGGAAGGCATAATGCACAGCAGTTTTTATACTCATAAATCGCAAAAATGCCTCACTTAACTTTTTGAAACACCCTGCATAAAAGCTCTTTTCTATGAGGCAAACTTGAAATTTGCAAATAGGTACTGGGAATATATCAACAGACATTCACAACGTATGTAATCAGATACAGCCTCACCATCTTCAACAGTATTACTATCACCAAGGTTTTGTGGGAAATGGTCTGAGACGCGAATTTTGAGGGGAAAGCAACAAGGTTAATCCATTCTTGCAGATTCTCTTATTTTATTATATATGTTAATTTATATGCTTATTTTATTACATGTGCTTGTGCTCATCTCTAACCTCTTCAATACAGAAGATCTAAAACGTGAACTAGTACAGAACTGTTTCCCTGAGTCTGGAGACAGACCTTGCCAATGACTCCCCCTCTGACTAGTAGAAGCTAAACAAGCACTGGAAATAACCAGTTGATCATATTTCCATAACCTACCTAACTTCACCTTTTCTCCTTCTTCCATTGCATAATACTTTTAATTGTTTGTCAAGCCTGTCATTTAGATTGCAGTTTCTAAGCCTTCTACAGACATGGTCTGTAAAGAGCCTTAACTTTTGTTGCTGCTCTACAACACTAAAACTTTTACTAAAAAGAAAAAAGGGACCTTCAGTGAGAGAACCCTACCTATTCAGGAGGAAGGGAGAGAGAGAGAAGTGTGCATGTACACACATGGTCACTTACACCCATTATACGCACAATACACACTTCCAGCATATATGAAGTTCTTTCCAAAACCTAAAGAAAGGTGGTAGTTGTAAGAATGTATTAGATACCCAAGAGCCACAGAGTAATACATACCTATTAAGAATATCTGCACCTTCCATTTCAATTAGCCATTACTCCAGCCCTAGTCTCACTCTCTCCCTGAATCCGTTCTACTGGCCAGCCTGAGAAGGCTAGTTCCCTGGCTACCAAGAACAGCAGAACCCAGATCACTCTTCTCCAAGTAGTTCAGGTCAGACTGCCAAAGTAATGACAAGACTCTCAGCTGTTCGCTGCTACTTTTACATCAAAGGAGGCTGCTTTCTCACTCGGCTGAAGCTTATCACTGGTCTTGCATAGATGATCAGAGAAGCTGCACCCTTTGAAATGAAAGCCACAGCAAGTAGCTGGAGTATCTCAACGGTTTTGTGCAGCTGATTGCTGCAGTTCTGCATACCTCTGCAGCAATACATCACAAACTCTCATATTTGCAGGGGGAAGTTAGGAACCTAGCTCCAAGAATTCCACTGCATCCAGTAAGTATCTTTTCCCTGGACATTATATATGAAATTGAATACCTGAAATGATACTGATGAAAGTGTTGCATTAATATGAATATTCAAGTGATTCAGTATTGCCAAAATTGGTGACATTAAACCAACCACTGTATTAGGAGGAACAAGCAGTGCTACAAAACAAAATGTAAAGCAATAAACAGAGGCAACATGGTATAATGTGATTTGAGAAGGCACCTTGAAAGAAACAATAATACAATTAAGGAGAAGTTTGGTGTTTCTTCTATCTGGGCTGTCACAGAAACACGCTAGGGAGATTTGAGGATCCGGGATTAAACAAACAAAACAAGGCAGCTGATCACCCTGCTACTCAAAGGCACATAGGAAGAGCCGTCTTTCATCCATCATTACAGAAAGCTTTAGGAAGAGGACAGAAACCAATACTTTTTTTTTTTAAATGTGTTAGTCTCCTCCTCCCTTCTTTATTGTCAGACTTCTGCCTGAAGCCTTCTCAGTGCCCTTAACCCTGAGGTAAGGGTTAGCCTGGAGTTTATCGCCTAACATCTTGGGTGCAGATAAGGAGTACCTGCTCTCTGGCTGGGTCTAGATTTAAAAACATGAAAAGTAAACTGAGGGGGTCAGGGACAGGAAAGGAAGGTCTTGCTGACTACAATGGGGTCATATCCTAGAGGCTGTAGGAGTAACACGACAAAATACCAGCAATTGTTTTCTCATTATAAGTTTGCCTGCTTGAAGTAAAGGCTCTAAGGCAGGGGCGGGCAATTATTTTGGGCGGAGGGCCACTTACTGAGTTTTGGCAAGGCATCAAGGGCCACATGAGAGGCAGCCAGGGGCAGATAAATATTAATTTTCTAAATTTTTTAGGGGTCCCGTGGGCCAGATGGAATGGCCTGGTGGGCCGCATCTGGCCCGTGGGCCACATTTTGCTGAGCCCTACTCATGGAAGGCCAGCCCTGAATGCTGGGGAAACTTTGATTCATGACTGTGAATTTAGACTACCAAGCAAAAACAGCACTGCAATAAATCAACGTAGGCTCTTGAGTATTAATGGGGAAACTAACTCCTGATATTAGTTTTCTAATAATGTTTATCTGAAAATCAATCCTGCATACAGTTGAGAAAAGAGAACTGACAAGTTGTCTTGCTCTCAGTTGTATATGTTGTTGTTCTTACATGAAATGCATTTAATTGTGGGGGGGAAGAAATGAGCCCTTGTAGCCCAAGTTAGAGCCAAATCTTTGCCAATTGCTTAAAAAGGTTGGGACTAAAAAGTTCCCCACCATAATTAAGGTGCTGAAAATAAATCAGTTAGGGAGCCTATATATGAGCAGGAAGGCTGCTGCGGCGATGCACTGGAATTCCAGCACATCAGAGCAGACTCAATTAATTGAGGCTGCTGGTGTGTGGCAATTACTGTGCTCCAGCAGGTTCCTGCATCTCATGTATCAGCATCCCCATGCTTAAAAATGGTGGTGGGAGCCCTTTATTTAAAACTCTCCTAACCATCTTCAGTTCAAGTGCTCCTACTGCCACTTCTAAGCATGGGGATGCCAATACAAGAGACGCAAAGGCACTTTAATTAGATCAGCTCTTGGAGCTGCTCAAATTGAAATGCTGCTCCCCCCCCCCCCCCACAGCACGTGGAGTAGATCTTCAGTGGATATGAACTGGAGAAGTTTGATTGACTTCCAACAACTGAGAATTTACCAAGATGTTACAGTGCAGTTCCATTCTCTAAAATTTTCATTGAAAGCTTCCTTTCTTCCTCAATGGCTTCTGGATGAAATGTGGGCAAATTAGAAAAAAAAAAGTGCATCTTTCATATCTGCTACTATTAAAAACTCAGTGTAGTACCTGAAACCCAGGCTTGTTTCATTCCTTCTCATGAAGTATCACCAATATTAAAGATATCAACTTAGACCATCAGTTGCATGTTTTTGACTTCAGACAAAATATGACCTCAGTGACACATTTGGGATGCACCTTGCTTTTATGAATTAATATTCATTACCTGTCCTTCAGCAACACTCACAACTTGCTGTGTACTGTCCATACAGATGACCCAGTTTGCTGTGAAATGCTTGTGTTTTGCAAGTAAATTAATCCTCATAGGAACATAGGATTGGGAAGGGGTAATTCAGTCTAGTCCCTTGCATTTACAAGCTATTGTTAACCAAAGGAATCCCCAAAGTTAGCACTTCACACCCTTACCTACCACTACAGGCACAATACATGCCGGAAGTTGGGAAGGTACTGGTAATACCCAGGCTTTGAATGGACAGGGAAACAACTGGCTAGTCTCCAGGGAAGATCTTAGAAAAAGAACCCTTCCCCACATTACAGAAGTCAATCTCCATTCCCACCAAAATATCTGCCCTAGGGGATAAATTCATTCTTGACCCCAAATTTAGCATTTGGTACGACTGAACAAAACAAGCCCCACTAGCCAAGAAACCATGGGTTTATAAGTACCAGCAGGAACACAGCACATCTCCATCTAAAACCTGCAGTTTCAGCTGTGGCCATCTTCCCAACTTCTCAAAGTCAAGCGAAGAGACCTTGCAGAAACCAGCAGCATTCACAGCAGGAAAAAAAAAATCCTCACAGCCTTAACCAGTGACCAGAAAAGCCCTGATACGTGGGATTACTAGATGCATTTCTCACCAAAGACCTACCTACAAGGCTCCATATCTCAAACAACAATTGGTGTGCCAGAACTCCCTGTTCTTCATTACAGACCTTCCACATTTTATCCAGCTGAGTCTTAAACAGATGCAGGTTCCTTGCTACCACCACTTTACTTAGA
This sequence comes from Crocodylus siamensis, assembly GCF_052110815.1. Classification (NCBI taxonomy): domain Eukaryota; kingdom Metazoa; phylum Chordata; order Crocodylia; family Crocodylidae; genus Crocodylus; species Crocodylus siamensis. Next base: position 122,342,202 of record NC_143399.1, on the reverse strand, counting down.
AGTGCATTTCAAAATGCCCTTCCTATGATAGTTAGAAATCTTCTCAGTTTCAATCTAAATTTGTCTATGGCCAGTTTATAGCAATGTAACCTTGTACCAAAATTATTTTTCAGCCTAGAAAGCTCTTAACTTCTCCCAAGGTTAGCCCTATGTTGAACCACTAGGAGTAATTAAATCAGTTATACATACTTAGCTGTGCTAACAGAAACTAGAACATACTTAACTCACAAAAATTAGAAACCTCTCTTAAAGTCTTTTGAGTAAAGTCTCAAATCTGCAAAGTGAACAACACAGACATAGAGATCAGCTGATATATAAATTGGACCTTGGGAATTATTTGTACAGGTACATTTTTGGACAAAATCTAAGGAGGTAGAAGGTGTGTCCGGTACTACATAGGTTTGAAGAAAAGGAAGACAGCTATGTTCACTTTAAACAGAACACTAGATAGTTTGCATGCTTAAATCAGTTTTCAGTAGTGCAACTTCAGAATTGTGCATTACACTATTCCATAATTTGGCAAAACAAATACTTTCATGTCAATAAAGTTTGACACTATGCAAAATTAGCCCATTAAAGTGCAAATTCCAGAAGTTAATGTCCTCTGACAAAGCATGGTATATTTGAAACACCCTGTGCAGCCCACTGGATGGTCTACTACGCTGTAGTAATTAACACTCAGGCTGGAAATCAGAATATCCCTGATGTAATGTTTAATGCAAAATGCATTAGCACTGACACTCAAGATCCCAATTTACCTACCTGGCTCTGAGAGATTAACTCAATTTGTGAGTCAGTACAGCATAAAATCCACAGCTATGTCACTGACTTATGAATTTTTCTTTTTTCATTTTTTCTTACATCTGTGCATTGCACACAGAAGATAGGATTTTAGTTTTTCTGAGGTGGGTACCCCTCTAGAATCTTTAATATGTATTTTGCATTTCTATAGTGCCCTCTGTGTAAGGATTTCAATGGACCTGGAGCAATTAATTATTTATAATTATAACAACACCCCAGCAACATAGAAACTATTAACATTTTACAAATGGGGAAAGAGACAAGCAGCCTACGTAGAAAGAAAGAGAGACAAGCAGCCTGAGAATATCAGCATGGGTTCCTAACTCTCAGTTCTGTTCATCTACAAAACCATATTTCCTCTTTTACATAGAAGATTTCATGTCCTAATGCTGGTGTGGGGTATTTTCCTGAGCAGGAAAAGTAAAGAAGTTAATGATTCAAAACCACATGCATTTGATAATTTTCCATAGCAAAGTACACTCTGTATTTCTTTCTGATGTACAAAATAATCAAGAATCGCATGGAGCTGGAGAATGCTGTGGCTGTTGGGTTAATTGATCCCACAAAGCTTATCCATGGCATTTATTAAAGAAAGCATGGATGAAACTGGTTGAATGAACAAGTGGGTATACATCAGGACTCTTGTTGTGCCTCTCAAATAATGGGTAAAGGAGCAAAGAATGGAATCAGAACTAGCTGTATACAAGGGTGTCATTTAAAGGAAACATTTAGATGGGAAAAAAAAGAAAGAACTTCCTCTCCTCTTGGGATCTTACATAATCAAGTCTTGTCAAACCTAATCAGTTTCTTCTGCTGAGCTCTGGAGTCCCAGACAAACAAAGACTACTGGTAAGTGGCAAGTTTAGTTGAAAGGCTCCTTGGGGACCAAGTCTGATTAACAATTTGAGAAAAATAATCCAACACTAAATTAATATCCCCAAAAGAACTATCTTTGGATTTAAAACTGCATGACTGAACAGTTAACTCTAAAGAGCTGTAAATCATCTGCTCTCTGACAGAAGGCAAAAAAGAGTACTGAAGGCAGTAAGTTAAATTTAAACTGTATGTATATACAAAGGCTTTCATGTTGACCTCCACTTTGTTACAAGCTCAGTGCCTTTCACCTCTGAACTTGACACAAGGCACACAGTCCCAACAGACCCAGGTCAACAAGGTTCAAAGAGACTTTGACAAAGTATGAGACAAAGTTCAGCACCAGACCTTAATTTCCAAGACAGGTCTCTGATAACAAGTATATCGCACCAAATAATCAACTCAAGAGTTAGTGTACAAATACACCATTTAGCATAACATGATAAACCTGCAGTTATCTTTGTACTGAAAAAAACAGATCCTTATAATTTGCTCTTGGAGGAATTTGCATGAGAATGGGATGGCAATGAAATGCAATAGGAGAGGGAGACTTTTTATAACCACTGATACTGGCTTGGAAGGAATAAGAACATCTGAATAGTTAATCTGCCTGCTGGATATCTGTGTTCCTACTCTTCACACCATTACAGCACTTTCCCACACTACTCTTATAGCTCCATATAGTTGGAACTGAAAGACAAAACAAATGCTTTCATTTTCTATTGCTCTGAAAGCATGGCTATAAAAAAAAAAGAAGAGAGAAAGAAACCATAGTCCTTAAATAGAAAGTTCATTTTTAAAAGGTGAATTGCAAAGGAAAGCAAAACAGATGTGTGTGCGCTTTGGGGGCGAGTAGGACAATTGTATGTTCTTTCATATTAGGTATAAAAGAAGCTCTGGAAAAAAAACTTGAAAGTTCAGGGATGCAGGGGACTTGAATTTTCTCTTTCCTGACTTTTTTTCTTTTTACGGAATTGAAATTCACATCCTGTCTACCCAATGTTTGCTGGAAGACAGAATGGACAATTAAGCAACTGCTACTAGAAAAAATATGGCATCACAGAAGTAAAAACTTGATTAATTTGAATTATTCACTCTTTTGAAAACTCGGTGATTTCATTAACATCATTGTGTGTAAAATTGCCTGAGAAATAGTTGGAAGAAGAAATCTCTCTTAAAGAATTCTTGAACCAATCATTCAGTTTTAAAGACTGATAGTTCCCCAAACCATTTACTTGGATGTTTAAGAGAGATCTTCAGCAAATTAAAGAGTAGCTACAAAATCTGACAAAGAAGAAAGATCAGACTAATCTAGGGGCTTTTTTACAGTAGATAAGACCGTACAGTCAGTTCTGACCTTTCAGAGTCTATTAAGATGTGCTGTTTTGCTTTGAGAGTTACCTCTAATAATCAAACCAGATATTCCAGATATTTCTACAGTGAAAGCAAGCAGAAAGAAAAAGAACTTAAAGGAAACCCCACACTTTCAGTTCTTATTTAAATATACTCTAGAGAAACAGAGAGAGAGCAAACCCCATTTGTACCTAATATTGCTGCTATAATTTCAGCACTTGTAAAGGATGATAGGGGAATGCAGGAAGGAGCAAGTACCAGGCAGTGTAGAATTAACTAGTAAATAACAGCAGACCAAAATAGGAATTCCAGGAATGGGGACAGAATAGATCTAATTTTTAGTTTTGATTCTCACTCACAAGGAGGGCTTCTTTGCACAGCTCAGACAGTCTAGAATTACTTTAGGATAACTGGGAACTGGTCCCATTAATTAGGCTAAGGATACAGACAAATGTAAAAATTCAACTGGTATCATTTGATACTGATACAACTTACATCTGCAAGAGTCTGTAGCAGTGGTCCTCAACCTTTTTTCCCCTGCAGGCTGGGTGGGCAGCACCTGATCTGTCTGCAGTCCCAAGCCAGCTGTGCAGACAAAGGCAGGAAGCACCCCAGCACCAATCCAGTTACAGCAGGGGAGGAGGCATGGCCCAGCCCCAAACCTGACACTCAAGGCTTGGGAATTTGACAGCAGGGGAGGGCGGTAGTATTAACTGTCATTGCTCCCCTGCCTCCCAGTTTTCAGACCCATGATGAGCCCCATCTGCCAGATGCTGTGGCTTCATGGGCCAAATATGGCCTATGGGAGAGGGGTTGAACACCCCGGGTCTATAGTAATAGAAGAGTAGCAAAACTGCTTCAATTTTAATCCTGCTTCATTCAGGGTCAGACTCATTTTGGCTTCTGCCACCAGAGTAAATACAATGTATGATTGCAGGGGTGTTGGTTGTAGCTGTGTTGGTCTGAGGACATAGGCAGACAAGATTCTTTGGGTGAATCTGATATCTTTTATTAGACCAACTTAAATAGTTGGAAAACAATTATTAAGCAAGCTTTTGGGTTCAAAAACCCTTCATCAGTCTAAGGAAGTTTCTGCAGTTGGTATGTGCTGTTCCTGGATGGAATGAAAAGTAAAGAAGCCAGAGGCTGGTCTGGTATGCATACAAGACAGGTAGTCAGTGAAGATGTAAGGAAACTTACAAAACACTTCCCAGAGATGAGCTTATGAACTCCACTTCATGAACCTCCTGGATACTAAAAATCATGGACTAAATATAGACATTGGATTTATAACACATTATAACCTGCCTGACATCTGACTCCCCAGGTATCTCTCCATTATTCACCCCCACCCCCAGCCTGTCTCTCACCCATTGACTCTTCAATCTACATCTTCACTTGGTAACTTTGGATAGCCTGAGCTCTGAAAGAAATACATTCACAAAAACAAAGAGAGACTGTGAAGGGCTAAAGACGGACCGTCAAAAAGCATGAGGCTGAATCAATTCAGTCTTTGCAGGTTAGTCTAAAATGTGTACACTGAATGGATATGCAAGTGAACAACCATTTACTTTTGATTCCAGAAATGCAGCCACATGCCTACAGTGGCCCAGGCCAGAAGCTGGGGGATACTAGAGCACGCCTCCCTGCTGAACCAGAGCAAACAGCTTGGGCCAAGGCTAGCCTGCTCACCCTGGAGGGGGTGGCGGCTTGTGGAGGTGCTACAAAGAATCCTGAGAAGCTGGGAGACTATGAGTTAACTTGAATCCGATGGGGATCGGGGACAGAAGTTCAATAAACTGATTTAACTTAAAATCAGTTAAGTTGGATACTACATCCATCCAGATTTACCTTAAACCGGTTTCAGCCATTTTGAAAGTAGTTTATGTGCACTGAACTTTTGTTGCGTTACATATTTGAACTGGTTTCCAAACATTTATACTGGTTTATGTGCAACTTCTGTCCCTAGCCAAGATGGGAAGAGTAGCAATGAGAACATAGAAGACAACGTGACACAGTTAACACTAAGGGCTTATCCATCATCCTTGGAATTTATCCTAGATTAATTTATTTTGCAGTAAAGTAACCTGCCCCCAATTTTTATTGTAATGACCTGGCATTACACCATCACCTGCATTATTATATCCATTTGGAAAGCAGTTGCAATCCAGTGCTTCAGGAGGGCAAAAGAGTTCTTCCTGAGGTCTTTTGTAAAAATACAAAAGACCTCAGGAAGAACACATGAGAGAGTGTTCATAGTCTATAGCTACTGTGGGGAACTGGACTGTTGCTAGAAATTCCAGTTGCTCAGCCTGACTCAGAAATCCAGGATTTCAGTGTCTCTAAGACCATAGACCAAATTGCATCCCCCTGAAACCCAAGCCTGAGAATACTGATACATCTGAATCATATGTGAAGCTCAATAATGGAAATAAAAATAGGACAACTTCTAATAAGTCTTGTGTGACCTATCACAATAGAATTGTATGAAGGGATTAAAGCAACTTGGTTCTAGATATTGTCAAGGTGCCTGGACTACTTTTCATTCTGCCCATCTCCTTTCAGGCTGTCATTCTGTACCACACAACACATATGCATGCATGCACACACATGCACTCCCTTAAAATAATGGAGGCATTGGAGAGTGCTTAAACTCACCAATCTTTATTTTTTCCTTTAACTAAGCAACTTTGTTGCCTTCCTCCCTCCAATGCTTATTGCATGCTCTCTTAAACCTCATCAGTGACTTCCCCCAACCTTCCAAGATGGTGGCACCAACATGGTTTAACAAGGAAATGGCTACAACAGAAATTCCTTCCCTTTGGACTAACAATACAGAGAAAAAGCATGGAATTATTTGTCTTGCTCATAGTTTTGTTGAGGCCCTGAGCTTCAAGCAGATATGGAGTATCATGATGTACATAGCCCAAATCAAGCTAGAAACATTTAAAAAATGTTTCAAGGAAGTGGTCCTCAAATGGCTAACTGTGGAAAATGCCGTGGGTGTGCCATAAAGAGAGAATGGGAAGGGAGTCAGCCAGCCTCTCCTTATATACCCATGGCACCACGCAAAACTGTGCTAAAACACCATTCTGTTCAATATATAATACCTATGCTCAAAAAAAGCAGCAGTCACCTTAGTGCAGCAATGCAGGAGGACAGAACAGTTTTACTGACAAACCTAGATGTTGGGCTGTCCCCACAGGTTTAGGGCTGTGCAAAACAGTGTTCCTTCAAATCATCAAAACAGAAGTTGAATTGGAACGGTGCTGTTTCATTTCAAGTTTAGTTTCATTTCATTTTGCAAGCACTGTTCTGTTTCATTTTGTCAAAACTATTTTGATGTTTTGCCCATAGGTTATTATGGGGAAACATAAAATACAGCAGGCAGGCAGATCAGGGGCCTGTCGGCACCCCTGGGAGAGCTGCAGGGGCTGTGCCAGAGTCCTCCCAGGGGTGCATGCCCCCGATCTGCCTGCCAGGTGACATGAGCCAGGTGCTCCCCCCGGGGCCAGCGGCAGCATCAATCTTCCCAGCGCTGGGTGTGGGCTGTACCCAGCACTGGTCTGTAATCTGGCAGGCAGATTGGATGGGATGCACCCCCTGGAGGACTCCAGCACAGCCCCCACAGCCTTCCTGGGGGTGTGGGCAAGCCCCTGATCTGCATGTCAGATGACAGGAGCCAGGTGCTGCCTTCTGGCACTGTCACTGAAGCCAGTAAGCCTGGCTTTGAAACTCAAAATGTTTCAAAACTTTTTAAATGTTTCTAGTTCTCTTGTTTTGTTTTGAATCTGTTTCAAAGGCTTAGTTTCATTTCAATTTTGCCATTTCGAACTCGAAATGCATCAAAACGGCTTTGAAACGAAACAGCAGGTGAAATTTTGCACAGCCCTAGTGGTTATACTGCTTCCATTCTGGAGCTAGTCTGTGTAGATAAGCTCAGGGTGTCCCTTCAACATGCCCAGCAAAGAGGTCATGATGGAGCTGGGTTCTGTGGCTATGCATAGAGTTGGGAGAATTTTGCCAACGCTATCTTCGGGCTGCAATTGAGGCTGTTTTGGAGGAGGGAGAAAGTAGCCCATGGAACCAAGAAGGTTGAAAATTACTGTTTTAAAGCACCCTAAGGAATTCATACATTCAGGCCACTGTAAAATTCTATTTCTTTTGTGATATGCTTTATGCTAACTTGGGAGGTTAAAGAGAACTCAAGACAAAGCAAGTGTTCTGATTTCGGAGAGACTACAGGCAATGCAACCATCTTAGCACTTAGAGCAAGAATGAAAGGGAGCCACCAGCTATACTAATTTTGATGGCACCATCCTTGGAAAAACAAAACAAAACTGTGTTTCATCTTTCCACGTTGCTCATTACATACTAGGACAGGAGTGGACAATTATTTTGGCTGGAGGGCCACTTAACAAGGTTTGGAGAGCCTATCCTTTGACAGTTGCCCCACCCCCTAGTCACCATCTTGGGACTGGAAGTCCAGTCCCTACCCCCTGACCTTTCCCACCAGAAGTCCCTCCCCTTGCCTCTGGGAAATGCTCCTTTTGGGACGGGGGATTGCCATCTTAGAACCAGAAAAACAAAAACAAATCATGCACTAAAAGTCAAACACCTACTATAAGATATTTTAACTGTATTACAAAAAATATATTTTCATGATTTGTGTTTGCATACTATATATAGAGGTGATTGCATAATAACCCAAAAATAAAGTCTTAGTCTTGAAGATTGAGTGGATACACACTCTAAGTTTTTTTATGTTTATATATAAATGAACTTGAGTTTGCCTTGCCCACTTTCCACATACAAGAGCTTCACTTTCCTGAGGCAAAGACTCTAAACAAAATCATGTTCTGAAGTCTTAGCTTCCCTTTAATTCTGTAATTCTGGAAGTGCAAAATGTGAAGGATGAGAAGCTGTACAACAGAGATAATTCTGTAGCAAGCAGCCTTTGCCAACCTGCTCTATGCAGGCCAAGAACATCATACCCTATTGCCCTTCCTGAATGAGATGCTCTTGGATGTCAATCAAGAATGCTCCCAATCTTCAATAACTCAGACATGAAATTTCAGGGGTTATAACCACACCCTTCTGCTAGATAAAACACTATGATGAGAGTCATAGGTCATTTTCAAGTTCTCTCAAAAATACTGCATAGCCTTCTTGCAATTTTACTTCAAACAATATTCCATATCGCACACCTTGAATGACTGAAGTGGGGAAATGGAGAGTGCCTTGGTTTCTCCATCTGTAAAATGGGGATACTAATACAGACCTTCTTTGTAAAGGGCTTGAAGATGCACTGATGAAAAGTACTAGACAAAAGCTAGGCACTATTACTTCTGTTACAATATTTCAAATAGTTCTTTCCAATTAAATAAAAGGTGTACTTGTTACCACAGTGTCTCTGTTTTTCCAGTTGTCTAGCTTATGCTTTTAACTCTTATAATTAGAAACATCCCCCACATACAATAGCAAATATGCACAGACAAGCTGATGATTACATAGCCATATTTCCCAGTCTCCAAACTCAAAGCAAAGTTTCTGCTTCGGGTACCTTGGAAAACACAAGCAGCTTTGCCAGGAGTGAACAAAACACTGAGTTTCCAAACTGGCTGATTAAAAGAACCAAGTCTTAACTTCTCCACAATATGTACACACGAAATGCAGAGGACTAGACAATACCAGCCACATTATTCTACAAAATTACTTGAAGCACTTCTTCTCAGATGCCAGAATGTTAATCACTCTTGATTGCTAGTACTGTTTTCTCAACTTGGATCAAACCAGTTAACATGAACCAGCAGTGGTTGTATAATAACTTTATATACTATCACAAAAACAAACAGAATGCTTCAGTGATTTAGATCAGGGCTCTCTTGATTTCAGTGACCAAATATTTCACCTGTCTGGTACTTACAAATATACAAGGCGGGATATAAAACCCCCGCTTTTTTTTTTTTTTTTTTTTTAGGAGATGAGAGAGATGCTGTACAAACACACTCGAATGATCTGGAAGAATCTCTCCAAGTTTGTTTTCCTGGCAGAAAAACTTACCCACAGATATTCAAATACTGAGCCCCTGAATAGCAGAGAGCTTGTAATGCTGACACTGTGCAGTTGGGGACCCCTGTAAACATAATTTAGAATGCTCTGCAGGGTTCATTAGTCTGCCTGGAGACAGATAGCAGCAGTGTACAGCTGATCAGCTGACCTAGACTGCTCAGAGTCTACCTGTGTCTCCCTGCAGCACAATGTGGAAATTGTGAAGGGGGCACATTCTGCTCCCTGCTCAACTAAAGCAGTGGACTCCAGTGAATGACACTATCTGCTGGAGGAAGGGGAAGGAGAGGAATGGGAACAAAGCATTTTGAGACGCTGGAGATCTATCTGTGACTTCTCTCAAAAGAGAACATATAAAGATATTTGCTCTTCCAGGAGAAACACTCCCAGGAGTTGTTACTTGGTTATATTTCTCTTGGAGTGGCCATTTTTGCTTTGGGAGAAAAATTCTGAGCATCTGTACACCTGTGGTTTCTCCTGGGAGAGCAGCAACTTCCCCAGGAGAAATTCAATGTCTTCATGTGGACAGAGAAAGAACAGTCAAAATAAAATGTGAAGTATGCATCTCTAAACTAGGGGCTGGCAACCTTTTATGAGCAGCAGACTTAATAGAGCTAGGTCCAAAGGCAGACTTCTGTTTCCAATCTGGCTGCTGCCACTGTTTCCCCTCCCACCACAGTGCCACTGAATTGCCAATGACAGCCCAGCTTCACCTTCCAGACACAATTGCTTAGTGGGCCATAGGTTGCCAAACCCTGAGCTATACTATTAAAAATGTAGCACCCTAACCATTACATAAAATATTTCAAAATTAGAAATAACTCCATCTAGAATTCCACTGTTGTTGCAGTTGTACAAAACTGAAGTAATTCTTTGTGATCCACAAGAACAGATCTCTGGATTAAGTCTGAAGAAGGTTCTCCTGCCTTTGCTATACAAGGTTTATGATATCTGGTTGAGCAGCTAGGATTCCATATCACAGAATGGAATGATCCACATGCACTGAATTAATCAATTACCGAATGTACTTGTATTACATTCACACTATAAAGATTGAAGTATTTGGATAAAGTGCTCTTACAATTTTTAGTGCATGGATTATTGTAAGTACTTGTATTTCAAGAATTTTGTCAAGTCCCTTCTCAATTAAGCTATTTTTTGTAATTCTGGCTTTCGGATTTTCCTAGTTAAGTTCTGCCACTGTGTTTGAAAGAAATTGCTGTTTATTTAGCACAGCCTTCAGAAGTTGCATCCAGTGAGAGGTGTTTCAAAATAAAAGTTTTCAACTGAAGCATGCAATTCTGAACATCATTGGAGGCTCTCATCTTGAAGTAGTGTCATTTGTGTGAAGAAACACAGAAGCCCTGTATGAACGATGAACCAGTTTCCAGCTGATGTTAAGTGGTAAAATCAGATGATCTTGACTGTTCAAATTACATAGTTTAGCTATTAAACAAACTATTTAACAGCAGAACAGGAGCCTTTTGACAGCTTCTAGTACTGGGTTCCCATATATCATGTAACAGGGGCTCAGACAGGAGCCCTGTTACTAGGATAGCCATGGGAGTGCATAACTATAGAGAGCACCTTGCACAGGTGAGGGGAATGACACACTGGGAGAAGGTTAAGATAATTAGCCTGCTGCAGCCAGTATAAACCTGGTGGTGAGCAAGCACGCTTTGCCTTTGGTCACTGGAAGATGGAGGGAGGACTGCAGAAGAAGAAAAGAAGAGAGACACCTGATCCACAACACAGGGAAGTTCTGAGACTGCAGACCCTAGGACAACCCTGCCTGGCTGGTAAGAAAGCAGGGTACTCATCTGAGACCTGCAGCTAGTCCGATGAATCTGGGAAGAACTGGGGCTCCAGGAGATCACCGCTCCCAGGGGAACTCTGAGGGAAAGTGCTCCAGGGCAGCCAACGGGAAGCAGAAATGGCATAAAGTCAGTCGCCCCACCAGGACAGCTAGGAGCTACCATCTGCTATTAGGTAGGGAGGAAGCAAGGGAGGCAGCTTCCTGCTCGGGACCCATGGAGGCACAGAGAATGCACCCTGCTAATGAGTCAATGAGCAGAGAAGGCCCAGCCCAGTACAGAATTAGCTTAAGGCATCCAGGGCACACTCAGGCTTCCAGAGTTTCCTCCTCAGCTATATTGGTTTCCCTCGCTAATGAGGTAATTAGTGAGGTGAACACAACTTTGTAATCCACTGCTAGGAATAAAATGCATGGTGTGAGTTCATCACCTGGGTGGTCTGTGGTGTTTCACCCCTAAAAATAAAATTGAACATCCTTTTTCTTTCAATCCAAGTCATGGGAGGTGAGTTCAGAGGGAGACCCTGCACCCGCCCTCCCCCCATCCCCCCCCCCCAACACACACACACATGCACACCAAAAGGAAGCTACTGTGTAGGGAAATGGTAGTTTACAGGTTTTAGTCCACTTAAACAAACCTAAAAAAACCAAGTACATTAAATACTGTTTTTAGTTTACATACAGGAAACATGAACATATTCATAGGGTTTCACTGCACATGGAGAACACCATTCCACATTGATTTGGAAAGTTAGCATGTTGTTTTGTAGAACTGGTATGTTCACAGAACTGGAGGTTGTAAAGAAGCCCTCACCTCCTCCTGTTGCATTTGCGTCTCTGGATAGAAAGAAATGCAAGAGTCCTTGGACCAGCAAAGTGTAAAAGCAAATGGGAGAAGCAAAACGTAGGCTCTGGAGCGGTGAGAGATGCGCGGGTGAAGCCCGCTGCACCCCCACTCCCCCGAAGCCCCCCAGACACCCCCTCAGCAGCCGCCGAGCCCCCTGCTGACCCCCAGCACAGCCGGAGGTAAGCGGGCTCATGGTGGGAAGGGGTTAACTCCTCGCTTGCTGGGAGGAAGCCGCTGCCTGGTGCCGGGCCGGGTCAAGCCCCTGCCCAGGCCCCTACTTGGCCCAGCCCCCCAGGGAGCCCCGCAAACAGGCTGCGTAAACAGGCGCTCGAGTTAGCGCGGAGTTCGTGCAGGGGAGGGGGTGGGAGGGCACGAGACCCTGCCTGCGACCCCCCCCAGCCATAGCCAGCCCCAGCCGTAGCCAGCCTACCAGAGGCATGACACGGATGGGCACGCGCTGCACCCCGAGGCTCCCCTCGGGCTCTGCGGCCCCTCCACTGGGCACCTCAGAGACGGCCACGCAGACGGAGCCCCTGGCTCTTGGCTGCGGGGGCTGCCTGTCCCTTTTTCAGGCTCCGGGGCCTGGGAACATGGCCCCCTCCCCTTGCGGGGTCTGCTCCCTACTGGGGTCTCTGGCGCGCCAGCTGGAGGAGCTCCAGGCCACAGTCCAGAGACTGCGTGCCATCAGAGACTGCGAGCAGGAGATAGACTCCTACTGCCAGGCCCTTCTCCCCCGGGAGCTGCAGGGGAGAGCTCCGTCTCCCTCCACGACTAAGGAGGACTCTGGGACCTCCCGCTCTGCCCAGTCAGGGGCATGGACCAAGGTGGTCAAGGGCCCCAAGGCCCGCCACACCAAGGCCACTGCCCCGCTGGAGCTTAGCAACAGGTTCGCACCTCTTGCAGCCCCAGCAGAGCCCACGCAGTTGCCAGCTCCCGCAGGCAACCCAGGCTCGACCGCAGCTACTGGCCCCGCTCTCCCCAAGACAAAGCGTAAGGTGTTTGTTGTGGGAGACTCCATACTGCGGGGCACTGAGGGGGCAATCTGCCACCCCGACCCCTTAGCCCGGGAAGTCTGCTGCTTCTCGGGGGCCCGCATCCGAGACATTGCGGAGAGGATCCCGCAGCTCCTCCGGCCCACAGACCACTACCCCATGCTCCTTATTCATGTGGGCACCAATGACACGGCTCGGAGCACCCCCAGCCAGGTCATGAGGCGCTACAGGGAGTTGGGAACAGGGCTTAGGGGTCTGGGAGCTCAGGTGGTGTTTTCCTCGATCCTCCCAGTCTCAGGCTATGGGCTGAGGAGGGAGAGGAGCATCCACGTGGTGAACCAAAGACTGCGGCGCTGGTGTTACCAGGAAGGCTTTGGCTTCCATGACCACAGCCCGCTCTTTGGAGAGAGAGGCAGCGAGCTGCTGGGAAGAGATGGCCTCCACCTCTCTCCCCTGGGGAGGAGGCTCTTCTCAGCCAGGCTGGCTGACCTGCTCCACCGGGCTTTAAACTAAGCCTGCTGGGGGATGGGGGGACTACTGCCCCTGCTGGCCCGCTGAACGGCCCTTGCAAAGCCAGCGGACCAAGGCACTTAAGGGGGCACTTAAGGGAGCTCACCCCTGCCCCAGCCCTGGCACAATCTGTGGGCAAGGCAAGAGCCCCCAAGGGCACACTTGCCTGCCTGTACACTAATGCCAGGAGCCTGGGCAACAAGCAGGACGAGCTCGTCCTCCTGCTCACTGCAAAGAAATATGATGTCATTGGGATAACAGAGACCTGGTGGGACTCCACCCATGACTGGACCACGGGGATAGAGGGCTATACCCTGTACAGGAGGGATCGTGTTGACAAAAGGGGCGGGGGTGTAGCTCTCTATGTGAAGGAAAGCTACATGTCCCTGCAAGCTGATGTTGGCGACCGGCATGGACAGCTAGAGACCCTCTGGGTAAAAATTCGTGGGGAATTCGGCACAGGGGACACAACGGTGGGAGTCTGCTACAGACCTCCCACTCAAAGTCCTGAGCTTGACCAGGAGTTCGCCCGAGAACTGACTGAGGCCGCTTGCTCCAGGACCTTGGTTGTCATGGGTGACTTCAATTACCCGGACATCTCCTGGGAAGATCACTCAGCTAAATCTGAGCAGGCGCAAAGCTTTCTCTCATGCGTGGATGACCTCTACCTGACCCAAGAGGTCTATGGGCCAACGAGAGGCAAAGCGCTGCTTGACCTGGTACTGGCTACGGGGGATGACCTAATCGGCGACCTAGTGATCGATGGGAAGTTGGGTGACAGCGACCACGAGCTGATCACCTTCACCATCCGCCGTAAAGCTGGCAAGTCAGTCAGCAACACAGAAGTCCTTGACTTCAGAAAAGCCGACTTTGACAAGCTCAAGAGGCTAGTCAGTCAGGCCCTCAGGGACCATGACCCTAGGGAGATGGGAGTTCAAGAAGAGTGGTTGCTTCTCAAGGAAGCGATCCTCAGTGCACAAGCTAAATCCTTTCCAACACGGAGGAAAGGCAGCAAGAAGGCACAGCAGCCCCCCTGGCTCTCCAGAGACCTAGCGGACCTACTGTGGCTAAAAAGGAAAGCCTACAAAGGATGGAGGATGGGATTCACCTCCAAGGAGGATTACTCCGCGCTGGTCCGGTCCTGCAGGGAGCAAACCAGGAAAGCCAAGGCTGCAACTGAACTCCAACTAGCTTCAGGCATCAAGGACAACAAAAAGTCCTTTTTCAGATATGTGGGGAGCTGGAGGAAAAGCAAGGGCAATGTTGGACCCCTGCTAAACCAGATGGGGCAACTGACAAGTGATGCCCAGGAAAAAGCCAACCTATTAAATAGGTACTTTGCGTCAGTCTTTCATCAGTCACACAGGATGCCCATGCCTGCTATGGGACAGGGAAATCTGGGTGAGGGGGATCCCCTACCCTCCATCAATGCTGACCTCATGAAGGAACACCTTGAGAAGTTGGATACCTTCAAGTCAGCTGGCCCTGACAACCTGCACCCCAGGGTACTCAAGGAGCTGGCGAGCGTCATAGCCCAGCCCCTGGCACGGGTCTTTGAAAACTCCTGGCGCTCTGGTGTAGTGCCCGAAGACTGGAAGAAGGCCAATGTGGTGCCGATCTTCAAGAAAGGGAGGAGAGTGGATCCGGCTAACTACAGGCCCATTAGCCTGACTTCTATCCTGGGGAAGTTCTTAGAAAAGTTTATTAAGGAGGCCATCCTTGAGGGACTGGCCCAGGCTAACATTCTAAGGGACAGCCAGCATGGGTTTGTTGCGGGTAGGTCTTGTTTGACCAATCTCATTTCCTTCTATGACCAGGTGACCTATCACCTGGACAAGGGAGAAGAGATTGATGTCATATATCTTGACTTCAAAAAAGCTTTTGATCTGGTATCCCATGATCACCTCTTGGCCAAACTGCCCAGGTGTGGCCTTGGCTCCACCACGATCTGCTGGCTGGGAAATTGGCTTCGTGGTCGGACCCAGAGGGTTGTGATTGATGGCAGTCAACCATCATGGTGCCCTGTAACCAGTGGGGTCCCTCAAGGCTCTGTCCTGGGACCCATACTGTTCAACATCTTCATTAATGATGTGGACACTGGAGTTAGGAGTGGACTGGCCAAGTTCGCCGATGACACCAAACTTTGGGGCAAAGCATCCACGCCAGAAGATAGGCGGGTGATCCAGGCTGACCTGGACAAGCTCAGCAAATGGGCAGACGAGAACCTCATGGTGTTTAACACCGAAAAATGCAAGGTTCTCCACCTTGGGAGGAAAAGCCTGCAGCACCCTTATAGGCTCGGCAGTGCTACGTTGGTTAACACTACAGAAGAAAAAGACTTGGGGGTCATCATTGACCACAAGATGAACATGAGCCTGCAATGCGATGCTGCGGCTAGTAAAGCGACCAAAATGCTGGCGTGCATCCATAGATGCTTCTCGAGCAAATCCCGGGACGTCATTCTCCCCTTGTACTCAGCCTTGGTGAGGCCGCAGCTGGAGTACTGCGTCCAGTTTTGGGCTCCACAATTCAAAAAGGATGTGGAGAAGCTTGAGAGAGTCCAGAGGAGAGCCACGCGCATGATCAGAGGTCAGGAAAACAGATCTTACGATGACAGGCTGAGAGCCACGGGACTCTTTAGCCTGGAAAAGCGCAGGTTCAGGGGTGATCTGACGGCCACCTATAAGTTTATCAGGGGTGACCACCAGGATCTGGGGGAACATCTGTTCACCAGAGCGCCCCAAGGGATGACGAGGTCGAACAGTCACAAACTCCTGCAAGACTGTTTCAGGCTGGACATAAGGAAGAATTTCTTTACTGTCCGAGCCCCCAAGGTCTGGAACAGTCTGCCATTGGAGGTGGTTCAAGCACCTACATTGAACACCTTCAAGAGTAAATTGGATACTTATCTTGCTGGGATCCTATGACCCCAGCTGACTTCCTGCCCTTTGGGCAGGGGGCTGGACTCGATGATCTCCCGAGGTCCCTTCCAGCCCTAATGTCTATGAAATCTATGAAACGTGAAAATAAATGTAAGATTACCTCTGTAGCCCTCACAATCAAGGCATACCCTGGGAAGGAGGGGTCTTGGATTCTGGTCCCTGATCTCAGGACTTTATTTTTGTGTTGTTATGTAATCACTTCTATATACAGTATGCAAACACAAACCATGAAAAAAATATTTTTTGTAATACAATTAAAATATGTTATAGTAGGTGTTTGACTTTTAGTGCATGATTTGTTTTTGTTTTTCTGGTTCTAAGATGGCAAGACCCACCTCCCAAAAGTTGCATTTCCCAGAGGCAAGGGGAGGGACTTCTGGTGGGAAAGGTCAGGGGGGCAGGGACTGGACTTTCAGTTCCAAGATGATGACCAGGGGGTGGGGCAACTGTCAAAGGATAGGGCTACCCATGTAGCCCTCAAAGGCTCTCCAGACCTCATTAAGTGGCCCTCCAGCCAAAATAATGTTTATGTATTTTATATTAGGCTGTCATTAGATTAAAAAACAAAACAAATAAAATTAAGACTTCCCCACTGCCAAGGCAGTACCTGCATCACTGGACTACTGAGTCCGGCTCCCTCTTGTCTGTCGTTTCCTTGATCCCAAGCTTTTTGCCTTCCTGGCTGCAACTGGAAGGAGAGAGTTCAGCCCCACTCAAGTCATTCTCCAGCCTGGTGGCTGTGGCATGCTGCCAGCAAATGGAAGATATGGCTAAGGAAGGCCTAGGACCCAAGTCTCTCATCTTCCCAGGTAAATTCTTTCACTGGCATATTTTGCAACCCAGTTAGTGATCCCTTAAATGAGACATTTGGGATCTCAGTTAAACAGAGGTGCCTAGTCAGGCATTTTAGTTCCAATGGAGGGAAAGAGTTACGATACCCTTCCCCTCCATGCACTGGTTATCCATAAAAACCTCTACACCATCTAAAATGATCCTTTCATAGCATCAGACGTTCCCCACTCTCCGTATGTCTAGGTGCTTAAGGCTATACTGCTGCTTGGAGACACCCAAGTTACTCTATTGACCATATAAAAGTTCCCAGTCTCTTAACCCTGGCCTTCTGTAACAGTTCCTGGGGCCGGGACCTTCACTTCCAGGTGTTGCACTGCCTAAGCAGAAGCACTTAAGATATTCATACATGTGCTCCAGGAGTGGGGGGAACCTTTAATAAGAGCAACAGCCTAGTTATAGTGCCTGGAGTATCTTGTGTATCAGCATTCCTGCACTGAAAAATGGTGGCAGGGCACTTTAACTAAAGTTCAAAAGCCATTTTTCAGCACCAGGATGCTAATACACATGGTGCTGGAGTCTGTTGGAGTGCAGTCATTACCACGCTCCAGCAGACTCGATTACTCGATCAGCCTCACTGCGTGTGTATAAGTGCCCCCAAGTACCCAAGCTGTCTATCTGTTAGCCTCTGTGAGCTTCAGTTCCTCCATCTGTAAATCAAATTGACAAAATTATTCACTCTGTGCCTGCCCACATCTTTAATGCTGTATCTTGCTGGGAATGCATGAAAACAGCACCATTAAACAGCCTTCTGATCATGGTTGCAGGAGTGATCCCTGGATGGAGTTTAAAGCATTCATTTTGATCTTTTCAGCCCCCCAGTGGCTTGGGAACTGCCTGCTTCCCAATGCCTTATTACCATCCTTGAAATTAACAGATGCATTCAGTCCTGACACCCTTTGTTAAAAGAGGATAACAGAAAACTTCCCTGCACTGGCCCAAAGTGGCTTGCATTTTTACCTTTCAGAGCATGCAGCGAGTCATTTTTCAGACACGTGCTCAAGAAAGGGTAGAGGGGTAGGGTAGAAGGTAAAACCAGTATTTTGTTGCTGACATCACTGGCTGATGTGTTATTTTTTTCTAATTGTATTACCTTGCTGGGTAACATTCCTGGGAACTGGAGATTTAAAATTGCCATCCTGGCACCCAGTGTACATCTAGACAGATCTTAGACTTCAAAAATCAAAACTGATAAGGGGAATAATCTTCCATGCAAAATGATAGAAGCCACTTCATTGGAGACTGAGCCTAAACTAATAAAACACAAAGCATGAGGGAAACAAGCCTGTCCTGTGTAATTTCAGTAGTTATTTACAAATAGAATGTATCTCCCTCTTCCAGATTATCTGAGGTACACAAATGAAACCTGAGCCAGTCAAAATGCAAATACTCTGTGCACAACTGAGGGAGCAAACAACTTGATTATTAACCACGTTCTTCAGCCTATTTTAATTTGGGTTTGAATTGTTCAATGAAGCAGCTCTACAATTAAAATTTTGTTAAACATTTATCCTGTGACAAAATTTTATACCACATAAAAATAATCTGTCATCTGGCTCTTGAATTCAATGGTCATTATCAATAACTGCCTCATTATCAACATGGCATATTTAAGAGGAGGAAACCATTGTCTGAGATGGTATCTATTTCCCACCCAAATGATCTCTTAATCAAACTCAGAAAAACTAGTGTGCAGCTGCTGACCTTCCCTGCTCTTTCCCTTTCCCCCCTCTACAAGTTACAGGTGTCATACAATTAACTAGTTAAATGTGCAATTACCTTGAGAGCACCTACACATGAAAAATACTTGCCATACAATAAAAAACTCTAACCAGTTATAAGATTAGATCTGGAAAATGTGTACCAACTTTATAGCTGGTTGCTGCTGAGCTTTAACGTGCACATGTAGCAGACCCATCAGCTGTCAGGGCTCTCAGCTACACAGGTGCATGGTGCACTTTGCCCCACTGGGGCTCAAGTCCCACAACTGCTGAGCACTCTCAGCCCCAACAGCTGTGGACTCTGGATCCTAGTGGCACCCCACAGTTGTTGGGACCCAGAGTCCCACAGCTACAGATGCTGGGTCCCTGCAGCATGCCTCCTAGTGCCAGGAGGATGTAACTATGACCTCCCTGTACCAGGGGACAAACAAAACCTCCAGAGTGGTGAGATTGCTGCTGCGACAACTTCCCAGTCTGGGCCTGCATGAAACCAACCCTGAGGCTATGTAAAGCCACCCCTGATTCCACCGGGGTTACATAGGATGTCCCTGCAACTAGGAGCCCCTCAGCTGAGAGGGCTCCCTGCTGCAAAAGCTTGCTTCTTGCCAGTGCAGGGAGAGCCCACAATTGGACTCCCCCTGCACCACCATAAAACATAATGGAATCTAATGTGTGATTGTGTGAATCATGTATTAGATCCCATTGCTCCTTTACCTGCATATGTAGAGGGGACCTTTGAGTCATCTAATGTACTAAAGTAGAAATACAGACATTGGGATAGACAGCTGTACACTAAAGAAGATTGTCTCTTGCTTCGAAAACATAAATGCCACAGGTAAGGGCAAGATTCTACTGCAAGAACGGATAGCAACATTCTCCAATACAAGGTTCTGGAGAAACCTGCTCAAAGCTTCTTGCAAAGGCTGCATCAGTTTATAACAAACCAAAACCAAGTGTTATCAATAAAATCAAAATAAAAGTCATCCTTGCTAGATTTTATAGTATATAAAACAGTAATATACCAATGGATTCTTTGGTTCAGCAACTAATCTACATTTAAATTCCGAAGAATGAAACAACCTGGAAATGCTTCTTATACCACAGGTTCAGTTAACAGTAATACATACTGGTACTGACCATCAAAATTAAAAGCCACTATGCTGAAGATTGGAGATTACTTCTAGCTTAAAGAGGACTATAAAGCATTGTGGAGCATGTTGCTTCTTTGTATGGTGATATGATGATGCATGCAGCATTGCTATCAAATTAAATGGAACGCGGAAATGGTAGGAGAAAGAAACCCCCATAAGCCTCCATCAGGTAAGGTTTCTCTAAACTTGCATTTTAAGCTTTCAAATATTTTTGTATACAAAACCGGCAACAACACTAATGAAAGCTGTTTTCAAGCATTTTAGATTGGACCTTATATAAAAGTATGGTTTCACCTTGATACCCCTTTTTAAAAAATGTGTTTCATCAGCAATGTAAGCATCAAGGGGAGAAAAAAAATGGTTAGTGGGGTTTTAGATGCTATTTTTTGTGCCTGTATTCTGTTAAGATGACTAGTACTTTAAAACCTACAAAGGGAATAGATTAGACTTTAATATACTTACATTGCTTTTTTGGATTTAAGATAGGTTTTATATAACCAAATCTTTCAAAAAGCAGATAATGTCAGGGTTTTCATTGCATTCCCTTCACTCAGGTCTTTTAAACAATGAGAAGAAGTAGAAAAATCATTTTTTAAAATTTTTAATTGGAATTCTTTCTTAATCCAGAGAAAAATATTCAAGTACATTTTTCTCCCTACACACAAGCAGTAATTCTTTCATCTACTTCCATTCTATCTGACTCTTACCTCTGTGCTGCCATATTTTCTTCTAGTCTTTGGTGCTCCTTGTCACCCCACAATTTACATATTTTTTCCACTTTCCCATTTTACAGGTTTTTATTAATTGAGTTTTTCCAAAGGCCCCTGTACTTGCCTACTCCCACCTTGGTAAGCCCTAGTGTGTTTCACAATGCTGAAAGAGAGTGATGGGATAAAAGAAAGCAGCTGTCCAGGGTGTGATTCTCTGATTTCTTGCAAACTTGCAATGGTAACTGGAGCCCTTACAAAAGAGTATGAAATCTTAGCTTGTATTTCTGATGGTCCTTAATATTAAAGAAACAAGATTTAACCCTAAAATGCTTAAACATAAGTAATGGTATTTAGCTTAGGCTGTCCTTGTTTCTTTTATAGAAGCAAAAGGCATTTTCCATACAAAAACTTCTCTAACATTTCTCATGGCTATTTATTTGGTCCAAGAGAAATCTTACTTCTTGCATATTCTCTGAATCATTATGCTTATAAGAACACTGGAGCCCAGAATCCAAAACAGCATCTCAAATAGGTTTCAAGGTTAAAAATTCAAAAGGGAAGCTGGTTTCTTAATGCAGCAACTTCCTTTAACAATTATGATAAAAGCTAAAGCGAGGGGTTTACATGGGTGGTTTAGTTCAGCCTTATTATTAGCAACTCCTCCTCCTCACAGCATGACACCAGGGCTTTTCCTGTTGTTTGCTCCATGTAGACAAATAGTATTATAACTGTGGCTACTAAGTACAAGGAATGACAGGTAAGAGTACTTGCTCTACTCATCCCCCAAACTCATCCACACTGGGGCTAGGGACAGACATTACACATAAACTGGTTTAAGTGATCAGAAACTGGTTTAAACCCATAACAGAATAGCCATTCAGTGCACATAAACCAGTTTCAAAATGGCCAAAAGTGGTTTGAGATAAACCTGGTTGAATGTAGTATCAGACTTAACTGATTTGGCTCAAACCGGTTTATGCAATATCTGCCTTAGACCCTTTGCTGATCTAAGATAAACCAACTTGTATGGTTGAGGGCCTCCGTGGCCAGCCCTATGAGGAGAGGCTGAGGCACCTGAATCTCTTCAGTCTCCGCAAGAGGAGACGGAGGGGGGATCTTGTGGCTGCCTACAACCTCATCAGGGGCCACCAGCAGGGACTCGGGGAAAGTCTGTTCACCAGGGCCCCCCTTGGAGTCACCAGGAACAATAGCCACAAGCTGAGGGAGGATAGGTTTAGGTTAGATATTAGGAAGAACTACTTCACTGTAAGGGTGGCCAGAGCCTGGAATAGGCTTCCCAGAGAGGTGGTGCTCTCAACTTCCCTGGAAATCTTCAAGAGGAGACTGGACAGGCACCTGGCTGGGGTCTTATGACCCATCCCACTCCTGCTCATGGCAGGGGGTCGGACTAGATGATCTGTCTATGTCCCTTCCCACTCATGGATTCTATGATTCCCCTAGCATCCGGGCATGTTCTCTGGGCTGGGCTAGGCTAGGTGGGGTTCTCTGTTCCTGCCGTAGGGCTGACCCCAGTCCCCGCTCTCTAGCCAGGGCAGGGACTGCCCCGGGCATGGCCCCATTAGGCAAAGTGGGCAGGGAAGGGGTTAATTCTTCCCTCCTTCCCCACTGCAGCTGGGGTCTGCAGTGGTGGCTCCTGGAGCTGGCAGACCCCAGCTGCAGGGCAGAGACAGAGGGCAAAATTAACCCTTCTCCCTGCCCCTTCACCTTAACAGGACCTTGCTGGGTTGTTTGTCCCACAGGGTGGGGAAGGGGGCTCTGTTCTGTGCTGGGGGGAGACTCTTCCCCCTCCTCCTCCTCCTAAGGTGGGGAAGGTGACTCTGTAAGGCACTAGAAAAGGACTCTTCCTCCTCCTCCTCCCCCCCACACTGCGCAGGGCTGGGAGGGGGGATGCTCCATGCAATGCTACCTGGCCCCAGAGTGGGGGTGGGAGTGAGGAGGCAGGAGGCGGCTCTGTTCCATGCTGGGGGGGACTCTTCCTCCTCCTCCCCCCACAAGAGGGACAGTGGGATGCAGAGCTCAGCTGGGCAGGGTATGCAGTGTAGGGTTACCCTACACACTCCCCCCATGACATACAGATCCCGCTGACCAGCAGCAGACAGGGAAGTCAGGGCGCTTGTGTCCAGTGCAGGCACAGCTCTGGCCAGTGCTGCACAGGGGGCAGAGCCTGCCTTATACCTGGGGCTCTCTAAGCCTGCAGCTCCAGCACTTACAGCAGAGGAAGCCCTACACTGGAGCCAGCTGCTTTCCCCCGCTCTCTGCCACGTAGGTCCTCACACTCTGCAAGGTGCTCCCTGCTTTCTCACAGACTCCAGTGCAGGGCTTCCCCTCTGCAAATGCAAAGCTGCAGGCATGTGGCACGGAGCCATGAGGCAGCCAGCATGGCCACTTCTACCCCTGGGGCTCCGCACCTGCACCAGGCACAAGCACTCTAACCTCCCTGCCTGCCGCTGCTGCCAGGCAGCAGGGGCTGCATGCTGGGGGGGCTGCGGGGGCGGAGTGTGTGGGGGTCCCTACCCCCCCCACCCCACACATTTGCACCCTGCCCAGCTGAGCTCTGTGCTCCCACTGCCCCTCTGGGGGGAAGAAGAGGAGGATGCTTCCCCCCCAGCATGGAATGGAGCCTCCCCTCCCCTGGAGGGCAGAGTGGGGGGAAAAGTCCCCCTCTGGGGCCGGGCAGCATCCCATACAGCCTCCCCCCTCCCACACCCCACAGCAATGGGAGAGAAGCTGGGGAAAGAGTCCTCTTCTAGGTCCAGGCAGTCTCACAGAGCCCCCCTCCCCACCCCAATGGGGGGGGCAAAGGAGGGAGGAGATGGCCCCCCCAGCATTGAACAGGAGCTCCCTCCCCACAGTGGTGGTGGGGGGACAGTGGAGGGGGAAAGAGTTCCCCTCTGGGGCTGGGCAGCTGTGTGCCAGAAATCCCAGTTGTCAGGAAGCCCCTGGGGCAGGCCAGCCAGGGCCTGGCCACACCCTGCCTCCTCAGCTCAGGTTCCTCTCGGGGGGGGCTGCTCTAGCACCCCCAGGGTTCTGGCTTGAGCCACTGCAGGCATGTGCTAAACGTCTATCCACTTGCAAACTGGTTTACCCTCTGCAGGTTAGACTAACCTGCAAAGACTG
The DNA here is from genome assembly GCF_052110815.1 of Crocodylus siamensis. Classification (NCBI taxonomy): domain Eukaryota; kingdom Metazoa; phylum Chordata; order Crocodylia; family Crocodylidae; genus Crocodylus; species Crocodylus siamensis. Next base: position 122,318,433 of record NC_143399.1, on the reverse strand, counting down.
AATCAATTCAGGCTCAGGCTTTTTGAATGTCTGTCCCTAGCCTGGCAGCGTCTCCCAGGCAGACTGTTAAGTGCTTTTCCGTGGATCCTTTGGAAAGATAGGTACAACCTTCAGTGTAACTGCAACCACAAGATGTACTTCGCTTTGTCTGTGTATGGACTGTAGCCACCTCCCACCACCAAAACCACCTTTCTGTACCAAGACCTGGTATAGAAAGCAGAAGTAAACCACCTTTAAGTCAAAACTTCATTTTTAAAATGGCTACAAATAGAGATTTGCATTTTAGTTTCAACTTTTCACATGCTGATGAATACTCCAAAAGTAACACATGCCAGTATTATCCCAGACATGATTTTCCAACAAAAGTGTAACCTCAAATGAAAGCACTTAATAATTAGCAATAAAGGCACTGTATCATACACCCCAGAGAACAACTGGTAAACAATGAGCACTCAGTAAGATTTATGCTTTATCCCCTATTAAGATAAAACCATGTGCCTGATCTCTAACCCACTTTGATTTATTAATGTTTTTGTTTTTCAAGATCATGCAAGTAATGTGGAACAGATAACTTCAGAAGAAAACAATTTATTGTTCAATTCCTATGATCCAGATATCCAGAGTAGCCATTAATCTTTCTCCATAAAATATATGTCTGTGTTCAGATGATCACACGGGAATTCCAGGTTGAAGGTTGCAAAAAACATGCTGATACAAATGATGAAATGTTGACTCCAGAATTTAAAGTATAGTTACTGCTCCTATATACAGAATGTCAGGTCAGATGTATTAGCATTTGAAAGGCATTAAAGCAAAAAAAGAAAGATCAAAAAATAACCTTTCAAAAGGTCAGAGGTTATTGGATTCTTCAGTTCTGTGTGTATAGACCTCAAATAAAGGAATAATCATACACTTTCAAGTGTTTTCTCTTACATTCAATACTGCTCCCCAACTTTGAAACTTTTCACTACAATGAAAAACTGGATTAAGACCACAAGTAGAATGGAGTTATATCCTCTCCAGCAAAATCCCTTTCCTTAAATATTTGTTTGAAATCAAGAAGTTTGTCTCATTTCTACTTTCTACTCAAGAAACTCCTACCAGTAGGACAAGGTGCAAATGCTGCAAGTCAAAACTCAAATTCATTGACCAGAGCTGTAGAGATGGGAGTTGCACAGTCTCCCTTGAGTATCTAACATTACCACAATTCTAGCACATACCTTATAGTCCTTTCATGATCCATATAGAGCTTCCAGTAGTCCTACTTGGCTGGGACTGTCACTGATTCATATACTTTGGGCTGGGGGAATTGTCCCAGCCAATGTCCTAGGAACTCAGCAATTGGCAGACAGTTAGTTTAGTGTTTTGTTTACTGGGCTGATTGTTTTGCAAATGGTCCATCCACACAAGGATGACTTGTCAGCCAGCTGACTTGATCAAGAAAAAAAGTAGAGACAAGGGAGACCTAGACATTTTGAGAGCATATGGAAGATTTGCTCTCAAAAACTGGAACAAGGAGCCTTGACACTCCAATGTAACCAGGAGTTCTCAGAGCACGTGGATTCACTGAATATTTGTGGCAGTAAAAGTCACTCAGTATTCAACAAAGAGGTATGTGGGGAGGAGGGAGGGGGCAACACTGCCAAACTGAAACATTTAGAAAATATAAACACCAATTAAATATTAATAAAAATGTGCACTATTTACTTGATTTCTGCTGCTGTAATTAAGCATACAACACCATAACTGATGAGAGTAAGACCATAAGAAGTGTCATGCTGAGTATACCTATCCCAGAAACCAGTCCACCAAAAGAAGGAAACCCCTGACCTACCCTCCCAGGTAGTCATTCCTCCTCCCCCTTATCTAAGGAGAGAGCCCAGCAATCCTTCCCTTCCCATCCTCACTGCCATGGCAAGACATAAGCCCCACCTCCAGCACACTGGGTAACAGAAAAGACAGGTCCAGATTTCTGTGGAGGCCTGTGACCATCAGACCAAGACCTTCAATATGTATGCGTAGGCAAGAGCATGGCAAAGTGGAGGCTGCCCAAGACCTACCATCCCCACTTTAGACCACTGACAGAATCCAAAGACCAGACCAAGTCCAAATGTTCAGTGCCTCAATGGTTGTAGCTTCTGCCAGAGAACAGCAGATAAGAATGGCTGCTGACTGCCTAACACCTCAATGAGTATGTCAGGCTGATGTCCGTTTTCCAGCCTTTTTCCAACCAAGGAGTACACAAAAGGCAGCGGCTAGGGTTGAGGCACCCTATATTCACCTTGCTCTGGAGGTTGCAACATTGTGCTATTTTATAGACGCCACCTTGCCATGAGTAGCCCCACCACATTGCCACCAGGCCCTCCAACTTATAACATGTAGTAAAATAATAAAAAGGAAAAAAGGTTAAGATAATTTACAAAAGCATCTGAGCACCATCCCTACCCTGTAGTCATGCACCTCAAATTTGAATACATGAATCACATAACATTTAAATAAAAAACATGCCATTAAAATAGTTGTACAACACCTTTTGAAGAATTAATGACCTAAAAAGAAGTGGTAGCTGTGAATCTTCTTCAACCCATACTGAAAGTAGCACAGGCATGAAGAACATTTCCCAGCACTGAAATACAAGACATCATGAGTGTTCCTTGTATATCTGGAATATAAAATGATGAAAAAGTTGAAGGAACTGAGAGAGAGGAGCAACTAGAATCTTGCATTCTAGTATTTTCAGGGGTCTGTCATGAAAAGGTTCCTGTATTTACTCAAATCCAGGATGAGGTCCCCCCTCCCCATTCAAAATAGGGGAAAAATTCCTTGTCTTAGAGTACAAGGCTGGGGGAGGCAAGGGGCAGGCAGTTGTGGCTGCGATCCAAACCTAGATTCAGGATTGTAGTTGGAGCTGCAGCCATAGCCACTGCCCTCCCATGCCACCACTTACCCTCACACATCAGCTGAGTGTAAACAAGCAGCAAGGTGGCAAGTAGAAGCGGGGATGGGAAGGTGGCAAGGGATGGGGGACAAGCCACTTGACTCCTATTGCCTGCCCACTCACCACCTGCCCTGATGCCACAGTAGGGGAGGGGGAAAATGTAAAACGACTCCCAATAATTAGATTGCATACAGAGAAACTATACACTTTCCACATAGAGAATATAATTATTGGGCTGTAGTCTTAAATTCATGGTCATCTTGGATTTGAGCAAATATGATAATTTTCTTCATTTTGTTTTCAGTTGCAGACTTGCTGAAATGCAGTAAGTTTTTAGCCTTTTCTATTGTTATAAATGACACCGCTGTATTGTTATATTCTGTAGTTATATGCAGTAGATGAGTTATATACTGTAGTGCAGTACTTTTTCATCCAAGATGCATTTAGTTTAGGCTAGGGTATTCCCTCCCAGTTTAGAAGATCAGGGAACCCTCCTATTTATAAAGTTTGTATATTTATTAAGAGGAGAAATGAATTACACACATACACACACACACACAATACAAATTGCTCAAAGCATCTATCCCATTTTAGTTTATTCTTTTTATACTTAGGATGCAACCTTTATTAAACTTGTAATAGTAATTACATTTTGAATAACTCTAAAAATTGCACAAGTGCAGATATATTGGTTCTGAATTTTTGCTGCTTTGAACTAGTACAACTTTAAACAATTTACGTGGTGCTAAATTTATTTATGCCAACTGAGTATCTGACCTCTCCTCTTTTAATAATGGCTTAACATTTTTTTTTTTAAGTGTTTTCTTTGTTTTACTAGCCACACAGCTCAGAAGAGAAGAAACATTCTTTCAGATACAAAAACTATAACAAGATATAAGAGCAGGCTGCAACTAAAATGAACAGCTCAGGGTGAAGATTCAACATCTACAGTTTAGGTAACAATACTACTTATGATATACAAGCAGGAGTAAAAATTGCATTAACTCTTCCAAAAATATAGTCATATTTATCTACAGTGCAAACGGAGTAATGAGAACCTGTCTACACTAAGACACTCCAAACATTAATGTTATGTTAATTCAATTAATGTAATTAAAATACATTAAACCCTTGAGTGCTGTTCTCATTCAGGAGAGAAAAAGTCACCATAGTTCACTACAACCACCTCCCCTCCTCCCAGTAAGTATTCACAGCTGCATACATTTTTAGGAACTTCGAGTTTCCTATTTTAGCTCTGTTTCTGTTCACTGGGCTTTTCACATTGTAATCCTAGCAGAGCAATTATAATGCAATACTTTACAGCACCAAATTAAAGAGGCCTCATTTGTGGCCACAGCTGTGCCCTGTTATCTGTACTTCATCACTCTAATTCAGCACAACACAAACTCCATAATTCTTTAAACTCCTACATGCCTGTAAACCACAACAGTAATTAATTTGCCTCTGCTACGTTGCACCATTTCAAAAAGCCAATAACATGCTACAGTCTGAAAACACAAAAAATAGGCGCACCCAACATTTTAAACAGATTTTAAACCTTTTTAGCAGCATTTTGAAGACTTCATAAAGGAGGAAATACAAAAGCAGCAAAGCAGGTCACAAGAATGTCCATCGCAATCAAGTTGCAAAACAAATGCTACAACCATGAAGCTCTTCTCACAAGAGAAATTTTTTCGATTCAATGAGACTAGTGGAGAGAAAGTTTTAAAGGATGAGGCCTTAAATTAGTTCACAAACCAACAAAAATTAGTTTCAGCAGCTCACCCACTTGAAGTCAGAAGGAATATGCATAGGGGACCAGTATGGGTAATGGAGTAATCACATGGTTGTTTGGTCATCTACAAATTAGCATCTGAAATTAATCCAGAAAAGTATTTTACTTTTATTCAGGGGCACAGGTTGCAGCTGCACTGGTCTAAGGATATAGGCAAACAAGGTTCTTTGGGTAAATCCAATATCTTTTATTAGACCAATTCAAATAGTTGGAAAAATTCTTCTTTGCAAAGCTTTCAGGTACAAATACCCTACATCAGGTCAACTGTAGATGCTTTCTCAGACTGAAGAATGATATTTGTACCCGAAAGCTTGCAAAGAACATTTTTTCCAACTATTTAAGTTGGTCTAATGAAAGATATTGGATTTACCCGAAGAAACTTGTCTTGACATTTATTCATGTGTTCAGATTTATACACTGAGCTTTTTAAGTAAAATGTCTGTGTTATGTTCTAAGCAATCTAACAGTTATTTTAAACATGGGGGGGAGGGGGAGATAGAGCACACGCGAGTGACCGAGAGAGCGCAAGTGAGGAAAGAGAGGGGCACTGACTATGTGGAATTTGTTTTCATTTACCAAGAGATACTTTTCAAATCGTACTTAAAAAAGGTATTCTAATCTGCATCATAAAAAATACCCTAGAAGTGGTGAATTAAAGAATTATGAATTTAAAGATCATTTAGAATTGCAAAAATAATCTGATCCATGAAACAATGATCCTATAAACTGGTCCTCTAGCCGACAAAGACACTGATTTAACTGGTACTTAATCAGGCAGAAGGCAGGATAGATTTACAACTGTAAAACTGGAAGTAGCTTGAATGAGGTCACTGTAGCCCTTTGCTTGTTTGGTGCCATAGGCCCCCACTCAAAGTGCTTCAGCCCATGGTTATGTCTCATTGAAAACAATGGGATTAAATACACATTTAAAGTTCAGGCCATACTTATACAAATTAAGACTTTGAATGCTTTGATGGCCTCCTTTGCAGAATAACTTGATTCTTCATATGAAAAGAAAAGAAATATTTTCTTCCTGAGGCTTTGAAGAAAAGTCAGCTCCTTTTACAACTCCACCCAATACGCAAACTTCTTATACAATAATAGTTCCTAGCTGCATTGCAAACAAAACCTCACATCACTTCAAAGTGAAGACAGATTTAGACTTTAAATGAATAGGGGTTTTTTTATTCAAAAGAAAAAACCACAGTAAAACCATTCCTGGCTTTTTTTCTGTACACATTGCTCCTTCAACTTCATTGTCTCCCCTCAGAGGAGTATATAACTTGCATTAGTGTAACTTACATCACACTTAAAACACATATTTGTAAAACCACTTTGATTTTCCTTTGACATTAGTCCTAACACATTGGCCATGCAGTACTCTCCACGGCTTTACTCTTCCAAGAAAACTCCTATCTATAAGGATGACAAAATACCCTGTGCGTACATTGCAGTTTCGGGACTCAAGAAACAGACTGAGTTAGGATATTGGGGGGAGGGAGGAGGGCTTGCAACAGGAAGAGTCCCACTGGGGTAACAGAAGTGCTTCCTCCTGCAAACCAGCAGAATACAGCTCTCATTCCAGCAAGTCTGGTGAATACAGCAGCTTGCTTCTAGGAATGGTACATAACTGCTGCACCTTTTCATTGCCTGTAATAACCACCAGAAAGGACGGTACAGAGCAAGTGTAGAAGAGCTCCATAACCCATAGAGTGGAAGACCAGCGGTCCAATGCTTTTCTTTTGACAGGGTATCATAGCCGAAAAGGAAGCAAAGAGTGGTTATCATAAGAGTTGAAGAACCAGTTTGATGAGATGGCCTTTATTGGCTGTGTCTATGAAGCCAGAACCGGGGACAGTTCCCTGACAGGAACGTGACTGGTAAAACTAATGGATCCATGACAGTAGCCAATGGAGGACAAGGAAAGCAACAAAAACTCTGGTTCCAGCTGGACTGTTAGATCACAGAGGCATATGGAGGAGCAGAAGTTCTGCTGAGTTTCACCAAATCTTGGTGGAGTACTCAGTGCCAGAGCTGAAATTCTTAGCGCCCAGGTAGAAGTTAGTGCTAGTGTGTCAGACCTGTGATGATTCCTGGCTTCTCGGCCTCCTGAGCACCTCCGGTGCTTATCCCTGTGCTTTCTAGGATTCAAAGAGATGTATGCTGTAGAACTTAGTGCTGGGTATGGGGTGCGGGTGCTACAAGTCTGCTGAGCTTCACTAGGGTTTCTATTGAACTTTGAAGTTTTGGAATAAGAAGATGGAAAAAGCATCTTCAAGAAAACCCAGCACAGGGATCTAGCCCCAGACCGGTTCTCATGGGAGGAAGACTTGTCTGGCACTCACTCAGTACAGGACTTGTGCCACCAGAGGTTCTATACACAATACGGTTCTGGCTACCGCATCGAAGGGTCAGAGAACAGTCCTATGCATCTACCCAAGGGGTAAAGGTGGTACCCAGCTTTTCACTCTTCCATGGCCTATGACAGTGGCTCTCAACTTTTTTAGACTCAAGGGCCCCTTGGAAAGCACCAGCCCTTAGTTTGCACTCATTTTTGACAACAGAAAAATAGAGCAATTCTGTTCCAAAGAACTCAGAAAAGCCACAACAGGTCAGGGTTTTTGAGACTATGGATTCCTGTCTGAAATCTCTGTGTTTATCTTGTGAATCATGTTTGCATACCCAACAGTGCTAACACTATGTGGTACCCCATGGCATCCTTGACAGGATCTTGAGGCACCCTATGGCCGCACAGTACCCTGACTGAGAATTACTGGCTTAGGAAGTGAATGACTTGCAATTTCTAGAAATATGGTGTATGGAGTGCATGGAAAAGCCTAGTATACACACAGTGAGTAGGCAAGCTAGGATAAAAAATAAAATAAGATCTCTGAGCTTGAGTGCTTAAGGCACATATGCTCTCACAAGAGACATCCACAAGGACAAGCACTCTAGGTTTATCCATCTAAATTAGATAAAGACTTTCTTCTCTAGAATTCACAATATGAAGAATGAAGGAGAGGGCTTTCTAGACTCTTCTTCCCTTCTATCTTGCTAGAGAGATATTAAGTCACATTATAAAAAGGAATTACGAATTTAGCAACAGTCTTTCAATAGTTAAACATGAGTCAGAACTGCTTTCTTGATCATCATGCATTCATTCTCCTTTCCACTACAGCCAAATTTCCAATGTCCTCATTATTTAAGAATAAACACATGAACAAAACAAAAGTAATTAGTTTGTTTTGCTTGTTATTTCATATGGTTATTTCTCAAAAAAACATATTTTTAATCTCTCAGGATTTTTGCAAGAGCTCTGAAGTAAGTCTGTGACTGTTATTTAAGCAAACCAATGCATCATGTTTCAGGCCAGCACTACATCCATAAAAATCAATCATTTTGAAGAGATTAATCAAAGAAACACTTATTCATACGAAACTCCTATTCACATGAGCAATTCCACTGAGTTCAATGAAACTATATTCACAGAGATACTCATAAGACTAAAAATGTTGAGGATGGAACTGTAAGATGCTTCTTCAGCTTCTTTTCTTGCTTAATTCTGTATTGAACATCCGCATTCCTGCCAGCTACAGATACTCAAACTGTACCTTCTCTGGAAAGACATTTACAGGACATAAATGTTTTACTGAGAAGCACATTTTTTACTGAAAGCAAAACTGGAACTGCCTTACAGAATACTGCCGATTTGAACATTAAAAAAATCATGTTAGGCCTCAAAAAAAACAAAAAAACAAAAAAAAAAAAGAACAAAAAAAATACAAACACAAACCATGAGACTGGGTTAAAAATGAGGAAATATTCTCTCTTTATTTGTCTTCTCATTTCCTTGCTTGAAAATTGAACAGAAGTACCAGTATATTTTCTAACTGAACCATGAAAGCTAAAAATTTCATTATTGAAAAACAAGTAAAGAAGTTGACACAATTTGACTACAATTATGGAGTCTGAATCTTTTAGGAAATCTTTGCCATAAAACTTGGGTGACAAATAAAAACAAGAATTTGTAACTTTGATTGTACTGATGATGAGCTTTAAAAATCTTTTGTAAAGGCCAATGACTCCTGAGTTACATAGATACGTGCTATTTCTCTTTCACAAATAGGTTACGTGAATTGACCCCAGATACATGTTCGCTGCAGTTAAATTAGTCTTTTACTTGGCTGTTGCTTTTAATCCCTTGTTCTGTCCCCTCAAAAAACCTGCTAATCTGGACATAAATTTGACTACAATGCTAGGCAGGGGCATAAGTTACATCTTGGGTCCAGCTCTTAATGGTAACCTAGTCCAATTGCACACCAAGTACTAAGGCTAATAATAAGTATTGATCATATTCTAGTGTCTTCCTACATTTTCCACCATGCTCTCAGAAAGCCAGACAATGTGTGCCCCCTGCCAATAATCATCAACTTGTTCAATTTACTCAAACAAAAACAATGGGATGAGACACTCCAGAATACTAGTAACACACAAAGATGAGTTCAACACTAGTAACCCTCATAACTAGAGTATGGTTTTGCAGAGTGGCTGCTCACACACTAAGCTAGCTCAACCAACATGTTTAGAAGCAAATTACAGTCATTTATGTCAACTCTGCTATATATATGTAGTCCGCGTTTACAAAACTTGGTTTTGGCAGAGCCTGAATGGAACCCATGAAAAGTCCTAGCCCCACTGAAATCAATTAGATGTGTGTCTTAGCTTCATGGCTGTGAGAATTTCACACCACCTGTACAACTACTTACACTACAGCCAGAAGATTTTGATTCTAGTGACAACACTAAAACATGTGGGAGTGAAGGAGTATGACCAATAAAAAAAAAATCCCACAAAAAAACAACATTCCCTGTCAGATTGTTTTTTGAATAAAATGTAGTTGCTTTCTTAATCAAAGCCCCCTGTGGTTCAGTGGTAGAACCTTTGTCTAGCATGCAGGAGACCTGAGTTTGATTCCCAGACACTTATGGAACTACAGCCATGGAGGCACCAAACATCTGGACTCAGACTGGTATTTGGATTCTGTCTCAGTGGCCTAAAGGGAGGATGGAAGGTCTGGGTAGCCTCCACCACTCTGAAAATTCCTAGCCAAGCATATGCATTGAAGGTCTGGGTAGCCCTCATGCATACACCATGATCCAGGAGGACTGACAATTGCCACCATTTTCAGAATTTTTTTTTTTAAATGAACAAAAATCCACCTTAAATAACTCAAGGAAAGTTTTTGCAGGCAAAGTTCTGTAAGAGATCTTAAATACTAGTTGTGATGAAAATCTTACAGTATACCCAGCTTCCCTGAGAATTTACATTTTTCTCAAGTTCTCACTTCACTGCTCACATTACAGAACTATCCAGAGGAAATTGGCCAGTTTGTTGCCCTCAATATAAGGCTTTCCAAAAACAGAAAAAAAAGAGAAGCAATAGCTTTTGGGAAAAAGTCTTATCACAGAGCTGCTCACCAGATTGGTTTCAAGTTGACAAGAGCAGGATATCTCTGTTCAGAGCCTATTTCAATGACAGTTTTCCATAACAGGGCTAAGCATACCCAAGACCGTCTCTACTAAAGTTAAACTAGGCTCAGCACCTATTACCTGCTCCTCCTGCAAATACCTGTTGATTCAAGAGACAGCATCTCAGTAATGTTGCCCTTGGATACACATGAAATAGAAAATACACTATGAGCCACTCTAAGTATGGGAGGATAATGTGTGCATGTGTCTGTCTGTGCACATGTGTATTTCTTCAAAGTAATTTTATACAGAAACCCCTTACTCCAACTTTGTGGCATATTATTTTACTAATAAGACCATGTTCTCTCTTTCATCCCGAGCAAGACGACAGGGAAGTGCATAAACATCAGCTTGCCACCAACACTACTCTTCCAATTGTTTTAAAAATTAAAGAAGAGATAAAAAGGTCACTCTAGAAGTTGCTAATTCCAGTCTGTTTTAACTCAAAAATTTTTTAAAAACAGGTTTTTTTTAAGTTTCTTTGTTAAATGTTAACAGTTATTATTAGACACATGCTGAATAGTTAAGAAAATAGTTGGTTTTAATGACTTAACATATATACACACACAATTTGCCATCTTTTACATATTCAGTCTCAGCCTGGAGGGATTTTTCTTATCTGTTGTGATTCCACTGTAAATCCAAAAGGAAAAGGAAACCACGTGTGTTCTGGGTTTTTTTTAAATGCATGAAAACAATTTGTAACTTTAAAATGTCATTTGCTTAGCATTAAGCAATATATTTGTTCAGTTTAAGAGATCAAACAGTTTCTAATTCTAATAGTGTTGTACAAGGCACTCCTGTTTTAAGTCACGTTATATATTAAAAAAAAAAACTTATCAGAATGGCAAGGCATTTAAATGCATATTTGACATAGTTTTTGCAACTCAGTATGCTTCCCTTTTCAATGGGATGTGGGTGGAAACTAAGAAAGCTGATTCATTACAGACCTGATTATAAATGCATCATTTGATCATTTACATCATCATGCAGAACTTCCCACTGCAATATGTGGTCAGACAGCAGAAAAACATCCCAGAAACCACTACTCTCCATATTCAAAAGAAACACTTGCAGACATTGTCTGTCTCTGCGTATAAGGGTGTTAACGGCTCTCAGTGCCTCCTGCTAAAGTGCCTGTAGGCATAATTCTAGTGGGATTCTTTCAAGTCAATCATTTGCATTCAGGCCCAACAACATTTGCTATTCTCAAGTACTTCAACTATGCAACTCAATTCGTACTGGGTGCTACACCATATACAAAAAGGTCAAAGTCCCAGTAACTGTCAGGAGCTTAAAAGATAAGTCAAGTCAACATAAACTCCCTAATGGCTTTGTCTTTGCTTTTACTATATCTTAATTAATAAATATTACCTATTCTGCTATAACCTGTATTTTTACCAAAAGATAAATTGTAAGAAGTTAACCAAGGGTGGAAAGTATAGTGTTCACCTCACCCAGCTACCACATTATGAAAACAACAGGTGCCTGATCTCCCCGGTTTATATAAAACACAAAACCAAAACTAAGCCAAAAGCACCTCTTAACACCTTTATGTTAGTGAAACAAAGCCTAAGATTTTTAACCTCTAATCATCATACCAGCACCCTGAAATGGGAGGGAAAGGAGGAGGGAGGGGGTTCCTTTTACAAATGAGGGGAAAAGATGCTTGGAAGGGTGATGTGAATTGCCTGAAGTCACTCAGCCAGCTAGTGGCAGTCAGGGTTTGGCTACAATGAGAAGTATACAGGAAACCAAGATGCGAGTTCACAATGTATAAGCTATTCCACATTGTATGGACCTGCCCAAGATTTCCCTACACAGGACCACTCATTTTTAAGTGCGATTTGTTAAAACTACTTGCAAACCCTGTGCAGACAATCTTATTTTGAATGAACACATCCTTTATTCTATTTATCTTACTTCACTTTGAAAGTAATCAAACTAAATCAAATTAAGGTCACTTTAAATGGTGATTTAGTTAAATGCATTGAACCAATGCATAGAAAATCTTTATAATTTCAAGCCATACCTTTAATTAATTCAGACTAATCTTCCTTAGTGTTCCTATGTAGATAGGCCGTTAGTGTGCTTTCAATGCAAAGCAGTCGTGCCACTTCTAAAGTGGAGTTAACCATCTCCAAGAGAGGCTTAGAGATGCGCTGCGGCACTGGTCACCAACCAGTCTATCACGATCAGCTGGTCGATGGTGGAGCCTCTGCCAATTGATCTGAGGCTGGGAGGGTGGGGGGGCTGAGTGGGCACCTTTGCACATGTCACCACCCCCCACCAGCCCAGCAGGTCAGTCTATGGGAAAAGGGGGTGGGCCATGTCAGGCCTCTGTGGTGAGGGAGGGAGCGGGGCACACACAGGCAGGAGCAGGCGCTGAGATGAGCAGGGTCCCAGCCAGGCTGAGTGGTGAGATGATCAGAGCTCAGGTGGCTCATTCAAGGGTGTGAGAGGCTCCTGCTGCTGTGCACACCTCAGTGGAGGCCCAGAGGGCACATGCCCCCGCCCTCCATTTGTATGCGGGGTGGAGGAAGTGACAGTTGTTGCATACTACGCTTTGTACCCCGAGCCCTACTGAAGCTGCCCCTGGAGCGGTGCAATGCCACATGCATCCTGCTACCTGGTGGGAAGAGGGTAAGGCTCAGCCTCTGCTGGAGTCCGTGCAGTGGCAGGAGCTCCCACCCCCGTGTGCCTGGATACCAATCTTCCCACCACCTGGACTGGCTAGAGCCCCACTTACTCCTACCCCTGCCTCTCCCCATTCCCTCTCTCAATGAGGGGGCCTAACCTGCTGGGGGTGGGGGGAAGGTGGCATGCAATAGATCCTGGATTAGACTTTAATTCAGAAAGTGATCTGGTACTTTAAAAGTTTGGAGGCCACTGCATTATGGTTTTGTGACCATTTTTATTGTGGTGACAGAACCCCCTTCATCATGTGAAAGCATTTTTGCCAGCAGCTCTGCTTCTATCTTTTGACACCCTTCACTGACGTAACTCTGCCAGCAAAGTATTGTCATTTCAACAAGGCCTAAAAGCACGTGCATCACCAGCTACCTCATGCAAAGAAGCAAATTCACAACCTAGGTTACCACTCAGTAACTTCCCTTTTTGGATAAGCTCCAAGTAATAGAACCAAGGCCTCCCAAGCTGCAGTCTGTGCTCAGACCATGCAGCATCTTCATTTGGCACTCTTCACAAAAACAGATTTCATAGACATTAGGGCTGGAAGGGACCTCGGAAGATCATCGAGTCCAGCCCCCCACCCAAAGGGCAGGAAGTCAGCTGGGGTCATAGGATCCCAGCAAGATAAGCATCCAATTTGTTCTTGAAGGTGTTCAATGTAGGTGCTTGAACCACCTCCAATGGCGGGCTGTTCCAGACCTTGGGGACTTGGACAGTAAAGAAATTCTTCCTTATGTGCAGCCTGAAATGGTCTTGTAGTAGTTTATGACCGTTTGACCTTGGCATCACTTGGGGCGCTCTGGTGAACAAACCTTCCCCCAGATCCTGGTGGTCACCCCGATAAACTTATAGGCAGGCCCTGAGCCTGCGTTTTTCCAGGCTAAAGAGCCCTATGGCTCTCAGCCTGTCATCATAAGTTCTGTTTTCCTGACCTCTGATCATGCACATGGCTCTCCTCTGCACTCTCTCAAGCTTCTCCACATCCCTTTTGAATTGTGGAGCCCAAAACTGGATGCAGTACTCCAGCTGCGGCCTCACCAAGGCCAAGTGCAAGGGGAGAATGACGTCCCGGGATTTGCTTGAGAAGCATCTATGGATGCAAGCCAGCGTTTTAGTCGCTTTAGTAGCTGCAGCATCGCATTGCAGGCTCAAGTTCATCTTGTGGTCAATAATGACCCCCAAGTCTCTTTCTTCCATAGAGCTAGCCAGCATAGCACTGCCGAGCCTATAAGGATGCTGCAGGTTTTTCTTCCCAAGGTGGAGAACCTTGCATTTTTCAGTGTTAAACACCATCAAGGTCTCGTGCACTGATCTTTAGGTTCAATCACACAACTTGATTCCTCTAAGCCTCAGATTCCTCTAAGCCTCTAATTTCCCAATTCCCATCTCTTAAAACTAATAGCAGAAGGATTCCAGGTAAAACTTCACCCGTATATGTATCTGCCATTATTCACACTAATGGTTTCCCGCCAGAAAGTTGGGTTAAGCTTGTGCTTCCTCCAACTCCTGCCAAATTTAGTTATCCTTCAGAAGCATGGTAGAAAAACATTTTTTCCAAAATCTCCTGTAGTATCTGTATAATTGTAGCAGATGCTTAGGTTCTGTCTTGCTGGGAGGTTTAGGGAGGTATTGCCAATTCATTTCACTTTGATGTAAATACTCAGTTAGAAGTAATGATAACTTACTGTATTTGGCCAATATTGGCTCAGATGGAAACTTTTCTCTTTCTAGAAAACTAAAATGAAATAAAGCAGCAATATTAAATATAAAAAAGCAAACAAACAAAAAAAAGACCTTGCTGAGAAACTTTATTGCATAGTGTTTAATACTGGATAGAAACTGTAGCAAAATATCAAATAGCAACAAATCACAGTGGAAATCATCACTTAACAAAATACAGTTATTCAGACTGTTCAAACAGTATACAGATAAGACTGGAATCCAACAGTGTCAGCATGTACTCCAAGTTGAAGATCCCACTCTCAAAACACAATTGCTTTATACACTATTCCAGCTCTATGATTTATGCTACCCAGCCTACAGTAAGCCTATAATATACAACCTGGTGTATAAGAGCCTACTCTTCATTGTTAAGGCTTTATCAAATAGTCTCATTTTTGAGTCTACACATAACTTGTGAGACCCAGACAGTTTGTAGTTATAAGTGTTAGGATGTCAAAGCTTTACCTCAACAAGTTCCCCTGCAAGAGCTATGAAATGCCTTGTGTTCTCAAGGATTTTCTCTCAGATTAAAGGCAACACATTTTTTCCATAATGAAGGCAATGTCCTAGGCAAAACTAGTAACAGGCAAAACAGTTCTCTTTCCCAGAAAAGTATTAATAGTAACCATCCTTAGTGGATATTTGTTAAAATATGTTGTTATTTTTCACAATAAGCTGTAGAACATTGACTAATCTCTATGAAGTATCACATAATTAAAACAAAACTCTGACTGTCAAACTGGAAATGTTTTGCAATGCATCACCACTGCTATTTATTATTTATTTATTTACTTGGCAAATTGCAATAGGTCTTGAGAACATTACAGCAGAAGCAGTTTAAATACAAAATAGCAACAGATGTTATATATTCATTCAAACATAGCTACCTTTGCAAATACTGAAAAAAATAAATTGCCACGGTAGACTGCAGCACCCTTATCTAAATGCCTCCAAATCAGTTAAAAGCATCCATTATTAACTAAATACATGAAAAAGACTCCTATGCATGTTTAGCCCCATTACCACAGCAGTGAAGGCCTCACAATTTTCTAAGTATTTATTTTCCCAATATCCCTGTCAGACAGTGATTTTAGTATCAAATTTTGCCTATTGTTTCCCTAGGAAGATAAGCACCGTATATCAAAGCACCCCGCATGGCGTCCTAAGTATATGAAAAGCAGGGAATTTATCAAACAAATTAGCATTTGAACGGACAAGTTCTTCAATTTCAGAGGCAGCATATATTAGCTAGTAGTCAAATGTTTCACTATGTGCAAATTAGAACAATTACCCAGAAGTCCTACCAACTTCTAAACAGCCCCACCTTGACTACTCTTGTACATGTAACTCTGAGTCAAAGAGGCTGAAACTATATGATTTCTAAAATACTGGTATATACAAACATCTTAAAACATAATGTAAAGAACCCATTACCTATTAAAAAAATTGGGAGCAGGATCTGGGGACTGAAAATGAAAATGTAATTCAGATAAATATATATGAATCAACAAATGCTGTCCTGGAGTCCTGCAGCCCAAGACTAGGACTTGTGGTTCTCATTCCATGATTGTCCCACCCAGTTAGGGATGGGCGGCCATCTTAGTTTAAGTGGCTAATTGTTTTAAACAATATTTACATCCCTAGTTGCTATCATCACAGAAAGTCTTCCTACAATATTTAACATATCTTTGACTGGTCAAAAAAAAAATGCACTCAATTTGACTAGTTCACTGACCAGCAGAAAAAGGCAATTGATCAGTCAACTAAACAATCTGCCAACCCTAGAATTAACAAAAAACGTATTAGTATCCACATGCATTAGATTTCAGTAGAACCAGTGTAATTCATATTTACACTAATAACACTAGTGCAAATATGAATTATGCTGGCGTAACAGAGATCAGAATCTAACTTGTATGTCATATGCAATGTGCCTGTAATTCTACTACAAGCTGTATTGTATGAGCACTGGAAACTTCATAGAACCATTCTATGGGCACAACACAAAAGTGCCATACCAGATATGGGCACGACCTCTGAACCTGAAGGCATCTTATTAAAACGCCCGCCACACACACAAATACAGCCCACACAATGGCTGGTTGAATATCAGAGCGCATTTTTTGTGCCGACTGTATAGGCATATTGTAAAACAAGCCTAAAACACATTCCTGTAACCAACCAAATCAACGCACATACCAGAGGTACCCTGTCCATTGTGGAAAAGTTTCAAGGATGGAATGAAATAGTTGTCTGAACAGAGGACCAGGTCAAGACCTACAAACCACTTGAATCCTTCTCCCAATCCTTTTCACAGAGATAGAGCTTACCCTCCTATGCCTCAATTCTGTGAGCACACAGCTCTCAATGGAAGATTACTCGCACTGAATTCAATGGGACTACTCCAGCACACAAGTATTCATAGGATAAAGGCAATCCTGTAACTTCTAGGGCAGTGTGAAACAGCACAATTTCATTTCAACTTCCATTTTGCCATTTTGAAAGGACAGTCTTTTGTTGCACTGTTTTGAAGCACTGTTCTGTTTAGGTTTGTCAAAATTGTTTCACTGTTTCTACGTTTCACCCATAGGCTATAACGGAGAATCATGAAAATGCCTATAACTTTGTCATTTGTTTCCTGATTTGAATAAAAACAGCAGGGATGGTAGCCCTTGTTGAGGCCATGAAGCCCAACAGGTTTCAAGGAGATGGGTGCAGGGGTTTCTAGGAAACTGCACCTCAAACTGTTCAGAGCAAAACTCGTGTCACTTGCAAGTATGCAGGCACAGAGAAAGCTCAGTTCAAACAATGCTTTTTATGTTGTTTTTTCCACCCCTCCTGCAGAGCACTGGGATTGGAAGGGACCTCAGGGAAGGACCACAGTCACTGGGACCTCAGGGAAGGATCACACTACACATGTCAATATGAGAGCAGTCCTTCCCACCCACCCCCCTTTCCCCTCCCTCTCCTTAGTTTCTGTTTAGCCTGGCTTCAAAACATTTCAAAAGTTTCAAAACATTGTGAGTGCTATCATTCTGTTTCAAAGCCTTTTGTTTTGTTTTAATTTTGCTGTTTCAATCTTGAAGCATGTTGAAACAGCTTTGAAACGAAACACCTGTCAAAAATTTGCATAGCCCTTGTAACTAGCATATGATTTTATATATAGTTTTTTGGAAAACAATGGAGAAAGGAACACAAAGCAATTTTTTTTCCTACTATTTCCTAAAATGTAGTGGTGATATGGATTTCCCACTAGTTCTATTTTCCCTTCCTCTTCTCCATTTTTTGTTCTGATTTGGGGTTTGTTTTATTTTTCTCCTGACATTTCAGTATGTTCTCTCTTAAATCCAGTTTTCCTCACATGGACAAGGATTTTGTTTTTTAAATATTTGTTGCATTCCTGAAGTACAGCTCCCATTTCTCTCCAATGCACTGCCGCCAAAAGATCTAGCATCAATGTCTATTTATTCTTTTATGTCCTTCTCTCTTCTTCAGCATTTTCTCTTTGTCCCTCATCCAAGTTCCCTCTTTCCCTCTCTCCATTTTCACCCTTTCCCTAACATTATACTTTTTCCCTTCATCAGAATTTCGCAGTGACATGTGGGATTGGTGCTAGAAAGTAGAGCAATACAACTTGCCACATGGAACAAGGCAAATGGGAGGAGCATGTTATTTATCTCCTCTTTTAAAAATGAATGGAAACAAAGAATGGACAGTGATACATCTATCTGTCAGCAGGGCTAAGTACAGACAGTCAAAAAGCCAGAGGCTGAATCAATTCAATCTTCGCAGATTAATCTAGATGCAAAGATGGAACCAATAAGCAAGTGAACAAACATTCACTTTTGGTTCTGGAAATGCAGCCACATGCCTGCAGTGACTCAGGCCAGAAGCCAAGGAGTGCTAGAGCATGCCTCCCTGCTCAGCTGGAGCAGACAGCTTGGACCAGGGCTAGCTCCCCCATCCTGCAAGGTGGGAGTCTGCAGGGGAGGTACAAAGCAGCCTGGGATGCTAGGGGATTGTGACCTAATTTATATCTGGAGGGGATCTGGGACAGAAATTCAATAAACAGATTTAACCTAAAGCAGTAAAGTCTGATACTACATCCATCCAGGTTAATCTTAAACTGGTTTGGGCCATTTTGAAAACAGTTTATGTGCACTGAACTTCTGCTGTGTTACAGCTCTGACCCAGTTTCCAAACACTTTTACCAGTTTGGCTAGGGACAGACATTACACATAAACTGGCTTAAGTGATCAGAAACTTGTTTAAACCTGTAACAAAACAGATGTTCGGTGCACATAAACCAGTCTGAAGATGGCTGAAATGGGTTTGAGATAAACCTGGTTGAATGTAGTATCAGACTTAACTGATTTGGCTCAAACTGGTTTATGCAATGTCTGTCCCACACCTCTTGCTGGTTTAAGATAAACCAGACTTCCCCAGCATCCCGGCATGCTCTCTGGGCTGGGCAGAGCTCTCTGCTCCACAGCAGGGCTGGTCCCTCCCCTCTGCTCCCTGGCTACAGCTCCAGCACAGACTGCAGGCTGCTCCTCCCCATCCCCACACCCTGCTAAGCAGGAATTCCCCCCTCCCTTCTGCTCCCTCACTAGAGCTCCAGCAGAGACTGAAGTCATCTGCTTGCCTTCTCCCTGCTAAGCAGGGATTATTCCCCCTGCCCCTCTGCCTTACACCTCTCAGGATTAGCTAGCAGACCACGTGTTGGATACAGTCCGTGCTGTGGTACACGACAAGGCAGGCAGGCTTTTTGGAGCTAATCAACAGGCAGCTGGTAATGCCCTTCCTTGGAAAAGCATTTAAGAAGAACTTGAACTAATGGAGAGGGCCTTTGTTTTCTTAATGGGTTGATAAACACTAAATTAGGAGTGATTAACATTCCTTGCTGGGCTGCTCAGAAGAGGAGGGGGGAGGGAGAAATCAGGACATCAGAGCATCCTGCCAGGGCCTGGCCACGTACCCCTCAGCTCAGCACTCGAAGGGAAGGGAGGGCTGCTCTAGTGCCCCCTGGCTTCTAGCCTGAGCCACTACATGCATGTGCCTAAATGTTTTCAAACTAGAGGGGATGTCTGTACAGATACAAACCAGTTCAGCCTAGCCAAGTTAGACTAACCTGCAAAGACTGAAATCAATTCAGGTTCAGGCTTTTTGAATGTCTGGCCCTAGCCTTTATGTGCAACTTCTGTCCACAACCTAAGTCCACAACCTCAGCTCCAAGCCGTCTGAAATATCACTGGAGACATTGTTTTGCAGTAGAATCATCAGCATATCTCTTTTTGTTATGCTGCTATTCATTGCCTTCTTACAGTAATCTGAAAATAGTGCAGGCAAGGTATGCAAGGTTATGATCCAGTCATGTACAATAATAGGGAATAAGGTCAACTGAGAGGGGTCTACAAGACCAAGCCAGGAGAAAAGCAGCAAAAGTTTCAGTAATGCAAGGCTGTGTGCACACAAAGCAGCAAGAATTAAGCAGCAGTAGTCCCTGAATGCTCCCTATAGCAATACACCTGAATATACAGAATTAATACACACAGAACTCATGCTGGTATAATAAAGAATGGTGTTTTAGTAGCTAAAAGTCATTACAATGCATACAGTATGGGGTCAGCAACAATGTATCCCATCCCAATGGAACAACCTGCCTAAGCAAACTTTTATGACAAATATCATAGGACCATGGGAATATTCAAGATCATCCGTTGTTCAGAATCAAGCATCTAAGATTTAGGCACTAGATTTGTGGCTGTAAGAGTGCACTGAGTAAACCTTAGGGGGGGAAAGCCAGACACAAGTATACATGAATGGTATAAAAAGCAACCAATGCACCAAACTATTACATTGTTATACATGATTATGTTTATTAGGTTATTCCATGTTCCCAGTGCTGTACTAAACAGGAAGAAAGATAGCTAATGCTCTAATGAACTAACAAAAGACTAAATTAGACTAGATGCATTGGGAAGTCAAGGGTAAATGACAAACCTCCCATTGTGCTTTCAATTTTACCCCTTCTCATGAACATCAAGGATTTAGCAGGAGCTTCAGTGCAGGGCCATATGATGTCCAGGTCTATCCATATAGGCAGGACATTTTATGCATTTGAGAAGAACAGAAAGGCTCATGGGTAAGGTTTGGAATTCCATCAGAGATGAGAAAGGATAATAGCAGAGGGAGGAGTAAATGTTAGTCAGGGACAAGAGTTCTTAAGGTCAGGACAGGGAGTTAAAATTTAAAAGTGAGGAACAGAAGAAAGAATGGGGAAAAAAAAAAAAATCACAGACAGAGCTGATATCAGGATAGAACAATAATCTGAGCAACTGTATTTTGGAGGAACTGAAAAGCAGAGAGACACTGGGAATCAGAAGCCAAAGAAACAACTGAAAAAAAAAGTTTCAGTTATTGAAAACCAAGGGGAGAAAAAGAGTTTGATATTAAAAAGAAAGAAAATGTCAAAATTAGATTAGTATTCAAATGATCTTCTTTAGCACACAAGCAATTTTACTGGTAAATTTTATGTGTGTAAAGTTACGCTGTCCGTTTAGACAGTTTATATGCATCTTAGACAGGGGCTAGCTTCCTAAAAGTAATGCCAGAAATACCACACTTCCCTCTTGCTAGAATGAGAGTAAAGTTTATTTATTAATCACAGGACCCACATCGGAACATGCTTCATGCTCCGAACCATTACTGAAGAGAAAGACTGCTTAAAAGGCCACCATTCACACGAAACCTTAAATTAAAGTCCTTTCTGTGGATTTCTGCAAAGCTCTTTTTCAAGCTTTTAATATGAAAGGTGCTATGCAATCTGTCCTCACTACAAAAGAATTCTATTAATCAGTGAGCACAAAAATCTGCTGCATATATTGAAGCAAACTGGTAGAACTATCCCTTGGCAACTTTTTTTTTTTTGCAGAAAGACGGAGTGATCAGACAGCTTCAATGGAAGCCATCCAAAAGTGGGACAAGTTGACAAATTTTAAACATGAATCTTAAGTTGGGGGGGGAGGTTTATTTTGGGAAAGTGACTGAAGTTAAATAAGGTGATACTCTCACCACAAGACATAGACACTAACCTACCTTGCAAGTCAGGCTGTAGCAAAGAAAGCTGACAACATCCACAACAAATAGCACAGTTTGCACCCAAGACAGAGGAAGTTGACAGCTGCTCCTGTACAAACTGTAGCACAGCAGAGGTTTCTTAAATCGGGCAACAGAAGATCCCCCATCAACGTATAGTAAAAAGATCACTGTGCTAAAGAATTTTCAGCCTGCAGCCTTAAGTTCTCTTCCCATTAATAGATACTGCTAGTCATAAGGCAGAGGAAACAGACTCCTGTGGTTTACACAAATGAACTGAATTTAATCTCCATCTCTGTGCAGTTCAACAAACTCTCTTTTTCCTCCCCATCTTATAAAGAGGTAGATACAATAAGTTCCTTGGACTGGTAGCAGAGATGATAAAAGAAAACTAAATAGTCTGACGGACAGGCAAGTAGTGCGTGGACACACCTGCATAAGTTATTGCAAGGCCAGTGCAAAGTTACAGTGTGTCAACTACTCTGCAGTAAAAGGTTAGCTTACGTTTCTTTCATTTCATTTACTACAGAGCTAGAGTATATATGTGGGAAATTATGTATACCTATCTGCCATGCTAAAAATCCATGCATACATTGAAAGGCAATTTGCTCATTCCCCAGATTAAACCCAGCTAACTACCTTTCAGTACCCTGAAACTGAGACCAAAGACCTATTCCTGAGACTCAGCTCTAGAACTGCTGTGTGACATTAAGCAAGTCAAGTCACTTCTCTTTGAAATCATTCCCCTCCTATCCTTTGCACCTATTGTCTTTTTAGGCTGAGCCCCCCAGACAGTGATGGTTTCATACCAGGTGAATATCTAGCACAATGACATGAATATCTATGCAATGAGATGGAAAAAAAGGAAGGTCACTCTCTCGTTTGCAAGTGTTTGCTCTGGATTGAT
Organism: Crocodylus siamensis; assembly: GCF_052110815.1. Lineage (NCBI taxonomy): Eukaryota > Metazoa > Chordata > Crocodylia > Crocodylidae > Crocodylus > Crocodylus siamensis. The sequence continues at coordinate 122,295,754 of NC_143399.1, read as the reverse complement.
ACCCGTGTAGGAAGCTTAATACAAGTAGTTTAGAAACATTTAAACAGTATAGTGCGTAAACAACTCCTGCATGGGGGAATGCTTTAAAATCCACCATAAAACGGACTTACGTATTTCTTATGTTTTTCACAGTTTCCCTTGCCAGTTTTACTAATTATCCAATATTTAGGTTTAAACATATGTTGTCTCCCTCACAGTGAATTCTCTCCTCCTACATGATGCAGCAGTGAAGTCATCATGCTTTAAGCCTCCTCCTCCACTCTCTGAAGTCAACAGGTATTTTGCTATTGAACTGAATGCAAGTGAATTCAAACCCTGACAACTTGTTGATTTTTATAACTTTGGGCCACAACATTCTCAAAAGGAAAACAAAATGGGATATTAAAGTATTTCCATCACTTCCATTAACCCAAGAATCCAAGTCTGACAGAGTTTACAGATCCTGGGTACATATCTCCATTAGTAGACAAGTTAAAGTGAGATATGTTATTGAGTTAGGTTCTCCCCATCATTCAACAAACTGATTAGCACTAGGGTTGGAAACAGATGTCATCTTTGTACCATCATAAACATGTTTATGGTGGCACAGAGGCCATGCAAACAGATCTCTGTAACCCTTGTTAGACAAGAAATACCCAAAATTTGTGGCTGCAACAGTGGTGGTATCAATCTGTGCCTCTATTGTGCAGTAGATATCCATTTACTTTATGACAAAAGCAGAGCTGCCCATGCTCTCCACTGCAGGGAATTCCCAAATTCCCCTGCAGTGTTGGGCCCCTCAAGCCCTAGGGAAAGGAACAGACATTACACATAAACCAGTTTAAGTGATCAGAAACTGGTTTAAACCTGTAACAGAACTGACATTCAGTGCACATAAACCAGTGTGCAAATGGCTGAAACTGGTTTGAGATAAACTTGGTTGAATATAGTATCAAACATAACTGATTTGGTTCAAACCATTTTATCCAATGTCTGTTCCAGACCCTTTCCTGGTTTAAGTTAAACCAGAGTCCCTCTGCATCCCAGCATTCTCTCTGGACTAGGCTGGGCTCTTTGCTCCAGAGAGCTAGGCTGTCACCTCCCCTCTGCTCCCTCACTGGAGCTCTGGCAGCAACTTGCAGGCACAGCAGAGCCTACCTGGCTTCCCATGCCGCCTCCTCCCACAGCATGGACCATAGCTAGCATGTGGTATGCCAGCTCATGCTGAGAGGTGTCTGTGTAAGGCAGAAAGGACAGTGTTGACTTAGGGCTTTTTGGAACTAATCAACAGGTAGCTGGTAATGTCCCTCCATTCCTTCCTCAGAAAAAACTGTTTAAGAAGAGCTTAAACTAATGACAGAGACCTTGCTTTCTGATGGGGTGCTAAATGCTGATAACAGAGCTGATAAATGCTCTGTTATCAACGGGATGGGGGGTCAGGGGAAGCCCTCCCTAATCAGAGCATCCTGCTGGGGCCTGGCCATAACGCCCCTAAGCTGAGCACTATAGAAGGGAAAGGAGGGCTGCTCTAGCACCCCTGGCTTCTAGCCTGAGCCACTGCAGGCATGTGCTTGAATTTCCTCAGTCCAGAGGTGTAGTTACTACCCAGTTCAGCCTAGCCAAGTTAGACTAACCTGCAAAAATTGAATCAATTCAGGCTCAGGTTTTTTGAGTGTCTGTCCCTAGCCTAGGAGAGCCTGCCCTGCTTACTGAAACACATTACTGGGACTCCCCAGGGTGTAACTCCATAAGTGGGAATGGTGGGGTTTCCCCGTTTACCAAAACGTATCACCAGGCTCTCCAGATCAAAACTTCAAAGCCTATCAGTAAATGATGGGTACCAGTGGAAAAGTCCAGGTGTCCCCTACAGCTTCATGTTTGTCATGCAATACAAATTCCAAAAGGTTCATTACTTCTGTCTTAGCAACAAATGTGTCTCAGCAAGCACAGAAACCCCCACTCTCCCTTGCTTATGGAGACACACTACAGAGATCCCAGTAGCACATCTCAGTAAGTGGGAAAAACCAGGCAGGCATTTCCAGGGAAATCCTGGGGTGCACAGGACTGAGGCCCTCAAACCCTGAGAGACCACACTGCCCACTGTCCAGCACCATCAACAGGCAGTACAATAAGCAACATGTTTCATTCAATGAAGTGGACCAGCTGTGCCAGGATGTGATCCAGCACAGTTAATGCACTTAATTGGTGATATCTATTTCTAACTTAAGACGCTATCCATCTGAGCCTGTAGTATCAGACTAGATTTTCAAATAGCAAACAACAGAATAGCACATAGGGGAGAACAAAGTTAAAATGAAAGGGAGAAACTAAATTAAATAATAAACATTCAAGAGAACAAAACCAGTCAAACATTTCAGTACTGAACAACCACACTACAGGCTCCTGGTATAGAGAAATCTCTTTCTGTTACCCCATGCCACTAAATGCCATCAGGCGAGGGGACCAATGTGTGCAAAATAAAGATGCATTTCATTAGCTAGGGATAGCACAGCACACAGTTTAAAGGGAAAAACCAGCAGTCCAGAATAACTTGATTTATGTTAACCATTCAGGAGTGACACAGAAACAGTAACTCAGAATTAATTTCTCTAAAAGATGCATAATCCAGTGACAAGAGTGATCATTGACTGGGATTGAATATAAGCATATTACACCACTCAAAAATGTCTTCGTGGGAGGGAGTTTATCACCAATGCTTTCTCTTTAGAGGAACAAGAAAGTATGGACTACTTAAAGATATTAGTAGGTACACTAACTGCATAAAATATAGGAGCCAAACCACTTTGTACACACACAGACACCTCTCAAAAATAACTTGGAAATAAAGTTAAGCAAATGTCAAAATTTAATACTTGCAGCAACTAAGATCAAAACATCAATGCCTATATCGGGAGCAGATGGGTATAGTGGAAAAATCCAGTGTCTCTTACAACTCCATGTTTGGCATGGAATACAGACCACCATAGGTTCATTACCTCTATCTTATCGGCAAATGTTCAGGATGATCCCACATAACTACGGACCTACTTAAATCTCTATGATCCTAAACAATCTTCATGAAATAGTCATGGCATGAAGAGCAAATTTTGCAGGTATTTCCTGGGTGTTCTCCGCCAACCCTTGGTGCTGGTTGGTGGGGAGGCCCTGGCCCAGGAGATAGTCCCCATCTTGTTTGCTGCCCTTCATGCCATTCAGCCCCTTCCCACCATGGGTGGGCTGCGAGGCCAGACTGTGACAGCAAGGACCTCTGGGGAGCCAGTATTTTATTTTGATTGGGGTGGGGGGGTGTTAATTGATTTTGCAGACATTCCCAGAATTGAGTAGACCCCTATGTATATTTTAATCAGGGGCTTTGCTTTCTAAGCCCAATGTTGCCATTAATCATGGTGACACAAAAAAGCTGATGGCCATTATGGATCACCAATAGGTTTGTTTTTTGTTTTGTTTTTGGTTTTGTTTTTTGGGGGGGGACATTGGGGACAAGGGGAGAGGGATTAAACAAAATGCCAGAATGAAGTTGTACGCCAAACTGAATAGAGAAGATATGCTAAAAACTTGGGAAGAGGAAGAAACCCACTAACATGAGAAGACTGAACTACAATATTTATGTTCCTAAACATACACAATAAAAAGCAACAGGCAATAGAGTTTTGCACATGAGAAAGCAATGTTTAAAGGAAGCTTGGAGAAAGGGGAAAAATCTCTCCATCCCACTAGGAAAGCAATACCTCTCACCATTTTCCATCCAGAAAAAAAAAAGTCTTCCTTTACTGTGGACAGGAAATCCTAGTTTACCATAAATCCTTCAGAGAAGGGACAAGCTCTTCCTCTGTATGTGAGGAAACTGCCTATTATGCTGTATGGGCACTATTGGAATACAGCAACAATAATGGCATCTGATATAAAACAAAGAACAAAGAGCTTCTCTCATTCATCAGCTGTAGAGGATAGCACTATAAATTTATTATGACCTATTAGCCTTGGGTCTACAAGAAAGCAAAGCCCATGGCAACACCTCAGTAAATGAACCAACTCCTCTCCTTCCAATGCTGTGGACAGTGGAGACCAAGAAGGAACTAAATGCCTTGTTCTGGAACTATCCCATGATGGCAAATGCTCTCTCCTTTAACATCAGCTTTCATACCTATCCCTGGCCAGTAAGTGTCTGGTAAATATTTCCATCCTTGAGCACTTGGTCATCTCTGCTGTCTCCTTTTAGAAGAAGGAATAAATCATTGTCCTCTGAAACACATAACACTGATTTTCTTTAACAGCTATCAAGGAAGTTGTAAACTATTTGTATAAACCACAGGCCACACCTTATTTCAATTCCCTCCTCCCCATTTTGGGGCAGACCACTTTTCCAAAACCAGGTACTACCAGTATATTTTGACACTTAGTTTTAAATGCTGTATACAAATAAACCCCTTAGTAAAACTCCTTTACCAGACCAATATGACATGGTCCATATTATACCTTTACTTAAAACATCTCTTCAGTTAGTCTCTCCCTACAAATAGGATTTGTACTTTTTTGCAATTTTGTTTTTCCTATTTCACAATTCCTTCTACCCTACCAAGGAATAATGTATATCTTCTTTCCATGATTTTATTAAACATCCCACATTTATAATATTAGTGACATTATTAAGGATTTAATTCATCACTTTATTCTTTTATTGTTTAGCTACAGTGCATTAACTTGTGCCAGATGGTACAGATCCAAGTATGTAAATTCACCGGGTTTATAGATAAAAAATACCAAAGAAATGCCTATCAGTCAATAAGAAGTACTGTTGAGTTTTATTTTTGAGTTTAAGCATGAAATAGCCACATCCCCAAAAATATATATATTTTTAAATGCTTAGGAAAATTTGCAGTTTACATTTCCACAAAGACCCCTTTCTACCATCCTGTCAGTGGAAAGAAGACTTAGGTGTAGATAAGAATCATTATAGTTTCATAGTTTTTATGTTTAAATGTTAAATAGACTGTGATTTGACAAATTCTTCCCTAGCTATCAGACCTTTCATCTCATTTCTCTTAGAAGCATAATAAGGACCTCTCTCCCTCAAACACTTGCAGCAGTGCATGTATATGTAGGCACAAGAGAAGCAAAAAACTGGGATGGGTACAATTTCAAATGTTTATCTCCTTCCTTTCTACCTCCCACTGTAGCATGTTGCCAAATGAAACCTCTTCTAAAAGCTTTATCTTTACACTAACACACTAAACAACAAGAAATAGGGAAATGCACACCTGTGGTTCTCTTTTACACCAGATGCTTACTATCTTCCATTTTTGGCATTGAGATGTTCTCAATCATAGGAGAATATGAGATTTGGGGTCAATAATAATATACTGGATACTTCAGATAAATATCTAAAATCAAGTTAAAAATCAAGTTAAATTATTTTGTAGCTGTTGCTGTTCTTATGTCTTCAGAATTCTCTTCACTCTGTCTTTACAATTTCCCTCTTCATAAATACAGATGTCTTGCATTAAAAGAAAACAATAAATCAAACTAAGCAGTTGGCAGACAGTTACCAGTCTTGCAGTTTCATTGTATCAGTGATGTCACAATAGGCTCTTCGAATAACATAGGCCCACTAACATAAAAAGGTTCCAGGAATTTGTGCATTTAATATTATAATTTCAGTTCCTACTATCAAACCTAATGCGCAACACAGAGTGGCTCAAGCCAGAAAGAACTTTGCTTGTAACTAGGAAAAACTCAAGAAAAAAGCATCAAAAAGTACTGTGTACATGACCAAGACCTTATTACATACTCTCTCCTTCTCACCTTACCTGCCTGTCCATCATCTTACTGACTTCATCATTCTACGTATACACCCACATTATTCACTAGCATTTGTCAGAATTACTCATTTTGTAAATATACCAGCAACGGCTGGCCTATCATTCTGACAGTTAATTTTGCAATTACTAGTACTCCTGTCAGTGCTTCACACTAAATCTACCTTCTGTTCAATAGGAAATGTTTCCAGGAAACTTCAAATTCACTCTAGCATCATGGGGCATTTATACACATACCTTTTAGTTCTCGGACGTGCCAGAGATCCACGTGGGAGCTGACACGCACCGTGCTGTGCCACATGCAGTTGTATAAGTGGCAAAATGCACGTCAGCGCAGAGAAAATGGTGATGGTACACTTTTGAACTAAAGCACTTCCAAGGTGTTTTAGTTCAAAAGCAAACCACCGCCATTTTCTCTGTGCTGATGCAGCCGATCATACAACTGCAAGCGTTGCAGCACCAGGTGCTTTTCAGAGTGCCTGGCGCTGTGGTACTTGCACATCTAAAAATGTCCAGGGATGAGAATTTCCAAAAGAAACCAGACTGTCCCTACAATTCACCAATCTGCCAAATCAAACCACACAATCAGCCAGGCCAAACATTTCCAGGGAACTGAGTGATACAGAAGAGCTTCAGAATGACTATGGATTTAAAAGTTTGCTCAAAACTTATTTAAAAAGAACCTATCAAGTATAAGAAAGGTTGAAAAGAAAGCAACAGAGGAGGGTCAACTAACTCTTCATAAAAATGAAGGAAGGGTAGATAAGGAAAGAGCACATTCAATGAGCCTTCATCCGGCTTTCGTTATCATCAGTGGAAAGATGCCTATAAAGTTCAAAATGGGATGAGGAACAGATTCTTTTGACTGCTAGCCATCCTGTTATGTTAATGAAATTAAACAAAAATTAGAACTTTTTTGAACTCCTTAAATCCAGGTATAAATAGCAAACAACTGTCAAACAAAGCCCCCCGCCTCCTTTCAAAAGTTAAGCTCAGCCATGTATTTGAAGGGGGGGGGAGTTAATTTCTCTTTTTTCTGATTTTTTAGCTTTTTGGTTTTTTAAATGAAAGTTTGCTGAGCTAGCAAAAGTTAACACTTGTCAGGGAAAGAGAGGATGACAGAACTGGAACAATTTTTTTGAATTCTATTCATCAAGGTCTAATAATTTCTTATGAATATTAATGGTTTTTGGGGGTGGGGAGAAAGGCACATGCAGGTGTGATAGATATGACTAGGCAGTTACTACTAAGCATCTGGGTTCTGCTGTGGGCCTCAATTGTGAGGAAATGGAAGACTGCATACAGGATTCTGCAGCTCTGTAACACCAGTAATATTTATAACAACACTTCAGAAATACAAAAAACATATACTTATTATGCATCTGTTTCTTTCCATTTCTATGCTAAGGTTTCTACCTATGGTCAAGACTACCAGTTACATGAAACTGACCCTCCACCAGGTGGACTAACGAATAAGAGCATATCATCAGGTTTAGGTTTTTCTGATTTAGTTTAAACTCTTTCCCAAGTGATAAATAAACTAGACAGCTGTATCAGAACATGCATACACATTCTAGCTTAAATTCACATTTGGGCTTCTACCAGTATCATGTTCCCCTTCGTGTATGGCCTGGCAGTTAAACAACCAAATTTTATCCTCTTAGGTCTACATTACGTAATTTTGCTGGCAGAACTATTAGTGCACCTACTAATAGCTCCTCTGAAGCTGTAGAGACCCTTCTTCCTGCTTATAGCTCCTCTTCAACCAAAAAGTCTTCTACTACCAATTAGCAAGACATGACGGTATTCCCAGGCCGCCTGCTAGTTGACTTCCCAGAGTATACTTCATGCCCTGCTGGCACATCTGCTGCAGTGGGACTTCGCAGAGTTGCCAGAAGTACACAGATATGAAAGATCTGGCAGCTGGCTAGTGACAGCTGCTGTCTGCCACCAGTTTCTGCTGACAGAGAGTCAGCAAGTGTAGACAAGGCTTTAAGCTCATGCAACCCCACTAACTTCAACAGGGGCTGCATGATTTTGAGTTGGGAAGAAGTTACATTCACTTGCATTCTCTATTATTCACAACTCATCACTTCTTTCAATAAGGAAGAAAAAGTCAAAGGTACACTGGCTTCTAAGACTCTCCCACTTATTTCACATTACCCCTTTACTATTCATAGCCTTTCACGGTTAAAAAAAGGTTAAATCAATCAATCCTTACTATAGGAAAGCTTACTATTTCAGCTGTTTTTCATGGGCACAAAGGGAAAAAGATGTTTTACAAAAGCAGCATAAACCAGGGAAATCAAGGTCCAATAATAGCATGCCAAAGGCCTAGTGGGAAGAGCAAGGCCAACTGCAGAGTACTTTCAGCATTTGTGAACAGTCTGATGCTGCCTATATTCCTCACAACACACCTAAGGCATTCAGTTACTGCAGTATGTGTGTCACTTTAGGGGCTACTACTAATATATCACAGTACTTTAGTGGATTATTGAAATAAATAGCTCATTATCTACTACTGCTACATGGCAGCCTACACATTTAATTACATACCAAGATTTTCAGGTGAAAGTATAGTTACAATCATAGCGTTTCTTTCTCAGATTATAAACATAATCCTTACACCTCAAAACTTTGCAATAAAAGAACCTAGTTTACTGAGGTACTGGGGACCCCCAAATCCCATTAAACTGCAGGTGCTTAGTATCAGGTCAAACATTAATTGCTCATCTCTTGCATTACAGTAATGAAAAAAGAAAAAACACCACAGGATCTCTGACTTGGCCAACAATGTGCCAATATATGGAAACACCAAGCCCCCCTGGTAAAGAAATGCTTTTTGAATACAACTTCAAATTTAAAATTCAGATCCAGTTTCCTACATAGCAAGACCTTCTGTAGAATCTGTTTAAAGAGTGAGGATAGTCTGGAGACTGTGCAAAACAATACTTTCTTGCCAAACAAATCTGATCCTTGTTTATATTCTTTCTACTTTGCTTGTACTGCAAATAACATACAGTTATTAGCCTGCATGACATAAGCAAAATTATTAACAAAAAACTTTCTTCCATTCCTCCAAATACTTAGGTGTGCAATCCACTTGAATTCAGCAGGCAAGAACCTCACCTCCATTCTGACCCCTTTATATGGAGTAAAAGGGTCTAGACTGACCTGAAATGGGCTTATAAAGCTAAGTCTTCCGCTGGGGGAGTGTTTCCCCAGAGCAGACAGCACGAAATGTAACCACAAGGCTGAATTCCAGGGAATCACACACAGGTGCTGAAACAGTGCAACAAGGAAGTGCCAGGGGTAGAAATAACAGCATAAGTCACCAATATCATTCTGGAACCTAAATATGGTCTCCTGCTATGACTTGCACAATCCTGACGGAAAAGGAAAATTATATCATGGGCTTCTCCATACTCCAGAACAGTCTAAGACTAAGACAGCACAAAGGTTGACAAAAGCTGCCTTATACTCCATGGACAACAAATTCTGTGTTGCACCTACCAGGCCAATCCACAGATGAAAGTACAAGCATACAAAGAAGTTGGGTCCAAATCCCAATAGAAGGATCTTTACTTTGAGAAATGCAGTGTGCAGGTATATATTACACATATAGTATAGAATGCAGTTTGGGACTATAAATAGGAATCTAACTCACAACAAGAGAAAGCAATTTTTGTGGCTTGGTCACAGCCTGAAGAGCCAATTTCACAGTCATTTCAAGGCAACCCAGCCCCTCAGCACCTGATTGGCAGAGAGATCTCGGGGGGAGGAGGCAGCCACCATCTTGACTGCTGGCTGCCCTTTGTGCAGCCCTGCGCCTTGTGCTGATTGGTGGAGAGGCACAAGGGGGCAGCTGCTATCATGAGATGCTGTGGCACTTTAATTAGAGTGGCTCTTGCAGCACCACACCTAAAGAATGTGTAAAAGTGTCCAGAGATTTTAAGTAGAAATCTATAGTATCAAAGACATCATGACTTTTTGTAGTCTTTCTGAGTTCTTCATAACAGAAAGATTGCTCTATTTTTCCATAGTGAAAAAAAAATAGTGAAAACTAAAAGCTGGCATTTTTGAGGGTTGCCTTAAGAAAACTAACAAGTAGGGGTGCTCAGGGACAGTGATTTAATTCATTGATTCAGACCACCGTCCTGATACGATCAGGCCAAATCCGAATCTGAAGATTTGATGCTGATTCAGAGAATCAGTGATTCAGCCTTAGACACAGCTTTAAGTGTTTTTTCTACATACCTTGAGGTACCAGGCACAGCTTGTGAACAGCTGAAATGGTGTGGCAGATGGAATGTCCCATGGGAGCACAGGAGGGTCCTCAGTGCACTCCGGAGCAGACCTGGAAGTGGACCAAAAGCACTTCTGGTCCACTTCCAGGTCTGCCGCTGAGCGTGCAGGGAAACCGTGCCCCCTCCCTGCACTCCCCCGCCTCAGCAACCAGCCACAGGGGACCCCGGGTGCCCTCCCAGATGCAGGAGGTACCAGTCACCAAGCTAGGTGGCAGGGGGGGCGGGGAGGGAAGAGTCCCCCATGCACTCCCCAGCCGACCCAGAAGAGGACCAGAAGTACTTCCGGTCCACTGCCAAGCACACTAGGGATCCCATGCGACGCTCCATCCGCCCCACCATCTCAGTGTTCATGAGCAGCCTGGTACCTTGAGGTATGTAGAAAAAACATTTAAAGCTATGTTTATGTCCAAATCATCAAATCTTTCCAAATCTCTCTGAATTGATTCAGAGGGTTCCGATTAGATTCAGAGAGATTAAAGGGTCTCCTGATTAAATTCAAATTTGGAGATTCGGCCACCAAATCAGGCTGAATCAAATCAGTGACTGAAGCTTCACACAGCCCTACTAACAAGGGGACTAGAAAAAGTTGAGAACTCACTTTGAAGAGAATACTTGTATTAAAACACTGCAATTCCAGCTTCCCTTTCACTTTTATTTCTGTTTTCCCAATGCCCCACTTCCCTCCATGTTTTACATAGTTTTAAATAGTATTTTCAGGTTTTCAAAATTTCCATAATATACCTATTGTGTTCTTGGCTACCAGCCTGCCCCCATCCTCTACACCCACCTCAAATCAACCAGCACCTTCAAAAGTAATATTTCCTATCAAAAATGCTAGAGGCAAACTTCTGCAAGCCCAGTTTCAACAAAGCGACCAAGACAGATTTTTTTTTCATCTACAGAGACAGAAAAACCAAGGCAAGGATTTTTAGAGTGGGGAGAAACCAGTGATGTCTGCACCAGCCATTTGAAATTAAAATACATCCCCTTACTAAAGTGCAAGCAACTGACTGAGTGGTAATCAGCCAGCAGTGAGTACCTGCTCCTCCTCCAAGTGTAAATGTGCTGCAGAGTAGTAGAAAAAGACATTATTTTGTGGAATTCATACACCTACCAATGTCAACTAGTCCTCCAGCAACCCTACCCTATTGCTGAAGAAACAAATGTTGGGGGCTAATGCTACAAATCTCTTACAGTTCATGCCAATAATCTTGCTCCCCTTTTGACAGCAGTACAACAAAAGCCACTGTTGGCTGCAAAAAAAGATAATAAATATTTTTGTCCGAAATAAAAAATGACCGCCAAAAGACACATTATATTATGCAAACACTTCAGCACCCCAATCTCATTGTATACCATGATAATAATAAGGAAACTGCCTTTCCTAAGAATACAGAGTTACTTTAGTAGCGACTCCCCTTACTGAATGCAATGATTCCACTTCAACAGTATATTAATGAGATTCAAGCAGACGGATCATTTTCTTACAATATCAGGATTGCTCTGCAAAAAATGAAAGTGCTGGACCCCCCAAATTAGTGTAGCATGCATTCCTTAACTTTCACTGATTTATTATATTCTTCAATAGTGCCAGAAACAGCTGAAACAACTTGGCACCAAATTCAAAGGGGTCCCATTCCATCTTTGACTACATTTTTCTCCCTCTCAAAATTCATGCTCATACTGTGAGGAAAATGCTTACACAAAGAGGAAACTGTAATCTACTAATACTGATGCCTATAGACGTAGTTCTTTGGGAACTTGCAGGCTAGGGACAGACATTCAAAAAGCCTAAGCCTGAATTGATTCAATCTTTGCAGGTTAGTCTAACCCGGCTAGGCTAAATCAGTTTTGTAACTGGACAGATATCCCAGAGATGCAGGCACATGCTGTGGTGGCTCAGGCTAGAAGCCAGGGGGCGCTAGAGCAGCCCTCCCTTCCTTCCTCAGCATAGAGCTGAGGGGGGTGTGGCCAGGCTCTAGCAGGATGCTGTGATTAGCCCAGCAGGTAATTAATAACAGTGTTTATCACCCAATTAAGAAAGCACCAGAGGTACCAGCCTACGATCTGGTATCCCATAATCATCTCTTGGTGAAACTGGCCAATTGTGGTCTTGGGTCCACCACGACCCGCTAGCTGGGAAATTGGCTCCGTGGTCGAACCCAGAGGGTAGTAATTGATGGAAGACAATTGTCATGGTGCCCTGTGACCAGTGGGGTCCCCCAAGGCTCTGTCTTTGGACCCATATTGTTCAACATCTTCATTAATGATGTGGACACTGGAGTCAGAAGTGGACTGGCCAAGTTTGCCGATGACACCAAACTTTGGGGCAAAGCATCCACACCAGAAGACAGGCAGGTGATCCAGGCTGACCTGGACAGGCTCAGCAAATGGGCGCACGAGAGACTGATGGTGTTTAACACCAATGTCGGGGCACAGATCCGGAAGAATCGGACCCCAAGGTCACGGTGGGCCGGGGTGGCGATTGGATCACGGAACAGGTGGGATTAGCGGCAGCGGAGTCTGAGCGGCACGGGAAGCGTATTGGTTTCAAAATTAGATAGGTTTATTTACTCACACTTTGAAGTGGAGGCACAGTTCTTTCTTCAGTTACAGTTAATGAATGCAAACAATAACAAAGGGATCTGTTGGCCCACGGGGTTCTGGAGTGAGCCCTTGCTATCTAACCCCAGAGGGCTAGGGGTGGCTGCCCACTCCGTAAGTCCCAGGGCTGGTCAACAGCTCATTAATTGGAGTAAACGAACAAACAAAACTGTAACACGTCGGATAGAACGGGGTCGTGACGCCAGTCCATTAAGGACAACGAAGAGAAGTGGTGGTATCCAAAGCCAAGGTCAAAAGCCAAGAAGTAGTCAAAGCCGGCAGGGATGATCTGGGTCGTGGTCGATGGTCAATGCCAAGATAGGTCAGATGCCAGGAAATCAAAACCGCAATACACCAGCAACAAGCGACACGAAACGCCAAGCGAGAAAGGAGATCAATAGGCACCAAAGCCTGACTAAGAGACAGTCCCTGGAATACCAGCCTCTGTCCCCAGCTAGCGCGATCTCCCCCAGTTGTGAGACAGTCTCTGCTGAGAGCAGTCTCTGTACTCACACTGGGTCTGGTCTCTCCCTGTCTCCCCCTTGAGGGAGGGGCTCACTGAACTTTTATCTGAATTTAGTGGCCAATCAGAACGCTCTCCGCAGAGAAATTTCTAGTCAGATTACCTCATGTCAGGTTCTGACTGAGCATGCTCTCAGTCAGAAGCTGACAGTCTGAGCATGGATCTGTGGGGAAAGTAGGTCAACAATGATTGACAGGCCCACAGGTCACCCAGGGGCCAAGGGCTGGGTGAGCCTTGGAACTTTCCACCACAGAGTCAAATGCGCATGTCAGTTTCAGCTCTTCTGTGTTGTCAGCATTTAATAAAAAATTTGGTTCTGACAACTGAAAAATGCAAGGTTCTCCACCTTGGGAAGAAAAACCTGCGGCATCCTTATAGACTCGGCAGTGCTACGCCAGCTAGCACTATGGAAGAAAGAGACTTGGGGGTCATCATTGACTACAAGATGAACATGAGCCTGCAATGCGATGCTGCAGCTAGTAAAGCGACCAAAACATTGGCTTGCATCCAAAGATGCTTCTCAAGCAAATACCGGGACATTGTTCTCCCCTTGTACTCAGCCCAGTCCCAATGCACTAGGATGATTGGTCCCATACCTGATTTAGCCCACAGAACTAAAACATCAAGCACTACTGCTTTACAGGTAAAAGGCATTATGCCAAGATAGTACCAGTACTTTTACTGTAGAACACTAATCTAACACACACCAATGTAGTTTCAAACAAAACACTCTGCAAATCCAAAATAAAAAGGGTAAAGATAAAGCACTGACTCATCAAAAGAGAGACACCAATTCTTGAGCTCACAGCCTGCTTTCTGCTCCCAAACACTGAAGTGTTAGAAAGATAGAAAACATGAATGTGCACCTGAAGAATTAATGTTGCTGCATCATATTGTTCAACAACATAAAAAGTTCCAGTCCAGCAAAGTGTTTTAATCAAATGTGCAGCACAGTTACCTTTCAAGGCAATTGCTATGAATAGCCCATTGTCAAGTCTTCCTTTCTGCATATCTCCTATCAGTGCAAAAAGCAATTTTGATGCTCTAAACCAGAGGTTAACGGAATCAAGGGTTCTGATTAACAAAACAAGTTACAGCAAGTTAAAAAGAGGCAGCTCTTCCACAGTAACGGTTTGTGTGCCAGCTATTACCTCACATTTTATGAAAACTGAATTGCAGTAGAGTAACTCTCTTTTCAGCCTCATGGGTCACTACTACCTATACATGACCTATATCAACTGGAGGAGGGAACATACCTAGAAGCTAGCAGCACACCTCATAATCTAAATATAACAGATGATCTCAAAGATTTGCTTCCTCCTCCGCTTCTGTTTTTTTAAACCTTACAGTAAGAGACTGTCTTCACTGTGGTTTCCTTCCCCCAAGTTTAAATCTGGGGATTTTTTTTAGTACAAGTACAGGAAAAATTAGCTTATCCTCACCATCTTAATGCAGGTGGGGACAAGAGTTCTCCCCCATTGTGATAAAAATTCATATTATTTTGCAGATAAAATTAGGCAAGTAAAACTTAGTGGCTTGCCTCCACAGGTGTAGGTCAGTATCTGAAAAAGACACATTTGGTCTGAACTCTAGAAGAGAAAAGCTATCTTGCTGAGGCACTGCAGGCATAGGAAAAGTTTCACGATTGTGCGATGGATCTATACCTTTTCCTGATGGTGAAGAGTAGTTGGGAAGAACAGATTTCCCATCATTAGTACACATCACCTATGTCTGCTTTAGGAGAAGCTAAGCAAGCTCTTTATACAGTGGCGTACTTAAATAAATGACTTGAAGTTTGCAATCTGACTGACTACTTGCTAATATTAATCTTTCATTCCTGGTTTAAAATTACTGAGAAACTTACAGAGAGAACTTCCAAAAAATTCTGGCTGCCTCAGGTCATTTGTTTTTTCTCAGTATGAATCAGACCTGGACCTGGCAGCATTTGTAGATAATCTTCTCCAGATAATGGATAGAGATCAATTGTCCATGCTGTTTCTATTTGATGTATCAGCTGCTTTCACTACCAAGGCTGCTGGGTTGTTATGGATTCTCTGACTAACCTAAATTGGCAGGAACCAGATGATTCTTTTAGGGCTTTGTTCTTCCTCTACAATAGATCCATTCCAGGGTGCAATAGTTAACAAAGGCTCTTTGCTCTCTAAACGATGTCTTCCCTCCTTTCCAGCATGCATACAGAACTGTCAAGGTAGACAACAAGGATGGAAGAGAGACATGGACCATTGTGCTTTTGTGAAAAGTGACTGAAAGATGCCATAAACAACGTATATCCTTGTAACTGAGGAGCTGCGGCTACCCTTTGTTACTAGAATTTAGAAACTGCTGGATTCCTTTCCCTGCTCAGCACTGTTACTGTTGCTACTTTACATAGCAGCAGTGACAAAAATGACTTTGTTCCAGTCTTTATCCAGACCAGCTGTGTCTTTCAGATGTTCATCTTGCTACTATTAGTTCATGGCTTTGTCACCTGAAAATTATCCTGCTACAGGATGTCAAACAGATGACTCACAGCCCAGATCTGTCCCACTGAGCCATTCTATGAAGTCCACCATATTACCAGCAGGCCACTAGAACTGGGGGTCATAACCATGGAGAGCGGTCTACTGCAGAATCCAAGACCCTCATGCCCTAGTATAAAAAGGTGATCAGCAACAAGAAAGCAAGTGAAGACTGGCATAGCCCTACCTGCCCTTTGGCTGCTTCACCTATTGCCACTGATATGACCCTCTCTCTCCCCACTGGATCCCAGTGCTGGAGCTAAAGCTGAAACTGCTGCTATAGCACAGGACACGTGTCAGGCTAGCATGGGATGTGCAGTGAAGGCTGGGGCTACCACCATGTGCTCCAGGTGACAGTGAGAGCCAGAGCTACTGCTGCTACCACCACTGCCATTGGTTCTCATGCCCTGGGCTGGATTCAGCATGCGAGGAGCCTAATGGTTCAGATCCAGGCTAAATCACAAAGTGATTTTGACACCCCTCTGCTATTGCAATGCAGGTTCCACATTAGCTCAGAAATTGATCTAGGAGTATAATGCATTAGCCCACTAGATGAGCAGAAAGCATCTCACTACCAAAAGAAGACACCAGTACTCCAAGAACTGTACTGGTTGGCTTCTAGTTCCCAGAGTTAAACATGCTGATTTGTAAAGCACTAAGGCTAGGGACAGATCTTTAAAAACCCTGAGCCTGAATTGATTAATCTTTGCAGGTTAATTTAACCTGGCTAAGATGAACTGGTTTGTAACCACCCAGACATCCCCTCTGTGCTGAGAAAATGCAGGCACATGCCTGCAGTGGCTCAGGCTAGAGCTGAATGGTGTGTCTTCCCTTCCCTTCCACATTGCTAAGCTAGGGTGGGGAGGGAAGGAAGTATCCAGGTCCCAGCAAGATGCTCTGATTAGGGGGATTTGCCCCCGCCTCCTGACTGGGAGGGAGCCAGCAGGGAGTTTATAGGAGAACACTTAGTTGCACAGCAGGGAGTTACACAGGGAGTTGTTAGCATTTACCAGCCCAAACAAAACAAAACCTCTATCATAGTTCAACCTCTTCTTAAACAACTTTTTTCCAAGGAAGGAACCAAAGGAAATTACCAGCTACCTGTCAATTAGCTCCAAAAAGCCCTAAGCGGACACTGTCCCATCTGCCTTTGTCCCGTCTCTCACAGCATGGACCATAACCAGCATCTCTCATGCTAGCTAATGCTGAGAGGTGCCTGTGTAAGACAAAGGGGTGGGGGGATCTCTGCTTGAACAGGGAGAGGTGGTGCAGGAGGAAGCCAGGCAGACACTGTTGTACCTAGTCTCTGCTGGAGTGGCAGCCAGAAAGCAGAGGAGCGGAGCCAATCCTGCTGGGCTGGAGCAGAGAGCAGAGCCCCACCAAAGGTTGCAAAGCAACCGGGGTGCTGGGGGACTCTGGGTTAGCTTGAACCAGGAAGGGATCTGGGACACTGCATAACTGATTTGGCTCAAACTGGTTTAAGGCTGATACTACATTCAACCAGGTTCATCTCAAACCGGTTTCAGCCACTTTCAAACTGGTTTATGTGCATGGAACAGCTGCTGTTACAGATTTAAACCACTTTCTGATCACTTAAACCAGGTCATGTGTAATGTCTGCCCCTGGCCTAAATGACTTTTGGACCTATTTGTTTGGGAGTCTCCTTCTCCTTCCTACTACAAAAGCTGAAGCTGAAGCTTTTGTTATAAAAGATGCTGCTACTGACAGGCATTCATCACAATGGGGCCCGCGACTTATAATTTCAGCCATGGGGGTGGGCAGTTGCAGGGGTGACTGGTGCCTCCTAAGTCTGGGGTGGGGCACAATTTGTGGGCAGGCCAAAAGCCCCATATCCATTACTATATTTCTCAGTCACAGTTTAGTGCCCCCCCGCCAAACACACTGCTGGCCTGCACAGCAAAAAAACTGCCCCCTCCTGAGCGGTGCCAAGTCAGGGGCCAATCTTGGGGGGGGAAGGGGGGAACGCGCCCCCCATGCCCTTCCTACTAATCAACTGTGTGGAGTGGGAAAGATGAAAAAGTGTTGGGGTTTCTTTCCTGATAGGCAATAGGCTAAGTGAGACTATTTAGAGCAACAACTGAATGTCTACCCATTTACGCAGATTTTGAGGCTGGAGGCACTTGAAAAATGGCAGGTAATTGTAAGTAAAGGATATGGGGAAACTGCTGGATTTTTCACCCTGGTTTGTTAGTTCCTTATTTGATACTTTTGGGGAAGTTCTTTATATTGTTGTATGTGTATATTGTTGTATTGCATCTGGGGAGGAAGAACCAGCAGCATACCTACAGGCTAGGAAACTCGCTTCTCGTCAGCTCAGAGGCAGAAAAGGATCTTGGAGTCATTATTGACTCCAAGATGAACATGAGCTGCCAATGTGAGGACGTGATCAGGAAAGCTAGCCGCACCTTGTCATGCATCCACAGATGCATCATGAGCAGGTCCAAGAAGGTGATCCTCCCCCTCTATGCGACACTGGTCAGGCCACAGCTGAAGTACTGTGTCCATTTCTGGGCACCACACTTCAGGAGGGATGTGGACAGCATCAAGAGGGTCCAGAGGAGAGCCACTCAGGATCAGGGGGCAGTAAGGCAGGCCCTACGAGGGGAGGCTAAGAGGCCTGAACCTGTTCAGCCTCCACAAGGGAAAGCTGAGAGGGGATCTTGGCCATCTACAAACTGGCCAAGGGGGACCAGCAGGATATGGAAGAGTCCCTGTTCCCCGCCAAGCACTACCAGGAGTAATGAGGAATAACGGCCATAAGTTGACTGAGAGTAGATTCAGGCTAGATATCAGGAGGCACTACTTCATAATCAGGGCAGCTAGGATCTGGAACCAGCTTCCAAGGGAAGTGGTGCTTGCTCCTACCCTGGGGGTCTTCAAAAGGAGGCTATATAATCAGCTTGCCAGGGTCATTTAACCCCAGCATACTTTCCTGCTGTGGCAGGGGGTCAGACTTGATGATCTGCTTCAGTCCCTTCTGACCCTACCAACTATGAAACTATAACTTAAATTTCCAACTATTAAGCATTTGGGCTTAAAATTAGAGACCTATTCCCCCCCTCCCCCCCAATATTTTTCCTATTTCATATGCATTTTTTGATTCATTCCAAGTTTCAGGGAAAGGAGTATTGAAACCTCTGCCTTCCAGGGTGCTATAGTATCATATCACGGCTCTTCTTGATGTTATAACAGTATTTCCAACAAGCTAACTTTTAAGGAAGATGAAAAAGAAGTTGATTTTAGCAAGCTGGGTAATAAGAATATAAGAAGTGACAGATCAGAAAAGTGAGAGAGGAGCCATGCACAATACATCCAAAAACATAGGAAAAAGAAATGAAGACTGAAGATATCATCATTTCTTAGAAAAGAGAAACAGAAGGGAAGTAGCCAGAGATCTGGACCAAATAAAGGTGACAGGGAGCAGGGCAATATTAGGAATGAGCTGTGTATGTTGTCATGAAACATAACTGCATACAAACAATGTTTTTTCTTTCAAAGTTTCACAAATTAATTTTTATTTTCACATCAGTCAGAAATTGTTATTTGAAGTGAAGCTTCCTCAAAATTAGTACCTTTACAATAACACCACACAATCTAATTTTTTATGATTTTGGCTGTAATTTTTTTTAAAAATAAATTAGACACTTTTATTAAACCAAAGACAATCTTTTCTAGAAAACAGATGCGGCTTCACTGTGAAATTTTTTTTTTTTTTGCTAAACATGACAAAAACTGAAGACTTTCCAAGTTTTGCCACAGGTATGGCCAATTATGAGACATTTAAACAAAATAAGGGGAAATCAGACTTTTGAGGGTTTTGTAACTTTTCCACAAACATCCCCTGTGCTATAACTACCACTGTTAGCAATAGTCAAATTCTCCCTTTTTGCTGACTAATAAGAAACTGTTTGCATGTTCCAATGTTTAGACTTTAAGGAAGGAAGATTAACAGCAAGAAGAGACATGTATAGCAGTAATGTAGAGGAGAGGGATTATAGATCCATAAAACCTGAATTAGATCTAGACCCCACACCAGGAAATTAATTTTGTGAGCCTACTAAGCAGCAGGGTCTTGGAGCATGTGGGGGAGGTGAGGAGGCACAGAAAGGGTGATATGAGGAATGCACTTGTATCCACAGGGGGTAGAGCTAAACAACAAGTTGTGTGACCTGACACATGAAGGGGGAAAAGCAAAAACAAAAAAAAAACTGTAGAGAGAGTGGGGAGGGACAGGACAAACCCCAAACAGTTCAGTACTTGGAAGGCCTATTGACCAAATAACATATTTCATTACATTTCCTAAGTGAAAAGACTACTATTTATGTTTGGGGGTATAAGGTTCTTTTGAAAAAAAAAAAAAGAAAAATAACCTTGGTTTGGCTCTATACATGGACATTTGGATAAACTGTTTCAGTAGCTCTGAACCAACATTTATCAGGTTTCCAGCTGAAACCACAACTGTTGCTATGAAAACTAAATGTGTGACGGTATTCCAGAAAACAGTGATGGAAAAGATGCTGTTAGATGTAATAAATAGGTGCCACACCACTACGGCTGGAGGTTGCATTATACCAGCTGTGTCATAACTATTTCTCTCTTCCTCTTTGTGGTCAAAGAGATATGCAAGACAAGTCACTGCCTTAATAAAGCAGAGCTTAGGCAGAAGAGAGGATTCTATGCCAGTATTTATGAAAACCCTATTGCCATGGCATCTAAAAAACAACATATTTATCAATATCTCAAAATATGGAATAGCATTTTGAAGGTTTACCCTCGATATTGATCACACTAACAGCATTCAATATAGTACACAGAAGACTTCAAGTTCCAGAGGTGCTGAGAGCCTGAGGGCACTGGCCCCCTTCAGGAAACCTAAAATGCATAAAATTTTCCACATGTCCATCATCTTAGTATCTCCGCCCACAGCAAAAATAAAAAAGTCAGCATCTATGCCAAGTCCTACCAACCCAAGGACCAATATGGTTATTTGCACTGATTTCATGAGAACGCAGCACCCCATGCAACCCGCACAATTTTGTCCAAGTGAACTGTAGCTTCTGAGTATTTGAAGGAAGAGTTTGAGACAGGAAATAATATTAGGCAAGATTATTCTTTAATCAAAGCAGTATCTAATAGAGTGAACAAAGTTAAAAGGATACTGTCAACATAAGCCTCAATTGTTTCATGAAGTTAAAATAGTTTTTAGTTGCATGCAAGCCTACAAATCCTTCTACCGCTTTTTGTGGGTTTTTAAAAACGTATTTTTCTCATTTCATAATGTTTTCAGTTCTTCTCACAGTAACAGAAGACAGGGTAAAATTAGAAGGAACTATATAAACCCCCCCCAACCAACAAACACTAAATATACGTTTAACTTCCAGGCCAAGTACAGACAGTCAAAAAGCTCAAGGCTGAATCAATACAATCTTCACAGGTTAATCTAAACCAGGAGTGGGCAAAATGCAGCCTGCGGGCCAGATGTGGCCCACCAGGCCATTCTATCCACCCCCTAAAAATGTAGAAAAACTAATATATAGCTGCCCCTGGCTGCCTGTAATATGACTCTCAATGGCTTGCCAAAAACTCAGTATGTGGCTCTCCACCCAAAATAATTGCCCGCCCCAATCTAAACTATGTAGATTAAACTGAGTAGCAAGTGAACAGACATTTACTTTTGATTCTGGAAATCCAGTCACATGCTTCTGGTGACACAGGCCACACGGCAGGGAATGCTAGAGCATACCTCCCTGCTGGCTGGAGGTGACAGCTTGGGTCAAGGCTAGCTCACCCACCCTGCAAGGCAGTTTGGCAGGGGGGGTGAAAAGCATCCTGGGATGCTGGGGGACTATGAGTTAAACTTGGATCTGGAGGTGATCTGGGACAGAAGTTCAAAAAAAACGATTTAACATAAATCAGTTAAGTCTGATACTCCATCCATCCAGGTTGATCTTGACTGGGTTTAGCCATTTGGAAAGTTTTTATGTGCGCTGAACTTGTGTTGAGTTACATATCTGAACTCAATGTTTCCAATGACTTATACCAGCTTGTGTGCAATTTCTGTCCCTAGCCTCAGTATGTGTATAGTCATAGAAAAGCTACTGGAACTCATTCCATTCCTAGCCTTAAGCATGATTGTCAGTGATGGCAGAACTGAAGCCCACATGTTTATGATCAGAAAAAAGTGAAACTGACAAATTTACAAAACACAAAAAAGACTTTAAAACATTTTCAGTGAAAACAAAGCTTTACACATTGCTTATAAAATAAGTAAAAGAAGAAAAATTGAGGAGAGGCATGTGATTTTCATCCTGGAAGACTCTTTGATGGCTTGTTGACATCTTTTGCACTTTTTTGTCTAATTTTAAAACACTGATAATACAGACATTTTATAAATCCAACAGATTTAAAACTAGATTTTGAAAAAGTATTTTGTTAATAGTTACAGCTGGAACAATGCAAGAAAGAAAAAAAGAAAAAAGTTCACAAAATGAAACTGTCAGCCCCCCCAAAAAGCACTCATAAATGTATTTAAAGAAAGTCAAAAATAAACAACAAACAAAAATGAAAACTTCATACTGCATCTACACTGATATAAGAATAAAACCCCTCATTCACCACTAACATCCCTCCACCAGCTCTCACCACTGCTAAAAGGATAGCGCAAGAACCAAAAGTAGAGGTAAGGTAGATACCTTATTATTTACTCAACTATAAGGCAACCTTGATTATAAGATGACCCACAATAATTAAATTCTATATATGAAAAAAAATGGAAAATTACAACAAATGTATACAGGTACAGAATTTAATTATTGGAGACCTGTCTTGTAGCAGACCACTCCTGCTACAACAGGGAAAGCAGTGGCTGGGGGGAGGGAAGGGGGGCTTGCCAAGTAGCCCCATTTCTCCCCCCTGCAGCCTTCATGCCCCCCTGAGACCTGCACCCCCTCCACTTTCAAACTCCCCCCATAACTTCCGAACCTCTGCCTTTTCCCCTCACTCCCCCCCACCCCCTTTACTGTCAGAAACTGCTTAAGGCTGCTCCATCCCAGAGCACAGTACATGGAAGCTCTTCCCTAGCTTGGCCATGCAGCCATCCCTCACAGGTCACACCTGCTGTCTCCACCCTACCTGTGGGCTGTGCCTGCTCCCCCTATGTTTCGCAGGTTGTGCCTGCCCCCTCACCCCACCTGTTGGTCACACCTACTCCCTCTAACCCTTATAGGTCACTCCTGCTACCCCCACCCAATACACAAAAGTCACACCTTTCCCCCTACCCCACCCACAAGTCATGTGCCCCCCATCCTCTGGCAGACCCTCAAACCCCTCCATCCTGTTGGACCCCCAACCACCCAGGTAGCCCCCCCCCATCCTGACTTACCTGATATTGGCCAGACATTTTTAATTGATTTAAACCACCCCCCAACGCACCTGAGTATCTGTATTTAGCTAGAAGTACATACGTCTGAAATGTTGCATCATCCTGAGCGGCTGAGTAATTGTGGCAGTGGTACTTTTAAGAGAAATACGTTAAACACTTAACATTTCTTCTTACACTTGCTTTAACTAGAAAGGAGAGTTAAATAAGAGTGAAAAGAGCAGACCCAGGGCTAGGGCCAGTGGCTGGATTTTCCCAGACCTGGGGCTGTGCAGGGAATGTGTACAGAAGTTCCATGCACCAGTTTGATCTAAACTGAATGCATCTGATACTACATAGATCCAGGTTTATCTTAAACTTGGTTCTACAATTGTTAGACTGTTTTTTGTGCATGTAACTTCTGTTCTGTTACAGGTTTAGACTGACTGCTGATCACTAAGACCAGGTCTGTAAGTATAAGGTGAATACTGGGATGAGCTAAGTTTAAGTTGGGTGGCCATTTTGAACCCAATTTAACCTCATGAATGTCTGTACTTAGCCTTAAGATGTGTGTGTATATATATATATATAGAGAGAGAGAGAGAGAGAGCGAGAGAGAGAGTGCATGTAATAGCTCAAGACTTGTGTGACGAATCCGCAGACAACAACAGTATGGGGGCAAATTAAGTTACGCAATTAAATAACAAACAAATGAACACCACCATTTGGATTAACTGATTACTTGAGACAAAAAAAATATATTCAAGAAGAGCAAAATTGGTTATTTCTATACAAGCTAAAATGGCAAAAAAATACTATCTTAAATGGAGTGACTTGACAATCTGAAAAGAACAGCTTTAAAGGAAATGGTAGTCAAATGGAATAGAAAATAATTTAAAAGAATTTTAAAGATTTCAGAAGCCTTTTATTTATTTATTTATTTTTAAAGTACCCTTAAAAAGTACCCTTTTTTTTAAAGTACCCATGAGCATATACACTGAGGAGAAAAAAAAAAGTGTTAAAATATATGATAAACTGATATATCTTCATTGTAAAAGTAAATATAAAAAAAAAAAAAAAACTTCTATTCAGCAACACAAGCACAGGAAGATTCTGCCTTTGCTTTGCTTTCACTTTGTATACATACTTCTTCAAATCCTCCTTTGAGTTCTCCTTTGCCCTGATGATTACAATAAAACCTGATAATAGGTAGGTCACCAGTGGCACTGACCAACACGGTCATCTCTGTCAGTACTTAGCTGTTGTATCTCTAAGTTCCATTATGAGTAAGAACCATCTTTTGGTTCTATATATTTATGGCACTTAAGTACAAAGAAAACTTGTCTGGAATTTAAAGCTACAGATAAGGTAATCATATTAATAATAGGAGTAGGTTGCAGTATCAGGAGAAGGAACAACAATAGCAAATGCCCCATTGATTGCAAATAAAGATTTAGTGTAATGTAATTTTTTTCCAGGAGTTAAATGTCAACCTACATTAATGCACAGCTCTGCATTATTAATGAAGGCAGAAAAAGGTGAGAACTGGTTGAGTAGTGACTTCACACCAAAAAATTTCTAAGGACTCTAAAATACTCTTTTAAAGTACATTATCTAAAAACTGATGGTGCTACCAGAGGCTGTACTAAAGGTAGTTTTACCCCTCGCTCCCTTACCCTCACCCATGGCTCTTCTCTTTACTAAATGGGCAACGCCAGTGTTCCTGTAAGAGCATGTCACCTCATGTGTTCTGGGCCACATCTACACTGACAAAATAATTAAACCCTTAAATCACCATTAGCATGCATCCACTCATGCAGCTTCAGCAGCTTCTACACAGCTAAAATTGTAGTGCAAATAATGATGAGTCTCAAGATTTTTAATTTTTAATTTTTTTTGTTAAGCAATGGCATTCAGGGGTGGCCCATCCTATCCTGCGGAACCTGCGGCTGCAGGGGGCCCTGCGGTCAAGGGCTCCCTGTGACCGTGAACATTCCAAATCAGTGCCGTAGCAAGGGGGGGTGCAGCCGGTTGCCACCACTCCGTATTGCCACCGTTGCCCCCCCCGCCCCTCCCTCTGCCACTACTTCCAGCTTCTTTGGTCACTCGCCACCCCCCCAACCAGCCACTGCTACTGGCTTCTTCGGCTGCTCACCACCCCCACTCCAAACCCCCCCTGCCACTGACACTGCTGCCAGCCTCTTCACATCAGGGGGCCCCAAAAAATTGTTGGCTGGCCCTGACTGCATTGTAATATAAGCCTCATCTCTGACAGAGGTAAACGACATCCTGATAAAGACACCAGGAGTGCTGACAAGCATTTAGGGGGGGAAAACAGGGAACGCACTTTACCAGAAGAAGCAGTGTGTTACTCTACCCACCTCTGCAGCATCTGTATAGATCAGGCGCGTTGGTGGGGCTTTTTGGAGCTTTTATCTAAAGCGCATTCAATTGGCTATCAAATAAAAGCACCAGAAAAGCCCCATTAGAGAGCCCAATCTATTCAGACATTGGGAAAGCCAGCTGCAACTAATGTGCTGCTTCTTCTGGACATGTGCTGAGCTCAGTGCTGGAGCATGACGAGTTTAAAGTAAAGCTCCATTTCTGGGGGATGGGGGGGTTCTCCACATTTGCAAGCTGCCCAGATTTCTTTTTAGACTATAGGTTTCACTGTTGTGGCCATTTGTAATGCTTTTTGGTCAATGAATTATGGACCTCACTCTTGCCAGTTGAGAGAGGTGATTATTATGCCTACTTTATGACCCTTCTCTCCAAAGAAGATGCATCCATCTCCCTCCAGTAATAATTTAGTCTTTTCTTGCTTACTTGAAAAAGAAAGAGAATTGAATACCTCAGAATGGCAGTGAAGATTCTAAAATCCTTACACATGTGCCAGACACACAAGTTTCCTTTTAGCCAAACCAAGGTCTATTAAAAAACTCAAAAGGGCAACACAGACTGCCATAGTAACCCAAAATAAGAAGTTCCAGGGGACAGAGAAGTAAGTATGGCAATGAATGGAGAGATCCAAAAAAAGCAGTGACAAACTCCCAATTTACTTGCAGATCTAAAGGAACAAGGAGGAAAAAGAAAAGAGAAATGGTGTAAGAGGTATTCATTTAGAGATGCCACCACATCACAAACCTATTTTGCAGGAGTCACCTCTGCTCGATTCTTGACTATCATCATTTTGGAATGTCTGTTCAATCCCTTTAGCCTTTCTACTAAACCAGGGATCAGCAACCTACAGCCCAGGGGCCAGATCTAGCCTTCAAAGCCATTTGATCTGGCCTGTGGACAATGAACTTCAGAAGTGCACAGCGGCAGGGGGACTTCAGCAGCAGTTACTTACTCTTGCCTCCACAGAGAAAAGACATCCGCTGCAGGCCCTCTCCCTGTGCTGCTGCAGGGAAGTGGCAGCAGCAGTTGGGTCCTAGACCCCATCCCTCACCTAATCCTAACTGACTCAATCTGGCCTGCAGCCTTCAAAGGCTACTGACCCCTGTCCTAAAGTACTAACAACTCCAAAGCACGCATTAATATTATACATTGTTAACAGAACAAAGAAGGCTGCCCATTAGGGTAGAAAGGCAACTGCAAGCAAGAAGATGCCTGTACTCTGTGTCCTTCTAGCAAGTGCTTATAGTAAGCCTAGGAACAAAAGTTACACGTAACCTGGTACAAGTGATCAGAAACTGGTTCAAATCTGCAATGCATCAGAAGGTCAGTGCATACAAACTGCTTTTAAAATGCCTGAAATTGGTTTAAGATGAACCTGGATGGATGTAGGACCACTGTAACGGGTTTGTGCATATCTATCTCCTTTCTCTCTCAGCACTGCGAACCCCTCCCTCCTCTTCCCCCTTCCCACATCCCCCCACCCCCAGCCTTAGTTGGCTAACATTGTATTGCTTGTAACCTAGTCACGTTCCCCTCCTCTCCCCATCCCTCGATTGTTAGTCCCTTGCTCGGGCGTTTTGTATTTCCATCTCAGCTTTGTCATCTTTTTTCTGGATTCCCCATCCAAAACATCTACTAATAAAAGTCAATCAGCTTAACTTAACTGATTTAGGTGAAATTGGTTTATTGAACTTTTGTCCCAGATCCCCACCAGATTCAAATTAACTCACAGTCCCTCAGCATCCCAGGATGCTTTCTACCTCCCCCACAAACACCCCTCACCCATGCAGGTTGGGCAGGCTAGCCTTGCCCAAAGCTGTCTGCTCCAGCTGAGCAGGGAGGTGTGTGCTAGTACCCTACCTTCCCTACCCCCAGCTTCTGGCCTGAACTACTGCAGGCATGTGGCTGCGTTTCCAGAATCAAAAGTGAAGGTCTGTTCATTTGCTTATCGGTTCAATCTACACAGCTTAGACCAGTGTTTCCCAACCAGCGTGCCACAGCACCAAAACGGGCCGTCAGCACTGAACAGGTATGCCGTGGAATTTTGCCATGACAACGCACTACAATAGGTATGAGGATGAAAAATACCTTAACAGGTGGACTGCGGAAAATTTTTATCAATGTAAGTTTGCCTTGGGCTGGAAAAGGTTGGGAAACACTTGCTTAGACCAACCTGCAAAGATTGAATTGATTCAGTCTAGGGCTTTTTGACTGTCTGTACTTAGCCTAAATGGTGATCCACAGATCATAGTTTGGTAAATCAGTGGCTTACCAGCTAGCATTATATTGCTGGGAACCACAGAAAACCATAAGAAAAACGAAAGTATTTCTGTCAAATTAAGCAAGATACGAACCAAAAAAAGATGATTATAAATTCTCAGGCCTCAGAGTCTCATTAATTCTGCCCTTAATTTATATTAAAAAACAAACAAAGGAATTAAAGGCCATCTATAATTAACCCTTTTTGTTTTGCAAAACGTGCGATATGAAAGATCACTTGCAACAGGACCTTTGCTATAGATTTTATACAGCAAGCTGAAAATGACAAATTCAGAGCTCAAAGAGCGAATTTTCTTTCACTTGCCTGTTCAGTGCAAACCTGACACCAGATGAATAGTTTTTCTTTTAACTATCACTATATTTTTTCTGCCAGCTCCTGTTGACTTCTGCGCTTCATATATGGAAACAAAAACATTAAAAAAAAAAAACAAACTGACTTACACTCTCAAAGTGAGGAAAAATTATCCAAAAACGTTTAAACAGTTGCTCTCTTTAAACTGACAAAGGTTTAACAATGTGTATTTGGCATGTTCCTTTTCTGCCATGAATACCTTTTTCAGACACTCGTTCATGGCAGAGAAATCTTTAAAGATACAGAGCACATAAAAGTCACTTTTACCAGACAATGGCTTGTTGGCTTTCATAAAACAAATTAGTAAGCTTCAGTTAATTTCCAGTGTACAGGTGTCTGGACCACAAAGCCTGTAACTATAAGTAATATCCTAATAAAACTGGAGAAGCATAAAATAGACACACATCCTTAAATTCCTCTCTTCTCAGCAGGTGTGCTTCCCCAAGAAGAAGGCCAAAGTAAACCAGCAGGACAGACTGGAAAAGCCTACATTGCTATTGCTTGTTTTGCAGATGAGCCATATAGTTCAGTCTCTTGGATTCTTAAAACTCCATTGCCTTTGATAGGCAATATATGTATAAAAAGATACAGCATGCACACAATCCTGAGAAAAGCAAAAAAAAAGGTTCCTAAACTATTACATACAATTTATTTCTAGAGCCCTGAAATCAAGTGATGACAGTGTCGCAGCTGGAGAGAATAATTAGTATTTGTTGAGGACATTAGGCACAAGCAGAGCCTTATCTAAAATCATAGAACCAGAAAAGAGGTTAGTACTATGATTGGCAACCTATTTAACAGAGGGAGGTGCTGCATGTCAGCGTGTAGGTGCATCAGCATAGCTGTGGGGGAAAACTTACTACTTCTAGCTATTAACTGAATTATCAACCTCTCACTCTCACGTACACTAAATTCACCTTTAGAAATAAACCTATCCATGTTATCACATTTAAATATGAAGCCATTGCTGTTTGTGTCTCAGCATGGAAAACATGATATCATATCCTAACACTTCTAAATAGACTGGGACATTACAGCAAAAAAAATATGCGAGCTCAAAGCTTTGAAAAAAACCAAGCAGATTTCTACTGGGCAGAGTAAACAAAGAGCGGAAGGAAGGGTGGAGTGCAACAATACTGCAGTGTGCACAGAAGGGTATGATTGTAAGGAAGTGACATGTATGTAGCCCTGTTTCAGCAACAGTTATACCTCTAGGACTAGTTACTTATTCTCTAACAGTTAAGACCAAAATAAATTACAAGTTGATAACAAGGGGAGGGAAGGGAACCAAAATAAGTCACCTCTATCAATCCCATGAAGACAGTATACATCACTTAAAAGTAAGAAAACAGAACCAAGTAGATGACAACAGAAATATTTGTTTTCTTTTGTGTCAATCTACTGCCTGGTCTCTCTGCGTAATGAAGTATAAAATTGCACTGCAAAAATGCAGGTACTTTCAATGATAAAATTAAAAGGCTCTAATATAAAATCAGTCCACCCAGAAACTCATCAAAATCCACTTCAATTTTATTGATATCATGATTTTTTGCATTATAATGCTTGAACAAATAAACTAGTTGTAGAAAGCCTTGATTTTTCTTCTTAGTAAAGAAACTCAGACAGCTACACTCATACCTAAACTGCAACCTACAGAGAAAGCAGATTTGCAATACAGCACTACAATTCTCAGAAGTATTGAAAGAAAAAAGATTAGCCCATTTAAATACAGTCTCACTGCACAGATAAACTAATTATTAGGTATGCCTCAACACTACTTAAGTCATACCAAACAATCAAAGAGCATACTCACTGCAGCACTCGCCAGCAAAACATGTTTGCTTAATATGGTTAATGCAGCAATATGATGTTAATCTTTAGTTTTACCCAACCAACTCTACTGGATTTTAAAACTTGCTGCAAGACAATTTAATCACACCATAAATTGTGCGTTGTCATACGTGCTTCCTTAACACTATACCACAGGGATGCTTACAAATTGCCACTACTTCTCTTTCTCCTTCGCACCCGATTATTACTCAGCCAGATTACTGGGTTAGTACTACCTCTAGAATTTAATATTTTTTTCATTCATAGAACTGGATAGTTGGGGGAAGGTAAAGGGAAAAAAAGAATACTCATGATCCTTAGAAAAATTCAATTTAGGATTAATTTTGCTTTGAGCTTTTTGTGGCAGATAATAGCAGGTATTTATCTTCATTGTGAAGAATTCAGCACAGGTACCTTAACCTGCCAGGTATACGATACAAAGAAAGGAATTGGCATGAATAGCCAATGATCTGTAATATCTAGAATCAGCACGGTTTCACATTACTGTTGATGACAGGCAGGGGGACGACAAAATGTGTAATCCAACTCCCTGACCCATATCAAGTTGGTCCTATATCAAGTAAGTTGAAAGTAAAGTATTTAATACACTCCATATTTTCTTTATGATAAGCATTTTAATAAGGGACCATTTTTGCAGATCAAGTTCAACCAAAGAAGGGAAAATCATCTGCTTATGAATGCATTAAAAAGATATTTTGAAGTGTATCTGCAGCATAAACGCTGCAGCATGAAACATACCTTACAATGTTGTTTATCCTACAGAAATTACCACCTTGCAAATGTTTGGCATGACTGTTATCACCAGCTCTCTAGCCGGGGTTTTTTGTTCTACCTTCCTAGCCCTGGTAAGCTTATATAATTGATGGTAAAATGATTTCTTCCCAAGAGTACTCACTGTTGTTTTATAAGGAACTTCTAAAATGTTGTTTATGCCATTCTCAGGGGGCAAACAAACAGTCGCATTAGTTCTGCAAGGAAAAAGACGTTCAAGATGAGATTTTTAATGGAAGCAGCCCTCACTAAGTGTGCGTGTGCACCTATCAATAGAGAGTTGTGCATATAATATATATATACACGTATAGGCAGGTAGGTAGAGAGCTAGATACACACATATAGAGATATACATACACATATAGGCAGGTGGCTCGGCAGATTAATTGACCGACTGACAGACAGACATATATGCAGGCAGGTAGACAGACAGGCAGGCAAGCAGATACAAGTAGGTACAGTCAGACAGACAGGTAGGTAGATCGATCCATAGATAGGCAGGTGGATAGACAGACAGATAGATCAATTGATCGACACAGGCAGGCAGGTAGACAGACAGGTAGAGTCAGACTCTATTTTTCCTGCTAAGATTAAGGGCTCAGGCATCGTGGCTCGGCCTAATTACCACCCACCGTGGAGCACATCCATTTGATCGGAGCAGGCACCCTCCCTGCCGCCTTCAGCACGAGGCCCCCTCTACACCTCCCAGGTCTGGTGCAACGAGCTGGTTGACTCAGGCCAGCGCCTGAAGCCCAGCTCCTCCTGCAACCGACCCCTCCGGCCACAAAAAGCTCCGGCCAGCTAGCGCGGCAGCCCTCCCAAACGTGCGCTAACTTTGCAGCCGGGTGCTCTCCAGCTGGAAGCGGCCCGTGCGGCCGAGGCAGGTCCCAGCCCGGCGGCTGCTGAGCAGAAGTTGGCGGCAAACACAGCCCCCCTTCCCCCGGGCGGTCCAGAGGAGCTGCCCCGCGTTAAGAAACGCGGCGGGGCAAACCAACCCCCGCCCCGCAGGGTGCTGCTCTCATCCTCCCCCATTTCAAGCAAAAAAAAAAAAGGCCGCCTCAACTCTCCAGCGCCTACCCCACACGGGGGGGTGGGGGGTGGGGAGACACAAAACACAGCTGGTCAGATGTGCCGCGGCGGCGGGGCTCCCCGCACAGCTGCTCCCGCAGGCTGGCGGGGGCGGCAGATGAAGGCAGGAGCGGCAGAGGACGAGCCCGCGGGCTGGCCGACACGAGCCACCCACACGCGCCAAGGCGAGCGGGGGCAGCCCTCACTCCTGGGGGCACCTGGAGGCAGGGCAGAGCCGGGCTCCCTCCCCCAGCCCAAGAGCTGCGCTTCCTCTTCCTCACAGCACCAGCAGCAATTTCCTCCCCCCCCGCTTGGGTGCTTGCAGCCACCCCCTCAGCTACAAGAACCGGGCGGGCTGGGAGCAAGGTGCAGGGACCCCCCACCCCCCGCACCAAGCATCCCCCGCGCCCCTTCGGCGCACGCCGCCACCCCCCCCCCCCCCCCCGCTTCCTTCCCAGCAGGTCCCCAAGTACCTTCCGCGCCGGGCTTCAGGCACCTTCACCACCCCCGACGAGCCGCCTTCCCCCGGGGAAAGTTTGTCTCCCTGCCGCACACGCCTCTGCCACCATGGAAGTTGCCGCTGCTGTTTTGGTGTTAGGAGAGACTCTATCCCATCCTCAGACTCGAGCGCACACACTCTCGCTGCCGCTTGCTGCTCTCACTTCCTCTTCCTTCCTCCTGCTGGCCAGAGACACAATTTACATCTGCAAAAAAAAAAAAAAAAAAAAAAAAGCCCCACACATGCACATACACACGCACCCCGCCTCAGATAATCTGCGAAGTCTCTTTTGAGGAAGGCAAAATATTCGCCAAGCACCTGCACACAAGAGCCCCTTTGGGCTTGGCCCCACAAAGTGCTTGCCACCGCCGGTGGAGGTTTCTTTCCTCTATTTTCCACCTCTTTTTTTTTTTTTCTTTAAGAAGAGGAGCGGGGGGGGAACCCCCCAAAACTGACTACACTATAAATAATGTAAAGAGAGAACCTGTCAGTACTTTTGTTCTAACAGTTTTTAGGCACTTCTCAGAGTCTCTGTGATGAAACAAAAACCAAATTTGGAATAGATCTATGACCACCCACCAACCTCACAGCTGTCACTGTGTTGCTCACAATTTCCACTCAAAGAAAGGGTAAACAGGATTCAGATTAGCCTGCTGTAAAGCACCAGCTTCTACTACATGAGGAAAAGGAGGAATCGCTCTGATCTTTCCCTTGGACACCTGTGAACCAAACAGATCAGCAGTGGAGACTCCAGCCAGAGCAAGTCCCTAGGGTCTAGACTCACAACAGCCAGGATTTTGCAAACTGGTTAGGGAGACAGTTCTTTGGGTCAATCAGATGTCTTCTTTAGATCGGCTCAAATAGTTGGAAAAAATCTTCTTAGCAAGCTTTTGGGTTTAAATACCCTTTGTCAGGCTGAGGAAGCATCTGCAGTTGGTGTGTGCTCTTCTTCAACTATTTGAGCTGGTCTAATAAAAGATATCAGATTGAGCCAAACAACCTTGTCTGCCCATGTCCTT
This sequence comes from Crocodylus siamensis, assembly GCF_052110815.1. Taxonomy (NCBI): domain Eukaryota; kingdom Metazoa; phylum Chordata; order Crocodylia; family Crocodylidae; genus Crocodylus; species Crocodylus siamensis. Next base: position 122,262,367 of record NC_143399.1, on the reverse strand, counting down.
AGACCAATGTGGCTACAACCCATACCCCACAAACTGATTAGGCATTTTGAATGCCCAGTTTAAGAAACCTGATGTGGTCCAGTTTTCAGAGAGCACTGAGGCCCAGCTCCTGAAAGGTATTATTTAGGTGTCTGACTTCAATCTTTCAAAAACCAGCTTGCTGATAGTTTTGACTGGACTTCTCCAAACTGGTGCGCCCAAAAACTAACCCCATTTGAAAATCTTCCCCACAGCTATTTCACTGCGGTTTCACAAACCTTATCCTCAAATATCATGAGTCCTTAGCTACTCAGACCTTGCTCAAGTCCAAGGTAACACATCTGTGACTATCCAGAATTCGCAGTAGTACCAGTTAGAAGTGGTGGAGATGTAATGATTCATGTAGTACAATAACACTTATTTTTATAGTATGGGAGCTTGAAATACTTACTTGATAAATGCCAAAAATTTGCCAAACAAATACTACTGATCTTCCAAGCACTTAGGCTGATAACTTGCTTTACTCGGGCAGAAGGCAGGGTAGGGATGTACCTTATTGGATAACTGAATTGGAGCTGCGTAAGCTTTTGTGGGCAGGAGCTCGCTTAGATGCATCTGCTGTAACTAAAATATTAGTTTCATCTTGATAACAGAACCCAATTCCACAAGCTCTTTTGCATCTGATGCACCTGGTGAAGTGATCTGCCCACAAAAGCTTATGCATCTCTGATTCAGTTATCCAATAAGAAGCATCTCTACCCTGCCTTCTGTTTGACTTTAGACAAACAGGGCTGCCTCTCTTTACATTTCTCACATTGCATAAAAGCTTGCAGGATTGGGGCCTGTGATCACAAAAAAGCTGTAAAACATTGCCTAATGTGTGAGAACCTCCAGGCTCTTGAAAATACCACAACAGCATAGGTCCTCCACATCAAATAAAAATGGTGGGACTTGCCAAAGCAGGAAATAACATTTATGCTCACTGTTGATATGTAGTTCTCAGTAACAACCATGTGCTAGAGCAGATCACAAGATTCTCTGTGACTTAGTCAATCTCCCTGCTCCCCTGAACAAAGTAACCGACAGAAGAAAATGTTCACAGGACTCAGGTCACAATCTGGGACATCACTGGCCAGATCATACCTCCCAGGTCACACAGAAACTCTCTTTTACATGTAAATCTTATCCTCCTCACGTGCAAGGAAGCAGCCCTACTTTTTTCTCCTAAACTCTAAGGAAAATGTTCTCAAAGGGCAGGATTTGTTGTGTGACTAAAAGAGATGGGAATTGGGCAATTTGGGGCAGAGAATAAAAAGTTGAGCACTGGGTGAGGTCAGGAAGCCTACAACTGCGTTATCTCTCTTTTGTATGGTGGGAATTCCCCACTGTCAGTTTCCTAGTAAAGCCTTCTACATGTTCACTGGTACTTCCTTCCCCATGATGCATTTATTGAAAGTGGGAATGATCTAGCCCAATGCTACAACTTGTATGTGTATGTATCAGTACAGGTGTCAAGTAGAAATGTCATTGGTTTTGTATTCAACTTAAGCATACTGTAACTTTAAAACTATAATGCATAAAACTATATATGAAAAATACAGATGTAAAATGCTAGGCATACATGTCTGGTTTGTACTTAAGACATAATCAAAAGGAAACCAAGATAGTAGAAGGGCTGTAGAGAATAGAAAAAAGGATTATAAAGCCAATCCAAGAGCCTCTTCTTGTTATTCTCAAGTTTATTCAAGATGAGACAGTCAGCACTAGAGAAGCACAGATTCATGTTACAGTTGAACCACTTTTAGATAGATGTGTTAAGCAGGGATTTTTGTGCTTTTTAAAAATCATTTAATAGTTGTTTGAGAAGGAAAGATTACTTTCTAATTTTAAGTAAATATACTGGAATGCTGCAAATTTAAAAATAATATTTGTTTACTCATTTTACCCACACCAACTCAGTCCCCCATTTTGCAGATGTTTATATAAGTGCACAGTTTCATCATTTTTACCACTTATTTCTTTACACGTTTTCCCTATTTTGCTCAGGCTGGACAATGAAAATCAATATTTTTTTCAGCTTCTTACTGCTTCAACATCTAGATTTGAAACACTGCAGGAGCATGGGTTTTTTTAACGCAAAATACATTTATTGCTGTTGACTTTTAGAAAAGGATGCCTAGAAGAACTTGTGTTGGCCATAGGTTGTGGGTCAACATTTATTTTGATCCATATTATGATGCATGGAAAATCTCAACCTAAAAAAGCCTGAGAAGCAGTCTGGGAGAGGAAGCTACTCACATCTTCAGTTTATCCACACATGATGGAGTACAGAGGAAATTTGGTCCTCTGAATTCCTAGTCAACCTTGACTTGGAATGAGCTCTCATACTGGTTTAAGAGCGCTTCCATTTTAATGTTTACTTAAATGCTAGCCCTTTTGTTGAGTCTGCTACCAAAAGTGCATTTTAATACCAGTTGCAATAGTAGATTTTGTACCCTCACATCACTCCCATTTCAGTGAAATTTGGATTAGACTCCATGAACAAAACAAACTTGCTAAATGGTCCTACAAAGTCAGAAAAGGGAGTATAAGCTACTGAGAACTGTGCAAGTTATTTTGTGTGGTTGTTATGGTGGTGGCCTTAAATATAAGGCCAAGACCTTCAAAAATGACTAATCCAGTTGTCCAGCTCCCCTGAGTTCCACAGACAGTGGGATATAGGTGCAATGCTGTATACACATAAGGCCAGTCTTGTAAATTCTTACTTCCATGAAGCCTCCATCATGCCAGTAGTGTTGTTGTCTTTGAGTAAGTAAGGATTTTCAAGATCCTGCTCACAATTTTGAAAGCACTTTGGGATGCTAGTTGCTTTATAAAATGTCAGCCTTATTATTATATTTGACTTTTTGTAAATCATGTTATCTTCTTTTAGTGCATCTGCAGCAATAGCTAGCTGTTACATTGGGTAAAGTGCCTTTGCACACAAATTGTGATAGATTTTAACAATTTGACCTAAAGTGCTTCTCACTTATGACAATCATTCTAAAAGAGGCTGCCTGTGAGGCTTGCACTTCATCCCCTGTATTGTAGCATGCTTAAAAATCTGCATATATTCTAAAACATCCCTAAACCATGGCTGTTGGTTCAGTTAGATAAATGCATGTTAAATGAAGTGCTTTTTAAATAAGAGCATCAAAGACTATAAAGGCTATTGTGACTAAAGCCATTTCAGTATTATGTCTACTGTAAATCTGCTATAGTGTTCTTACAGGTGTATAATAAATGCCATGGAAGAGATTATGGCCTTTGTAGAATGGCCAGTTTTTAAACGTATGTAATAGCTTTTTAATTAACCAAAAACAGCCTAAGTCTTCCTCTCTCTTAAGTACTTTCATACTGCCATTCTCATATTATTGAGACAGAATTGCAACACATTTCCTAAAGGAGAAAATGTTGGGTTTTTTTCAAAGAACCTTAAGGTTGCTAAGTGACATCACTGTTCATACACATCCTATCCTTCATGAAATCTAAGCACATAAAACTAAGGTAATGAATAGGTAAACAATAACTCTTACATGGAGCACATAATAAAAAACACATTATGCTTAAAAGAAAGGTACATCACTACAAATTATTTTTACTGTTATACAGACATCAATGTCCCAAAGAAGAGGAAATTTTAAAGATGCTGTGTGTTACTTGCTAATTAAATAACAATATAGCTACAAGGGAAGCCTAAATTCAAGTAGATACACCCTGATTTTCACTTAAAGATTCCAAGAACTCAATCCGTTTAGTTTATCAAAGAGAAGGTCCAGGGGACAATTTGATTATAGTTTGTTAGTGTTTATTTGCGGGGAGCAGAAATTTGTTAGGTGGACATTTCCATGTAGCAAAGGTCATAGGTATAAAAGGATCCGATGGTTGCGACGTAAAGTGAGACAAATTCAGAATAGAAGTAAGGCACAAATATTTAAAAACTGATAGTATTTAACCACTGGGACAGTTTACCAAGAGTTGTGGTGAATTATCCATCACTGGAATGTTTTAAAAGCAAGCCTGCACTCTCTTTGAAAATGTGTGCTCTAGTTCAATCACCAATGCTATACTTGAAGCACAAAATAATTCAGTGAAGTCTTTTGGCCTATGTTATATAGAAGATCAGACTAATATGATCCCCATAGTCCCTTCTGGCCTAAATTTATGAATCTAAGAAAGCTGGTCCAGCTAAGAACCCAAGACTTCCTGGCATTATTTAATAGCAAGACACTTACTCAGCCTTTACCATATGGCCTTTCAGCTTGGCCAAATGACAATAAATCAAGGAAGAATTAATACCAGTAGCTACATCTATACCAGATGCAAGATGAGACCTAGCATCATAGATGGATGTCTCCTCCCTGCTGCTACCCCCTCCATAAGGGCTTAAGTTTAAAAATATACTGAAGGACATGAGAATCCTTCCAGTGACAGCAACGGCACCAGATTAGACCCCCAGGTGACCAAGGAGAGAGACTGTGTTTGTGAAGTGCAGAAGAGAAAGTTGATTATTGATCATTTTAGATTATAAATGCATGTCAGGCTGACAACTTTTCATCATGCATGCTGATGACAGCTGTGATGCTCATTCCTTTCTGAAGTGTTTAACATGGTACTTCTCCAGCATCCCTTAGATGTAGGGATTTGCTCTCTCTAATGTCTGCTAACAGTTCCTCACAGCATGAATGCAATTGATGGCAGGGAGCTTATCCTCCTCATGCTGTGTTGCCACCAGCCATTTCTGTTTATCAACTCATGTTTTAAAAAGGGTACAACAGAAAACAAAAGAAATACAATACTTCAACAGCTATAGGGCCTGGCAAGACTGCAGCATACATAAACCACTGCAGAGAGAAAAGAAATCTTTAAAGCCATTCTCTTGGAAGTGATCACAATTATCTGTTATATGTTCTTTGTTGGGTCTTCCATCAAATGGTGGCATTCCACATATCTGTCATGGTACTGAAACTTCATGATAGCTTGCCACTTGTTCTCAAGGGCATTTGAACATCAGTGCACTTTTCCTTTCATTTCTGCTGTTGTCATAGCTCGTGGAAGGATGGCTGGAAGCTTATACTTTGTCATCTTCTGAGGGAGGCTCACTTAGTGAACAACATATTTGTCACTGAGTCAGATAACTTAGGCTTTGCCACTAACCTGATACATGTGACCTTGAACAAGTCGCTTCTTGTGCCTGTCTCCCTCTCATCTTCTGGCTGGCTATCACTATGTGTTTGTACCTGCTCTCCACAACGGCAACATTAATCTCAGCTGGCACTTTGAAACACTACTGTAATCAAGTTAACAGTAATAACAATCCTCTCTTGTTCAGGGGTAGATTTAATCTGGACAGATGTTTCTACTGTTTAATCCCAGTTTGTAATTTTATTTAATTTCTACTTTGTTGTTTTGCTGGGGAGTGCACATTACTCTAAAAGATAGACTGCTTGCTTCTTTCCTGGCTTATAAACCTTTAAAGTGCCCCTATTTTTCAGTGGTGTAGGTTGAAGCCATGTTCGTATAAAGACACACGCAGACAAAGTTCTTTGGGTAAATCTGATATCTTTTATTAGGTTGGAAAAAAATTTCTTAGCAAGCTTTCAGGTTTAAAAACCCTTCATCAGGCTCAGGAAGCATCTACAGATGCTTCCAACTATTTAGTTTGTCTAATAAGAGATATCAGATTTACTCCTATTTTTCAGTCAAAATAATCCATCTATAGACTGTATTATGTAGTTGAGTTTCAGGATATGTAATCAGAAATGACTGTGCTTGTCCTGTTTAGCAGTAATCATTTTTATTGCTTTTAATTTATAACTCACTAGTTTATAGAAGTGTTGTCTAGTTAAAGTTGCCAGTCAGTTAGGTGACAGACAAACATGTGGTAAGTTATAGTAACTGCTTCACTGACTGACTTTCTAACAGGTGGATGGAGGGAGGACTGAACAACAGTAGCACAATACATAGCTACTCCCAGCACAGCCATCACAACACTCTGCCTAACATCCCACCTTACACAAGAGTAGAAGCATGTGCCACTAGCATTCCTGTTTCAACTCTACAGCTCATTTGCATGATTTGCTGTTTCCTTGCTGTTGAGCACACAATTTCTTTCTGCCACTCATTTTAGCCTCTTAATAATATTAATTGTTAGGCAGTAATTGTTGCCAGCAACGCAGCATGAAGAGATCAACTCCTTATCCACAGTTATTTTGTCTTAGCACACACATAACTAGCTGATTGATTGCTAATAGTTGGTTGAGTGAATTCACATAAATAAGTGTTACCCAATTTGAGTAACAGCTGCATAATTAATATGAATGAACCTTTGAATGCACGTCTGCATTTGAACTTACCCTTTCTCCTCTCTGCATTTATTATCCTACTATTACAAAATGTCACTTTGCCTGTAAAATATTTTGTCCTTATGTCATGCTTTATTTTGTACTTTCTTAAAGGAGATAATGCTTATGGCTGAAAACTCCTGTCCATGCCAAAGAAATTTTCAAAGCTACTGAACTGGTTATAAAGGAAAATCTATTCAAATTGGCATAACCAATGCACACACATTTTTAAGATAACTTGGAAGCCTAAGTGACATTGATGCAGAATATAAAAGAAAGAAAAAACATTAGGCAAATAAGAATCAAGTTCTTTATTAAAATACCCTACTTCAATCCTGAAGAGAAGCTATTAAAAAGATTTTCAATAATAAATGCTGTCTGTTTACAGCTTTTGTTGAACTGTCTGTCGCTAGATAGTGAAGTTCAAGGTTAAGGCAAAAATAATTTTAAATTGCCTCTTTATATGTTGTGGCATGAATGTTAAATCACGGCAATTCTCTATTTCCATAATATCCAATTTTGATGTTTCTCTTCTACGACTATCCATCACTTCAGATACATTTTCTTTTGACATCTACTTTTATGCCTTTTTTCATGCTTTGCCTTGTGCCACGGATGTGTGTACCATGACTGACGTGAATCTGGAAGTTGCATTTAAAGATGTGTGTCGCCGTAGGTTACCCTTTCTTGTATTTTATTTACAACATATTGCCGCCTTTTGAATTCCAGTTTCCCATATACATTTTGGATTCACCTACTCATTAAAAGGCAGCACATGCAAACTTTCATGAGACTGCATGGAGGTAACAAGCCCTGCTTTTCGGCAAAGTAAATTAGCCTGGTTGCAGCAACACCATGGAATCTATGTGGCTTCTTATTAAGGAGTCAGAATGGGCACAGCTACCTTAGTACTGCACCAGTTTGTACCATGTAGACATAACCTTTACATTTGTTGTCCTTTATTCTCTGGCCTCCCTCTTGTTTAGAGCCATAGTTAATTGTCATAGTAGCCTTTGTGCCAGGTAGATTATTGCACTTTGAAAGCAGAATATAAGCTGTCCCCTACCCAGCACACATTAAGAGTCCACATGAGAAAGTTGTGGAGTAGCTACTAGTCCAATGAGAATTCACATCCAAGCTCTGTGTGTATTAAGTGCATCAGGGAGTCAAGAAAGAGAGAAAAATGTTTGAGGAAAAAAATCAGAGTTTTGTTCTGACAATTTTGAAATAAAATGTTTCCATATGTTCTTTTCAAAATAATATTTCAAAACTATGTGTAACTAAGGGTAACACTTTCTTGTTTAATAAAAACACCACCGCAACAGCAACAAGAGACATTTTATTTAACTCCCAAAATTAAAATATTTCAGGTTTTTGTTTCCACAACCATTTTTGTTTGGGGTCATGCTAAAATAAAAATATATTGGTTAGGCCACCAAACTGACAAATAAATTACTTGCATAGCTCTGACTAGACACTTAAATAAATGACCTATATTTTACAGGGTCTGAGCACCTGCAGCTCCTGTTAAAATCAAGCATTCAGCATTTCTGAAGTCAATAGGAGCTGGCGGTTGTGTAGCACTTGTGAAAATTAGGCCATTTGTTTATTTCAAGTACCTCAATATGGACAGAAGTGCCAAACTTTACACACATACATTTGGTGTACTGCCTTTTCTCTGTCTCAGTTTTCCCATGTGAAAAATGGGGAACCAAAAGCCTACAAGCATCCTACTTTGCAAGGAGACTAATTTTCCTGCCTCCAGAGGCAAACAGGTTCCATTGATTTTATGTTCTGAGTTGGGAGAATCAGGCCCAGTGCATTGTGAGGATTAATCAGTTAATGTTTGTAAAACACTTTGAAGGTGAATAGCATATATATACACTAGGATTTATCCTGACAGATGGTCAAAAGTACATCAGTTTTACAGAGTTTAATTTGAAGGCCTATTTTAAAAAAATGGTGTTTGGTAGAAGCATTTGTTCTCTTTACTGTCCACAAATACCAGATGATTTATTTTAAATTGCTTTGTGTAGGAGAATCATAGGATAGCAGTCACTAATCTTGCTGTGAATATTCTAAGACAGGAAATGTTAACTTTCATAGAGTTTATGAGCCAAAGGCCACTGCCTTATTGCAGTGTAAAATATGCTACCAGATCTGTACCTTCTTCACACTCATACTCATAGCAGTATCACATTATCTTTTCAAAGATGTGGAAGCTTTTATCTAATGCAAAGCTGTGGAGAACTGTGTTGATCATTAGTGAATGAAAGGCCTCTACTAAACCTTGTTTCCACATCATTCCTTATATCCTGTTGCAATTCAACCTTTATATAGATCCTTGAGTATATACTTGTTTTGCCATCCTTTGGAATATTCCACTGCAATTCATAAAGCAAGCTGTCAAGGCTTTGATAAAAGTAATAATTAATGACTAATGATTTATGATAAACTCCACCCTGTGATATTTAACTGCAAAGATTGTTCTTAATATAAGACTTACTTGGTCCTCTATTATTTGGCTTAGCCATGCTGATCTATTTTGCATTAAAAACCCAGGGTCATACTTACATGTCAATTGTGATTTATAGAGTAATTCAGATAGATAAATTAGGAGAAATACAGGAAGGATTTTCCAGCTTGAATTTGCTAAATATATTTGTGCTTAACTGCTAGAACTGCTATAACAAGAAGAATTTTAGTGAAATAAAGTAAGTTTAAAGAGAATTAGGATAGCTCCCACAATCTGCAAAATATTAGATTAATTATTAAACATTAAAATAAATTTTCTCAAGGATGAATCAAGGTTTTACTTACTGATACAAAAAATGAAAATGATAAAATCTGATAACTGAATTAATTTTTTCTCAAGAATATCTGTTGTCAAGTATGTATGTAAGTGTCCTTGGATGGAGTTATCAAAACTGGTCATTTGGGGCAATTTATCTGTTAAATGTGATTCTTTTTCTGCTTCCAAATGGGCTACAAACCAATTGTAGTGGTGGGGGCAACTTTCTTCCAAATTTGTCCTTATTTGGAAATGCTTGGTATGTACATTTCAGGAACTGCTAACTACAACTTTAGCTTTGAATGAAACCTATGTAGAATTCAGTAGTCACTTTCTTAAACCATACAGTATGAAATATGATCTGTGCTCCCTGACTGGTTTTCCTAACCTTTGTAAAGGGAAGTGGTGCCTGAAGAAACTATTGAGGTGTTTGATCTCCCAGGAAAGCACTGTAAAAAAGAAAGAGAGACAGCAGGAGATAAACAGATCTAGGATATTGTAGGACACCAACTTTCTCTTGTATCAGTTGATAGCCACCTACTAGACAACAGTCTGGCTGCAGGACAAAATGCTTGTTGTTGTTCAGAGAGTCCCTGAATGCTGATCCCATTGCCTCAGTATCAAGTCATACTGCAGACACCATCTATTGTTTCTTGGGACTGGACTGTATTTCTTCAGACAAGACAAATTTCTATGGCATGATCACCCTCTCCACCTCGCTGCTGTTATAGTGAGAGATCAGGCAAGTTGTTTTCTTGAAAAATCACTGCCTTCACAGAGAGAATATTAAATTTACTGTGATTTTATAACATGGATTCCAGCTGTAAGCTTCTCTGACCAGACTTTCATATTCATAACAAAGTGCCTTTTAATTATTCCTGTCTGCCTGTACCTTCTTAGTTCTGACTTCCGATATCTCTTTTTGCCCTAAGTGGTTAGCCAAAAACGTAGGACCATGTAGCTTTTTTTTTTCTGGTAGTAGGAAAAATAGATGACAGGATCTAGGATCTTCAATGCAATCCCATTTATTTACAAAGAATGCACAAAGTCCCATTTCCCTGACCACAGCAGGAATCAAACAACAAGAAAGAGTGTCTTTCCTTGAACTTTGAAGACCTTTCCCAGTCAGTATTTACTCTCAAAGTGCACTTAGCTTTCCACAAGCCACATTCCCCATAATTGTTCTGATTGTCCTGGGCTTTTTTGCCCCTTCTTCTGGTGTATTTCCCTGGTCTTCTCAAGTAGAGACATGCGCACAACTTCATCAATCAATATTTCAGCCCCTGCATCCTATATTTGTCTTTGGGAAACCCTTCTGGAAGCATTGGCTTTGCTTCCAGTGGAGTAAACTAAGGCAAAACTGGATTAATACAATTGTGAATCCTTCCAATCATTGCTTAGTTTCCAAGTCTCCTTCTTCCATGTGAATTAGATGCTGTCCAATTTTTATCATTTTCTAGTGCTGTAAGTAGCTTTGTATTTCCGACTAAAAGCAAATAAAGGAGAGAACTGTGCAACAGGCAGGTTAGATGATGAAAACTGGAATTGTCTGGGAGATTCCTCAAAAAGCAGATGTAGAAAATATATTCTGAGGTTCATTTTTCTTTCAACTAAGCTAACTCCACTGATTTCAGGGGGATTACTTCTGCTCAGCACCAAAGTTAATGAAAGCAAAATCATTCCCCTCATGCTAGTCTCCCCAAATATATGGAAAGTGGGTTCTCAGTTTTTTCTGTATTTTACCAGCCCTCAAGCCATCTGCCTTTTTCTTCTCCAATACTTAGATTTGTTTGAACCCTTAAGCTTTTGGTATGATGATGAGACACTTTTTTTCCTAAAAGCAGCAGCCATGTGGCATGCTTTGTGTTTTTGCAGTCTTGTTGCTGATTGTCTCAGTTGTTTTGATAAGTACCATCTAATTTTATTTCCCATCCTTGTTTTTCCTTTTCTCCTGAGCTCTCTCCCTCCCATGACTTGTTTCCATACCGTTATATCAGCTGTTACATTCAGACACTTGTGCTCGTCAACAAATAGCAAGATGTAGGCATCAGAACATGAAATCCAACCAAGTCATGTCTTCACGGCTGATAAAATGCATCTCTCTGCTCATCCCACGCATCGGCAGAAGCATCCTGCTCAGTGGCAATGAGCTCTGAATGCTGCCATTTGGACACTTGAGCAAGTATTCTTTCATAAACCGGATTTCAGCCAGCCTCTCTGGCAGCTGCTTAGTTATCTGAATCTCTGGACCATTCTTCAACTGATAAGCATATATGACACTGTAGTTAGGTTATTTCAAACCACTTCTCTGGACACGGTCCACTTTCAAATTACAGGCCAGTTGTTGGGCTCCTCAGGTGGGCTGATGCTTCTGTTTGGAGTTTCCTTGAGATGACCTTTTTCAGATGACAGTTGAGCAGTTCCTCACATAGGTGTACAGTGCTGAAAACTTATAGCCACTAGTCATCAACTTAAATAGAACTTCACTAGTCAACATATTGGACTGAATTTTGTTCACTCAAGCAACAGTATCTCTATTGATTTCAGTAGAATTACTCTAAGTTTAGCTGGTTCTTCATGTGTCTGTTGGGTGAAATCTTGGCCCAAATTAAGTCTCCACTCTACCCTTACAGTTGTGCAAGGGGACAAAAACATTCCTATATTGTCCTCAGTGGGTGCGTCTACATGTGATGCTTTACTGTGCAGTAGAGCTAATTACTGCATAGTAACCATGACTGTCTGCACATGCTGACCCTTCCTGAACAGTAATTTCCTCTACTCGGCAGTGTGTAGACAGTCAGCTGGAAACAATTTTGCTCCCAGTCAGCCAGGCAGCAAGCAGTGGGAGATTGCTCCCTACCCCCAGGAGCTGCCTGATACCAGGGTGGGCTCTGCCACTGGAGCCTGGGTGGGGACAATGTCCCCCTGCCAGGGAGCTCCCAGCCTGTGCTCCATGATCACGGAGCGGGGACTGGGAGCTTGTTCCTGGGACTGACTGGGAACTGTCCCAGTCAGGGGCAGCTGGCAGGCCCCTGCCCCCCACTGGGCAATCAAAGGAAAAGGACTTGGAAAGAGCTTTGGGGGAGGGGTAGGTCCCAGCTAGCAGTGAGTCCCCAGCTGGATAGGGATTCCTGGATTCCCCACCCAGCCAGGGACCTGTTGCTAGCTGCCCAACTGACAGATGGGGGCAGGGGGCTGGGATCTGCTCCTCCCCTGCAGCTCTTTCCAAGCCTCTTCCCCTGATTGGGGAGCCAGGTCCAGGAGCTCCCTGCTGGAAGGGGGACATTGTCCCCACCTCAGCTCCACCACTGGAGCCTGCCCTGGCAGCAGGCAGCTCCCTGGGGCAGAGAGCAATCTCCTGGCCACATGCTCCCTGCCAGACCCTAAACTAGCACCCAGTAAGAGCCTACAGCTCCCCCTGGCTGCTGCAGGGGGCCAGTGCAGGGCCGGAGGAGGTGGGAATAGACTGGTGCCAGGAGCAGCAAATCTACTCCTGTATCCCTGCACATGTAGATGCCTGCCCAGGGTGAGTTTACTCTAGAGTAATTTATTCTAGAGGAAACCCACCCCACAGCATTTGCACACGTAGACGTGCCCAGTGTACAAATTTATCAGTTAGTATAGGGCGAGTTATATTTGACCCATTTTGGATTCCCCACTATATGGGGTCATGGCACTGTGTTTTATTAGGGATTCCCCAGTCCATGTAGCCACACAAAGGGATGATGCAGAACTAGACTCCATAGTGAAGAACGTTGCACAGTTCCTTTATGTCTCCTCTGTCCAGCTACTCCCAGCATTTACTAGGTGTAACAGGATTTAGGCTATTATACTAAAATTCCCCTGAATTATTCTTCTGGTTCGACCATTCACTCGAGCTGCTGTTATCTAGCATGGAAACTCTTTATCCTCATGCTTCAGTTTGACATCTTGCCCATGGTGTTTCTGTAGGAATCATCTGTTTTAATTAAAAAACAAAAAACCCAGGAGCTTGTGCTGGAGCATCCTTGAAATGTCATATGCACACCCTGATAATTCTCAGCAATAAAAAAATAAAAAAATAATCAATCAATCAGCTTGGTCACAGAAAGCATTAATTAGCAGTCCTCAAGGAAATCCATCTTACATGTGATTTAGAATTAGCTGCCTGACATGTGAAGGGAGGAAATAAATCCACACAAGACAACAGGAGAGTCTTTATATTTCAATCCCATTTTTTTCCAGTATATCTTTTACGCTTATCCCCACCAGAAAGAAACATGTCTTTACTTCCCAGGATCAGCAGACAATTAAGAAGTTCAACACTGGGTTCAATGCATGCAAAATGCTCCCCTTTTTAGCTGTCACAGCAGAACATTGCAACCTTAGACTTGAAAAAGAGAAACTTAAATATGTGTTCCTATATGTATGTGTATATGTACAGCTCCACTGAAGTTAAGGGGCCTACATCAATATGTATATAATATCTAAATAACTATATACATACTTACGCTAACATATATGTATATGGTATACATAAGTGTATAGATTTATATGTAAATATTACACATATATATTTCTTCTAGTGCTGGTTGTTCTGCTGTCATGTTAAAAGCAAAAATAGCCAACAGATTTAGTCTGTGTTCTGTGTCAAGACACAAGCAATTCAAAAAAGGTAGGAAGAGAGTGTTCATAATCATTCATATTAAGTGGTTTGATGCACTGCATATTGCAGATTGTTTGTGATCCTGAACGATGCCAGCTGTGTTGTAATTAACATGGAGTGCCTGGCACAGAAGTGTGGTGGCTTGTTCTTAGAAATTGTTGCTTTTGTCCCCTGAGATAGAATAGGCGAACAGTTACTGGACTTTTGTTCTTTTGTAAAGTCTCATTATTAGGCTGCTTTGTTACAGGTTTTCCAACCATTTCAAAGCAATCTTAATAAGGAATAAAAAGGGAGAGAGAGAACAACTGAAGGCTTTCTCTGAAACATAAAGAAGTTGAAAGATTTATTTTCCTTCTTCAAAACTATTTACAAATCAAAACTCTTGGGATTTTTTTTTAGCCAGCTGGTGAGACTGGAAATAGGAATAAGCTGTTACTTGATAAAGAACGTGATAGTGAAGTGGTTTCTGATTATTTTGTTAGGATGCAGATAACGGACTGTTCTATACAAAGAGGACTAAGAATAAATTACAAAACTGATCTGGAAAGGATGAAGATACTTAATTATTTGCAGTAATTGGTCACATCTCAAGAACAGGAGGCTTGATTCAAAGGTGATGCAATTCAGCATAGCTCTACTGTAGTTATGGGGCCTACATCAATTTATACTAGCTAAGGATCTGGCCTTTGATAACTGTAGAAGTCACAGGTCTTATAAAGACCTGACTAAAGTCAGGTAACATATACAAGAAGGAGAAAATCTATTTCCATCTGATTGGAGAATCATGTTGTTATTCCAAATCAAAACTATTCACTAAACAGTCTCCTGGGTCTTTTTCAGGATGAAAGATTTACAGAGCTCCCCTCTGACCTAAAAAGTACGATATACAGCCAAAAAGATCTCAATTTTGCAGCTGTTTATTTTTCAGCAGTGTACAATGCATTTTCCAAAAGCTGTATCCTAGGAGTACCTGCACAGCCACATCTGCTATGTGACTGCCAAGTTTCTCTCTCACATTTATTTTCAAGAACATATTTGTATATTTCCACTAAGTGAGAGCAATTCAGAACAAATTCCTTTTGAGGCTTTACATTTCAATCTGCATCTCCCTGCAAGGCAGAAAGAATGACACAAAAGTCCTGTAAAATCCTTTGGGAAAGGGACTGTTTGAGGGACAGTTTCTTAGATGTTGGGAAGGTGGGGAAATAGGAACTGGGAAAAAATGGGGACTAGAAACTAGAACAGATTAAATTATATAATATAAGCAAGGCTGCTGAGGACAGAAAAAAAAGATGGAGCGAGCTGAATTTATGCAGCCAATGAGTTTGCAGCCACAACTGGTTAGCAGAATGAGATTTACAGCACATAGGAAAAGGATTCACAATTTATTTTTACTCATTCTAAAGAAATGCAGCAGTTACACAGACTTTTCAAAGATAGTTCGAGTGTACACAAAAGTAACTCTTAAATGTAAAAACCCAAAGGTCCTCAGTCCTACCCTAACCTCATGTTCCATTCTGTGTAATTTGAAATGATACCTTAATTGACTCCAGCTCATATCATGACGGTCACAGGTGGGTGCTGTTGAAAACAATTAGTAATTAATCTACAGAACCTCAAGAGCGGGGAGTATTATACATTCAAATAAAGTGATGAGATTTTCAATCCCTGGAACCATAACTACATATTTAACAGTAGAAGACATTCACCCTGTTTCTCCTGTGGATAAATGCTCATCGCACCAACTGGAACATGTACATTCACAGCACAGGCAAGCCAAAGGATGCCATGATGTACTTGGAAAGAGAAGCTGTTTTTCAGCTCAATCAGGATTTCTACTTTTAAAAGATTTCAAAGGATAAGGCTCCCTACCAACTCGTATTTGGATTTCAGCACACGCAGAATCTCCTTAAGGAAAATTCTCCATAAAGAAAATACAGACATCAAAAGTGCAATTCTAGCTCCAAAGAAATCCGTGAGAGGATCAGGGTTAGTTCCTCAGTGCCTGCTTTGTCATTTGATATTGGAAAAAAAGAAAAAAAGTAGGGATCAGTACTTTAGGAAATGTAGGTCTTCCAATAACATTGTTAACTAGGGGCGTGAGAAGCAGGCCCTATTCTATACAGATTCTGCCCGAATCAGGGACAGTGATTCAATTTGTTGGTTCAGATCACTGTCCTTGGTTTCATTCATAGAGATTAAAGGGTCTTCTCATCCAATTCAGATTCAGTGATTCGGCCACTGAATCGGGCTGAATCTGCTGAATTGAATCAGAGGACTGAAGCTCTGCATAGCCCTATTGTTAATATTACCAGTGATTGTAGGGGCTCAATGTGAGACATCTGAAAAAGCTCTCATCCAGGCCCTGAAAACTATGTTGCCAGTGACAAAAATCAGAGTTCAGACTGCTATATGGATAGGCTCAAGGGGTGTCTTTACACATGCTCTGGGTGGAAAGGGAGTCACTTTAATTAGAGTGGCTCTCAGGAGTCGCTCTAATTAAAGTGCCCACAGCATCTCATATATTCAGCATCTCATGCTTCAAAATGGCAGTGGGGGCGTTTTAACTAAAGTTCATTTAACAAATTTTAGTTAAAGTGTCCCCATCACCATTTTGAAGTGTGGGGGCATGGAATGCACCAGATGCCAAGACTGCTAATTAGCATAGTCCAGCAGATTGTATGAACTGAATCTGCTGTGGTGCATTGGGATTACAGCGCATCACAGCAGGTGTCCCGCACATCTATAGGCACCCTAAATGACTGTGGGCATTTATACATATACATTTGTCTGCTCTGTTGTGCCAGAAATCTGGCACGATGGCTCCCCACATGAGCTGACACTCCCAGCACTGCATCTCATGCATTTGTATAAATGGTGAAATGCGCGTCAGCACTGAGAGAATGGCAGCGGTGCACTTTTGAACCAAAACACCTTTGATGTGTTTTAGGTCAAAAGTGCACGGCCACCATTTTCTCAATGCTGATGTACATTTCACCATTTATACAAATGCATGCTCCACTGCACTGGGTGCTTTTAAAAGCGCCCGGTGCTGCAGTGGAAACATATATACAAATGACCCACATGCCCAGGTCCTGACAGTACAGTAAACAGAAAAAAATGAAATCCGTGGGACTGAATTCTTCTCTCATTTCCACTGATATCAGTCTAGAGGATGCTTACTGAGTAAAATGGAGTTGCTCCTTAAGGCTAAATACAGAAAGTCAAAAAGCCTGAGGCTGAATCTATTCAATCTTTGCAGGTTAGTCTGAGTTGCGTAGATTGAACCAATAAGCAAGTAAACAGACATTCATTTTGATTTTGGAAATGCAGCCACATGCTTGCAGTGGCCCAGGTCACAAGCCAGGGGGCACAAGAGCACATCTCCCTGTTCAGCTGGATCAGACAGCTTATGCCAAGGCAAGCCCACCCACCCTGTGAGGTGGGTTTTGCAGGGGAAGTGCAAAGCATCCTGAGATGTTGGGGGACTGTGAGTTAATTTGAATCTGGAGGGGACCTGGGACAGAAGTTCAATAAACCAATTTAACCTAAATCAGTTAGGTCTGATACTACGTCCATCCAGGTTTATCTTAAACTGGTTTCAGCCATCTTAAAAACAATTTATGTGCACTGATCTTTTGTTGTGTTACAGGTTTGAACCAGTTTCTGATCACTTACTGGTTTATGTGTAATTTTGTATCCCTAGCCTAAGTGTGCTGTATCACACACTTAGTCCCTACTGTTTTTACACTTCCAATTGGGGCTATAGCAAAATTTAAAATGTTGGGATTTTTTTCTGTTAAATGCTGAGGTGAGATGTACTAGCTGACATAAATGAAAGCTTTCTCTAAGGCTCTTTTATTTTGTTCCAGTAAAGCACGCTGTCTCTTATCAATTCTTGTTTTCATACTGTCTTTCAGTGTAAAACTAGTACAATAATAAAACTGTTAGAACAGTGAGTTTCTGGTCATTAAATAGGGAAAGTTAGTGTCCTTAGTGAAAGTTAGGAGGAATTTATTTGGATTGGGCACTAACCTAAAGGCATTTATTTACTCATCTGATAAACAAGAGAAACAGACCCCAGTAAAACTGAAACTCCTGGCCCAGCTGCATCATATTACCAGAAGGGATGTACACTGAGGGTATATTTCAGTTGAGAGAGAGAGAAAATCCTACCTTCAAACAGCAACATCAAAACAGGACAGTCCCTCCTGTTGTCCAGGAGAAAATGGCAATCATATTCAAATTGTGTGGATCCCCAGCTCCCGCCTTGCTTCTACATACAACCAGTGGTATACAGGAAGGCCCCGCACAAAACTTCTGTGGAGGTGCTCTGCCGTTGCAAAGCAGACAGCAAGATTTGCTTTGTAGCAACATCAGGTACAGTGAAACTTTTTACTGTGAAACTGAAAATCACAAATTATTTTCCAGTAAGCATAGTAAGGAGACTATAATTCTTGTTCCAGCAAATATCTTTTTATGGTGGAGCTGCTCTGTGTGGGAATAAAGATTTCACTATAAGAGGTCATTGCTGGATAATGAAATTGTGTTTCATTGTTTTCAGATTATCTGTAGGACTAATGTGTATAGATAATATCCAGTTCAGCAATCTTCATATTTCTTACCTTTCCTCATTTTAAGTTATTGGAAAAGATGCATTCAGATACATGTGTTGCACCAAGGTCATGGAGTAATGACTTTGCTGTTACTTAATAGATATTCTGGAAAGTGAAAAAGAAAGAAAGTCACTTCCATAAAGTCTATCTCCTGGTTTCACTAGAGTAGTCTATATGAAATTCTCTTTTGATTCCCTGTCTGACCCTGAAGAGATCAGAATGATTTCTGCTGTAGAAAAGACAGTAAAATAACAGGTTTAATTTCAAGAATAGGTGGTAGTAGCCTCTCATAGCATTCAGAGTGAGGGAGACTAGTGCATATGTATGTTTGCAAGTTAACCTATCTGTGGCATTTCTAGGGGTACATTTGCATTGAGCTCCAGGCTTGGATTACTGATAGTTAGCTGATTAAGAACTCATCTTATGTTCTTAAATTGTAAACAATTAAGATATCAGATAAATATAGTAACCCCACTGCTTGCCTAAAAGGCACTCATAAGTTACTTTTGCAGTAGCTTGTTGAAGTCTACATCTATCGCAACGGATGTCTAGTATGATTTGGAAGAATTTGGGATACTCTAGCTGTTTGGAAAAGAATGAAAACAAAGCAGGGTTTTTTTCAGACTTTGATCATCTTTTGCTTGGAAAGAGTCACAAGGACAGCTGGCATATTTATCAAGGGCAGCTGGCATATTTAGCTTTCTTCTTGTCCTGTTAGTAACTCTGTACTAAATACCTGTCATCTTGTGAACATGCTATCAAAAGAACATATTACAGCTAGAGCTTTGACAAGCTAGTTTCTTTTATGCATATATTCAAATAAAGATAAGATTTCCATACTAGATAAGACTCTAGCTGGTTTCTTAGCTTTGACAGCAAACCATTCATGATGTTCCAGAAAAAGATAAAACCCTACATAATGCCCTTGTCTAACTAGCTTCATTGCAAGGACAAAATTCTTTCCTGACTCCTTTAGTGATCAGCTGAAATACTTCTTATCTTTACCCCTGCAATCATTTGTTTTAAAAGGCCAAATCTAGCCAACCTTAATGACATTGGTCCTTAAGGATATGTTGTAGTGATAAGGCCACAGGTTTGTCAGGTTTGCAAGATTTGCCCAAAGGTTGTTCTTCCCAATTTGCTTTAAGCAGCAGCTATGCTGGGCAATTCATTCCTAAATAGATATTAATCTTAATACTGATTCCATTTGTTGGGGAAGGCAGTTTGTACTCAAAAGCTAGTCTAACATCTCCTCCAGCTATATAGTCAATCCAATAAAAGTTATTATCCTGAAAACCTTTCTTCTTTCACTTGTCAAATCATTTCTGTTCCTTTTTGTAGCATGAAGTTTCTATTAAAAATGTTGAACAGTTGCTCACCGAGCCCTTGATGTACTCCCCTAATGTAGTGGTAAGCTGCTACCAGGTCCCCTCTGTGTGTGTGTGTGAATATATATAAGTGCATGTGTGTGTATATATACACATAATACATACTCATATATAAATCTATAGATTTGCATATGTGCTCACATTTTTAATAAATTTTAGTAAGTACATGTTACATTTACTTGAATCCAAGAAAAGGTGCCCCCTGCAAAAAAACCCCCAACAACAACAGCATAGGGAATAAAAAAATCTTGTCTTGGATTCAAGTACTGGCCAGGGACGGGTGGCAGCTCAGCTCTGGCTTTCACCATTGGCTCAGGACCAAAGTTGGAGCTCAACTACTGCCTACGCTGGGCTGGAATGGCTTGTTTGGCAGGGGAGGAAGTATGCAGCTGGAGGGGAGGAATGTGGGAGAGATTATAGAGTGGGGGGAACCTGCAGCCTGCTCCCTGACCCCCAAACCCTATGCCTGTATCTGTTCTTCCCACACTCTGCCTCCCTCACCCCCTACTCCCCACACCAGCTGCCCTCTCCCCCTACCTTCTGTTCTGACTCCAGTCTCTGTAGCCTTTACCTGACCCAGCCAAGAGCTGTCACTGCTTCTTTACCTGGCTGTGTTGACTGGGCCTGGGCCCTGGCTGCTGCTGTTAAAAAACTAGAACAGATCTGGAGCAGAAGGTAAGTGAGGGTGGGGCAGGGACTAGGTGGGACAGCCATGGGGACATAGGTGGCAGGGGGTAGGTCAGGGGGGCAGGCATAGGCACAGAGGGACCTGTGGCTGGGGAATGCATGGCAGAGGGCAGGTACAGGGGGAATAAGGACTGGGTTGGGGCAAGAGATGAGGACAAAGGGAAGGAGATCCAGGGGTGGGGGTTGGGCCCCTCATCCTCCCCGCCCCCTGCACACTGCTCTTTCCTTGCCTTAGCAATGAGGGTGGGGGTGGGGGTGGATGGGACAAATTTAATAAATTTTCCAGTAATTAGATTCAATACACAGAAAATTGTAACAAAATTATTAATTTCCATATATAGAATCTAATTATTTGGGGGTCATCTTAACTTTGAAGTAGTCTTGGATTTAGGAAGATATGGTAGATCTAGAACAGGGGCAGGCAATTATTTTGGGCAGAGGGCCACTTACTGAGTTTCGGCAAGCCATCAAGGGCCGCATGACAGGCAGCTCAGGGCAGATTAATATTAATTTTCTAAATTTTTTAGGGGCCCTGAAAGCCAGATAGAATGGCCTGGTGGGCTGCATCTGGCCCCCAGGCCACCTTTTACCCACCCTTGATATAGAATAATAGAGAATTAGGGGTGAAAGGGACCTCAGGAAGACATCTAGTACAACCCCCTGCTTAAAGCAGGACCATCCCCAACTAGATCATCCCAGCCAAGGCTTTGTCTAGCTGGGTCTTAAAAATCTCCCAGGACAGAGAGTCCATAACCTCTCTGGGAAGCCTTTTCCAGTGCTTTACTACTCTCCTGGTGAGAGTTTTTCCTAATATTTAACCTAAACCTCCCTTGCTGCAATTTGAGACCATTGCTCCTTGTTCTGCCATCTGTCGCTATTGAGAACAATCTAGCTCCATCCTCCTTATAAGCACCTTTCAGATAGTTGAAGGTTGTTATTAAATCCCCTCTCAGTCTTTTCTTCTTTAAACTAAATAAGCCCACTTCCCTCAGCCTCTCCTCACAAGTCATGCACCCCAGCACCCTAACAATTTTTGGTGCCCTCCACTGGACTCTCTCCAGTGTCAACATCCCTTCTGTATACATATACTAAAATAAAAAGCCTACCAATGCAATACTTCAGGTGCCCTGCAATACAAAAACAGGACTAACAAGAAACAACAGTTGCTACAATATACATACATACATATTCAGAAATACTTTATGGAAATGTCTTGCTGTTCTAACTCGTGAACAATCCCAGTCACTTCAGTAGAATAAGGAAGGAGCCAGTCCTGAACACCCAAGAACACAGACCTTTCACCTGGACTTTCCTTCACACAGACAAATCCTTTACCAGCCCAGACGTGTCTGTAGGATTAGTGCTTGAATTAGAATATACGGTACTGAGATCTTTTATGAAGTTGTTGTTAATGCATATATTTCATTTGTATTTTATGTTGTGACTTTATCATTACCATTGTCATTTATTTACTAAAATCTGTCATCTGTCAGAGAAGTGTTTGGTTGATCTCCTAGTTTATTCGTTCTAATGTGTCTTGAGGGTGCTACAGGTAAAAGAATATTTCTTTTCAGGCATTTATAATTTAATTTTGTTAATCTTCCCCCTAGGCTGAATGTATTGGTTGTATTTATATATTAAATAGGAGGCAAATAATAAAAGAAGAAGAAGAATGAGTATTTTCAGATCTTACCCCTAATAGGATCCTGTAGTGCAGAACTCCCGGCATCCTCAGTGTACATTGGAATGGGGCTTCAGTCACAGAAGTAAGGTTTTGGTCTATATAGACCAGTGGTCCCCAACCTATTGGCCCTACAGACTGGAAGAGTGAGTTAGAGTCAGTACATGGGCCAGATGGGGTCCATGGACCCCATCTGGCATGTACAGAGCTAGGGCTGGCTCCAACACATGCCCATTTAGCATATCATGCCCATAGCCCTGGGCCGGCATGGATTGGGCCTGCCACCCCAGCCCTGGCTCTGACCCCAGTCATGTGCACACTGAATCAGGCCCATTGCCCTGGCCCCATCTGCTGTGGTCAGATCCTGTGATGAAACCATGTTATCTGGCCCATGAGTCTTGGAAATTTGGTGGGGGGCAGGAGGGAGGGAGGAACAATGGCAACTCCCTTGGGAACCCTGTAGGCTGGATCACACATCCTGGCCTGTGGGCCAGGAGTTGAGGACCCCGATTTAGAATCTCTGCACTTTCATTAATAGAAATTCCTATTGCTTTGGTTCATCAAAGTATCTGTGAGAATTTCCCTCTGCTTTCAGATAAAAAAGAAAAAATAATCCAGTATGTGTTCTATTCTGATAGAAGCTACAGAATTATCCATTTTTTTTATCCCCGAGGTATGCAGAGGTCTTTTACAGTAAGTTATTAAATGAGAGCAGCAAGGGCATAGGATACATAGCTATATCCCAAAGCTATAGTGAAATTAGGCAACCTTTTCTTCTATTTATCAAAGAACTTGCTGTTCCCTGTTTTGAAGCAGATGAAACATTAATAAATATTCAATACTAGAATCATCTTTGATGAATAACCAAACGGTTAATCTGTATCTGGAGCATATTAATAAATAAGTGGCTAAACAAAATCTTTGAAGGCCATGATCTTTTTAAAAACAGCTTATTGCATTGAGAAAACCAGGAGAGAGAATACAGAAGGGAATAAAGCATGTTGCAGACTGATGAGGAAACAAAGAGCAGTTCATGCAGAGGTACAACAGGAGCACAATTAAATCTTTTTAAAAGTGGCTTTAAGCGGAAAAAAAATAACAGTTGCATGAAGCATTTTTCTCATCTCCAAAGAAAACAAAAACCCTGATGTTTAAGATACCAGATTTCCCAGGCACTGAGGATTCTTTTTCAATCTATGCTATTGCTCTGGGTAATCCAGCTATAATGGACCAAATGCTACTTGACGTGCTCCAGCACACAGTTTCAGTAAATGAAGGGAATCAGCCAGATTTTATGCTGAAGCAAAAAACATGTTACTCTACTTGAAGGCTAACTACTATTTAATAACATTTTTGACATTCACTTTCTTGTACAATAACTACTGCTTCTTCAGAGAAATCAATGTAAATGCATTAGTTACTGTATCCCATTGATTTTTGTGGGACTGCATTAGATGCTGGATCCAATTCACTGTAACAGGGAAACAGAATAAAGAAATCACAGTGTAATGAACTATTTGTATTTCCGCAGCAGCCTTCATCCAAAGAACTCAAAGGGTTCTAAATCTACAATTGTTTATGGCCAGATCCTGCAACCCTAATTTACACTGGCATAGCACATTATACAGTGCTAGTATAACCAGTTCCCACTCAGGGATTTCTGATGAATAAGCTACTTCTCAGTGTATGAGTAGCAGATCTTACTGCTAATCATGAGCATCGCATACAGCTGCTACAAAGCCAATCTTATTATCCCATTTCATAGATAGAGAACCTGAGACAGAATGCCCCAAGTCCTGCAGTGAATCATTGGCAGAGTTGAAATAAGAACCCGTGTCTCCAAGCTCCCATCCAGAAGTCCTTGCTTCTTCCCTATTTGCAAATACAGATACAGTAGTATTTTCAGATAGGGAAAATATTAGTTAAGTCAAAATAGGGAAATATACTGATGGGGGGGAAAGATTCGCAGAGTAAAAAGGTGGCAATATTCACATCAAAACCTACCTTTTAAACATTATAAATTCAAAATTCATAAAAAATAAGGGCATTCTCTGGGGTCCCAATTAAGGAAATCACTGAAGCACATGCATAAATGCATTGCTTTCAACAAGCTGCTTAAGAGCTTTGCCAAATAATAAGACTTTACAGAGTGGGGGGAAGGGGCTTAAAACAGAAATTCCCTGTCGCAACTGGGCTTGTCCCATTTATGCCAGCATACTGGCTTGAGATATTTATGTCATTTGGCCTGTTTTAGTGTGTCTTTTGCTAAGCCTTCAATGTTACTAGAATATACAATTATTTTAATTCCATTTAAGGGTTGGTGTTTCTTTTCTTGCCTGCCAGGGGCACGGGGTCAGACGAGTTGGCCCAGTGAGATCCCTTCCAACTCTAGGAATCTATGAATCTATCTATGAATCTAAACATTTTATGCCAAACTACAATGGAGATGAAGATGGAATAAGATCCAAACTTCTGAGATGACAATTCTTATGTTCTTAATTGCTATTTACTGGGTCAGACCATAGGTCCATCTTGCTCAGTATCCTTGGCACACACTGACAGAGAATAGATGCTGAAAGGGAGACTGAGCTGGATATGACCAGGGTGTTTTTCCTCTGTTCCTCTCTCACTTGCAGCCTCCAGCATTTTAAGGTCTAGGAAGTTCTAATTCAGCGGCTGTACCCCTAACTCCCATGTTCAGTAGCTACTGATATGAAATTGTAGGTCATTTTTTCACCACATGATTTCATATGTGGCCCTACAGCCACTCAATTCAATAACTTAAGACCTGTGAAATTATGGCTATTATGTAACTATACCATAGAGAAATCTTCTACTAAACATCAGTAAGGGCTCTCTATTGACCACAACTGCATATTACACCAGCCAGTTCTCCTGTCTCTCAAGAGTTCCATACCTGTTTATCTGCATAATATTTAACCTCATCCAAAGTCAAACCACCAGAAGGAGAAAGAACTCACTGAGTAGGATAGAGTGATCGAGAATCACTGTTGTTGCCATGGGGAGGTGCAGGAGGCCAGATTCATGGAAAGCAAGGCAAGTTGAGTGAAGACACTACTGCCTTTACTATTCTGTCCCCAAAAAGCAAAAGCATTGGTGTATAATTGAGGTATCAGGGGATGGCCAAGAGCAAAGACTACTATGGGAATTCACAGATTCATTGCATCTACACCCAACTCAATCAAGTTTATTCTCCTGCTGTGGCCATCTACAAACCAGGTCAGTAGGTTTTATTTAAGTGTTAAGAGTTTGATTCAAAAGTTAAGATTCATGTAGAATTTGCCCACCAGGCATTCTCTCAGTATGTGTATTCAATTAAAAAATTAGACAAGAAAAATAGGACCTCCCAAAGTCAAACTGAATACATTTCCGCAATCATAGCAAAGGCATACGAAGGGAAGAAACTTTGTAGCATACCATAACAGTGTGCTTGTCAGATCATGGGGAAGACATTTAAAAACAGTCTGCAGCAGATCTCTGTTTTTCTCAGGAGAAGGTTGTTGGTGGTGCTACAAGTGATACTGACCTGTACTTTGCATGCAGAGAGGGAAACAAGTCAGAGCTGAGTCTCATTTCTTTGCGGGTCTGGAGAAAAACACAATGCTTACGGTTACTGTGGTTCTGAATATATACAAGGATGACTCACCAACAGTGGTCATCTACAATAATTCCTCAGAGCTTTGTTGAATAGCTCAAGCAGAAAAGCACACCTAAAAAAACGTCAGACACAATGCTTATTTTCAAGACCCAAAAAATTAAAGACCTGAAGAAAGCTTTAGGTTAGAACATTCACTCTGTGATTTGATGCAGATCAATGTTATGAATATATCAAAACATGTTTTTCCAGAGCTGCACTCTTTTTAACCATTGTACATTTCTGTTATGTATTGGCTTGGAAGCTCACCTGTACAGGGAATCTGGGCTCTTCTATTGCAGGGGTTGGCAATGTGCCAAAAACACCTACAACCTTGACTTATAAGATGTTGGTGTGCTGGGGCAGATGGTGGAGGAACCACAAGGGTGCCCAGTCCTGGCTGTGGCAATGCAGCCGTGGCCTCCTCCCCACCATCTGCCCCAAGGCATGCATGCACCTGCCACCAGCAACAAGCCAGACCAGGGCTCTGTGAACCCTGGTACAGCTGTCTGCAGCCTCCTGGCTGCCTGCTACAGCCAGCCCAGACTCTAGGCAGGCCCCTGCTATCTGCTGTGCAGCCTGGGCTGCTTGCAGCAGACAGCAAGGAAGCTGCATTAGGGTCTGTGGAGCCCTGGCTCAGCTTGTTGCCAGTGGCAGGTGCACATACACCTCGAGGTGAACAGTGGGGAAGGAGCCAGGGCTGCACTGCAACAACAGGGATCGGGCCCCATATGGATCTCCCATCATCTGTACCAAGGCATGCATGCCAAACAACATGCCTTTGCATACCACCCTCTGGCAAGCATGCTGGGCTTTGCCTATCCCTGATCTATTACGTTACACTGTCTCTAAATGCATCATATATTTTAGAACTCTGCAATTACTATATGTTTCTTTTGGGCAGGAAAGTTCAGTCCTTAACAGGTAGTACCAGTATTGCTTTAGTGTATTGTGTGTGTGTGTCTGTCTGTCTGTCTGGGGTGGGGGGGAGGGTTGTATGCATACATATACAGTCAGCTACCCAAAAATGAAATGTTAAGAACAGCATGTTATTCTTTATTACCAGGGAGATAGAATATATAACTTAGTTCTATCCAGGCCCTAGTAATCCAGATTGAGGGAAATGTGAGTCCAAAGATACATAAAAAATAAAGACCTAATTATTTTGTTAAGATGAAAGCTAGAAACCTGTAAAGAGGCCACCCTTCCAGCAAGTGTGAAGGAGTAAAAGAGCAGGTGAGCTCAGATGAGCTGACAAAAGATGGATAGTTAAACCTATTTATAGTATTCTTGTACAGTGCAAACTTTATAAATACTAATTTCTTAAACAGATTATGGGTTAAAAATAGTTCTGTTTCAGAAATTTCTCTTAAGTCCAGATGGTGTCACATTACTCTAAATTCAGGGGCATGGGGGGTTTCAGTGGTTTATGGAAGTGTGAATTGCCTGAACACATCACTTCCCCATGAGGGAAATTCCTTGAAGAATTAGGGGGAAAAACAGCACTGGCTGTAGCAATATGCACTTGCAGCCAGAAAGAAGCAATCTGGCTCTTTCAGACCAACTGTGCTGATGGTCCAGAAGGAAAAGATGCCAAGCATTAGGTGGGAAAGAAAGCAGATGTGGGAGAGGAGGCCTAGCATATGTATTATCTGAGCCAAAGCCAGATAATTCCCCAGATACCTAACTACATATAACTTCCCTTCCCTGAGTGAAACTAAAATGTTCTGTGAGTCTGTTAGGGAATAAAAGGCTGATAAAGAGGCAGTTTATTTTGGTTCACTTCCTATTACTAACTCTGTAACCTTTAGAGCTTGTCTGTGTGCAGTTTGAGTGACAGGCTATCAGTGTAGGTGCCTATCATGGAAACATGTAAGAAACTCGTTGGTTTCAGAAAAAGAACATTTAGCCCATGTATTTATCTGACCATGGATCATTAAAATCAGTGCCATTTGGAGTTGCTAATCTAAGCCCTTCATGCATTATGCTAAAAATGTATTTCATGGTCCCTTTGAGCCCAATTTTGAAAGCACAAGTACTGCTTGCTTACCTTTGTGATGCAACACATTAGGGCCAGACAAAGGAGTCTTAAGTTTCAAGACAAATTAAAGGGCCAGGGCACCAATGCCACCAGCTCATGGGTGGGTAATGCATCTTGCAGTGGGACTAAGTAGTGATGTTGCTTGTTTTTATCAATCAATTTACACATCAATCCATACTATATATGGAAATCTTTGCTACACCACTGTTTGCAAAACTTGTCTCTCTTCCACTGTCCTGTGGAGGCAGGCATAATGGCAATGCCTATGTGGTGACAAGATATGCTGAGGTTACCTTGCTGGGACTCTCTGCTAATCCTCTCCAACACAATGGAAATGATCTGGGCCAGATCTGCCTTGCTTATGTCTATACCTACCAGGAAGAAGATTCTGTTTCCTTTGGTCCTGGGCCTTATACACCTGTGTAACAACCACATGATTTGTTCACCTGCATTGTGAAGGGCAATGAGAGCGAGTTTGGCCATCCCTGGTCATAAGATTGTCTAGAATTTGATCTGTTGTCTAGGATTTGACCTGTCATTGCACAGAGCAATGGCTCAGGGCAGGTACCCCCTTGTCTGTTGAATTACCTCCTTATTTCTAGTGAAGACCAGCAGTATGGAGGAAACATTGATTTAATTCTTGCAGCCCAGCTGTATTCTGCATTCCTTTCTTTAAAGGAACCTTTAAAAGGCTGACATTTTCTGGGAATTAATGAGTACCATTTGCATTATGTCCTGTGCAGCCCTCCAAGAAGGTGAGTAATAATTTCTGCTTGGCATATTGTGAGGATTTGCTCAGGAATTATAAAGCAGTTCTTTCAAATCCACGCATATAAAGGACTATAAGACTAAGCCTTAAAAGACATGTGCAACATAACCTTGATCCTTTAAAACTCCCAATTTCAGGCAGGCTTTGGATGTCAAATGGTATTTTAATAGAAGCATGATTCCCCCATACTGTCTTCAACCTCAGTGATGTCAATGGGTGTCTTGCACATGAAATGAGGTGGAATTAAAACTTCAGGGAACAGCCACCTATGGTTCCAGGACTTGCTGCACTTCCATCGTTTTACCAAGCACGATGTTGGAAAAGTACAGGTAGTGTTTCATCAGTCCCAAAGGATATCAGAACTTTGGCTATCCCAGATAATTATAATGCATTTGTATTTTCCTGAGTCTACTCGTCACAGAGTTACAAGGCTTTTCTGCTCCAAGTCCTTGCCTTTTTCCCCTCTAAGTGGCCTGCATGAATTAATCGGGAGAGCCGCTAACTCTGAGACTGGGCCTCATGGCTCCTGTTTGTCTACATAGATCAGCAGTGAATCAGAATTAGCCCTAGTCCTGATAGGCCCTTAGGTTTATAGTGAAATTTTGCAATCATAAATAATTGTAGCACTGCGGGCAGCCTTTCCAAAACAAACCAGTCCAAGGGATTACAGCATACAGCACCTTTAGGTTACTGTGGCCAAGACAAACTTAAATAGCAACCAGATCAACAAGCCCTACATGCCCCCTTCTCCTAAAATTCAATCTGTCTTTCTCTATCTGTGTGTGATGTTTTTTCAGTTCCAGCATCAACATCTTGTCCATTTGTTCTCTTCTTTGTTCATTTCTTTTTCAAAAAGTTCAGTGAACTCTTTTCTCCCGTTTCTAGTCAATCCATTGTTTCCACCTGAATAGGTGTTGCTTAATTCATATCTACAGTCCTTGATGATTCCCACTAACATATTCTTACCATGACGCCACCATCCAATCCCTTGTTCCTGGAGGGGAGCTGACCACTGTAAACCCAGAAGGCAAGGAACTCCTGGGTAGGCACAAACCAAGTCATGCATTTTGTTCATAACAGTATTACAGAATCTTTCCACATTCTCCACTATTTTAGACAGACTACAGCAGTGAATCTATTTTCTTTTCCCTCTGTGGAAAATACAGGGAACATTTCCTAATAGTAATGGATAAACTGTGCACTGGTACTTCAAGAGAAGAGGTGGAAACTCCGTCAATTATTAAGTCATTTAAAATGAGGTTAGCTATAGCACTAGAAAGGACACTATCGAGAGCAACTCTGGACTGGAAGTAAGTGGAGGAGATAGTTCAATAGGCTTTTCCCTTTTACTTTAAAGATCAGATAGCTAGTAGCCCCAGACAAGTTGTGCTGTGGTAGAATGGTGATCCCTGATATCAAACCACTTGACTACTACAACCTGCTGTTGAAAAAGCCACCAACTCTCTGGCTGTAACCACAACCTGACCCTAGAGCAGAAACAGATCCTGAAAGAAATCTGACTTAGAGAGTCATTTTCCCCCAGTGTGTACATGGGGATTTGGGAGGAAGCAGTGTCAAATACATAACTCACATTAGTATTAAACCAACAGACTATCAATAGCAGGTGAGTCTCGACATTGGGAAGAGCGGGTCTCTGCCAACTTAATTTGTTACTAAATACAAATGTTATATATCTGCCATTTGAAAAAAAAATAAATTAGAATGACTAGGAATGGATGCCTTGCGGTTAAAAAAAAGATATTGATTCATATTTATAATTCAAGAGCTTAGAAATTCCTTCGGCTTTTCAGGGTTTTTTTTTCTTTCTTTAAGAAAGAATTTGTAATATGGGCTAGATCTCATTTATAGCTATGTTTTAAGATGTTGCAATCCCTTTCATATTTGCAAAATCATTCTAAATCATTCATAATTTTTTTCCATGTCCATTTTTCTCTTTCTCCCCCTGCTTCTGATTCCTGCAGACTTGCATCATTACCCTTCCCTCTAACTTTAGCTTTCATGATTTTTCCAGTTAAAATCAGGAATGTAGTGGATCCTGATTGTTGCCTTTCTATCCAACCTGCCTTATCCAGGGTTCCTCTCCCTCCCTATCTTCCCTCATAACTGTGACTTTTTGGCAGCAATGGTTGTTTGAAAATGAGATAATTTGTGAAGGAAGGAATTAACTTTGCCACTTGCAGTCCTGATAGAATTTCAAAGAGTTTTCTGATCTCTAAATGATTTCAGGTAAGTGCTGCAGTGTGCAAGATAACCCTGGAAGAAAATTAAGTGTGCCTGCCAGATGTTACTCAGCAGTGTCGAACCATTCAATCAAGTGTCCTTGGAGCCAGATGTGAGCCACAAAAATGAAGTGAATGTTCAGAATGAAAGAACCATGTGTTGGTGGACTTGTCCAAGTCAGGCCAGGCTAGAAGAGACAAACATTAAGTCTAGACAAGTGCAACGTCTGAGCTGAATTTTCGTAGGGAAGAGTTGACAGCCTCCACTTAATGTAAATGTTGTACACTTCAAACTGCTGCTTGACACAATTGCAATAGGATTTTTGACTTTGTGGATTTAGTTCTTCCTTGTTGCTTGAATCTGAAACTGGAATGCAAGGATATGGTGAGTAAAAGGTACCTCACAGCCCATAGCCAGGTTAGAGCATACAGATGAGCATGGGCAGTATATGAGAAAAAGCCTCTGTTCCTGCTATCCTGCACTTAAATAGCATCTCTCATCAAGGGGCTTAAACCATTTTCAGTCTATAAGTTGTTCACATTTTGACTGCTGAGATTGTGCAATTGCTTACTTAAGGGATTTCAATTTTTTTTCAGTTCCCTAGCTAAATGACTGTAAGATTTTAAATGTAGGAGGAAGAATCCCATATAGCACATAATGCACTTCCAGTATTAACTTTTGGATAAAATAATTTCTCTAATAAGAAGAAAATCTTCCTTTATACTCATTTCCCCAAATAAAAAGGCCAAGATTTTCAAAATTGACTAGTGATTTTAGTTATTTCTATCCTTGAGTCACCTATTAGGACCCTCATTTTAGAAAGTAATGATCTTCCACCCAAATTCAGTTCCTTCACAATTTTTTCAAGTTGAGTGGCTAAATATTGAGGCTTTCAACCCCATCAATCACCACTTCTTGGCTTTTATGCTCATCTGATGCTTGTGAATAACAAGGAATTTGACTCCCATGAAATGCTGCAATCCACACTTGAGGTTTCACAGAAACTGGAACAACATGGGTGCTTCTGAGATGTCTATATGGCTATAGGGAAAACACCTGGTATTACCAAAATAAATAGAAGTGGGGGGGTAATAGATACACTGAAGGATAGGGCTAGGATTCAGAGAGACCTACACAAATTAGAGGATTGGATCAAAAGAAATCTCATGAGGTTCAATAAGGAGAAGTGCAGAGCCCTGTGCTTAGGATGGAACAATCCCACGCATCAGTACAGACTGGGAACTGACTGGCTGGGCAGCAGCTCTGCAGAAAAGGACCTGGGGGTTTCAGTGGACAATAAGCTGAATATGAGCCAACAATGTGCCCTTGTTGCCAAGAGGGCTAACAGCATACTGGCTGCATTGGTAGGTGTGTTGCCAGCAGATCAAGGGAAGTGATTATTCCCCTCTATTTAGCACTGGTGCGGCTACATCTGGGAGTACTGTGTCCAGTTTTGGGCACCCCAATACAGAAAGGATGTGGACAAATTAGAGAGAGCTCAGTAGAGGACAACAAACATGGTGAGGGGGTTGGGGCACATAATTTATGAAGAGAGGCTGAGGGAACTGGTCTTATTTAGTCTAGAGAAGAGAAGACTGAGTGGATTTAATAGCAGCCTTCAACTATCTGAAGGGAAGTTCTAGAGAGGATGGAGCTGGACTGTTCTCAGTGGTGGCAGATGACAGAACAAGGAGCAACAGTGTCAAGTCACATGGAAGGGAAGGGAAGGGAAGGGAAGAGAAATTTAGTTCAACTATTAGGAAGAACTTTCTCACTAGGAAGGTAGTAAAACACTGAAACAGGTTACCCAGAGGGGTTATGGAGTCTCCATACTTGGTGGTTTTTAAGACCTGGCTAGACAAAACTTTGGCTGGGATGATCTAGTTTGGGAGGGTCCTGCTTTGAGCAGGGGGTTGGATTAGATGACTTGCTGAGGTCCCTTCCAACCCTAATTTTCTATGATTCTAAGCTTTGCTGCTGACTCAGGTAGGGACCAAAATTTAAGTAGCCTCCACATCACAGGTATTCAGCGTTCCCATGTTTCAGGACAGCAGTGGAGGTGCTTTAACTAAAGCTCTTAGAATGAGCTTTAGTTAAAGTGTCCCTGCTGCCACTTTGAAGAGCAGTACACTGAATACATGTGACTCTGCAGGTGCTTTAAATTAGAGCATCTCCAAGAGCCACTCTAATTAACGTCCCTTCCCCACTCCCCCTTCACTCCAGAGCATGTGTATAGATGCCCATAGAGTTGACAACCTAATTTATATTTTCCTCTACCAAGAGGGGGCTTGTGTTTCTATTCAAATAGAACTTATGGAAATTTAAAAAGAAAAATTATTGAAATTGAAACACTTTGATTCCCCTTTTATAGGATCAAGGACAGATCCATTTTATTCCTATCTCAGAAATGTTATTCATAAATTTGTCTTATAGCTTTTTATTTTATATTTGCAAATGCTAGATTAGTAATATTTTTAATTTTGTAAAAATTCAATAACAATAATGCATGTCGTGAATATTTTCATTAAACATTTTTTTATTTTAATAATTGGCAGGGCTTTTTTGCAACAGAGTCATTTTTGGACAAAAATATTCTTTTAAAAAATGTCAGTTAGTTCTAGTTTAAAACACATGGAAATGTCAAGTGACATGTCAAAATACCACTCGTAGTCTTCTCAAAGAGAAATTGGTTTTGCTTTTAATTTCCTTATGCCTTAGCCTTTCATGATATGTTTTCCTATGTCTAGTTCATCTACAATTTAAAGAAAGCTGACTGCTCCTTTGAATGTTTACATTCATTAGAAAATATAGAAGGATCAAGTCACTGTTTGCTGTGTGTTCGTTTGGCTCTATGCTGCTTCCTCATTCAAATATAGAATAACTAAACATCTATAAACCACAAGTGCTACATTTTTAAAACAATTTCCAGAAATGTCAGTGACAGCACACAGCTGGCTGTAATTTAATGACTACAACATATTAAAAATAGAAATATTTTTAGACAGGGAAAAAAATAGCTAGAAATTTACAACTCTTGGCTGATTTGACACCCAACATCGTCTGTATGAGAGGGATGAATAAAACAGCTTATAAGAGTCTTTCATTCTAACAATTGGCAACCCTACTTTAACCTCCTGATACAAAGTCCTCTTGGCTGTGCCTTTATCCTGGTTTTTAAAGTGGATCTAACCAAGACCTGGTTTGCATATGCTATACTTTGAGCCTATTTCCTGGAGACTTCTATGACTGTCAGTTGCTGCTGCTGGAGACAATTGGAGACAATTTCAGATATTAAACACATTTGACTTAGGCTTTGAAGTTGAAACAAGCTATCTACAGATGTTCAACAGGAAACAAGCCTTCAATTCCTAAAATTTTCAGGAATCAATTTCTGATGACTACAAAGCATTATGCACAAGCAAAAACTGTACCAATGGACTAGATAAGGCACTGCAAGTCACATGACTTCCATGTTAGTCTTCAAGATTTACAATGTCTCTTTTTTCTGTAATAATCTCTTTTTGGTTTCAAGTCCTTTAATCTATAAATTCACTGAATTATGAAAAAAGGAAGAGAAATCTTCCAACTGTTAGACTTATCACTCTGATGCTCAGTTTCTTTCTTCACCCCCTCTTCCTCCCCACCTTATTGTTTACCAGGCTGTTTTAGAAATAAAGAGCTGAGTGTAGGGACTTTCAAGCATTGATTTTTCTGAGCCTCAGAGTCCTTAGGAACATACAGAGATGCTAGCACAATAGCATAGTACTTCAGCCCCAAGCATGGGGCAGAGCAGCCCTACTCCAGCAGCTGCTGCAGGAAGGAACTGGGATGCGTAGTAGTGATGGCTTTGTTTTTCCACTCCCCAGACATGTCTCAGAAAAATCCTTTTTGTGGATGCAGCCTTCTCCCCTTTTTTTTGGCTAGCTGCTGGGAGTGGATGCTTTTTTCTTCTCTTCTCCTAAGCCCTCTCTATCCCCTCACTTTCAGAGTAAACAACAGCCATGCTATTGCTCTTACCTCCCATGATCACAGTAGTCCCATATGGGACAGCAAGAAAAATAAAAGAAGCCTTGTTTCACCTTATTCCCTCTGTGGGTCTATAGGACTAAAGCATACTTCCACCTAAGTGCTAATGCAATAGCAACTGATTTTAAACATGCATTTTAGATGGTCATTGAGATGCACAACTGATTTTATAAAGATGCATATGTGCATGTGCTGACTAGCATTGGAGCTGTACAACATGATCATGTGACAGTGCAGAGCAAAGTTTTTCATGCAGTGGTTTGCTTTTTCTGGTTTTTCAGCCTCAGGTCCTCATTCCAGGAAGTTGGTTTTTTTTATTTGAAGACTTGTTTGTACATTCAGCTGAGTGGCTTTTCTTCAAGAATCTACCCTGCACTTCTTATTACAGTAATCGGGGAAGAAACATTGGCAAATATGGCCCTGATGAGCTAACCTACTTGTCTCCATACTTCCAGGAAGCTGGGTAGCTGGAATCCTTTGGGCCAGCAGATTATCTAACCCAGTAATTCTCAACCTTTTCCACCTTATGTCCCATCAACAATTGGTCCCCAAAACCCTGGTCCCACCATGACAAATGACAAATGGGGAAGGGGGCCAGCAGCCGATCAACGAGCAAACCCAGAAGTGCTGGTGGCACATGGTGGTGGACACACTGGTGATGAACCTGGAAGTGCCGGCAGCACATGGCGGCACGAGTGCTGGCGGTAAACCCTGAAGTGCTGGCGGTAAGCCCTTTGCTTGTCCACATCCCACTAGCTAGCCTTCATGTCCCACTGGGAGGTGTCCCACCAGCTGAGAAATACTGATCTAACCTACGGACCATGCAGAGCAGCACCTTTGAGGGTCCTTGCCACAGTACCGAGGGACTGATGGAAGAGAGAATATTACCACAAAGACTTCCAGTTGTTTTTGTTATGACCTCAGAGCCCCAGTGGAAATTTCCTGTGGAAGATAATGGAAAATCAGATGTATTATTATATTACTAACTGTGTTTATTAAAGTGAAAAATGAGGCACCTTTGTGAAGCTGAAGTGAAGAGAGCACAAGGAGAGGGAGGGGAGAGTTAGAGCAAGCAGTTAACCAATATAGGGCTGAGAAAGTCAGGTCAAAACTGTAGGAAGGTCTCTGAATGTACAAGAGTCCCTGCTGTGATGCCTGGGCAATGTATGTACTAAGGAGATTCCATTCTCTATTAAAATCCTAGGGCTGTTTAAACTAATGCCTATAGATAGAACATTATTAAATGCTGCTACTCTTATTAGTCTTGTGCCTGTTAATTTCTATAAAACTTTTTCCCAAGGGAGAGAAAAGCAGGGAGTGAATTATGTACCCTTGATCCATATGGAGTCTTTCCTGTACCTGGCCTTTTTTTTTTTTTTTTAAATCAGCCTTCTCCCTCCTCTGTGATGTGCTGTTAGCAACAAGGCATTAAGCTGAGAATCTCAGAATCACATTTCATTCATAGCATTGCCAAGTGAGTTCTGCAAATGTTTTATGGAGCGGCTCTAAGCTGTAACACTTATATATCGGTCACTTTTAGGTAGAGCAATAATTAGTGAAATGTCTTATTTGTTTTGATGTGCTAGCATGTTACTTATTGACTGGGAAAATATACTCGATCAGTTTAATATCTCCAAGGTCTGTTGTGTTCATTGTTATATATTAGTTTGTTTCTACATAATTTCAGTGGGGAAAACATTGCAAAAGTGCCTAAATCCCGTTTTGAAAATATTACCCATTGAAATTAAACAGCAGTAAACAAATTGATTTTTAGTGAGATTTGTACTCCTAATTCACTTAGGGGCTTTTTAATGTTACATCCAGGATCAGCAGTTACGTATAATTTACTAGTTGGGATGGTTTCCAGCACACTTCTTACAAGCTAGGCAGTCTCATTTTTATAGTGCAAGCTTATGAACAGAGTGTGCTTCAAAGAGAAACTGAGCATTTCTAGCTCCCATACTTCTAAAGAAATGACATTTTTCTAATTCTCTCCTTGATAGCAGGTATTACTTTTAGGTAAATTTTTAAAAGAGCCTTACAGAGTTATAGGCATCACATTCATTGAGTTAGAATCCTTTGACAATACCAGTTTATCCTATAATACTTTGACATTTAAAATAATAGAACTGTTACATAGTTACTATGTAAAATTCCTGTCCAAAGACTGCAAATAAGATCAGGTCCCCCATGCTATTGGGTACTGCACAAATGTATAAGAAGGGTATGATACCTGCTCTAAAATTATTACAGACTTCATAAGGCAGACTGCAAATAGCCATAGCCTGTTTTCAGTTTAGATTCTCTTTTTCCCTAAGGGCACAACAACCCGTACCAATGAAATCCCAGGGCAACAGTGAAAGCAAAGATTATACAACATCTTTATGTCAGATTTCTTTCTCTGACATGGTATTGCTGCTTCTAATAGAATCAAAGATCTTGGAGACTCAAAAAATGTTTTACAAAGAGTAAAAGTAGTACCTGGAATGATCTCCTGGGAGGTTTGAAGAAACTAATTCAGTTGAAATGGTAGAGCTAATTATCATGGGGAAGTGAGTGGGTGGATACTTTTCTCTCTAAAAGTCCTTTTGGAGCTGGCCGTATTGGATTAGATGTAGGAGGGAAATTATGTAGGCTAATTTTGAATCACAGAGGGCAGCACATGGACAAGAGACGTTGAGCCTGATACATCAATGTCGACCTTTATGAAGAAACACAGGAATGAAAAGGGCCTTCTGGGCCATCTAGTCAGTCCAACCCTCTGTGTTCACAGGCAACAATTTGTCCAAAGGAGTCCACAGGAATATCTATTCCTATCCCTTTCACACAGCCACAAAGCACCCTATTGAACAGAAAACACAGAACTAGAACATGCCACAGATCAAGCACAGCAGAGAGAAGATTACTGGCAATGCCTGGCCAGTGACGTAGCAGAAAATTAGTTAAGAAAGTTGCTTATGTTTTACAAAAAATGTTGTGACTCTGTAAGGTAGCTCTTTTTGTA